>NC_064931.1:541177206-541850930 GCF_023897955.1 Schistocerca gregaria
TGGGATTCATGTCGGGCGATACGGTTGGCCAAATTATTCGATCAGACTGCGTACAATGTTTTTTAAACCAATCGCCAACAACTGTGGCCCAGTGTCACGACATCGTTGTTTGACAACATGGAGCAAATGAATTGCTGCAAAATGGCCTCCAAGCAGCCGAACATAACCATTTCATATCAATGATCGATTCAGTTTGACCTGAAGACGGAGTCCATTACATATAAACGCAGACCACACCATTATGTAGCCACAACCAGCTTGCGCACTGCCTTATTGAAAGCTTGGGTCCATGGCCTCGTGAGGTCTATGCCACACTTGAACCCTACCGTCAGCAATTACTACATCTACATCTACATTTATACTTCGCAAGCCACCCAACGGTGTGTGGCGGAGGGCACTTTACGTACCACTGTCATTACCTCTCTATCCTGTTCTAGTCGCGTAGGGTTCGCGCGAAGAACGACTGTCTGAAAGCCTCCGTGCGCGCTCGAATCTCTCTAATTTTACATTCGTGATCTCCACGGAAGGTAAAAGTAGGGGGAAGCAATGTATTCGATACAACTGAAATCGGAACTAAGTTGACCACACCACGGTTTTCCATGCGTCGATGGCCCAACAGAATTGGTCAGGAGCCCAGGGAAGCGCTTCAGGTGGTGTCTTGCTTTTGGCAAAGGCATTCGTTTCGGCCGCCTGCTGCCATAGCCCATTGACGCCAATTCTACGCACCGTTTTAACGGGTAAGTTCATCGTTCGTACCACACTGATTTCTGCAGTTATTTCACGCAGTGTTGCTTGTCTGTTAACGTTGAAAACTCTCTCAGTAGTTAAGTGTAGGCCGTTGGCCACTACGTTGTCCGTGGTGCGAGGTAATGCCTTAAATTTGGTATTCCGGTACTCTTGATAGTGTGGATGTCTGAATATGGAATTGCCTGACTATTTCCCAAATGGAATGTCCCATGCTTCTAGCTCCAGCCACCATTCCCCGTTCGAAGTCTGTTAATTCCAGTGCGCGGCAATAATCACGTCCGAAAGGTTTTCACATAAATCACTTGAGTACAAATGACAGCTCCACCAGTGCACTAACCTTTGATGTCTTTTGTACATGATACTATCGTCATTTGTATCTGTGCATGTTGCTACTCCACGACTTGCGTCACCTCAGTGTGTAGGCCCATATGCACCGACTTCAACAGCTGATGATGAAGAGTTAGAAGAATTTTATGAGTCTTTTTCCGGCTGCCTTGGGACAGTACCGAAAATGGAAGCTATCAAAGTGCACAGAGATTTTAATGCTAAGGTAGGGAAATAAGACTCAGCAAATGAAGTACTTGGCACTCATGGCTTGGGTGGAAAAATCGTGGAGGTCGATAGATTAAGTTCTGTCAGGAAAATAAGTTAATTATAATAAACACCTGCTGCTATTACGATTCACGAAGACTTTACACCTGGATCTCACCAGATGGAACGAAGAATAATCAGACTGACTATTCTTTGATTGGCTTAAGATGAAGATCATCTGTTAAAATAACTAAGATACCTTCTGGTATCGACTTTGGTTCTGACCATCAGCTAATTTCAAGCCTCTGGAGATTTGGGTTTAGAAATCATGAATTAAATATCAGAGTATGAGGAATAACGGAACATGGATAGAAGATTGGCCCCTACTTGTAATGATTCTGTTTCACAAGAAATGAATCGCACAATGTTGTGAGAACTACAGAACCATTCCATTGATTTCAAATGCCAGCACGGGACTCCAAAATGTCATACATGAACGCCTGAGCACCTGTTTAGGCAACGAAATACCACCAGGGCAAGCTGGGCTTGTGCAAATAAAGGAATACGAGAGCAGATTCTCAGTGTCAACAACTAACTGAAAACTCTACAGTTTTAAATAATCCTTCAGTTCTTTGTTTCTTGAACTACAGCAAAGCTTTCGATTGTGTTCCATGGAAAGAACGGTGGAGGGTGCTCATGATCATCTTTTTATCCTCATCAGAAATCTTTGCTCTGATAGCAAGGCAGTAATACATCTTGATGAAAGTATTTCAAGTCTTTTTGAATCATGTCATGGAGTTAGACAAGGGTGCATTCTATCACAAGTACTATTTAACAGCCATGGAGAATATGTTATGAGAGAAGGACTTCATTGCTAAACTGATGGGGTTCGAACTGGAAGACAAAAAATAAGTGATTTAAGATTTTCTAATGACACCACACTGAGCAAAGAGTCACGAGGGGAAGTGAAGGACCCACTGGATAGAGTTAAGAGAGAAAGTGAGAAACCTGGATCGTCAGTTAATAAGGAAAATATCAAGATCATCGTAATTGACAGAGGTGAGTCACTACCTGTTACTGATGTACCTAACAGAATATGAAGAAGTTGATTACTGTATCTGCCTGAACTCAGTGGTCCAGAAACACAAGGGATATGACGTAGTATTTTACTGGGTAGGGATGTTGCATCAAAGTTGACATGATCTGGAAACAAAGAGTCCTAGCCAGACATACTAAATTGAGAGTACTGAAATCTCTGGTGTTCCTTGTTTTCGTTTATGAATCTGAAACGAGGACAACAACTGCAGTGGACGGCTAAGAAACTGATGCTTTTGAGATGTGGACATTTAGGAGGTTGCTGAGAATATCATGCATGGACAAACGGACCAACAAATCAACTCCTCAAGAACTTAGTGTGTAGAAGAGATTGCCCAGTTTTTTTTCCTTTTTTTCAGAGAATACTACATTTCTTTGGTCACATAACAGGAGGACAACGTGGGGAAGATGATTTTCCAAAGCAAACTCGAAGGGAAACTCTAGCAAGAAAGATAACCGAGACGATGGATGGACAAGAAAAGGAGAATACATACCAAACATGGGGTCAGCTACTCCTAGATGCAAATACAAAAGACAAGAGAAGGTGACAGGGAGACAAACTGTAAATGTGGTTGTGTGAAGGGTCACCAATGAAAGACGAAGTGTTGAGCAATAGAATTTTAGCGGAACAGAAATCTAGGCTGCATTCGTGTAGGAGAGGGTGTGGAGTATTGTTGAAGGATGTAATACCCATGTTCGACCGGTTACTAGTTTTAGTATCTTTGGGTTTTTTTTTTGTTATGTGGGTAGTATATCGGCTTACAATTTTAGTTTACTGACTACGGTTTAGCCGATGAAGCTTAGTGTTTTAGTCGACTCGTCAGGGTGGTTGAAAATGGGAACGTATATGTAGTTGAGCGAAAGGTGCAGGTAGTTTATTATCCGATTATTGTCTGGGCTTTGGAAGCGCTGATCTCGACAAGTCACTAACTGCACCAGAAGGTAAACCTGTTGAGATGAAATTTGGTCTAAGGCACACTTATTACTTAAATTTGATTATTTCTCTCTACTGAAGGGTAGAGTGGGCTGTTGGAGGTTTTACTAAGTGTAGAGCTCCGTTTCTTTCCGCCGAATACCAGATAATCTGGTGGTAGGTGTTCCGATTTGGAATGTTTGGAAGGGAATTTGCCTCACAACCAGCGGAAAACTCCCGAAAAGCTTGATCTGAAACCGGAGAACTGGAGCTACTTTAAATTTGTTTCTGAAAAAATACGTCCCAGACAAAACTACGTTTCGGTACTGATGAGTATTTACGTGAGAAACCGTGTAAAGTTGATGAAATGCTCGACAGTGCAATGTGCAATCAGTCGAGTATTTGTGATCGCAAATGTGCAGGTATGTTGAGTTCTGACAAAAGACCCTTTCGAATTGTGAGCGCCGTAGAACAAGCTGTTTGACAGTTGAGGAGCCGTATGGTCAGCTGCTGCTCAGTGTTGCGCGTGTTGTTCATACCAGTCGCCGAATCCGCTATTAGCGTCAGTCGTCGCCCTCAGGGTCATCCTCATTAGCGCCATTGGTTGACAATTTCCGCGTGACGGCACACACGTAGATACACGTTTACTACGGCAGCTTTGGTGCGATACGGAGTGCAGCCATTTGTGACGTAGCTACCAAACTACCATCATAAACATTTTGTGTTGTAATCAGCTAAATGTGTCTTAGTAGATCCTCGCAGTAACGCGTTTTATTGCGACGTTATAAACTACTGAAAGCGCCGCCGTCCCTCCACGCAGGCAAACTTCAGTCCTGGACAGAGCTGGAGAGTAATAGACGGTTTACGTCAGTGAAAGATATGGACCTCCAAACCAGGTACAGTCCGTTTAAGTGACAAGTGAAGAACACTAGCGAGCAATATTCTCACGAGCGGTTGATGAGCACGTTGTTGGAAAAACTAAGCTCGAGGGATTTACTTGATCGTACCGTGAGCCACATTACTCTCGCGTGGGTAGACACTTATGAACATGAACACTGCTGTCCCCATTGATCCTGACCGGCCGTTTTTGCTCGCCGGAAAATCCGCAAGCAGACAACTCTTACAATGTGGCTCAAGAGCAGATTGCACACCTTTGAGCAACGTGCTCGCTAGCGGCTCAAGTAAAGGCACTTTTACACGCTTTCCGAATAAATTATGACTCAAGTCACTGCCAAGTTGCTATAGGAAAATAAACCAAGCGTTATTTTATCACTTTACTGTTTACATTTTGCTGACAGTAGCCACGAAATTAAAATAATACGGTCACCACTATCTTCGTCAACTGTGACCGTTGAACTTTAGTCTGTTGCCTTTACCCCTAACGGCACTGATAGTTCATCAAAAAAAAAAAAAGGCTCTGAGCACTATAGGACCCAACTGCTGTGGTCATTAGTCCTCTAGAACTTAGAACTACTTAACCTAACTAACCGAAGGACATCACACACATCCACGCCCGAGGCAGGATTCGAACCTGCGACCGTAGCAGTCGCAAGGTTCCGGAGTGCGCTCCTAGAACCGCGAGACCACCGCGGCCAGCGATAGTTCATCATTTGAGTATGTGTCGTTTGATATTACAGTGTTTTAAGTTCAATCACCCGTCAAAATATATGTCATTCATTAATTATGATAATATTTAACATTATCCACCACCTTTCACCTTCAGTTATGACAAGAGAAAATTAAAACGCTATTTTCAAATCACTCAAAGAGAAATGTGACATGTTTCCAACATTCCACCTTAGTCCTTCCGTATTTCTGTGTAAATGTGGCTGCTGGAGAAACCTAAAAAGAAGTCTCTTATATGAAAGCACAACAGTGAACCGCCGACATCTACAGCTACATCTACATGACTACTCTGCAATTCACATTTAAGTGCTTGGCAGAGGGTTCATCGAACCACAATCATACTATCTCTCTACTATTCCACTCCCGAACAGCGAGCGGGAAAAACGAACACCTAAACCTTTCTGTTCGAGCTCTGATTTCTCTTACCTACCTATGTAGGTTGGGCTCAACAAAATATTTTCGCATTCGGAAGAGAAAGTTGGTGACTGAAATTTCGTAAAAAGGTCTCGCCGCGACGAAAAACGTCTATGCTGTAATGACTTCCATCCCAACTCGTGTATCATATCTGCCACACTCTCTCCCCTATAACGCGATTATACAAAACGAGCTGCCCTTCTTTGCACCCTCTCGATGTCCTCCGTCAATCCCACCTGGTAAGGATCCCACACCGCGCAGCAATATTCTAACAGAGGACGAACGAGTGTAGTGTAAGCTGTCTCTTTAGTGGACTTGTTGCATCTTCTAAGTGTCCTGCCAATGAAACGCAGCACTCCCGTTTGGCAATAGAGCTACACCTGTCTGTTTTTTCCAAAGCTGTTTCACAGACGAAGACTGCACTGTAGTTCCTTCTCTAGATTGTCGCACAGATGACAAAATGGTAGATATCGAAATAGACGACAGAGGGATAGAGAAACAATTAAATTCGATCAAAAGAGGAAAGGCCGCTGGACCTGATGGGATACCAGTTCGATTTTACACAAAGTACGCGAAGGAACTTTCCCCCCTTCTTGCAGCGGTGTACCGTAGGTCTCTAGAAGAGCGTAGCGTTCCGAAGGATTGGAAAAGGTCACAGGTCATCCCCGTTTTCAAGAAGGGACGTCGAACACATGTGCAGAACTATAGACCTATATCTCTAACGTCGATCAGTTGTAGAATTTTGGAACACGTATTATGTTCGAGTATAATGACTTTTCTGCAGACTAGAAATCTACTCTGTAGGAATCAGCATGGGTTTCGAAAAAGACGGTCGAGTGAAACCCAGCTCTCGCTATTCGTCCACGAGACTCAGAGGGCCATAGACCCGGGTTCACAGGTAGATGTCGTGTTTCTTGACTTTCGAAAGGCGTTCGATACAGTTCCCCACAGTCGTCTAATGAACAAAGTAAGAGCATATGGACTACCAGACCAATTGTGTGATTGGATTGAGGAGTTCCTAGATAACAGAACGCAGCATGTCATTCTCAATGGAGAGAAGTCTTCCGAAGTAAGAGTGATTTCAGGTGTGGCGCAGGGGATGACATCGGAAGTTTACTGAGGCTTTTTGCAGATGATGCTGTGGTGTATCGAGAGGTTGCAACAATGGAAAATTGTACTGAAATGCAGGAGGATCTGTAGCGAATTGGCGCATGGTGCACGGAATGGCAATTAAATCTCAATGTAGACAAGTGTAATGTGCTGCGAATACATAGAAAAATAGATCCCTTATCATTTAGCTACAAAATAGCAGGTCAGCAACTGGAAGCAGTTAATTCCATAAATTATCTGGGAGTAGGCATTAGGAGTGATTTAAAATGGGGTGATCATATAAAGTTGATCGTCGGTAAAGCAGATGCCAGACTGAGATTCATTGGAAGAATCCTAAGGAAATGCAATCCGACAACAAAGGAAGTAGGTGACAGTACGCTTGTTCGCCCACTGCTTGAATACTGCTCAGCAGTGTGGGATCCGTACCAGATAGGGTTGATAGAAGAGATAGAGAAGATCCAACGGAGAGCAGCGCGCTTCGTTACAGTATCATTTAGTAATCGCGAAAGCGTTACGGAGATGATAGTCTCCAGTGGCAGACTCTGCAGGAGAGACGCCCAGTAGCTCGGTACGGGCTTTTGTTGACGTTTCGAGAACATACCTTCACCGAGGAGTCAAGCAGTATATTGCTCCCTTTTACGTATATCTCGCGAAGAGACCATGAGGATAAAATGAGAGAGATTAGACCCCACACAGAAGCATACCGACAATCCTTCTTTCCACGAACAACACAAGACTGGAATAGAAGGGAGAACCGATAGAGGTACTCAGGGGACCCTCTTCCACACTCCGTCAGGTGGCTTGCGGAGTATGGATGTAGATGTTTACAGCCAGTAATAGGTTGTCTATTGTGAAATCTTCCATGCACAAACTAATGACTGTAGGCGCTCATACGCCTCGTTTTATCGTAAGCGTTCACAATATAAAGTGATTTCTCCTGTGTGTTCGTCTCCACTCGTCTTTCCTACCACTTGTTCACGCGATATTTCACTGAAAAAATTAACTGTCTAGTTTTTTCTTCACTGTCCATAAAATACAGTTATGTGCTACAAAAGCTGCAATGTTTATCTGTAGTTGTATGTTTTTAGTGTTCACAGTCTGGGAAATGGATATCTAACAGCATGTTTCTATACAATGTACACTGTAGAGTTAAATAAACACCTATCAACTTTTTGTCACGGGAGCGATTAACATTATCAAATGGCTGGCTCTGAGCACTATGGGACTTAACTTCTGAGGTCATCAGTCCTCTTGAACTTAGAACTACTTAAACCTAATTAACCGAAGGACATCACACACATCCATGCCCGACGCAGGATTCGAACCTGCGACCGTAGCGGTAGCGCGGTTCCAGACTGTAGCGCCTAACGTTATCACCACTACCACTTTGCGGTATCCACTATTCAGAATTTTACAATCTGCTATATTACAAAAAAATTAAGGTCTTGGAAGAATACTGGACCCTATGATCTGTATGTTGCAATCTTCAAGTTTAGTGCAATTTATTTATGTTACTCTTTCGACACCTAATATAAGTAATGCGATAAGTTTATTAACGATGACATTTGTTAATGCTTCAGTTTATATTCATGTACTGACTGACTGGGTTGTCCGACATGTTATCACCATTTTCTCTATTATCTCTTCTTGATGCTTGGTTGAAGTGTCATGAAACAGATCGTGTAGTTGTAACTGTTTGAATATTTTCGTTGTAAGTACTAGCTATTAATGAAACAATATTATGCGCTCCCTCGCCATACCCTCTGCACAGTACACTGAGTAACAACTTTTAGATTCTCTTCTTCTGTACCAGCCAGTAATGATACCTGCAAAGCCCGATAATAGTACTGCGAAAGAAAGAAATATCAAACTTGAGTAACATTTTTCGTTAACGACATGACAAGAAATTTCTTCAAATACACCAAGACTGCAAGGGATCGTATTTTCAAAATACTTCCTATCCAGCCACTATGGCTGCAATACATTAGGACTTTGTTTTTATGAGTCAGATCTGATTATGGTCATTAAAGATCGAAACCGGCAATGTGTTAATCAGAAAAGATTGTGACTATAGACGTAAATAAAAGGAAACTTATTAAATATACGGGTCACTGTTTTTTCGCGACGATGTCCCAGCTTATGAAACTTCTTCTTTACTTGTTCTAGTCGTTCATCGATACAATAATGCTGGGAGAAAGCACGAATCTGTCTACGATCGTGGTATCAGTTACCGCTTACTATTCTAATTACAGTATACTATACTACGCCTTGCACTTAGGTCGAAGCCTGGACGTTATTTGGCTTTATTTATCGTTGGAAAGTTGATCTAGAATTAGATTATTCACAGTTTCCTACAATATGGTGCTATACGTGTAACACGAAATAAAGTTAAAATGAACATTCATACTTGTCAGCATATACTGAGGAGTTCAACTAAACTGTTAAATTTTTAAGAACTGACTCCGTTGGGTGACGGTGACACAGCGATCTGTATTATTTATCGTACGTTTTAATGGCCTTGATCGCAATATAATGTGATGATAAATTGTTTCCGTTGACCATCAACGATCCTCAGATCTACGGAAACCTACAGAATCGTTGCCTTTCAGTTTATGACAAAACCCCTAAAAATATTTTAAAATAAAACTTTATGCTAGAAAAACTATTAAAATATAACAGTCAGGAAGGCTGGGTGTGAATATAAATCCAATACATAATTTGAGTGAGAAGACGCAGTAGTATACCCTCATTCGGTAGGACTGCGGTTCAAATATCCAACTGGCAATCACGATTTTGTTTCGTATGGTTTCCCCAAATGCTCCAGTGCTTCCACTGAAAGGGCGACAGACGATGTACTACACAATCCGAGTCTGATCTCTGTTCTAATGATCTCTTTGTCCAAGGGAAATTAAATATAATGGTGTAATCGCCAGAATGTTGAATGCAAGCATGTAAACTTGCATGCATTGTGTTGTACAGATACTGGATATTAGGTTTTGGGGTCGAGTTCCATACTTTTCGCACTTAGTCGGTCAACACAGGGACGGTTAAAGCTGTTTGTAGATGACGCTTGAGTTATCCTGTGATGTCCCTTATGTGTTCGATTGGAGACAGATCTGGTCATCGAGCAGACCAAGGCAACGTCTCGACACTCCGTAGAGCGTGCTGTGTTACAACAGCGGGATTTGGATGAGCTTTATCCCATTGGTACGCCCCCTATCACTGCCCATGAATGGAAGCACAGCAAGTCGAACCACCAGACTGACGTGCAAATTTGCACGTCAGGGTGCGTGGGATAACGACGAGGGTGCTTCTGCTATCATACGGAATTGCACACGGGACCATAACTCCAGATGTAGACCAAGTATATCTCACACACAGACAGATTGGTTGCAGGCCCTTAACACGACTCCTGCTAATCAACACACGGCCATCACTGGCATCGAGAGAGAACCAGCTTTCACCAGGAAATACTACAGATCTCTAACCTGCCCTCGCCCATCACAACAATGAAGTCTCGAATAGCGGTGGTTTGGGACCAGTTGAATGGACGCTACAGGACGTCTGGCTCGGAGCTGCGTTTGAAGTAACCGATATGTAACAATTTTTTGTGTCACTGTGGTGCGAAAAACTGCTCAAATTGCTACTGTAAATTGGAGGTGGAGAGGGGAAAGGGGAAGAAAAGGAAGGACAGGGAGGGGATCACAGCTGTCAGCTACATCGGGACATTACGTGGAATCAGCGGCGACGAGTGCAAATGTGTACCAGACTGGGATTTGAAGCCGGAATCTCTCGCTTTTCTGCTTACATGGAGGACATGGTTAGCGACTGCGGATAGGTGGTGCTCCGTGGGATTGTGAATCAGCCGTGAAGCGTGCCTAGAGGGCCGCGCAGTTGTGATAACTCCGTGTCCCGGATGCCGCACCTGCCAGTTACGCACAATTTCACTCGTCGCCGCTGATTCCGCGTAATGTCCCGATGCAGCTGACAACAGTGGTCTCCTCCTTTTCATTTTCTTACCTTTCCTTTCTTCTCCTCTCCACCCTCAATTTAAATATAATGTGGATTCTGCGTGGTGTCTGTTCTGTCGGACATGCCCGAAAGAGCAGACATCTCGCATTCGTGTAAATTGCTGCTGCTGCTGTAGTAGTAGTACGCTGCGCCAGATCCATACGTCGAAAACGATGGTTCTCCCTCTCGGTAAAGCAACGTGGTCGTCCGGAGCCCCGTCATTTTGCGACCGTACTTTCTCGAGACTACCGCTGCCAACAGTCATGTACGGTGGTCACATTCCTGCCAAGTCTTTCTATATTATCGCAGAAGAAACATCCAGCTTCTCGTAGCGCTATTGCACGACCTAGTTCGAACTCAGTGATGTTGTGCTAATGGCGCCTTTGGCGTCTAAAACGCATTCTTGACTAACATCAGCTCACCAAATACAATCTCAAAGGTAATTAGCGCTCACGACCGTCACAGCGTGTATTTAAAGCAGACCTAACTTGCATCCTCATAGTGGCCTTACTACACTGAAGAGCCAAAGATACTGGAGCACCTGCTTAATATCGTGTAGGGCCCTAGCGTGTACGCAGAAGTGCCGTGATACCACGTGGTATGGACACGACTAACGTCTGATGTAGTGCTGCCGGGAACTGACACCATGAATCCTGCAGGCCTGTCCATATATACGTAACATACAATGTGGTGGAGACCTCTTCAGAACAGGACGCTGCAAAGTATCGAAGATATGATCAATAATGTTCATTCTTGAAGAGTTTGGTGGCCAGCAAAAATGTTTAAACTCAGCAGAGAGCTCCTGGGACCACTCTGTACACATTCTGGACGTGCGGGGTGTCGCATCGCCCTGCTGGAATGACCCAAGCCCGTCGGAATGCACAATGGACAT
This sequence comes from Schistocerca gregaria, assembly GCF_023897955.1. NCBI lineage: Eukaryota > Metazoa > Arthropoda > Insecta > Orthoptera > Acrididae > Schistocerca > Schistocerca gregaria. Next base: position 541,188,546 of record NC_064931.1, read on the forward strand.
GAATTGATGCAGGTGGACAGACAGGACACTTACGTACGTGTGAGCTGTCAGAGTCGTATCTAGACATATCAGGGGTCCCATATCACTCCAACTGCCCACGCCCCACACCATGACAGAGCCTCCACCAGAATGAAATGTCTCCTGCTGACATTCAGGGTCCATGGATTCGTGAGGTTGTCTCCATACCCATACTCGTCCATCCGCTCGCAACAATTTGAAACTAAACTCTTCCGAACAGGCAACATGCTTCCAGTCATCAACAGTCCAATGTCGTTGCTGATGGGCCCAGGAGAAGCGTAAAGCTTTGTGTCGTGCAGTCATCAAGGGTACACGAGTGGGCCTTCGGCTCCGAAAGCCCACATCAATGATGTTCCGTTGAATGGTTCTCACGCTGACACTTGTTAATGACCCAGCATTGAAATCTGCAGCAATTGGCGGAAGGGTTGCACTTCCGTCACGTTGAACGATTCTCTTCAGTCGTCGTTGGTCCCGTTCTAGCAGGATATTTTTCGGGCCCTGTCGGAGATTTGATGTTTTACCGGATTCCTGATATTCACGGTGTAAGTAGGCTGTTTAGGTTTTTATGTTAGTAACGCCACGTAGAGCTCTGTATGAAAATCACTGACTGTGCTGTGTGCAGTCTGTGGGTGGTTTGCAGTTTTGGAATATTTGCTATTGTAGTTGGATGTGAACAGCGCGTAGCGTTGCGCAGTTGGAGGTGAGCCGCCAGCAGTGGTGGATGTGGGGGGAGAGATGGCAGAATTTTGAGAGCGGACGATCTGGACGTGTGTCCGTCAGAAAAAAGGATATTTGTAAGACTGGATTTTCTCTACCAAAATCTTTCATTTGCTCACTATGCCTATCAGTAGTTAGTGCCTTCAGCAGTACAATGTTTTATTTAGCTGGCAGTAGTGGCGCTCGCTGTATTGCAGTAGTTCGAGTCACGAAGATTTTTGTGAGGTAAGTGGTTCATGAAAGTTATAGGTTATTGTTAGTGAGGGCCATTCTTTTGTAGAAATTATTGAAAGACACATTGCGTTGCGCTAAAAAAAATATTGTGTGTCGGTTTAGCGTTGATCAGAATAAGTAAAGAAAGAAATGTCTGAGAACGTTCAGTTTTGCTCAGCTGTTTGAAAATCAAATAACGTAGAGGTTTTCCAGCACTGTCATTTACAATTTTTTTCTAAGGGGATGTTCAACGGTACACTCGTGAAATGGTCGTATGGGAAAATCCTAACTTCAGCGCTACCTCGGAGATGCTGTGTCCCATCGCTCGCGTGTTCACAATAACACCACGTTCAAACTCAAATCTTGATAACCTGCCATTGTAGCAGCAGTAACCGATCTATCAAATGCGCCAGATACTTCTTGTCGTATATGGGCATTGCCGACCGTCAGCGCCGTAGTCTGCCTGCTTGCATACCTCTGTATTTGAACAAGCATATCTATACCAGTTTCTTGGGTGCTTTAGTGTAGGAACACGCTTATGCAACTGTTGCGAAATCTGAACAGACATCGTTTTTCATATGTAACAACACACCTGCCAACTTTCGTTCATGTCGCACGGCTCCTCCTTGATGTTTCGATTTTTTCCGTCAATGTCGCATACTATGCTGTGGAGGAATAAGTAATCTTGTTCATATCGGTTTTCGTTACTTCTTTTGCAAGTGATCTAGCAGCCAGTTTTTTTTTCCATCGATGTTAATTACGTAATCGAGGTGAAAATTAGGGATCAGTAATTCCGTCTGTATCTGGAATGATATTCTACACGATGAAATTAAATAAAATAAAAAGAGAAAGTACACAGGCAGGAAATGAACCCATACTACCAGTGTGGTAGCTATGAACCTTAGCAGCTGCACCACGGTCGTTTGGTAGAAAAACTATTAACGTTAAAAGTCTAGCAAGTACGCATAAAACTTCGACATAGATTTTGTCGGAAAATAGGGGCCGTTGCATGAAAAGCCGCAAGCCAAGTATTCGGGACAAGTCCCTCTACAATGTGCCGAAGTCTCATCAAAATGAACGATTAACAGTTCTGATGGTACTCTCGTTAGTGCGCAAAACTGGTGGGCCTCCTCCAGCATCACTTAGCAGCCTCCAGACGCCTGCCCTGGAGGTCAGTAGCTCTGACCTCCGGCGGTGCAGCCGCTAACTTTAAATGCCCTGAGGGTTCCTAGGTGCCACACGCTGCCGCTTATAGGGACGACTTTCTGCACCGGAGACCAGCATCCGCTTCAGGAGTTCTTGTCTCCTTCGGTCCGCGTCGCTGGCTCCTCACGCAGACAACCGTAAAATGGGAAGCAGGCCGCACGAGCTGCGTCTGTTAATATTGGAGTCAGCAATGCTGGGCGCCTCGACGCAGCCGACGGAAGGCTGATAACGGCAACTGCTCACCGCGGGCTACCCTGGCGCTTGGAGAGAACGCCGTCATCGAGCAGCAATGTCGGAATTGTAGTCTCACGAGTTACAATAAAATGTGTTAAGCTTTGAAATTGTTTATTGGAGCTGCCAATGGTTCGCCACCTCTTCACACCCGCCGCCGCTAGCCAGTTCTGCCATTAAGTAGACCCTGCAGACCTGGTCCACATCAGTAGATTTGGTTGCCTAATTACCCATGGCTCCCACATTTCCCGCTACGTAGTGCTGTCTCAAGCATACGTTGCGAAAAATGGTTTACAATCAGCAAGTACCTAATCAAAAAATGAAAAACCCACCTTTGTCCATCACTAATTTAATAATCTCCTAAAACTGTATCCCATCTTGCAATCCTCATTTGAATCTACTAACTGTAACCTACCATATCCGCTCTAATACGAAGGACATCAGGTAAAAATCTCCCGCCTGACGACATAAAATGTCTGTCTCCATCCAACCCAAGAACGCACTACTTCTTCGAAACAACTTCCAAACTCCCTCCTCCAACACTGAACATAATCCACTCTCTCACGACTCTCCTGCAAAATATCCACCTGTTTCACATATCTCATATTCTTATACCAATAATACAGCCTGCCCATTCAGTATTTCACCAGATTTCCACCACCATCTACTGCCAGAACTACTCCCACCTCACTCCTGCCTTGATGCTTTTGTTGAATCTAAATGCCACCCTACCACGGTGCATCTCCTACCCAATTACACGCAATCCCGACACAAAAACAATCAGATAGTATTGTATAAGGGGCAATCAAATGAGAACGAGACAGAATATACAAGTTGGCCAGAAACAGCCTGAAAATCTGAAGAGGATGTTGCAGGGTAGGCTGTGCTGAGAAATAATTGTTTTAAGAAAATTCGATACGTTCAGCAGTTTCCGAGTTAACTGGCGTTGAACTTAGACAATCACGTCGTTGCGCGCTCGCATTCAAGCCACCCGCCAGAGACGGTACCACGAAATCTGTGCTTCGTTTGGTTTCTGAAAACCGAAAAAGACAGCGTTTCAAAAACTGGAATAAGGAACGGTACTAAATATCGAACCGGAGCGATATCATCTACGCTGTGAGAACAACTGACGCTATCTGAGAGGCCGCTTGAATTGGGCATTCAACGGCCTGAGTGGCTAACTTCAATGTTAATTAACTCGGAAACAGCACAACGAATGAAATTTTTTTCTTGACAATTATTTCTCAGCACCATCTGCACTGCAACAATCGTACAAGTTTCCAGATTGTTTCTGCTCATCCTGTATAAAGAGCATAGTGCGGACGTTGGTAAGGCAGATAGGTGTGTGTATAGAAGTGCTCTCTACTGGAAATGTGAGAGTAACAGCCCGAACGTTCACCGGATTGCCATTTTTCTGTTAGACGAGATCGACCTGAGGTCCGCGAGTCGTGTGTGGTTCCGACTTCACTACAGAAGCCGAGAAAGACGAACACAGTCATGTAGTGCGGTTTTTGATTGCGGAAGGAGGGGCAGGACGTGAAAAATTACTTTTACACGAATATCTGGTATGAACAGCGAAAACAATACGTCCTGTGAGCGTGTATACGCGTAGAATAAATGATTCCGACAAAGTCCGATGTCAGTGTATGACAGCAGTCGCCCTGCACAGGTTCATCATGCCATTACCTCTTGTAACATTCCTGCGGTGGATTCTACCATCAAAAATGACCGACGGCTGCCGATGGAAAACATTCAGCTCACGTCACGGTACCGCTCACGCCATCAAGACAGAGCATCTGTAGTTCTGGACAGACTGTGCGCAGTGGGTTCCCAACAGCTCGACGAAGGATCAAAAGTTGACCAAAACGTCGACGTCACTGCAACGCATGTACGGTATCGCGATGGACAACATCGTTTCCCGTCTCGTATTTTCGGGGGAGATGAACCATGGTGTCATCATTTTGAGCTGGAGAGCAAACACCGGTGCCCACAATGGAAGCACAGCCATTCATCGCCCACCTTATTCGTACAGGCCAGCTCCGATAAAAGCATGATGCCCGTTTTCTTTCACTGCAATCGCACAATGCTCACTGACTTTCTGGAACACGGTATCACAATTATCGTACAACAGTACGTTGACACTTTGCTAAAATCGAAGCTGGCCATTAACCCCAAACGCCCGGGACAATTGGCGGAGGGCATCTTTCTCTTGCAGTATCTAATGCCAGTATCTAATGTTGCTAGTTTGTTTCAACTACACTGCAGACATTACAACAGGAAGCCTTTACATAGTCGCCATACATAGTCGCCATACGGACCCGACCTCTCGCCACGCGTTTGCCCCATTTTCGGATCCTTGAAGAAAAACATTCGTGGTCGTCGATTACCTTAGGACGACTGGATGCAATCATGGTTCCGTTAGCAACGGAAAACATTTTCCCGTGAAGGCGTTGAGCGCCTTGTCTGACAGTAGGTTAAATATGGTAACAGTTATGGCGATTAATTTTAAAATAGTAAATAGTTTACTTGTTACTTTTTTATGTCTTGTTTTAATTTGACCGCCTCTTACAGTACGAAATTTCCGGCAGTACGCAGTTGGAAAATTCCATTCTCCAACCAACCTCTAACCTCTGCTCCGCCTATATCAGTCTCCGATATTCCTCACCATAATCTGATGATCGCATTCTACCCATTCCTTTAGCCACGCGGGGTAGCCGCGCTGTTAGGATGCGTTGGCACGGTTCCCGTGGCTCCCCCCCCCCCCCCCCCCCCCCCCTCGGAGGTTCGAGTCCTCCGTCGTGCATGGTTGTGTGTGTTGTCCACAGTTTAAGTTAGTTTCTGTAGTGTTTAAGCCTAGGGACCGATGACCTCAGCCGTTTAGTCACATAGGAACTTACCACCAACACCCGTTTATCTGGTGTTGGTCATACGGCCTCCGTCAAAATGTTCTAGTAAACTCACCATCGTCATCATTATCACCATGCATCACAGATTCAAGCCCTGCAACTTTCAAGATGCAAAGCATCAACACGTCTTGAAGATCATCTGTTGCAATAACGTCACTGTTGTTTTCACCTTTTAATTCGTGTTTAAATTACAGTGATTTCTTTAACCTTTTCACAATGATACAGACTAGTAGAAGAGTCGTACACTATCGGCACATAGCCAAGCATTCTACGTGCAGAGGTTGGCAGTAACACATGTGACTGCTCAGTTTATCCGCAGCCGGCTCGTAGACATACTCTCTGCTGCATGTGCGAGTGGCGCCACCAAAGAGCCAGCTTAAGAAACGCCGCACCGACGCCATCTGTCTAATCGTGGTGTTCACTTAGAGCCTTCACAGTGTTACTGGTTTGCCTCTCTACTATTACGAGTGATTATGACGAACGTTTCTGTGTAACGTACTATTGTGGAACATTATTTGTAAAACCAAATTAAATAAATGACATTACATACACTGATCAGCCAGAACATTATGACAACCTAACCAATAGCCCATATGTCCACCTTTGGCTCTGATAACAGCGCCGACGTGCCGTGACATGGAAGTAATGAGACCTTGTTAGGCCGCTGGAGGGAGTTGGTACCGCATGTGTATACAGAAGTCACGTAATTCCCGTAAATTCCGGGGAAGGTGGCGATGAGCTCTGACGACACGCTCAATCACATCCCAGATGCGTGCGATTGGGTTCAGATCTGAAGAGCTGTGGGAGCCAGGAAATTAACTGGAAATCACCACTGCGTTCCTCGAAGCACATCACACTCCTGGCCTTGTGACATGGCGCATTATCATGTTAAAATATGCCATGTAAAACATGATCGTCATGAAGGGGTGTACGTGGTCTCCAATCAGTGTACGATAATCCTCGGCTTCATGGTGCCTTGCACGAGCTCCACTGGACCCATGTATGCCCATTCGAACAGCTGTCCCTGGAAGACGACGGATTCACATCCTTCCATAGGCGTAATGAAGAAGGTATCGGTATTCATCAGACCATACTGCGCTAACTTCCAATGACGACTGTTATGTGCCCATTTTATTCGTGGTTTTAACACTGGCACAAGCATGGGACGTCGGCAGCGGAGGCGCGTCGGTAGGAGTGTTCACAGCACCCTGTCTTCTGACTCACTTGTGCTCTGCCCAACATTAAGGTCTGATAATATTTCAACCACAGTTCACCACCTATCCCATTTTACCCGTCTGTCCATTCCACGACACGACATCCAGCATCTGTAATCAGGTGTGGCCCCCTAACCCAACGACATCTGGATGTCTTTTCACCTCGGTTTCGACTCGTGTTGAAGACACTCACCACGACACCCCTCGAACAACCGACAAGTGGTGCAGTTTCCTAAATATTCATGCCGGACCTACGGGCCATCACGCTCTGCCCTTGGTCAATCTCAGATACCAAGTGCTTATAGTTAAACTTAACACGTTTAACACGAAACTAACTACCGTAGGAGTATCAAACTTGGTAGCATTAATGTGCAGAGTATGGGGTGCATGATTTCCATGCCTCACAGCGCCACCATTCAGTTCTAACTATGGCCGCCAGGTGACCTGGTCAGTCATCGTGATTCATAGACTCACACACCTGACCAGTCGCAGTGCACTTGTTGACATGTCAACGTGAGCTTGGGCAAAAGGCACAGACCATTATTGGTGAAGCTTCATCATCAAAACGACAGTAATGCTGCAGCTGCACTTCAGGATATCGCCGGCTGAAAGGAGCACGGAAAAGTCTTCTTTCTCCAGCTACTGTACGGAGCATGCTGAAGATGTTCCATTCAACTGGAGAACTGGGCGTTGCTCCGTGAAGAGGCCGACGACCGGTTGCACCACAGGTAGTTGACGAAATCTCTGTTGCTATGGAAGACAACGGTGCGCACAATTCCCGATCGTCAGGCACTGCGCGTACTGTGTCACGACAGTTTATTTCTTGGTCCACTGTACGGAAGGTGCTTCGAACCATTTTCAAATGATATCCTTACAAGATTCATATCGTACAGCAGCTTGCACCACAGGACGCAAAACGACGTGTTGACTTCCCTCTCCACTTTCTCACAAGGATTGAAGTTGACGAGGGCTGGCCCTGGACCATCCTATGGACAGACGAACCTCATTTTTCTCTGACGGGTGAATACACAGAACTGCCGAGTGTCGGGATCTTCACCTCCAGTCACTGTGCATGAAGTTCCTCTGTGTGGTGAACGTGTCACCATATGGTGTGGCTTCACGGCTACGTTCACCATTGGCCCATTGTTTCTTGAGCAGGTTGGCACTTCAAATAATGGCTCTGAGCACTATGGGACTTAACATCTGTGGTCATCAGTCCCCTAGAACTTAGAACTACTTAAACCTAACTAACCTAAGGACATCACACACATCCATGCCCGAGGCAGGATTCGAACCTGCGACCGTAGCAGTCGCGCGATTCCGGACTGCGCGCCTAGAACCGCTGGACCACCGCGGCCGGCCAGGTTGGCACTCAAGGACCAAAGACGTGCAATGTTACTGTCCAGCGTTACTGTGATATGCTTCACCAACATGTCATACCCACCCTATAGGAGAGAGCTGCTCTGAGCTAAACTGTTTTTATGCAAGATTGGGGGCAGGGGGGGGGGGGGGGGATGACCCACCGCCCATCGCTGGTGAAGTTCACCACTCTCTGAGATTTCTGGTTTTGGGGCTACCTGAAGGACAGGGTTCACAAGGGGAACATCCACATATGTGCTGATCTGAAACCCAGCACATCAAGAGAGGTAGCCATCATAGGTATGGACATGCTTCATTCTGCTGTGCAGAGCGCAATCCTGCGCTTTCAGACTATTCTGGACACTGATGGGCTCCATATTGAGCCCCTTTTGTAGCAATATTTGTATTGGTATGTAATGGTATGATGCACAGTAGCAGCACATTAAAAGGGTTTCAATTGAAATGATTCTGCGTTATTTCTTTTCCTCATGTCCTAGATATTAATACTACCAAGTTTGGTACTTGTGCGGTAAATAGTTTCCATGTTATAGTGTGTTAAATAAGGAAATTTTAATTATAGCCACCCAGTAAATCGCGCGCCTTCCCCATTCTACACACAGACAGCACGCTCATTGATACTACGTGCACCGTGCGTTTGTGTCTGACTAGCGTCATTCCTCGCCAGGTGACGCTGCTATCGACTGGAGGGGGTTATATCAATACTAGGTCGCTGGTCATAATGTTCCGCTTAATCAGTGTACATATTACGTGTGATTCTAATTATTTTGCTCTTAGCGTCAGCACCCACCTATACTTTGGCATCCTCGCCTGGACTGATCCAACAGCTGTCGACTTTTCTGAGTCTCTAATTCATTTTTCTTTCTTTCAGTTTTTTCATTGTAATTTTGTGCCTATTCGTCATGATTAGTCCTCCGCAAGAACTGTCATTAAGACAGATTCTTCAGTTTCAGGTGCAGAAGAGGTAGAATCTGATGGAAATGATGACAAGACCACTTGCGGCGCAAGCTAACACACGCCACCGCCACCCACGCATCACACAGTACAACCATAGGTAGCAGCGCCTCTTTCTGACCATTGTACCGTACGTCTGACTCAATACACGCGGAATGGCTCGAGTAATGAGCCCAGCTCGTTCCACATATCACGGCACATCGCAATGAAGTAGGGACAGGAAACTTGTTTCTTGCAACAGTCTGTGTGTCCTGTACAGGCTTGCCTTCAAACTTTTCCCTTCCACCTGTCCTGAAAATGGGCTTTATGAAGAATTAATTGCTGCGCTAGAAAAACTCTTTGATGAACAGGTTAATGTGGCAAATTCTTCCGTTTGCGGAGACACCCTTATCAGGCTCATAAGCAGAGGACAGGAGAGTTGCAAAGGCTTATATACCATAGCAAATTTAAATGTGAGTCTGGACGTCATTACAGTGATGCCATGATCAGGGAGGCCATTATTCAAAATGTGCCAAATTTTTGCATGCAGGAACAGATTCTTGACTACCCAGATCCTAGTTTGCAACCGGTTTTGAAATTTGTGGAGCATCAGGATTATTATGACAGTGTAGTGGTTGCCTTTGATTCCGCTCTTATTTGTGTCATACAAAGTAGTAATAAACAGATTGTGCCCATAGCTCGTGATTCACGACATGCAAAATCTCAGCTAGGGCAGCGACGTAAACAGATTCAGCGTATTAACAGCAGTCTAGCGGTGTTAAATCGTACCCTCGGAATTTCACAGCTCACAACCCTCAGACTCGACCCTGCCGTAACGCTTAGTGCTACCATTGTGGCAAGCACGATTACGTTCAAGCTGTCTGTTTGCAAGGACGCAAAACCAACATATAATTTGCACGTTCTCCAAAGTTCCAGTCAAAGAATGTCAACGCAATTTTTTCAAAGCCAACTGTAGTGTAACAGAGTCCAGACGAGCTGTAGCGAAGAGGCCACCTATTTCATCCATACAGCGTTAGGCAAATAAATTGTTTGTCACTTTGCAGATTACCAATCGCAAAATATAGGGTGCAGTTTAACACTGGTACGTTAGTGTCTTTGTTGAACAGAAGCACATACGAACTGTTAGGGAATCGTACGCTACGTAAGTCACAAGCAACATTTTCTGGTTATGGTGGACATGGCATTCTTGACTCAGGTATTTGCAACCTAGATGCCTCTTTTCGTAACGTTACCGAGACTGTTTCATTCACTGTTCTGTGCTCACGTGACAGTGAAAACATTTTTGGCATCGATTCTTTTATTTGTTTGGTTCGCACCTTCAAGGCAACGTTCTCTCTGTGAACACTTTTGTGCGTACAGACAAGGTAGCTGACCTTTGTAACGAATTCAGTGACATTTTCCAATGTGGCCTAGGCAAAGCTATTGATTTTGAGGTTCATATTGCCAAGAAAGACTACGCACAACTACAGTTTTGCAGAGAACGTCCCATTCCTCCCGCTATCAGGTTCAAATGGTTCAAATAACTCTGAGCACTATGGGACTTAACATCTGTGGTCATCAGTCTCCTAGAACTTAGAACTAGTTAAACCTAACTAACCTAAGAACATCACACACATCCATGCCCGAGGCAGGATTCGAACCTGCGACCGGAGCGGTCCCGCGGTTCCAGACTGAAGCGTCTAGAACCGCACGGCCACAGCGGCCGGCCCACTATCATGGATCAGGTAGAATAAGAAATCGTATTTTGGCAGGACAATGATGTGATTTCCCCTGTAGCAGCGATTCACTGGGCATCCCTGTTTGTGACAATAAAGAAACCTTCAGTCAGGTTACGTTTACGTGCAGACTTCAAAGTAACAGTAAATTTGCAAACTGCGACCGACTATTTTCCTTCGCCACAGCCCGACAGTTGATTTTCATGATGCTTATTTGAAGCTTCTCTCTGATGAACAGCCGCAACAAATTTTTGTGGTAAACACTCATGTGGGGTAATTTAAGTTTTTGAGGTTGCCCTTCAGCAGTGCATCAGAAATGGCTCTGAGCACTATGGGACTTCTGAGGTCATCAGTCCTCTAGAACGTAGAACTACTTAAACCTTACTAATCTAAGGAGATCACACACATCAATTCCCGAGGCAGGATTCTAACCTGCGACTGTAGCGGTCGCGCGGTTCCAGACTGTAGCGCCTAGAACCGCTCGGCCAATTAGGCCGGCAGCAGTGCATCTGTACTTGCAATTATTCGCCGTTATTTATCACAGTTGACTGCTACTGTTCCTTCTTGTTCGAACTGTTTGAATGACATAGTAGTTTCTCCTGAGGAACACCTTTCCAACCTCAGCAAATTGTTTCGAGTGCTCTCCGATTCTGGTTTGAAGTGCAGTAAAGACATGTGCTCCTTCTTCCAGAGATGTTAATACTTAGGACATGTGATTAACAGTCAGGATATCCACCCTTTGCAGTCACACCACCAGGCGAGACCTACCAGCTCCTGTGAACATCAGCGAACTCCAACCTGTGTTTGGTAAATTTACTTATTACATTCGGTTCATTCTGAATGCAGCTTTATGGGATCGTCTACGACAAAAGAACGTTCTGTCTGAGTGGACTAGAGGGTGCGCGGTCGCATTTCAGATAGTGAAAGAAGCTTCACTGAGTGATCGTTGTGTCGTACATTTTGATACCACTAAGCCTATGGTGCTTGCGATTGATACATCCACTTACGACATTGGCACTGTTCTCCCACACAGAGTTAGATCACTGGACAGGCCAACTGACTTCGCATCGAAACGCCTCAACAAAGGAAAGTAGAGCTACTCACAGATTGAGAAGGAAGCTCTTACTGTCGTATGTGGGGTGATCAAATTCTACCAATACCTAGGCTGGAAAAATGTATTTAGTGACAGATCACAAACCTCTCACGTCATTGTTCAGACCTTCCAAGCCAGTCCCTCCATTCGTGGCCCAAAAGTTGCAGCATTGGTCTCCACTCCCCTCTAATTATCGGTACGGAATAGTGGAAAGACCAATGGCTAAGTTTTCGAATGCAAACACACTTTGTAAGCCCCCAGTTCGTACTGATTCGACGCTCGACGCTTCTGAAGATTTATTTTTCAATATTGATGTTCAGGATAATGACACACACTACGATTTTCCCATCAACTACCGACAGAGTACCCAGGCAATGGCTGTGGACACCAGTCTCAAGATTTTGTTGCAGTACCTCCTCACTAATTGGAGACATTCAGTTAAGCAGAATAGTGATTCGGTTGTACGCCTTTATTTCACTTTTCGGCGCACCTTATCCGTACAGCTACGTGTTGTCTTATTACACACAGGCAATGATCAATCCTGAGTGTTTGAGCCATGTTTGCTTTAGAAAGAAATTCTTTGCTTTCTCTATCAAATACAGTAGGGCATTGTGCACACTGAGCAGCTCGTCCGACGACATCGCGCATGCATTGGCGTGGACACGGAAGTTACATAATTGACTTCACAATTTCCAGCGGAAGCAGAACACCAGACGACTCCGCCACTGAAATTTCTTGATGTGCCCAGTGCTCTTTGGCAGCTTCTCTATATTGACTTTGCGGGTCTCTAATGGAATTCTCGTTGGTTTAGTGTGATACACGCTCTTAGCAAGTTTCCCTTTGTGATGCACATGCAATCCACTGCAACAGTCAGTACTATCAAGACTATGACGTCAGTTTTTTTTTTTTATATTGAAGGTTTGTCAGAGGTGTCTATTTCAGATAATGGACACCATTTCACACCGGCAGGATTTCAGCAGCTTTGTGGCGTCATGGGCATTAACCATGGGACGACAGCGACGTTCCACACTCAATCTAATGATGAAGATGAACCCTTTGTCTGAACGTTCAAGGAACAGTTGAACAAGTTACGTGTTTCCCATAGACGCGAGCAAGCATTAGTGCTCTTCCTGTCACTATAACGTTCCTAGCCATGCAACGGCAAATCGGAAGCGGAACTTTTGCCTGAGGCCCTATTCTGTATCGTTCATACCGATCGGTGTAGTACGTTAGTCTCGGTAGTGACGTCATTTTCGGTTCTTTCGTGATTTCTGTGTGTTTAAAAAACGAAACATGAAATTGCTGTGAGTGAAACAACCGACAGTGACCTTCATGTTTTTTCTTGCCAGAAATAATTCTCCATTTTTTCCGAATATATAGCGATTTCCTAGTTGCGGTTAGACAGGAATCTAAGAGCACAACTTAAATTACTGGGAATGTAACTAGCAGCAGTTATCTTCATAATATTGCTTGTCACAACTGTTTATCTGAGATAGAATCCTCAATAACAGTAGCCAGCGATGAAATATCTCTGCGTAATATTTTTGGACTGTGGCACCATATACGAAACATTTTCATTCATGATATGCATCTTATAAACTTCGATGAACTGCAGGAGCTCTCGAAAATGCGTTTTTTTAATTTTGTTTTCAAGATCCAAATCGTTGACTTACCATATAGGGAAGTGGGTTATTTAATCATTTGGATCTCTAGGAGCGAGTTATAACCACATTCTGTTTACCTTCTTATTCCTTGAAACTCTCAGAATCAATTTTTCGGGTGTTTTTATAGATTTATTAGTACAATGCGGTACTACACGCTATTCCTAACTCATTTTCCGAAACGTAAAATCCAAAACACGATGTCAGTGTGAATGAGAATAAGATGACAGAATGCGGCCTTTACGACAATCTGCAGAGTAGAGTCCAATACGCTATCGTTCTTATGCATGCATGGAAACATGCAGCCAGGGAAACTGTAAAAAATTTCTATGCATTTCAGTTGAGAATCATAGAAATGGATATACTGCGCCTAATACTGTTAAGGAGGAGGCAAGAGCGATGAAGGCGGGCACGTCAGCTCTATGGAATGCGGCATCATGCGTTATGGCAACGTAAACGCAATTTTCGTTACTTGTAAGAATAGCACGCCTGTGTCGTCTGCTAGCCGCTTTGTGTTTCTCGGCGCTATGCGCGATGCAGTGCGCATGCGAGGATCTGCAGCGGCCTGCTTTTGACTGGCTTGCGCGACGCGAACCGACAACAGGACTTCGGTTCTCTAGGCCCGAACGGTATCGCTACCGAAATGCATACCGAATAATGCAGGGGCTCTAATTCGAATGCTAGACCGTTCGGTGCTTTTGAGTAACGAAACGATCGGCACAGTGGCGGAAAGATACAGAATAGGCAACCTGGACACCAACACTGGACACTGCTTCAGTCCCTGCTTCGTCTGCAACTTCGGCCCATTCTCTACAGCCCCCCAAGTTTAATGTTAATGATGTCATCTTTTTCCTGGTCTACGGTGGTCACACGCGCTGTGATGGGGGCTTTATCAAGAAAGTCTTGGGCGATTCTTTATATGGCTTACACAAACCCATTGGCCTGCAGAAGTGCCATCAGAATGAACTTAGCTTGTGTGGGTTGTGTGATCATGCCCCGGATTTTACATTTGCAGATTCGATGTCCAGGAGGACCCCGCCACCACAGCTGTCTTCGCTTCCGTCATGAACAAACGTCGCCGGCGCTGGACGGGGAGCCCATGGCTGTCGACGCAGCACAGTCGCCGTCGGTGTACTCCACAGCGACAGCAGCCCCTTCGCCCTGTCTCCTTTCAATGGTCCACCATGGACCCTCCAAACGCCGTTGTGCCTTCGCCATTGGAGGAACTTTTACTCTATGGCTAGTTTTCGGCCGATGTTGCTGGTCATTTGCAAGACGAATTTCGGGGTGCAAGCAGGAGCTTGTCATCAGCTACAGTTTTGGCCACTCCCTACTCAGTGGCACCTGCGCCCAGACACTCCTCAACCGTTGCTCCTAGTAGTACCAATACACGAAGACGGCAAGAAGAATTTGGGGGGATAAATGTGATATCGTACACTATCAAGACTACGCCAGGCATTACACGTCCAGAGGTTGGCTGCAACGCATGTGACTGCCTTGTCAACTCACAGCTTGCTCGTAGACACACCCTTTGCTGCAAGCAAGAGTAGTGCCATCACCGAGTCGGTTGTTGAAAACGCCGCACCGGCGCGGTTTTGTCTAATCGTCATGTTCACTTGGAGCCCTCGCAGCGTTACTAGCTTGTCTCTCTGTTATTGTGATTGTTTATGACAAACGTTTCTGTGTAACGGAGTAGAGTGGAGTACTATTTTCAATTACAGAACAAAGTTGAGTAAACGTTACACACATATTACATTTCTAATCATTTTGCTCTTAGTCTCAGCACCCACCTAGTATTCCTTGGCATCCACCCCGGGACGTAAACAACACTGGTAACGTATGAGGCATTACTTTGAGTATGCGTAATGTGTAACTCCCAGGAATTGTATGAAATAACCAATTACTGGAAATTCCGCACAACAGTCTCAATTGAAAGTAAAAAGGGAAAGGGGAGGAGGAGGAGGAGGAGGAGGAGGAGGAGGAGGATGAGGAGGATGAGGAGGATGAGGAGGATGAGGAGGGGGAGGGGGGAGGGGGGGGGGGGGGGGAGATGTGACAGAAATTCTAGCAAAATACAGGGAACTGAAGAAATGTCAAGGGAAGACACTACTTTACAAAAATCTATAGAATTTTTTGATAGATATATTGCAGTTGTCGAGGATTATTTCAAGTCTCCAAAAGAGACTCACTCGTAACTTACTGGGTTTGATAATAGCCTCTCCCTATAACTTCTAGCAAAGAAAAAAAAAGGCATCAATTAACCACCAAGCCGACCTTTGTGAGCTCCATGTAAGGCGATAGAATTTAGCAAGGGCAGCGCCTGCGCTGGTCTGCACAAAGACTGTACACCGATATTCGCTCAAAGACACCGAAGCTGATGCCTCGCCGTAGCCTTTTGCTCGCCGCTCTCTCCGTTACAATACCCTGCCACAAGATGCACGGACGTTCTAGCGATCGTTTCCATGCCTCCAGCAAACTCTGCCGCTGTTCGTGCACTCCTGTTACTCTCGCTTACGTGCGGTTAGCAGCTGCTTTGATGTTGGACAATGCCTTATGTACTCTGTAAGGAAGCCAGCCGGGGTGGCCGAGCGGTTCTAGGGGCTACAGTCTGGATCTGCGCGACCGCTACGGTCGCAGGTTCGAATCCTGCCTCGGGCATGGATGTGTGTGATGTCCTTAGGTTAGTTAGGTTTATGTGATCTAAGTTCTGGGGGACTGATGACCTCAGATGTTAAGTCCCATAGTGCTCAGAGCCATTTTGAACTCTGTAAGGAGAATATGATGTGGCTGCTGCTTCTACGATTATTTCACCAGTTTTCCGCTTCACAGATGCCCATCTGTTGACTGTATTATACTGGATGAAATAACCCTCGTCGGTACAGTGTTCGGTCGCTGCTTTATTCCAGGAGGAGGCCCACAGGATAAAACAACAAGTAAATTTCAGATCACTTTATTGCAACCTTAACAAAATGAAACACTTAACTTTGTTACCATCCATATCCAAAGGAATATCAGGAGTATTTATTACTGTCACTGAGTATTAACGAATCACTAGATACAGAACAAGATACTACTCTCTTCCCGCAGATACAACTGACAATAAACTTTTACGCAAAGTTCTGAGTAATTCAATTGTCCCACTGCTGGCTCGCTATAAAGACGGTGCTGTCATCTTCGGCGATGATTGCTGATACGGCTGAGCAGCAGTACGCTCAGGCGTAAGAAAGCGAGCTGACGCGAAAGCGTATGGAACCGCTTCTGAGCGTGTCTACACAACTGTCTCTCATTCGTCGTTCCTTCAAGTAGCGAATATGTTTCCCTGTGGTTTCGTCGGTGAACCTTGCCTTGGCAGCTCGCTCTTCGGATGACACCACAAATTGTTATAATTCAGACTAGTTAACCGGAACTCAAAGAATCCTTGCCATACACGTGAGCCGTCCGTTGTGGTCGAGCGGTTCTAGGCGCTTCAGTCCGGAGCCACGCTTCTGCTGCAGTCGCAGGTTCGAATCCTGCCTTGGGCATGGATGTGTATGATGTCCTTAGGCTAGTTAGGTTTAAGTAGTTCTAAGTCTAGGGGACTGATGACCTCAGATGTTAAGTCCCATAATGCTCAGAGCCATTTGAACCATACACCTGATGTCGACCACTACAGCTACAGCCGCGGTTTACCTAGATAATGGTATCTAAGTAAACCCTCCCGCGACTTGGTACAGCGGCGTCAGGCCAATGTAATGCGCTGAAGTATCCTATTCGTGTACTACTTTCAATCTGTAGAAATCCTGGCAATCCCACAATCTCGTGTCACAGTGGAACCGTTCCATCAATTAACGTGGCAACAGCATTCTCTCCATTTATATTTTAATTTGTACGGCTAAAGCATTTCAAGCAAATGCACTATGGTTCAAATGGCTCTGAGCACTATGGGACTTAACATCTATGGTCATAAGTTTCCTAGAACTTAGAACTACTTAAACCTAACTAACCTAATGACATCACACACATCCATGCCCGAGGCACACAAATAGTGTATAGCGTGTGCGTAAACAAGATGCGTTCAGTAAGTCTTGGTATGTAGAGCATGGTACACTGTTGTTTCTAGCGAAACATGCAGCTGCAGGGTATTTCCGTTCACTCACCAAAGTCATTTGGCTCCAACTATAGTGTCACACAACCATATTCCGTGCTGCGGAAATGACAACCTTTCAGTGCAAGGATAAAAACCGCAAAAGTTGAAATTGCAAGATTTGCTTAATTTGTTGCTCGACTTTCTGCTTCCATAATCGAATTACATGGGTTAGAGATCATAAACTTCATCAGCTGGCTACTTACGTATTGGTTTATTATTTATGTGTTGTGATCGCCAACGATAGAGAGAGTGGCGATATTGATCATGTAGCGGGGCTCCAATAGCCACGCGCTGCGACCGGCGGCAGCGAAGCTGCTGCTTGCCGTAACTACAAACTTCGGGTCAGGCTGCGCTACCGCCCCAACTACATTGTCCTATAAACACGGTCGCCCCCGGCGTAGATACAGTCTGCTTACCCCAGCCAGATACTGGTCGGATGCCGCTAAGAAGCCATTCGTACCACATCTATTGCTACGAAACTGTTTACGAACACGACTTCGATCCTGGCTGGACTTTTTCAATAGAACAGCCAAGTTGTTGTTAAAAGAGTTTATATGCTTTTATCAGTGCTTCATGTTCATTTTGTCTTACATTCAGTAAATCGCGTTACGCAGATACCACTACATAGTTTCACGCGTCCACGCTTTTCTCCTCATGTGCTGAAGACAATAAAACCATAAACAAACAGTTTTCGCTGGCTGTTTGCTACAAATTTATATCAGCCACATCGCTGTAGTCTTCACTGTGCAACGCTTACGAGCTGGATTTCCCGATTGTAAGTTTGTGCATTTGCAGCGTAGTGCTTCAGAACCGACACGGACATGTGTTAACAGCGTCTCCTCCCATTCATTGACCTCCATAGCTCGAAACGTACTGGTTGACTTAAAGGCACTTACAGGAACTACTTTACTTCTGAAAAAGAAATCTGCTCTTCTTCTCGATGAATATTCAGTAGTCTGTCACATCGACCTATTCCCTGGTTGGCTTAGGACTGAGTCTCTTAATATTCTGAATTACAGACGGCTTTGAAACATTTCCCACAGTTTACATGGTTTTTAGATGTTCCTGTTATGCGATCAGATTAGTGTTCACAATAATGAAGCAGTTTCTGTACCGGTTTGTAATTTGAACAGTAATGTTTAGAGTTAACAAATGTTCTTAAAGGTCTATACCATCTAATAATGGACTTGTAGATGTCGTAGCAAAATAGGCATGGAGCTATTGAAGAAGATAAGCCCATTCTCACAGGTATGATATCCATGTTCAGAAGGGGGATGTCCTTTGACCCGCAAGAGGAATGGTCGTGAATATCTAAAAATCAAGGGCAGCCACTACGCACTAATCCATCCCACGATTCCAAGAGCACCGTGGTATAATAAGGCACAAACATTAAGGAGTTTCACGACAGTTACACCATGAGTGAAATTTAATAATTGGAAGTTCAACAAACACCTATCGGCTTAACCAAGCGCCACCTGTCTGTGAGACTGCGGAGAGGAAGGTGATCCAAACCATGTATTCCTACAATGTCTCCAGAACACGTATCACATAAACGTACTTGCAAGTAATCTTCAGGCTCTTGCTTACCAGTTCCCAAGCCGCCTCAAGACCTTGTTAGCATCCGACGTAGCAACGTACAAGCTATTGTACGAATTCGCAAAGAACGCAAACACCACGATATAGCTCCCTGTACTGATAATTTAATGTTCCTGGAACTTACAAGTCCAAGGAAGACCGAAAGCTAAATTACCTGACTATATTCCCACGTCCTACTCAGCAGAATATGGAACGGTCAGCCTCTAAATGTAAGTACCTCCTGTAGGTATGTGACTGAATACTGTTGTACCTATACATGTGGCTGTAATACCCAAATGTGGTGCTAGTAAACTGTTCTCATGTGCTGTCTACATGGTACTTAAGACCTGCACAATATTCAGTTTTCTTTCCGCATTTTTGAAACAATTTTTATAGGATATAAATGAGTATTTTATTGTAAATTTTAATATATAGTCATTAGTATGACCTGAACTGGGACAATCACAAATGTGTAACAACAGCGATTTATCATTTCTTATTGTGTTAGAAGTAAAATTGCCTATGAAAATTCGTACCAGAGTACAAGTTCAATGTCTACCGTGAATTGTCAAATTTCAATACAACGTTTCCTGTATCGACACGACTTTATGGGCACGTTCCGAATGCCAATAAATTTAAAAAGCCTCTACCTCTAAATCGTCTATTCTTGTAATGTTCGCCGCGGGGTAGCCGTGCGGTCTCAGGCGTCTCCTCACGGTTAGTGCGGCTGCCCCCGTCGGAGGTTCGAGTCCTCCCTCGGGTACGGGTGTGTGTGTTGTCCATAGCGTAAGTTATTTTAAGTTAGATTAAGTAGTGTGTAGCCTTAGGGACCGATGACCTCAGCAGTTTTGTCCCGTAAGACCTTCCCACAAATTTCCAAAATGTTTTGTATTGTTCCCACTTATGATACTCCTAGATGATCCCATTTGTCTTCTTTCCTTGGAGTTCGGATCTACTTAGCCACGGTACCCCACTCCATCTGGCGTCAACAATACATATCTTCGAACACAAAACATCTGCATCAGTCCTAGTCTGTCCGTTCAAAATGTTCCGACACTGACCTTACTTCTGGCGTATAAGAGACCTCTGCACAGAAATTACCATGTTCGAACTAAAAACTATAAAGAACAGATGTCAGTTGTGAGTGTTAAGTATTGGACTCGCGACTGTATTTTGTAAACATTGTTGTGTCACAAACCGTAATGGAGCAACATCTGGATGCCTGCCCCGACTTGACTGAAATCCAAAACGTCGACAATTCTTCTCCGGAAAAACTCGTCATGGTTGACGAAGCTTGGTGTTATCAGTACGAATCTTTGGAAATTTGTGGTATGTTCTATGGGACCAAACTACTGAGGTCATCGATCTCTGAGCTTACTCAGTACTTAATCTAACTTAAGCTAACTTACGCTAAGGGCAACACGCACACCAAGAGTACGAACCTACCAAAAAGGGAGACACTTCAGAAATTCATATGGAGGCCATGTTTCTCTGCGCGAGTGGAACAACTTCTCTGACAGTTTCGTAAGCTCTCGTATGAGCGTTCTGTGTGTTGCACTGAAATGGCAGGGGGGGGGGGGGGGGGGAGGGCTATGAGAACACCTAGAGAATTCAAATAACCATGTTATTTTCTCTATTTTTTATTAACTGAGTCTGGGAATTTTTTTGACTGGCGTTATACAAATAATAGAATACAAGAGAAATCAAACTTGGCAGAAGACGTTTTAGGAAATAGACACCGAATTGCCTTCGAAGAGGCGCGTGGATTGGCCGCGCGGTAAGAGGCACAATGTCACGAATCGTGAGGCCCCTTCCGCCATAGGTTCGTGTTCGAGTCCTCCCTCGGGCATGAGTGCGTGTGTTGTCCTTACCGTAAGTTTCGGTTAAGTTAGTTTAAGTAGTGTGTAAGTCTAGCGACCGAGGACTTCAGCTGTTTGGTCACTTAGGAATTCACACACATTTGAACATTTTTGCCTTCGACGACATATCTGCAAAATGCATGGGAGAAGGATTTGTAATAAAAAAGTATTGAAATTAAAATCTCGAAAGAACCCCTTTATAAAGAAAGGAGTCTACAACATGTCCGCAGCTCGTGGTCGTGCGGTAGCGTTCTCGCTTCCCGCGCCCAGGTTCCCCGGTTCGATTCCCGGCGGGGCCAGGGATTTTCTCTGCCTCGTGCTGACTGAGTGTTGTGTGATGTCCTTACGTTAGTTAGGTTAAAGTAGTTCTAAGTTCTAGGGGACTGATGACCATAGATGTTAAGTCCCGTAGTGCTCAGAGGCATTTGAACCATTTAGTCTACAACATGAAAAATTGTTGAATCCAGCAATCTTGAGAATAAATGGAGATGGACTGAGCACCAAAGTGATGTCAGAGTCGGCAGCACAGCACTATAAGCACAAAGTTATCGGTGACTCGGATATTCTGGGTTTTTCACCAGTGGACACGGCTGCAAACCTGGGAGTTAATTCACTCGTATTGCCGGGAGAATTGTTTTCGCAGTTCACCTAGATTTTGAAACGGGAATCTACAATATTTTGTCAGCAGTTTTCAATAGAACAGTGATTCGGTACGTGTGACTTTAAGAGCGAGACCGGTGACTATGTTCGAAAGTGGAGTTTTAGGCACAGGAGCATCGAAGTTGCTCACTGTATGGGACTTTTGTAGCGCCTCCTCTGAATCAGGCGTGCGAAGGCCCGCACTCGGTTAAAAACGGCGGGTCGGCGGTAGAAGGCTGGCTGGCGCTTCGCATGCAGATTAGAGAAGGCGCCTCCGCCTCCGCCTACGTGAGATCGCTAGCCCTCTGCTACGCGGCCTTCGCTCCTTCAGACCTTCATTCGTCTTTACTAGCGCCGTCCGCAGGATCTTTCTCTGCACTTATCCCGCGCCTTGTAATATGCATCTGGAAATGCAAGATACACAAAGACGTCCAACTCTAAGATGAATAGACATAATATTGTTTCCGTTCCGATTTTGCAACATAATTTGCTATCGATCTGTTTTGAGAGGTTACTCTGTTTACCAGAGTGTAACTAAAATCTATAAACTTATATTTCACGGACAATACCAGTAGACACTTCATAGACTGACCAGTCATCAGCTGAAAATCAGTTGTTCGCGAGTGTTTGTGTATCCCGTCATAGCATTCAGCGTTTGCCACGATATGAAGCAAGCTACTCTGGGCCTTAATCACTCAAACGTAAACAGCGAATAAGCTATTTTTTGGTGGTGCGAGGAAATCAGGCGTGTAATATGCAAACACACCTTCACGTATCGAATAATAAAACTGATATAAATAACATGGCAACAACAGACCTGGAAGACGTCGAAATTAAGCTAAATAACCTGTTCACATATCAGTCCTGCTATAAACATGTGAATGTCAGGCACTCGTCATCACCTTATGCATTTCTCGTTTTACTGAATCCAGTGCTTGATCACTGCATGCTATGGAAACTCATCACAATGAAGCAAAACACTAGTACTGCGTCCAGTTATATTTATTAATAGGGAAGTTGTAGGAATTCAGTAGTCTCAAAGTGTAAGTCTGAGATACAAAGTTTTATCTTTTGTAATCAAGTGAATAACTTACAATAACAGTACAGCTGGAATTGTCCAGAGATTGCGGTGCCACACCAGAGTCGGAAACGTGAATCGATAAGGTAGTCGCCGGCCGGGTTGGCCGAGGGGTTCTAGGCGCTACAGTCTGGAACCGCGCGCCGCTGCGGTCGCAGGTTAGAATGCTGCCTCGGGCATGGATGTGTGTGATGTCCTTGGGTTAGTTAGGTTTAAGTAGTTCTAAGTTTAGGGGACTGATGACCTTAGAAGTTAAGTCCCATAGTGCTCAGAGCCATTTGAACCATTTGATACGATAGTCATTAGCGAGGGCTCGTGGCAATCCCCAACAACCAGTGGGAGGCACTCAGCATAGCAGCGCCCTCACGTTGAGGTCAATATAGTAACGAGCATATGACAGCTCAGCCCCAATTCGTTACCTCTCCTGAAGTAGTCAACATCATAGTGTAGGACAATCGAGTTGTTACAGTTTCTGATTAGTGCATGTTGAACGTTGTACCTCAAGAGAACATTTAGTTAATATGTGTATCAAGTTAGGCTTTCAGTGTCAGTTGTAAATTATCCAGTACCTCCGTGGCAAAGAAATGTAGCAAAGCTAAGTTACTCTTCTATTCATTAACGTAGTAAAGTGAACTAACATTTCATGAGTTACAATTTTTATGTGTTACCTCATCGAAAAATCAAACACCCCACAGTTCTGGCCGGGCGAAAGTAGTTTCACCTGGTCACAACAACACAGAACAATGTTCTTATAAAAATGCTTTAAACTGGAGTAAAATGACGCTAACCGCTGTGAGACTTGCGCCTAATTGAAATACTGCAGGAGGAAAAGCGAATAAAATTTCCACATGTGAGCAGCTCGCAAATTCAAAACAAACTACATACACTTTAAATACGACAAATTTGGCATAAAAGATGCATAAAAGAGTTGGCTAAACATGATCTACTCAGAATATGGATTGCAATACAGCCTGAGCGAAACTTACATCTCCTAAGTACAGTAAGTGGCCATCAGTCTGGACGAGATAAGCGACTGCCCGGAATCCAAGTTGTTCTCAATCAAATCGCCCGATTCCCAAGCTCATCTTGGAAGGGGAAAATTAATACTGTTGCCAGTCTGATGACGATAATGTGCATTCACCCACGGAAGAACAGAAGAATGCATCCGAAACTTCCCACTGAAGCTATGGAGAAATTTCTGTACTATTCATGAGGTTTGTACTTGTTTCGAACAGTCTATGCCCATTCGATAGCAACATCTGCACAAGATCTAGTGATGGGGACCATACTTCGATTGAACAGCCCGTGATTTTTGGAAGGACAGAACGAACTTTGTTGCACGAAGGCAGCTGCAGGAGGCAGCACCTTTTCATATGCAGACAGAGAGGCAAATTTCATGCTGAAGCACGCACAGGCGAACATTCTGGCGTCCAGCATCACTGTGTCTGTGGCAACCGGACGAACGCCAGGAACTGAACACAATAACAGTTCAGGGAACAGAAGCTCTTCCGTGAAACTTATCGCCATCCAGACGACTTCTACTACCTGCACTTGAGATACTGTAAAAGCCTTCTGCTGACAAAATGGAGCCCTTCAGAGATCGCAGTGTCAGTCACTTCCTGCGATACATCAGTTTTCCATTCCCAGAAAATGTACCAAGCCAACACATTAAGTTACTGAGTAATTTTAACAGATCTGAAAGCAACTCGTGAAGTGATGTGTGACAGTTTGTACAGTTCTTATCCGAAAAGAATTCTTTCTGAAAACAGAGATCTGGATGTTACATATACTTGATAAAAAACAACGTCATCACCACCAAAGCTGCCTTATTAATAGTAACACTATTTCTAGCCGCGAAACTAGGATCGGTGGAAGGTACCAACGTCTAGTAGTTGTTGTGTATGTAAATCCAACACGGTTTGTACTACACTTGTATACAAACATTACCGAAATAGAGCATGAAGCCGAGTAGATATTATAATGAAACACCAGGTACTTAGATAGTCAATACTATGGCGTTAGCATAATGTCTGTTTTCCACCACAACATATCGGCAGGAAACCAAACATAGTGG
Source organism: Schistocerca gregaria (assembly GCF_023897955.1). Taxonomy (NCBI): domain Eukaryota; kingdom Metazoa; phylum Arthropoda; class Insecta; order Orthoptera; family Acrididae; genus Schistocerca; species Schistocerca gregaria. The sequence goes on from NC_064931.1 coordinate 541,213,202, forward strand.
AAGCACAGTAATATAGTTTGACTATAACCGAAACATACAACTTGAAAATCACATTGACGATACTGATATATAATGTAAGTAGGAAGTCTATGCCAATTCGAAAACGCTGCCCATATAACTTGTGCCACTAAGGAGCCACGCTGCTTGCCTACATATAGGGGCAATGACGTCTCAAGTCCTGCCCTACTTATCAATGATATCATCATCATCATCATGTAACACACTATGCCTCATTTCACGAGTTCTTCATGGCCCCCCACCCCTCACGCCCTCCCCTCTCCTTCCCTTCCTAACGTTTCCAGATAATCTCCGCACAGTATTTTTATCGCCCATCAAAACGAAGCAGCCAATCACAATGCAGTACGAAGACTATTCGGAAAATAAGTTTCGTGGGTATTAAAATGAGGCATCCAGCCACCATGTCATTACACAAGCTTTACTTGAATTGCGTAAAAAAGACGCCAATTTTAGGGATGCACAGAATTTGAATAAAAAATGAGCAAGTTTTACTTGAATTGCTTAAAAATGGCACCATTTTAAAGGTATTCGTTCCTGAATGGCTTCATTTCCCGAGATATTTGTCAATACCACAGTATTTCCACGTCGAAAAAAGCTCCACGTGAATTGCCACCCTGATCACATACACATACACACACACACACACACACACACACACACACACACACACACACACACACACACACACACACACCTTCCACTCCCTTGATGGCTGAGAGAGAGACGTTGCGGCTAGTGCGAGAAACATTGCTCCTCATGTGAGCATGAGGTGTTTGGTAACTTCGTCGAGCTTCCAGCCGTTGCTACTTTCGCTACTTCTGTCCTGCAAAGAATTATAGGGGGCATCGGCCTTACAGTATTCCATGAGCACCCTTCATCTTTATTACAACTCATATGTGCAACGTTAAAATACCGTTATACAGTTATAAGCTACAGCCAACAAATTTGATATGAGAGTTTAATTATACATTATATTCGTGGGCTTAGTGTCATAGTGTGCAGTTTTTCAGTTTTAGTGCTAAGACGCTATCATTTAGGAGGGTATCAAGTGAAGAATTTCAGTAATTCTGACACGCATCTATTATTGGTACTGGATGTTCAAATAACGCCACCAGAGTATAAGTTCATTCTTTACTCTTCTGTTAGTCCGTTAACGGTTTCCCAAATGACAGAAAATTACATGGTTTTCAGATAATGAATTAGACATTTCTGAAAGTAACTGACGTTCAGTAAATGTATTTAAGTTTTAATGAAGCGTAAAAACGACAAACCAGTTGTACAAATTTATATTCCATTGACCTTGTTTCTATAGCAAGTAAGAATATCTTCATCGGAATAAGCTACAATTCCATATAAATATTTCTTAACATACGAGAATAAGCATAACAAAAACCCTAAGTAGGACTATAAGTCTTAGAAACAGAAGTATTACTTAGATAGAATATAGACTGGAGAGATAATGTAAACTTATTACGTAAAGTGCTACCATGATTGACATAAGACTGAGAGGTTTGTTAACTGATCTCGCCGCTTCATAGAAACAACGTAGTGCGGACCACCTGTAGAGTGCGAGTAGTGTAGAAACGTACAAATTAAGCAAACAGTTATAATTATTCTCGTTTATAATATAACTAGATTCCAAGCTTAATAATGGAAGTATAAAGACAGTTTGTGAATGAAATATATAGGTAATGCTGTAAAATGGGACAGCACGTGAACACTCCATTTGTCCAGTGCAGATAGCATTAAAGTGTTTAAAATGAACAAAATTAATGTAGTAGGAATAAAAGTTATAGAACACAATAAAAACAATTAAAAGAGGCGGACGACGACGTCTGAGAACTGTTTGTTAAGACCTTCAGCCAAAGAACAAAAAAATGGTTCAAATGGCTCTGAGAACTATGGGTCTTAACATCTATGGTCATCAGTCCCCTGTAACTTAAAATTAACTAACCTAAGGACAGCACACAAACCCCAGTCATCACTAGGCAGAGAAAATCCCTGACCCGGCCGGGAATCGAACCCGGGGACCTGGGCGTGGGAAGCGAGAACGCTACCGCACGACCACGAGCTGTGGACAGCCAAAGAACGGCAGTCTATGAAATTGTTGCTGTTAAAACTTTTTTTCCGCGGTTGCACCTGTTCCTTGAGAACGAGAGCATAATATATAACCGCATGCTTAAAAATTTCCAATTCTCCTACAATACCAAACCATAACCTTTCTTTTCTTTATGGAGGATAGTACCTTCATCGACTTTCTTCGGTTTGTGGCCTGTGATCAGCAAATGTTCCGCAGAGGACGAATGACGCAGATTAGTACCCTTACTTCCAAATAAATGCCCTTTATATCTGATACTGACGGCTCTTCCGGTCTGCCGTAAGTACTTTACTGGAGAAGTGTTACAGGTGATTTTATGAACTCCTGAATTACACAAAGGAGTAATCGAAGATTTGCGCTTGTGAATCAGATTTCTCTCTAACTTTTATTAGGGAAGAAGGCAACTTTGCATCCGTATCTTTTTTTTAGACGACGAATTCAGTGGGGAATTATTCTTAAGTACGGTATTGAGAGTAATTTTTTGCTTTACCCACTGTCATTATTGGCAATATTGCCTCAATTAGTGACTCAGCTGTTAGTTTTTTCTTCGAAAATATTATGGACTAAGGAAGGTTCATAACCAATACTAACTGATATAATTTTTATTAGATCAATTTCAGCTTAAATTGTTTTAGGTGATAAAGTTGTTGACACACTCCGATGAATGCCTGAATGGAAAAAATGCTTCTTTATGAGATTACGGGTGTGCTGTATAGAAGGGAATAATTTGGTGTGCACCAGTTTCTTTACGAATAATACCAAAATAAATAGAAGTTACTAGCCTCCATATAAAAAATAAAAATTATAGTTTTGATATTCTTTAAGAATCGAAAATATTTAAGCACATATCTGTTAATGATGGTCTTATTCTTCATGAACAGCTACAATTGCGAAATAAATTCACGTTAGTACCCTTCCTTCCTAATAAATGCTCTTTATGTCTGATAACGATGGCTCTTCTGATCTGTCCTAAGTATTGAAGCGGACATGTGTCACAGGTGATTTTATGAACACCTGAATTATGCAAACAAATAATCGAAGATTTAAAACTGTGAATTGATTTTTTCTGCAAACTGTTATTAGTTGAAAAGGTAACTTTGCATCCATATCATTGTACGGCTTTAAACCACTAGTCACAACTATTTTTTCAACTATTATGTGTAATTCTTGGCCTGAAGGTTTTTACGCACAATTCTCGAAAGTCGTTTTTCCTCCTCTTTTAACTGTTATTATTGTATTCTATAACTTATTCCTACTTCGTTCATTCATTTTATTTTATATACTTTAATGCTATCTCCACTGGACAGAGTGCGTGCACACGTGCTCTTCCATTGTACAGCATTACCTGTATATTTTATTTATTACCTGCCTTTATGCTTCTGTTATTAAGCTTGGTTTCTTGTTATAAGTATTTTCATTTATAATATGCTTTCTTAATTTGGGTCGCTCTACTAATCTACGCTATTCGCGCCCCACAGGTTGTTCGCACTGTGGTGTTTCCACGTAGCGGTGAAATCAGTTAACAAACCTTTCAGTCTGATATCAATCATGACGGCTTGCTGTACTCGCGATTTTAATATTAGCTTTGTAAGATAACTTTTACTTGTCCGGTTTTAGCACTTTAGCTCGTAAGTTTTTATTATATGTCCATGCAATAAGTAATACTTCTGCTTCTAATACCAATAGTGCTACTTAGGGTTTTCATTATGGTTGTTATTCTCCTATGTTTATTAATACATTTTTGTAGATAACTGTCACTTATTCTGATTGAGATAGCCTTGGTTGATATCGAGACCAGGTCAATGCAATAAAATTTGTGCGAGCAGTTGGCTGTAAATTGAATTAGTCGTTTCAATTTGTATACCTCAATTTTAACTCTATAAACCAAAATCGTATGACACCCACTTCAATCTCTTCTGGGTACATAAAAATTTAAGTATAAGATGCAAAAATGCTTAAACTTCTGCGACAGACATAACCAGTGCCTCAGAGATCTTCGACACACTGTTAAACTGATTTGAGCGCCATAGTGCAGGCTATATTGCCAGATTTTATTTACATGTTGGTACTTTTGTATCACATAGCCCCTTATTAAGGATTTTAACCACATAGGGTAATGGCTATCACCATGTAAACTGAATGTCATTGTATCACATAGCAACTGGCTAAAAAGTTGGGGAGGGGGCTGAGAGTGAGGGTAAGGGAGATGGTGATGGGCATGATTACGTCATTAAAAGGGGACATGGAATTCAAATAATGATAATGAAGCCTTACATAAAAAGGGTCTGGTTTATGACGTCATTCCATCAGCACCTCTTAGGTGCTAGTTGTATGTTTTCGAATCGGCGTTTTCTTACTAAGATGTGCACAAGTTGGTTCATCAACAGCGTAGGAAAATCGTGTTATTTTAATCAGTTAATGTGTAAAGCTTTCTTTAGAAACAAGCATAGCAAAAATGACCATTTGGTAATCGTGGATCAAATTATTGAACACAGCAATGAGTATGAATTACCACTCTTTCTAGAATTCATTGAGAAAGATTTTGACTCAGTTTAATGAAATCTGTACTAAAGTCTTCAGAAAGATGTAACTGATTCAATTTACGTGAGTACATCGAGTAATATATCAATTAATAACATAAAATATTTCTTCAGGAAAGTGAGAAACTTAGATCTGAAAGATGAGTCACCGAAGGAGATTCCATACCACTAAAACAGATCAAGAAATATATAGAAGAGTAGAAATAGCCGTGAGTTCCATTAGAAAATACATAAGGTTTTCAGAAGTACCAGACTCGCAGCCCGGAAAGGAAATTTGTGACGTGTGCATGACCAGTTTTGACATTCGATAATGAATGCATTAGAGTGATGCATGATAAGAAAGGCCATGAAGGTCAGAAAAGGACAGAAAAAATAGATGGATCTGGGAACAGAATGGCATGAATGATGCAATAATAATCGTAATAAAAATGAAATTAAAATGATAGGACCATATGGACAGGAATGTGGATGGCTCTAACAGTTTTTTTGTTGGATTCGAAAATAAAAAAAAATAAAGAGACGAGGAATTTAAGGAAAGTGTGTGTATGACATGATAAAACCGGCACATGGATTTTGCATGCGTATAGGTGAATAAAATATGTCTCTGGGAGGGTGCTAGATGGTGACGAAGTGGACTAAGCTCAGGGCAGTTATTCATAATGTAAGACCGTCACAGCAGGTTTACAATGGTCCCGTAGAAGAGGACTGAGAGGTAATTGTACACATTTCGGGCTTTTATGCCGACCTGACGCGATACGAAAACCGTTATTCGTTGGATTGTGTGTTCTTTTTGTGTTTCAGGCAGTGTAATTAACTCAGCGTACTGTAAACAGCAGAATGGTCAGGCATTCACGTCGGGAACAAGCCGAGATTGTGTTTGTGTACGACCAAGCAGATTAAAATGGTCGAGAGGCAGTATGGTTATACCAAAACAAGTACCCTCACTGATATAAAATATATTACAACATTTCTAGCCCTCTTTGGGCGTTTGTGTGATCATGGGTCCTTTCAGACAGATGAAAGTGCAGGGAGGCGATGGACTGGGCGTACACCAAATTTGGAGGTATGGGTTCTACAGGATACTGAAAAGAAACCTAGTACGAGGGTTGTCCAGGATGTAATGAACCAATTTTTTTTCTTCAACACTTCTTTATTGAACATAATTCAAATTGCACACACGAAAGAATGGTGTCGTATCTACTCATCCTATTTCTCCACGTAATCTCCATCCCGTTCTATGGACTTCCTCCAGCGCGAAACAAGGGCTTGTATGCCATGTCGGTACCAACCATTGTCCTGATGATGGAGCCTGCGCTTCGCTGTGTGAACTTCCTTTGCTGATTGATAGATGCAACGCCAACTGCCAAGTCGTAATGCGCCTGTCCCCGCGAATGACAAAATCAGCTCGCTGCAACATGTCACACCTGACAGCCGTGGATGGTCTCCCGGACCGCTGCAAATCGCGGAGCTCTGCCGAACCGCCTTCTGATGAGCTCACCCTCCGTGCCCAGCGACTAACTATAATTCTGTCGGCAGCAAATGCTCCTTAGACTTTGCACGAGCGTTTGTGACTATTCCTTACAGTTCCTTTCTCTGCAGTGAGAAATTCAATGACGGGACGTTGTTTGTAACGTACATCGCCTACAGACGCCATTTTGAAACTGTCCTGCAGCTACACTATCTGTCGAAAGTGACGGAATATTGGTGTGCTCGCTCAGGAGACGTCAAACAACACATACGTAACGTTTCTCATATGCAGCATCGTTTTAGGCTAAGAAAAAAATGCGGTGTAATACTTTCTGGGTAACCCTCGTATAAGCTCCAGGCAAGTGGCCCGCCAACATGGTTTAAGCCAATGTACGATTATGCATATCCTGCGTGACAATCGCTGCTATTCCTATCACCTGCAACGAGTGCAAGGATTATGAGCAACAGCTTTCCCTCCAGGGGAAACATTTTGTCAATGTTTATGCAGCACACCACCACAATTATGGGATTTCTCTCATCAGTCCACCTTACCGACGAAGCAATCTTTACCAGAACTGGCATCATCAATCTGCATAATCGTCATCTGTGGGCTACAGAACCTCCTCAGGGAATGGTTGAGGCGTCTTATCAGCACCAGTTCAACACCAAAGTGTGGGTAGGGATTCTCGGCGACCAAGTACTTGGACCGGTTATTATTCCACAGAACCTCGATGGAGGAACGTAGCCGAACTCTCTGCGGAGGACTCTGCATGGTCTGCATCGGAATGTGCCTTTGGCAATACGACAGGTTTTGTAGCTTGTCAATCACGGAGCACCACCCCACTTCCGTATTACAGTTCGCAGACACCTCAAAAACATCTTCCCCTGACGTTGGATAGGACGCGGATGCCCTGCTAGATCACCATCCTTAAACCCCCTCGTATTTTACCTCTGGAGCATCTGGAAAGCGTTGTGTGGCTAAACCAGTTACTCATATGGAGACCCTTCAAATGGTTAAAATGGCTCTAAGCACTATGAGACTTAACATCTGAGGTCATCAGTCCCCTTGACTTAGAACGACTTAAATCTAACTAACCTAAGGACATCACACACATTCATGCCCGTGGCAGGATTCGAACCTGCGGCCGTAGCAGCCGCTTGGTTCCTGACTGAAGAGCCTAGAACCTCTCGGTCACAGCGGCCGGCAATGGTATTACTAGCAAAACTAATTGGGAGAATATATGCACAGGGAGTGGACAAAAATACGTAAACACTACAAACGCAACACATTACCATGTCTAATATGGTGTAGGAAACACGCTGGCATTCAAAATAGCTTGCAGTCGGCTCGGAGTGGATAAATAAAGGTGCTGCATGGCTTTCAAGGGAATCCTTTCCTATTATTCCTGTGCAATAGTAGAAAATTCAGGTAACGATGGTGAATAGCGATCACGCACTATACGGATTAATGTAGACCACAAAGGCTCAATAATATTGAGATCTGGTGTCTGTTGTGGCCAGGGGAGATTTTATAATTCATCTTCGTGGTAACAAAACCAGTTCTGGACTATGCAATCTGTGTGTACAGGATCGATGTCATCATGGAACACAGCTTCACTGTTTGGGAACAAACATTGTACGATGGGATGGCTCTGCTTAGCCAGCATAGGCACATAATCTTTGGCAGTAGTGCGATCTTGCCGGGTAACAACGGGGCCAATGGAAGATCGCAATACGGTTGCCCAATTTCTCGACCAATACCCGCCATGTTTCACTCTTGGAACAAACTCGGCCAGAAGCTGGAAACAGAATGCAACAAGACTCTTTCGGCCAAAAGTATTCTAAAATCCGCCCTAACTTACATTCTTCTACATGCAGAGCAAGGTACCAATCATCACACCAACTAGAAATGTTGTCTAAGTCATTGTAGCATCTCACAGTCACTCAACGACGACACCTCGTAAATCACAGCATTATCAGCAAACAGCTGCAGATTGCTGCTCACCTTGTCTGTCAGATCAGTTATGTACATTACGCAATACAAAGGATCCTTTTTTCGAAACCCCGTAACTGTCTCTCTTGCCGACCCGTAAGTCTAAAATTTGGCTAAAGGTGAGGAAAGCCTTCATCCGCAATGCAGCGAAAGCGAAGAGCGCGTCAGCGTCACACTCGGCATTGGTTATATTGGAAACAGCAAAGTGTCGACACATGCGTAAAAAAGATCAGAGCTCAGAAGTTCACGTGAGGCTTAAGGTGGGTTAATGTTGCTATTGGCACGAAATTTCTCTACAATAATGTCAAACGTTATTGTGGACGTGACACACAATGTAAAGGTCGTCATAATCCGTCTTACCCACATTTCACCCCCTTCTTTTGACAGCTCTGCGATGGAGGTCAGAACGAAGACGTTTCAAAGGGATTGCCGCCCATAATCGAAAAGGGAAGGGAGGGATTCAGAATATGGCATAAAGTGTGACAGTGAAACCGGTCCTTCCCTTGGGATGTTGGTTCCTACACATTTCACAGTCGCAAAACAGTTCGCAATGCGACGAGCAACGGGGTGACGTTCTCAAGAACTTTCAACACAGCTGATACTTCTCGGACCATTCAAGCCTTGTGTAATGACACCTTGGCGCTGCAACCCCGTTGAACGTGATCTGACCGCTTTTGAACGCAGCGCGACTGCAGTTTTTGCTCTGGTGAATTGGGTGGAGCCACGAGGGTCCTTGTAAAACCTTCGACGAAATTTGAACTTGTGGCGTGATCACGAAATAATGCAACATTGACACATGCGTGGTGATATAAAACCTTAAGAAGGGGGTTGGCTGCCCTCAGGCATTAAAGCGACAGCGGGGTGCCACTCAGATGAATGTGTGTCAAACTCCCTGTACAAGTCCATTTCTGAAGTGCACAACGAAGGTACTCTGGAGGCATCGTTGTGGTTGCGAACTGAGTGGGTCTTAGAGGTACCCCTAGCTCTTTTATGTACATTTGTAACAGCGTTACACCCATTCCCCTCCCGCGAGCACGCCACGGAGTGGCAAAAAAGGAAGGCTGAGAAATCATAAACACCCTTCGCCGTTTCATATCTCGTTCAAATTACGTCGAATGGGTTTGAAAGGTACCTAGTGGTTTCACCCTGTATACCAGACAAACAGATGCGGTCACGCTACACTTCAAAGGTGTTAGACCACGTTCAGTGGAGCTGCAGCACCAATGTGTCCTCACACATGGGTCAGTTTCAGCTGTGTCAGCTAATGACATCACATAACACCCAGTCATCACGAGGCACAGAAAATTCCTGACCCCGCCGGGAATCGAACCCGGGAACCCGAGCGCAGGAAGCGAGAACGCTACCGCACGACCATGAGCTGCGGACTACAAAGATACAGCATTAGCAGTGGGCTTCCTTGACACGCTGATGAAGTATCTAGATGGAACTTTGCAAAGTAGTATGAAATAGAACAAGCACGCAAGGATTGTAGTAAAGAAGGCGACTTTTAGGAAAGCGTGGTTCATCCGTAAAGGAGGCCACTTATAGAACACCAGTGCGACGCATTTTTGAGCAGATTCCTCCAATGTTTGGGACTCCCAACAGATCGAATAAAAGGAAGATATCGAAGCAATTCTGAAGCGGGCATTTAGATTTTCTATCTGTAGGTTCGATCAACACGCAGGTATCACAAATGTTTCGTGATATCAGATTACATTTCCTGGACGGAAATCGACGTTCTTCCCAGAGAACACTAATGAGAAAATTCAGATAACTAGCATTTGAAGCTGGCTTCAAAACTTTTTTACTGCCACCGACGTACATTTCGCGTAAAGACCATTAAGATAATATAACAGAAATTAGGGCTCGTAGGAAGGCATATAGATAGCTGTTTTCCCTTTCTGTGTTTGCTGGTGGAGTAGGAGAGGAAGTGACTAGTAGTGATAAAAGGTACCTTAAAGGAAGGTAAGAAACGGTGGCTTGTGTAGTATTTATGTAGATGTAGAAATGAGTTTCTTCGATGATCCGCAGTGCCGGTTTTACGGTTTCGTTACCACGCTTACGGGCGCTTACATACATAACGAGTTGTTTGAGAATTCCAGCTCGCCCTAAAATTTCCTGCTTATGAAGCCCCCTTAGTTTTTGGTTTTTTTTTTTTTTTTCGTTTTAAGTGCTGACAGTGTTGTTCGCGAGTGCGAGATTCAGTTCCACAGTGACCTTTGCAGCTGTTGTCCTCCGATTTCTCCTCACAATATACATCTACATCTAAATTTATACTCCGCAAGCCACCCAACGGTGTGTGGCTTAAATGACGGTCTTTTACAATTACTTAACAGATACTTTCGTGCACATTGTGACATAACGGATTATGTTTTTACGCTTTTCCTGGATGCAGTACAAATCTTCGATATGTTACCTCTTGAAACATCAAACATTTCGGGTCCCCTGGTTACAGCAACACCCACCATGCACGCACCAACAGTCCGCCCAGGTAGCTCCAATACAACGCACCCGCAATTACACAGCACGCTTGTCACGTATTGAGGACACTGCATAGGTGGCGTAGGTGGTACAGTACAACAGCGCACCTGCAGGATTGCCTAGCATCTGCATCTACCTTCAAACATGCATTTCTCTCTCTATCTTCATGTGTGTCCTACGTCTGCATAGACTTTAGCTAAAAATAATTATTCAACTGTAACATAACAACCTTACGAGGCAATACCTACACAGTTTCTGAAGAAATTCGCCAGAGCTAGTTATAGTTCGAGCTCTTCCGTAAATATCACCATTTTCTCTTTTTTGTGTTGGAAAACCGCGACGGGAAATCATCGGGACTGCTTACGGCACTGGATTAAATTTCACGTGTTTTGCACCTCCTTCCAACGTGCATATTATCATCATGATGTGGGTCTGATGTGGATAAAGGGGGCAGTCAATCAAACTTCCATATAATTTTATGGGTTTATCAACTTCAGGAGAGTGTCTCTTCTCTACCTGGTTTTCTTATATTTATCCACGCCAGGGGGAAAATCACTCTGGGAACTGAAACTGACATAAAGGATGATGTTTTTACGCTTTTCCTGTATGCAGTACAAAGCTTCGATACGTTACCTCTTGAAACATTTGTGTTCTCATTTTCGTTACATTGCCGCAGTGCTAACAGCGGTTCCCGTCAGATCACCGAAGTTAAGCGCTGTCGAGCTTGGCTAGCACTTGGGTGGATAACCGCCTGAGTCTGCCGAGCGCTGTTGGCAAGCGTGTGCACTCAGCCCTATTGAGGCCAATTGAGGAGTTAGTTGACTGAGAGACAGCAACTATGGTCACGAAAACCGACAGCGACCGGGAGAGCGGTGTGCTGACTACACGCCCCTCCATATTCGTATCCAGTGGCACCTGCCGGCTCAGGACGACACGGCGGTCGTCGGTGCCGTTGGGCTGTTCGGACCGAGTTAGTACATCTGCTATTCAGCACACCATTTACTAAAGAAGAATCAGTGTTAGACTGAATGAATATGGGTGTAACTGCAGTTGCATCCAACTTGGTGAATTCAGTTTGGCTTGGTGTAGCTTTGCAGCAGACACCTAGAAATAGCAGCTGAGCTCTACTTACAAAGCTGGTTTGCGGCGCCACTCGGGTGGTGATTTTGGATAGAAATTACTTTAGACTTTTCGACTCTGTAACTTCCTGTAACTTTAAAGTCATTTGTTATCCACGTTATAAGGTTATCGCGAGTGATAATATTGCTATTCTTCAATTAAATTCATGTTGGGACAGCTTGTTCTTTACACTTCATGCATAGTTTTCTTTTCACTCATATGCACAGGCCGGTTTTACAACTCAACATTGGCGAGAAAATGGTGAATACTATCTTCGGTAATTCTGCAAAGGTCTGAGACTTTGCGTGGCGCCCTTTTTCGTGTCCACGTTGCGCTCCCTGATCCAGTCAATCGACACTGAATAATAACAATTAATACGGACTGTATTTATCTATCCATAGCCTCAAAATATATACGTGTTCCATGTTTAATTCAGATCAGGAGTATGCCCCAATTTGTAAATGAATGTCCTCTCACGTTCGGTTTAGTTCGTTAAACTTTGTCCAGTGTTCATCTCCGCACACCATCCTTCTTACTTCGATTACAGACCTCATGTACCGGGTAAGAGAAAATTACTAGGAAGCTTTTATGTTAGTGATATCTCTGTTCGAAAACACATGGCTATGAAAAGTCTGTGTTATAGGGCGAAATATCGCCCCACCAAAGAATATAATACCAGTATTTAAACTGTTTGGATAATGAAGGGACAGTGAGAGTCTTTTAGTGGTACTGCGAGTTCCGCCTAGTTGGTACTGGGATCTTGTTGTACATGCATGTTCTGTAAGAACAGTTGCATTCACAGCTTCCACAACTTAAGACGCGGAGCAGAAACTCGGATAATGTCGTAGAACCGCGTGACAGAATGAATAGCAATTTCTGACTTTTTTCTGATGGCGCTGCAGTTTCCGGAAAGTGTCGTAGTTGAATGACTGTAGCGGGATACAGGATGACTTGGAAAGAATTTTCATTTCTTGGGGTGAATGGCAGCTTGCTCTAAATGTGGAAAACTTAATTAAATGGAGGTGAGTAAGAAAAATAGTCCTGGAATGCTCAGGTAGAGTACTATTGGTGTGCTGCTCCACACAGTCACATCAAATATTTTGGCGGGACGTTACAGAGTGACATGAAATGGAACGAGCACATAAGGTCGGTTGTAGCTAAGGTGAACGCGTGTTTGAGATCCCAACCGGAGGGAAATAAAGGAAGACATCGAAACATTTCGGAAGCCGCCTGCTGGGTTTGCCACCAGTGGGTCCGATCGACATGCGAGTATCACGGAAATGCCCCGTGAACACAAATGTGAATTCCTACAGGGTAGAAGACTATTGAGAAAGTTTAGAGGACCGCCATTTGCGACACACTGCAAAACTATTCTACCACCATGAACGCACATCTCGCGTAAAGACCGCGGAAACGAGGTAAGAGAAATTAGGCCTAGTATGGAAGCATTTAGACAGTCGTTACTGCATCGATTTATTTGTGAGTATAGCAGGAAAGGAAATAACTGCCAGTGGTGCAAAGTACTCTCCACCATACACAGTATAGTGATTTGTGTTATACGTATATAGATGTAGAAAGGAACTATCCCGTCGTTTACATTAAACGATTTAGATAAATCATGAAAACCTAAATCTAGATGAGCTGGCGGGTATTAGAACCACCCCCTCCCGAAGGCGAGACCAGTGTGCTATCATTATATCGTTCGTTAAACTGGCTAGCAATGCAGCCACATGAGCTCCGCCTCAGGATATAGTTCTATCGCTGGATTATGCTCTAATCCATGTACTAAGACTAGCAGTCGCCGCCTTCAACAGTTGCTGAGACCTTAAGTTATTGATTAACTTGCTCATACTGAATAACAAGGGGCCATGTGCAAATATTCAAATTGAAGGAATACAATTTCACAAGATCACATTTTTAAAACCATTATTTACCAATGTTCAGTTTCGGTAAAACAGAATTACCATAATCTGATCTCACCACACGTTAATTCAAGTGCCGATTGGAGCTATAAATGTACACCACACCTTAATTAGCTGGGTAGTTGACGGAAGATGCATTGGCGTGTCAGAGTTAAACCCAGTATTTCCAATATGTTTCGCCAAGTGCATACGTCTCATATTACAAGCCACAGGGTACATCATTGATACAAGAGCCGCTGAACCCCGTATACCGAATTCTCTCGGTCTTCTAGCCGCGCCAAGTGGTTTTAAATTCACGTGCTTTTTGCCGAGTGCTCCTGGGCCATTGTCATCCGCTGACTGTCGCGAGATACTTGCTGCCGTCGTTATATAGCGGCGCTACGTTCTGAGACGTCACTGGTGCTCATTCTAACGGGATGCATGGAAAAGTTTTCGCTACAGCGCTCTTGTCCCCGTGATGTACTCTGTGACTTGTAACATGTGATAGATACAGCTCGCGAAAGATATTGTAAATACTGCATTCAGCTTTGACATGCCAGTGCTTCTTGCATCACCTGACATGCTAATTAAGATACGGTATACATATATAGTTCTAGTTGGCACTTATGTGAACTTTTACCGAGATTAAATGATGTAAACTCTGTTTTACCGAAACCAGTCATCGTAAATAAAGGTTGTACAAATGTGATCTTGACTGAGAAGTTGTCTTCCTTCGACTTGCTTAAGTTTTTTCTATATGAAGAAAGTTGTTTATGTCAATAAAAAAAAACTAAATATCCATTTCTGACCATTTCCTTATCTCAAAGAACGCAGTTTAGGACTCACTGCTATCTATATACACTCCTGGAAATTGAAATAAGAACACCGTGAATTCATTGTCCCAGGAAGGGGAAACTTTATTGACACATTCCTGGGGTCAGATGCATCACATGATCACACTGACAGAACCACAGGCACATAGACACAGGCAACAGAGCATGCACAATGTCGGCACTAGTACAGTGTATATCCACCTTTCGCAGCAATGCAGGCTGCTGTTCTCCCATGGAGACGATCGTAGAGATGCTGGATGTAGTCCTGTGGAACGGCTTGCCATGCCATTTCCACCTGGCGCCTCAGTTGGACCAGCGTTCGTGCTGGACGTGCAGACCGCGTGAGACGACGCTTCATCCAGTCCCAAACATGCTCAATGGGGGACTGATCCGGAGATCTTGCTGGCCAGGGTAGTTGACTTACACCTTCTAGAGCACGTTGGGTGGCACGGGATACATGCGGACGTGCATTGTCCTGTTGGAACAGCAAGTTCCCTTGCCGGTCTAGGAATGGTAGAACGATGGGTTCGATGACGGTTTGGATGTACCGTGCATTATTCAGTGTCCCCTCGACGATCACCAGAGGTGTACGGCCAGTGTAAGAGATCGCTCCCCACACCATGATGCCGGGTGTTGGCCCTGTGTGCCTCGGTCGTATGCAGTCCTGATTGTGGCGCTCACCTGCACGGCGCCAAACACGCATACGACCATCATTGGCACCAAGGCAGAAGCGACTCTCATCGCTGAAGACGACACGTCTCCATTCGTCCCTCCATTCACGCCTGTCGCGACACCACTGGAGGCGGGCTGCACGATGTTGGCGCGTGAGCGGAAGACGGCCTAACGGTGTGCGGGACGTTGACCAGCTTCATGGAGACTGTTGCGAATGGTCCTCGCCGATACCCCAGGAGCAACAGTGTCCCTAATTTGCTGGGAAGTGGCGGTGCGGTCCCCTACGGCACTGCGTAGGATCCTACGGTCTTGGCGTGCATCCGTGCGTCGCTGCGGTCCAGTCCCAGGTCGACGGGCACGTGCACCTTCCGCCGACCACTGGCGACAACATCGATGTACTGTGGAGACCTCACGCCCCACGTGTTGAGCAATTCGGCGGTACGTCCACCCGGCCTCCCGCATGCCCACTATACGCCCTCGCTCGAAGTCCGTCAACTGCACATACGGTTCACGTCCACGCTGTCGCGGCATGCGACCAGTGTTAAAGACTGTGATGGAGCTCCGTATGCTACGGCAAACTGGCTGACACTGACGGCGGCGGTGCACAAATGCCGCGCAGCTAGCGCCATTCGACGGCCAACACCGCGGTTCCTGGTGTGTCCGCTGTGCCGTGCGTGTGATCATTGCTTGTACAGCCCTCTCGCAGTGTCCGGAGCAAGTATGGTGGGTCTGACACACCAATGTCAATGTGTTCTTTTTTCCATTTCCAGGAGTGTAATTTGGACCCAGAAGTTTTGGGACATTCTCTGTATTTAAATATGCAGCGTTAATAGTAAGTTGTTCTTGTGGTTCAAAAATCAAACTGAGTGGAGCTTATGTCTGAACAGATCCGTAATAAACAAGGAGCAACGTTTAAGTCAATGTACACGGGTCCGAATGGATGAACCGCAGTCTGTCTTCCCGTCCACTCGCTGTGGCGTATGATGTCACTGTTCCCCCATGATTACAGTCATAATTTAGAAATGAAGCCGCACAATCAGTTGCTGAGTTTCTGTATTTTGGTGAAGATGACGATTTGATGCACAAAAGAAACAAATACGAGATAAAAAATGACGCGAATAGTTTGGGTAAATCAAATAAAGATTTCAGAATTAAGTTTCAACTTGTCTGAAAAAGAAATTATTAACAATTCTGACTTAATGGCAGGAGAGATCGACCTTTACTGTGAAAGTCTCTCATTCATTCTCGCATCATCAGGTACAGCATATCGAAGAAATGAGTTAGTCGTTCCTGAAAGACTCTTTTTCACATTTTCTGGCAAATGGGTTTTGTTGTGATAGACAAATACATAGTTGCACGGCGATATATAAGATGAATCGGTTATGATATTACAAACTTTCAGGGATTATGGAGAAGTGTAAATGCAAAAATTTGAGGTATCGGACCCTGATCCGGAAAACACCGAATTGAAATTTATAAGCGAAAATCGTTCTGATACATCTGACAGTCGACCTCTTCTACTGCAAGCTCTTTGCTTTCCATATTTTGGAAAGAGGACTTTAGACAAAAGAAAGAAAAAAATGTCCTGTAAATATGGACTCTGAAGCTCATACCATCTTTGCTGCTTTGTATCACCTCTCTTTCACTGAAGTAGTCTCGTAGCTATTAAGATATGCGTTGTAGAGCCCATGTTTAATAGACAGTTTTTTTCTTGTTTTGATCCATCCTACATCTTCCCTAAATATGAAAAGCAAAGAGCATGCAGTAGAAGAGCTTTACTGCCGGAGATATCAGAACTATTTTCGCGAATAGCTTTCGACTCGGTCGTTCCCAGACCAGGCTCGCTGATACATTTGATACATTTAGTTTCCGCCATCATTTCTGAAAATGTATCATGACGCCATGGTTTAAAATTCTCAAGCTTTCCCTTGTCATCTGGTGACTTTTGGTTCTGTCCTTATATAGCCGCGCTACCTTTGTGCAGCCACTGGAGCTCCCTCCAGCGCAGTATGTAGTAATATCTTCGTTGCGCACCTATCACACCAGCGTCTACCTTCCGATGGCCGAGTCCCAGTCTGTGCTTAGCTGCAGGCTGCCGTCTATATTGAGGGTGTTGTTAAAAATTTTGTACCTCGATTGATTCCTTTATGAGGCTGTCCCAGAACCATTTAGTCCGTTTCATAACAGTTATCTCGTCGAATGCTGTGCTACTGCTGATTTCTCAGGATATCGCAGGCGTAAACACCTCCCGTGGTCTACGAGGCACCGTTCAATAATACACATAGTCTGTCCGACATAAAACTGACCACACGCACATGGCACTTTATGCGCTCTGCCATCATGAGACATACAGCGTCTTCCATAAGTCTCCTGGGTTGTCGAATTTTTCCTGGAGTTACGAAGCCTGAACAGATTTTATGCCTCTTTAGTAGCCGGCTTTCTTTCTAGTTACTGAACCACAAAATGACGAAAACGCAAGCTGCTTCGTGTTTTTGCCGGTGGTGATACATTATTTCATGTTGTACTTTCGGACCTCTTTTTAAGGTTCGAATGTCAGACTCGGAACGAGTCACATTCTATGTATTCAAAATTTAGGTCGAGGAAAGAATCAGTTTTCCATGTCATCTTCTTCGAGAGGTATGATTGCAAAGCAAAGCTATGTTAACAGGTAAGGATTTCAAGCTACACATCAGAAGAAATAAAATGCCAGTGTTGAAGAATTAATCACTATTAGCATTGCATTGCATTAAGGACCGATATTTAGGAGCTGAAAAGTATACCTTATAGCAAATGAATACCTAAATCTAAGCACAATGCTAATAAGACTGAGGATACCGAAGGACAGTGTCCGCTAATCAACATTAAGCAGAAAAATGACTTAAGTATCGTTACTAAGATACTTAAAATATGGAACAGAGTTCCAGTTATCAGTTTCCGACCTCCGCTTTCGAAACTGAGTAATTAGCGTATCTGATTATCGTTAGGAGAACCTAGTATCCATTTCTAGTATTTCCTAAAATTTTTCGTTTGTGGTAGGACTATAACATGACCTGACACGAGATGAGGAGCCTGAATGACAAATAGCTGTTTCAGGCTCTCTAGTTGGGAGAGTTGTGTGCTAAGGCACACCCCTCAACATAGCGTTGAATGGTGCGATACCCAGAGGGCGAAACAGTGCCCAGTCAGCATCATGTGGCCTCCAGGGACAGATCACATAGTTATTTTTGCCTATAAATCATTCCACAATTTACAAAATATTTGATTTATGATGGAGTACCGAGCTAGCTTGCAGAACAAATCCTCGTCCTGCCATCTAGATTTGCGTTTTCCGTGGTTTCACTAAATCATGCAAGACAAGGGTGGTGGCCTTGAAAAGAAAACTACCAACTTCCTTCACGTCCTACCCCAATCCAAGAGTAGTAGGGTAAAGCTGTTCCTGGATAAATTTTTTGTGTAGGTAGCATACATTCAGGCTCAACCACACATTCAGGGCAAACCTGCTGTGTTGCTGAGTGGTTTATAACTCCCTGGAGATACTTATTAATCTCCTAATTGATTTATGACCCCCTGTGGACAACTCATCCTTATGAGAAACCCTCACCCCTCCCTCCCTCCCTCCCTCCCTCCCTCCCTCCTCCTCCTCCTCCTGGTCAACCCTCTGGAAAAAGGGCATATTTTTTGTCACCCCTTCCCAATTTAGCTCTGAGCCTCTATTCCCCCTCCTGGGGAGTCCCCAAGCCCTCCCCTTCCCTCCACCACTTCCCCCCCTCCCATCTGGAAATTGGTGGAAAATAGACTCTGTCTGTGCTGAGCTGCTGGAGAGGAGATTTCTCACTACATGAAACTGAAATCAGTGTCAATTTACACGAGAACCTCCACCTCCCTCCCTCCCCATCCCTCTACCTCCCCTCCCAGAATCCCTGCACTATGTTTGATACAAAAACAAATTAGGGGGAAACAGCACAATTTCAATACCTCTGTTCTTACGTCAGCTCACATGCTGTTGGTGAACACTGGTGCAGTTAGGCCAAAATCCTTACTGCATCGATCTCACAACCCTTCAGTTTCTCTACATGATCACCATGCCTTGCAAATACTGACTAAGCTAGTTGACAATACGACCAGCAAAGGATGCTGGGAAAAACAACCCACCCACTGCACCTCCCTCCAATCCCCTCCTCCCCTCCCCCTCACGCCTCTGGTTACTTCCTGTTGGACATAACATAGTGTGGAGGCACCTCTTTGATTTTCATACCTGCGAAATTCCTGTCAAAGCACATGTTCGTTCTCTCTCTCAAACACAAACACACACACACACACACTTTTGTCCTGAAAAAAGCACCTAGTAAATCCCCAGCCCTCCGCAAAATGCTGGCCCAAAAAAATTATGGTATGCTAACATTCACGCTGGCTGGGTGTCTCGATTCACCTAAATTTCAGTATGTTATTTTAGGTCTTCGAGCCCATCAGATTCGAGAATAGACTGCAGGTATTATCAATCAGCGCTCCCGGAAAGCGCTGAATTCCGCCAAGACTCTCTCAAAGATGTGTTGTAAAACTTAAGGGTCTGGCACTATTTAATAATCAACAGCGCTCCAGCGGATGAAAGTGTTGGGAATACATTAACTGATATAGTTTGATGTACTGTGTAATTAACTCCACAGTCGACAGTGCCACAAAGAAAATTTGAGGATCCGCTTAGGGGAGTCGGTAAGAGTATATTCTACGGAGAACGTCGTCTCATCCATGGCGATACTGCCACATTGCCTGCCGTGTCTGTGGACTATAGCAGATCCAGTTATACACTTGCACTGGTATATTGTGCAGCCGTACGAGATTAATCTGCCACCCCTTATGGTCGGATATTCTCATCAATCCGGTGAAATCACAAGTCCCCCACAGCAACACATAAGTACTTATTTAAAGGAATAATAGTCTGGTCACCTTCCCACACACGTCTAGTGATTTGTCGGAACTCTAACCGCAGTAGCTTTACGTTCCAACAACGTAACATTCCCGACAAGTAGTGTTATATCATTTGTTGTATGTGGATAGCGCCAGAAAAATTATGGTATGTCCGCACTTCACACCAGCTGAGTGTCGTTTTGTACGGCCTACCATAGCTACCCGGCAGCAAAATACACCCGCCATATCATCGTCATCGCATATTTGTCGAGTAATATGGGGCGTAATTGCAAAAAGGTTCCACAGCTTCTTTTATTTATGTTACGTTGTACGATAGTCGCCGTATGCCACAGCAGAAAGAACTGACAGACTTCATTTAGAAAGAGTAAATTAGAAGAGTCCAGCTAGGTATTCTGCTCTTGGGAGGTGGTAAGTCAGTAGCAGGAGTTTGTTAGGTACTACATACCCTTTGTATACATTTTCTTGACAGATGTTGTGTGTGGAAAAGATTGTGTTCCGTTTGTGGACTTGGAGCAGCATGGCGTTAATTTCAACTATCAAATACCGCAGCAATGCATTTGTCAATATCCTGTTAAGATATCGTCGTTTCATGCATTTTTCGTTGCTGCCGATCATTTTATAGGACTGATGCAAGCATAACATTATTTCAGAACCGTAATCGGATGTGAATAGTGGGCGCTTTACACCTCCGGAGAGGTATACTGTGCAAGTATGACAAAGAATATGTTTTTTTTTTTGTTCCTTGGTGTAGAGGGCAGTTATTTTATCATCTCAAAAGTTCTCAGCATAGTACGTGTCATAGGAAGCTTGCAGGGTGAATATACGTCAGGTGTTGTAAATATATTTCTGCATTGGAGTATTGGCAGTGTTGCATTCCATGCAATTAATATATCAGAAACCACACCGCTTTAACAATATAGCATGTTTAAATGTGGAACCGTGTTTATGTTCTATGATCATTTCCCTCTTTCCAGTATCTTCTTAGTATGGAATCCAAACACTTCAACAAAACTACAGAATTAATAACACACTAGTGATTTATGTGAAATATTTCAAACTCTTTCCATCAGGAGATCCGTTATGCACAAACAGTACTATTCTTTTATTTAGAACTATGTAGAGACAGACCATCTACAGTTTTGCTCAGGATCCCTAGCCGATGGGTTCAACAAAGGGGTAACTCGTTTCGAAATACAGGACAGAATGCTGTTATGGAAATGTTTGGTTTGTAGGGGTGGTAATCATTAAAAGCGTTGGTGAAATATTTTAATCTCTGACTTTATCCAACGAATGCGAGAATATTTTGTGACTGCCATTCACACTGTGGGAGATGGTCAATAGTAATAAACTATTACCGATTTAATGAAGTGTTTCTTCTAAGGAACATAGTATTTGTACCTCCTCTTTGCTGCTATTTTCCACAGTACGAAACAGTATTTGTGTCACGTTATGTACGCAGTATAACAGGATGCTCGATACGCCACATGTGCATAGCACTCTAAAAGTAATGGAGGTGGTGTAGAAATTGATAATCTTGCTGCAATGTCATTGGCGGATATCATTACGAGATCGAAACCATGATACGTTTTGTTGACGTAAGAAGCGGTCGAGAGCAGTGGTTTTAAACTAGAGTAATTGGGTCAAATGCTTTGAAAGTATGGAAAAACCTGCTAAAATTGTGAATGGAGGAAAAATACGACAAAAATGTTAATGAATGAGTACAGTCATTCCATTCCACAACTCTCTTTGTTCTGGTAGCTCTGAGAAATGGAAGTGCACCGACGGTTTCGAACTGCATGAACTCCAACATACACGTCACTTATTGAACCGAGGATCATTACAGCCACACCTCAAGGACAGAGAGTGGATGGGAATACACGAATAGCCACTATGTATCACATCAGTGTATTATGACGCGACACTCACACTCATGGTTAAATCTGTTTGTGATTCACGCTTAATAATGCAGTGAAACGTTACGGCTTTATGATGTAACGTATTGCCAACAAACATTTTGAAAAAAAAAGTTGATAATTTCCTAAATAAAAAAAAGATAAAAGAAAAGCTTTCTTGTAACTTCTCAGTTACTGGAACTATTGCAGGAAAATCTAATATAAAATGTGTTTTGGCCTCCCTTAGATGTAAGTTTAAAACAGAAACTTAGACTGTGTTATCTTTTTCTCAGGAACATGGAGGCTTCATGAAAGGCACCCTACAAGTTGCAGTGAGGAAGGAAGCGTGGACGACACGATCTACAGTGAATCCCCCTTTACTTTTTGTAATGAAATATATTGGGGAAGTGAAATCTCACCCCTATTTCTAATGATTTAGTAAAAGTGTCATATGGACGCTCACATTGGTGCCCACGATTGTGATTAATTGAGTTCTCACAAGTTAAAATTTTTGTGTGTTTCTCTTGCAAGTAAAGGCTCACAAATTTATGTAAAAGAAGTAATTTTGTAATAATCGAAAATTTTATTTCATGTAATTTATGTACATGATTTGTAAAAGTCCATTATGTCATATTTTCTATGTATATATGTAAGGTTATTTTGAGAGTGTAGTGTTAAAGAATTTTGCTATAAATGAATTTAATTTAAAAGAGGTCAGTTTTAATAGCATCCCTTGTTCTTAGTATTTAATTTTGTTCAAAAATAATTTTTTTACTAAACTAAATATGGGGTGATGTGGCGAAACAAGTGCTGTATCGTTTGAGAGATACAGAGGCCAGCGAGTACGCCGGGACTTACCCCAGTTCAATGCTGTTAGCGCCACGTCACCATAACGCGTCTGTGCGTAGAACACAAGTATTGTATCAAAATTTAAGAATGAAATTAAAAGTTAAAATTGCTTTTCCAAACTTTGTCAGCTGTGCTTTAGTATATTAATGTCTAAACCGCCAAATCTCAGAGTGACTGGATGAATATCTTTTCCTAAATACTTCGTTTTAAGAAAAAAAAAGAAGTGGCGCTAAATAATAAAGATAGCAAACTAAAAATTAGTCATAGTGTGCACATGGATATCAAAATTAATTGGTACAAGTCTCAACATGATTACAGCAATATTTTGGTCAGAATCCTTGTTTTTAAGAAAAACTGAAGGCGCTAAATATTAAACTTAGAAATATGAAATTTGTAAGATGTTTTAGTTAAACATAAAAATCGTAACTATGTAACCCCATTAGGCTACCTCTAATAGTGTTCGAGATATTTAGTGAAAACTTAATTTGGAACAAAAACGTCGTTTTTTGTAGTAGATTAAGTATCTGTTATATTAATGCTAGAAAGTTTTGATTATAGCATACCATGAAACCTATTAAATAATTGAGTTATAACAAGTTTCAAGACCTTGGCGTTAATAATAACAAATGAAAGGTCTCAAAGTTCTAGTACAGAGGTCATCATCTACTGTCAGTTCCATTCCAAAAATGTTAGGCAGCAAAGTTCAAATGCAGGTGAGCTACAACTTTTTCTGTGATTATAGCTAACTTAATTACATTCATAGAAAAATTAGGAAGATTCTAAATTAATACACAACAGTGTTATAAAATAGTATGTGCCTGAGAAAGCGGCTGTTCAGAGGCTACTACGGGTGGCACAGAGCGGATGACAGCAGGTGTTCCCTTGGCCGTTCGCTGCGCCCATATATAAATACGGCAGTGACTTCCCTGTGCCAACTGGAATGCCTACCGGGATACCCTCAAAACGCTCCTGACTCCACCTCCTCAAGCTCCTTTCTGGCCGCACATAGCGTCTGGCCCCTCCACCGCCTTCCACACCTATAAATGCCTCATCTGCCCTACCCTCTGCTATGTACATACTGCCTGGATCGCCACCCCTCCTACCTTCCACAAATCCCTTCAAATCCTGGAACGCCATGCGCTCCGCCTCACCTCTAGCATCCACCTCCCCTCCCACATGCGGATCCTGTATGGCTTAATTCCGTTCCAACACCACCTCCTTTTCCTGAAACGGCTATGCATCCCTTACACCACCCACAAACTTGATCCCCCTCACCCACTTGTCTCTCCCACCCCTGTCCGATGCCACGCCTGTACTCCCACATCCTACCCACTCTCCATCTCTCCACCCTCTATACCCTTGCCCAAGGTGGCTTCCACCAATTCCCCCTCCCTGATGATGTCCTCCCTCCCTCTCTCTCTCTCTCTCTCTCTCTCTCTCTCTCTCTCTCTCTCTCTCGAGTTTCCACAATACCCAGACCCTCCCCTCTCCCCGACCCTTCTCCTCCTCCACTGGCCTCAGAACCCCCTGCCTTCCTCCTAGCCGCACCTCTTCCCTTTGGAAGGCCCAGGCTTTGTGTGTGAACAGTGTATCTGCATGCGCCAGAGATCGTCACCTGTGCTCGTGTGTGTCTTCGCGTCAGTGCTTCAGTGTTTCTCCATTTGTGCTCTTCCGTTCACGTGTGTAAACTCGTTCTTCCCCGTTATGTTTAGTGATGAACGTTTTTTATTTCAACAGTGCGCTTGACTTTATTTTACTATGTCAGTTTCCCGTTTTTGTCCACCATGTCTGTTTTTCTGTCTTTCTGTTTCCTGTATGTGTTCACTGTGGCCGAAAAGCGGCATACATAGGCCGCTGCCGGCCTACCTTTATTATAAAGGTATTCAAATAACAATAAAGAAAAAAAAAACAGTGACTTGACTTCACTCCGCACGCAGCCACTGAACAATCCGCGTCAGTCAAACGTCGGGGTACGCGCTCCCTCGGATGACGTCACAGACAGGCTGTTACTAAACGCATATTTTCAGTAATTAAAAAAAAGTTAACTAGCACGGACTGTACACCGTCCTGCGTCGTTTGGATTTTTGAAAAGACTCCACTTCGCACTCTATTGTACGATACATATCAGTCAAACGCCAGAGTACGCAATGCCTCGGATGACGTCACAGCCAGAGCGCAACTTACGTTTTCGGTAAAAATAGGAAGTGAAATTGAGAGGACTGTACACCGCCTCGATCACGTAGATTTTGCGGAAGTAACTGTTAGTGTGCCGCCCGTAATGTTAACAAAATCCTCGTGGAAAGTGGTGACAATTATTTTCCACCTTTATTACGAGTAATTATTTTGATTATCAGCAGTCAGGGCGAAAGACCATTTAATGGGAATGTACCGTACAGGTCGCCACTGAATAGCTCGTAGTGCTTTTCAGATTGCAGAGATTTATTGTAAGTTCTAACATCATGAGTATGACGATGCTGTGCATGCGAAAATTTGTCAAATACAGCTATCAACTAAAACTCAAAATCTTCATTTATACTCATAGTTCCTGACCCCGCTGAGTAAATAGAGAGTCGTGTGACTGGGGCCTCCCGTCGAGTAGACCGTTCGCCGGGTGCAAGTCTTTCGATTTGTCGCCACTTCGGTGACATGCGCGTCGATAGGGATGAAATGATGATAATTAGGACAAGACAACACCCAGTCGCTGAGCGTAGAAAATCTCACACTCAGCCGGACATCGAACCCGGGCCCTTAGGATTGACATTCTGACGCGCTGATCACTCTGGTACTTGGGGCGGACAATAGAGAGTGGAAACATTTGCTACAGTGGGCTGGAAAAGAATGTGAACGTTCAGACTGGAAACTATGGTCAGTATGTTCTCCATCGCTTTCTGGCTGACCATAAATATAGTTTCCAGTCTCTAGTAAAACACTGGGAACAATATTCTAATATTTCTTATTAATTATGATTTATTATTATCAAACGGCCGCCCCACATTCTCGTGGGATGAGACGTCTTGGGACTAAGGTGATGTTTTCGTAGAAGTTAGCTGGAGTCTCGTAAGTCACTCTTTCTTAATTAAATCTGTCAGTTCTTCCTGCTCTGGCATTCGATGACTATCATGCAACAAAGTATGTAACATAAATAAAAGAAGGTGTGGCCTTTTTTGTAATTACGCCATTTATTCCTCGACAAATATGCGATAATGACGATATGGCTGGAGGGTTTTGCTGCTGAAAAGCTATGGCAGGCAGCGCGAAACGACACACAGCTGGCGTGAAGTGCGGAAATACCATAATTTTTCTGACGCTGTACACATATAAATGATATCATGCTACTTGTCCGTAATGTTTATCTGTTTGAAGGTAAAGCTACTGCCGTTAGTGTTCCGACAAATCACTAGACATGTGTGGTAAGTGATCACACTATTGTTTCTGTGAAAAAATTACATGTGTGTTGCCGTAGGGGAAGAGTAGGTTTGATTTGGGGAGTTGTGATTCCAACGCATTGATGAGTATATCACACCATAAAGGGTGATAGATTCATCTCGTACACTGCACAATATACCAATGCTAGGGTTCTCCTACAGCGTACCAACTTCTTTCGGGCGCTATCGCCTGTGATATTTATTACAGTGCAGACAAATATCAGCGAGGTCTTTCCAATCCTTATATCCGCGGAACACTTGTTGATTATCGCATATTGCCAGACGCTTGTGCTTTACAACACTTGTTTCAGAGAGTCTTGACGGGATGCAGCGCCTTCCACAAACGCTGATTAAAAATACCTACAGTATGTTCTCAGACCTGATTGACTGGAAGAGCTAGCCGAGAAATCATATCCTATGACTTTGGAGAATCGAGACACCTAGACAGTGTGAGTGTGGACATACTATATCGGACGCTATACACAGATAAATAGTAACTGCACTGCTTGTCTGAAATGTGTATGTGTTGGAGTGTAAAGTTACTGTGGCCAGTGTTCCGACATGTGCAAAGAAAGTGATGTGAGTGGGGCTACGTCGGGTCGTAAGGGTAAGATAGAGTCTCCGATTTTTACGTCAAAAACTGGGCATTCAGTGCATCGATAGCTATAAGGGGTATGGAAGACTTGGTGTAGAGATTTATGTACACTCATAACGAGAATATACCCTCCTGGAAATTGAAATAAGAACACCGTGAATTCTTTGTCCCAGGAAGGGGAAACTTTATTGACACATTCCTGAGGTCAGATACAGCACATGATCACACTGACAGAACCACAGGCACAGAGACACAGGCAACAGAGCATGCACAATGTCGGCACTAGTACAGTGTATATCCACCTTTCGCAGCAATGCAGGCTGCTATTCTCCCATGGAGACGATCGTAGAGATGCTGGATGTAGTCCTGTGGAACGGCTTGCCATGCCATTTCCACCTGGCGCCTCAGTAGGACCAGCGTTCGTGCTGGACGTGCAGACCGCGTGAGACGACGCTTCATCCAGTCCCAAACATCCTCAATGGGGGACAGATCCGGAGATCTTGCTGGCCAGGGTAGTTGACTTACACCTTCTAGAGCACGTTGGGTGGCACGGGATATAAGCGGGAGTGAATTGTCCTGTTGGGACAGCAAGTTCCCTTTACGGTCTAGGAATGGTAGAACGATGGGTTCGATGACGGTTTGGATGTACCGTGCACTATTCAGTGTCCCCTCGACGATCACCAGAGGTGTATGGCCAGTGTAGGAGATCGCTCCCCACACCATGATGCCGGGTGTTGGCCCTGTGTGCCTCGGTCGTATGCAGTCCTGATTGTGGCGCTCACCTGCACGGCGCCAAACACGCATACGACCATCATTGGCACCAAGGCAGAAGCGACTCTCATCGCTGAAGACGACACGTCTCCATTCGTCCCTCCATGCACGCCTGTCGCGACACCACTAGAGGCGGGCTGCACGATGTTGGGGCGTGAGCGGAAGACGGCCTAACGGTGTGCGGGACCGTAGCCCAGCTTCATGGAGACGGTTGCGAATGGTCCTCGCCGATACCCCAGGAGCAACAGTGTCCCTAATTTGTTGGGAAGTGGCGGTGCGGTCCCCTACGGCACTGCGTAGGATCCTACGGTCTTGGCGTGCATCCGTGCGTCGCTGCGGTCCGGTCCCAGGTCGACGGGCACGTGCACCTTTCGCCGACCACTGGCGACAACATCGATGTACTGTGGAGACCTCACGCCCCACGTGTTGAGCAATTCGGCGGTACGTTCACCCGGCCTCCCACATGCCCACTATACACTCTCGCTCAAAGTCCGTCAACTGCACATACGGTTCACGTCCACGCTGTCGCGGCATGCTACCAGTGTTAAAGACTGCGATGGAGCTCCGTATGCCACGGCAAACTGGCTGACGCTGACAGCGGCGGTGCACAAATGCTGCGCAGCTAGCGCCATTCGACGGCCAACACCGCGGTTCCTGGTGTGTCCGCTGTGCCGTGCGTGTGATCATTGCTTGTACAGCCCTCTCGCAGTGTCCGGAGCAAGTATGGTGGGTCTGACACACCGGTGTCAATGTGTTCTTTTTTCCATTTCCAGGAGTGTAGATTTATGTGGAAAATTTATATTTCCAGAGTCGCTGTCGTCATGAGGAGGTACTCCCGATTCTTTGATCAATCTCGAATTTCACCAGATTGTCACTATGGTCGGAATATTTCATTGTAGTTACACAAATAAATATGTGGCTGGATTCCTAGGACAACTACACTTGGTGTCAGGGTGCATGGTCTGCCTTAGGGCGCGAGCTGCTGCAGAGCCTCCCGAACCAGACAGGTAGGGTACGAGGTTGCAGTTGACCTATCCATGAGTTCCTCTATACAGGTGAATAACGATGTAATAGTCGGTATGTATTGGGCAGCCCTTGCCATCATCTGAGTTTTGTGAGTGTGACCAATATGGCGAGTGTTCACGCTTGACGGTTATTCTCACATGTAAAGTGATCGGCTGGGGGTTTGGCGGTCACGGCGGCAGTCTTTCCTGCCTCTGTACATCAAATACAGGCGGCTTGTGGATGGTTTAAGTGTGTGTGTGTGTGTGTGTGTGTGTGTGTGTGTGTGTGTGTGTGTGTGTGTGTGTGTGTGTGTGTGTGTGTGTGTGGTAGCCGGTCGCTGCTGCAGAGAGGTTCTAGGCGCTTCAGTCCGGAACCGCGTTGCTGCTACGTTCGCAGGTTCGAATCCTCCCTCGGACATGGATATGTGTGATGTCCTTACGTCAATTAGGCTTAAGTAGTTCAAAGACTAGGGGACTGATGACCTCAGATGTTAAGTCCCATAGTGCTTGGAGCCACTTGAACCATTTTATAAAGTGTCCTGTCCACGTGACGATGTCTGCAGTGTGTGGCGCTGAGGGCTTCTTAGTACTCCCCAGTGGACTCCGTCTTGCAGCTGAAAGGTGGAGTGATATTTGATTAAATAAAGGTGAGTTACTGTTGCTACTCAGTAGTCCCTTTCCCCTCCTCCTGCTTTACAAGAGAGAACCAACACGGTTATTTTATAGTGCTTCAAAAAACACACACAGTAGTCCTGCAGCCGTCGGGAATCACACAACCGTGATGACATAAATTTTCTCCGATATCATAAATAACTATCATTTTATGCATCACCGTTTCCAATCACTAAGTCAAACTCCTGTTTGATCAATTTATTGTTTCCAATAATGGTATTGCGAACACACACCTGTCAAATGTCTGGCCTGTCCATGCCAATTGTTTAAGGACATAGCGCAACTGAGCTGAAATTTCAAATTCACGCTACCGTTTTAAGCTACCTCCAGTGTAATGGATTCCCTGAAAATGTTCTAATTGTTCCACTGTCCACCATTATAGAGAAAGGAAAATCCAGAAGGGGGAAGAATAGGGTTGAGAAACTAGGCAGTTACAGTATCAGAACACGAATAGCCCCAGAATTTCCCGCCATAAATCTCAGTCCTAATATGTACCAATAGGAAGCAAGGAAAAACTGCCCCACATAGATTTTATTGATTTCATTAATTATCCAATCAATCTGATTGAGTGGGGGGAGCACAAATGGACTATTTCCGAGACATCCATGTTGTTGTTGTTGTTGTCTTCAGTCCTGAGACTGGTTTGATGCAGCTCTCCATGCTACTCTATCCTGTGCAAGCTGCTTCATCTCCCAGTACCTACTGCAACCTACATCCTTCTGAATCTGCTTAGTGTACTTATCTCTCGGTCTCCCTCTACGATTTTTACCCTCCACGCTGCCCTCCAACGCTAAATTTGTGATCCCTTGATGCCTCAAAACATGTCCTACCAACCGATCCCTTCTTCTAGTCAAGTTGTGCCACAAACTACTTTTCTCCCCAATCCTATTCAATACCTCCTCATTAGTTACGTGACCTATCCACCTTATCTTCAGTATTCTTCTGTAGCACCACATTCCGAAAGCTTCTATTCTCTTCTTGTCCAAACTAGTTATTGTCCATGTTTCACTTCCATACATGGCTACACTCCAAACAAATACTTTCAGAAACGACTTCCTGATACATAAATCTATATTCGATGTTAACAAATTTCTCTTCTTCAGAAACGCTTTTCTTGCCATTGCCAGTCTACATTTTATATCCTCTCTACTTCGACCATCATCAGTTATTTTACTTCCTAAATAGCAAAACTCCTTTACTACTTGAAGTGTCTCATTTCCTAATCTAATTCCCTCAGCATCACCCGATTTAATTTGACTACATTCCATTATCCTCGTTTTGCTTTTGTTGATGTTCATCTTATATCCTCCTTTCAAGACACTGTCCATTCCGTTCAACTGCTCTTCTAAGTCCTTTGCCGTCTCTGACAGAATTACAATGTCATCGGCGAACCTCAAAGTTTTTACTTCGTCTCCATGAATTTTAATACCTACTCCAAATTTTTCTTTTGTTTCCTTTACAGCTTGCTCAATATACAGATTGAATAACATCGGGGAGAGGCTACAACCCTGTCTCACTCCTTTCCCAACCACTGCTTCCCTTTCACGCCCCTCGACTCTTATGACTGCCATCTGGTTTCTGTACAAATTGTAAATAGCCTTTCGCTCCCTGTATTTTACCCCTGCCACCTTTAGAATTTGAAAAAGAGTATTCCAGTCAACATTGTCAAAAGCTTTCTCTAAGTCTACAAATGCTAGAAACGTAGGTTTGCCTTTTCTTAATCTTTCTTCTAAGATAAGTCGTAAGGTCAGTATTGCCTCACGTGTTCCAACATTTCGACGGAATCCAAACTGATCCTCCCCGAGGTCCGCATCTACCAGTTTTTCCATTCGTCTGTAAAGAATTCGCGTTAGTATTTTGCAGCTGTGACTTATTAAACTGATAGTTCGGTAATTTTCACATCTGTCAACACCTGCTTTCTTTGGGATTGGAATTATTATGTTCTTCTTGAAGTCTGAGGGTATTTCGCCTGTCTCATACATCTTGCTCACCAGCTGGTAGAGTTTTGTCATGACTGGCTCTCCCAAGGCCGTCAGTAGTTCTAATGGAATGTTGTCTACTCCGGGGGCCTTGTTTCGACTCAGGTCTTTCAGTGCTCTGTCAAACTCTTCACGCTGTATCTTATCTCCCATTTCGTCTTCATCTACATCCTCTTCCATTTCCATAATATTGTCCGCAAGTACATCACCCTTGTATAAACCTTCTATATACTCCTTCCACCTTTCTGCCTTCCCTTCTTTGCTTAGAACTGGGTTGCCATCTGAGCTCTTGATATTCATACACGTGGTTCTCTTCTCTCCAAAGGTCTCTTTAATTTTCCTGTAGGCAGTATCTATCTTACCCCTAGTGAGATAAGCTTCTACATCCTTACATTTGTCCTCCAGCCATCCCTGTTTAGCCATTTTGCACTTCCTGTCGATCTCATTTTTGAGACGTCTGTATTCCTTTTTGCCTGCTTCATTTACTGCATTTTTATATTTTCTCCTTTCATCAATTAAATTCAATATTTCTTCTGTTACCCAAGGATTTCTAGCAGCCCTCGTCTTTTTACCTACTTTATCCTCTGCTGCCTTCACTACTTCATCCCTCAGAGCTACCCATTCTTTGTCTACGGTATTTCTTTCCCCTATTCCTGTCAATTGTCCCCTTATGCTCTCCCTGAAACTCTGTACAACCTCTGGTTCTTTCAGTTTATCCAGGTCCCATCTCCTTAATTTCCCACATTTTTGCAGTTTCTTCAGTTTTAATCTACAGGTCATAACCAATAGATTGTGGTCCGAGTCCACATCTGCCCCTGGAAATGTCTTACAACTTAAAACCTGGTTCCTAAATCTCTGTCTTACCATTATATAATCTATTTGATACCTTTTAGTATCTACAGGGTTCTTCCACGTATACAACCTTCTTTCATGATTCTTAAACCAAGTGTTAGCTATGATTAAGTTGTGCTCTGTGCAAAATTCTACTAGGCGGCTTCCTCTTTCATTTCTTAGCCCCAATCCATATTCACCTACTATGTTTCCTTCTCTCCCTTTTTCTACTGCCGAATTCCAGTCACCCATTACTATAAAATTTTCGTCTCCCTTCACTATCTGAACAATTTCTTTTATTTCATCGTACATTTCTTCAATTTCTTCATCATCTGCAGAGCTAGTTGGCATATAAACTTGTACTATTGTAGTAGGTGTGGGCTTCATATCTATCTTGGCCACAATAATGCGTTCACTATGCTGTTTGTAGTAGCTTACCCGCATTCCTATTTTCCTATTCATTATTAAACCTACTCCTGCATTACCCCTATTTGATTTTGTGTTTATAACCCTGTAGTCACCTGACCAGAAGTCTTGTTCCTCCTGCCACCGAACTTCACTAATTCCCACTATATCTAACTTTAACCTATCCATTTCCCTTTTAAAATTTTCTAACCTACCTGCCCGATTAAGGGATCTGACATTCCACGCTCCGATCCGTAGAACGCCAGTTTTCTTTCTCCTGATAACGACATCCTCCTGAGTAGTCCCCGCCCGGAGATCCGAATGGGGGACTATTTTACCTCCGGAATATTTTACCCAAGAGGATGCCATCATCATTTAATCATACAGTAAAGCTGCATGTCCTCGGGAAAAATTACGGCTGTAGTTTCCCCTTGCTTTCAGCCGTTCGCAGTACCAGCACAGCAAGGCCGTTTTGGTTAATGTTGCAAGGCCAGATCAGTCAGTCATCCAGACTGTTGCCCCTGCAACTACTGAAAAGGCTGCTGCCCCTCTTCAGGAACCACACGTTTGTCTGGCCTCTCACAGATACCCCTCCGTTGTGGTTGCACCTACGGTACGGCCATCTGTATCGCTGAGGCACGCAAGCCTCCCCACCAACGGCAAGGTCCATGGTTCATGGGGGGGGGGGGGAGACATCCATAGTCCGCCATTTTGGGGAGGGCTGGGTATTTACTACGTATCCGCTTCCTCGTTCAGAACAAAAGAGTGGATGACGTGGTTTCCGGTGGCACATGACATGTACTTCATGGTCAGGAAGCAGCTACTTGAGTCCAGGTATGAATATCGAAGAGTTGCCTCCACCTGATGCTTTGTCTGACAGGAAGTAACCAGAGGGGTGAGGTCGGAGGGGGGAGAGAACAGGAGGGTGGAGGCTTCTCCCAGCGTTCTGTGCTGGTGGTATTATGAACTAGCTCAGTCAGTATCTGCATACCAGGATGAGTACATAGAGCAGCTGATTCCACTGATGTGGTGTGGAGCGTGTGTGTTTGGAAGAAAATAAGAAGTCAGTCTGGCATCAAATTTCAAAGGAAGCCGACATCAAGCATCATACATTCCTCTGCAGGTGTCCTTGTGCCTCACAGTCCAGTACTTCGGACTCAAAAGGTTGCTGCTAGTGCAGCACATGTGGTACAGTGTGGTGCACATGAAGACCTCATTTTCAAGCCAGCGTAGTTCCCAGCACACCTGTAGTCCGTGGACAGTGTGACTGAATTTTTTTTTCTTTTTCGATAGATGTGGGTCGTGGTTATTGTTTTAAGCGAGATTTCCCTCCCCCCCCCCCATCCCAGATTGCAATATTCTGCACTGTCAATCATGATGAGATGTTTCCCACCAAATATTCAAATCATCTGCAGTGATCAATCAAATGTGAGCTAGTATTTCTGGGGAACTGATGGGCTGCGGAATAGGGACAGTAAGGATTTTGACCTAATTGCACCAATATCCACCAATAGGACGTAAGCTGAAATTGTAAGAGCGGAGGTACCGCTATTGACGTGTATCCCACCAATATATTTTATATAGAATGTGGCGCAGGGTTTCAAGGAGAATAGGTGCAGATGGGGGGGAAGGAGGAAGCCTAGGGGTTACTATGTCAGTTGACATTGATTTCAATTTCGTGTCCTGAGATGAGCACAGGTTGAGTGTTTTTCTGCAGTTTTCTAGATGGGGGAGGGAAGTGGGGAAGCTATGGGGATCGCTGGAGGATATTCCAGAAGGGAGAAAAGAGGCTCAGAACTGAACTGCGAAGAAGTGACAGAGAGAGTGTCCCTTAACCCTGAGGGCTGTGGGAGGACAAGGGGGAGAGGGAGGGGTGGGAAGATTCTCTTAAGGGTGAATTATCCCCAAGGGTTGATAAGTCAGTTAGCATATATTGTCAGATAGTCAGAAACCACTTAGGAGAACCATAGATCTGTCCCTGAATGTATGCTAGCCCCCGGCTGTATGCAACCCACAAAACGAAAATACATCAGTAGCGGCTTTATCTTACTACTTCCGAGCTTGTTACCCGAATGACCTCGTTGTCGTTGGGAATTAATTTCTAACTCTCCTTTTTAATAATTTTTATAAGAATATTTAGTCGGTTCTGTTTTAGTAACTTAATACTTCTCAAGTCAGAAAACAAGTTTTGGTACGTTTCTAAGTCAACTGCGTCTTCTTCTGTGAAAATATGACCCACAGACTTTGCAACTCCTCCTCAGCATCGTATCGACATAGCATTACGAATGGTGTCCAAGCTGAAGTCATGCGTTAAGACAAAGAAATGAAACACGTCTTCGACTTGGAATCTCACTGTCTGGAGTAGAATCGTCTTCAGTGTCTTGCTTCCAACTGAGCCCTGATGTCCAGTGCACACAGACTGCAGTGGGATACCAGCCTAGTTGTCAACCGACATACGGCCCGACAACCTCGGTTGATGGTCTAGGCTGCCATTTCCTTTCATAGCAGGACCCTGTTGGTAGTAATCTGCGGCGCCCTTTCATCACAGCACCACGTCGACAATATTCCATGCCCTGTTTTGTTTCCCCTCAATGGCAAGCTATCCTGGACTTACATTTCAACAGGAAAACACCCGA
Source organism: Schistocerca gregaria (assembly GCF_023897955.1). NCBI lineage: Eukaryota > Metazoa > Arthropoda > Insecta > Orthoptera > Acrididae > Schistocerca > Schistocerca gregaria. The sequence continues at coordinate 541,248,309 of NC_064931.1, forward strand.
CCGCACACGGCGTGAGGTTATACTGCTTGTCTTCGTGCCTCCCAAACCCTACCTTGGCCAGCAGGATCACCTAATATTTTCCCAATTGAGAACGTTTGGAGCACTATAGGCATGCCGATCAAATCAGCTCGAGATTTTGACGATCTAACAAGCCAGTTGGGCAGAATGTGGGATGATATATACTAGGAGGACATCCAATAACTCTGGCACTCAATTCCAAGCTGAATAACCCCTTGCATAAGTCCCAGCAGCCGACCAACACTTTATTGACTTGCTCAATTCGTAAATCTCTTTCTCTTGGATAAATCATTCGATCTTTTGTTTTTCCGTACGTGCGCATCACATCTACCGATTTCTGTCAAATTTGGATAACTTTTTTCTTGATGCGTCACATTTATTCATTTATTTATTTATTTATGTATTCTTTTTCGTCTTAAAAAGGAACGGTCCAATCCGACAAGATGAAACCTGCCCTGAAATTTTTTTTAACTTAGAGTAACTTTTTCTGTCGTCTACGTATACGGTTGTCGTGTCGTGCTGAGTAGGGATCCGTCGGCATAGCGCAAACAACCGTTGCACATATTTTGTGTAGAGATTGACGTTGTTTTGTTGAAAGAGTGTAAAAATCTGCTGTCTAATGTAAATAAATCACTTGGATTCAGGATGAGTGATACTTCATTGCATTGTGTGAGGCTCAGGGACACTCGCAGAGTCTATTTCTGGAGTAATATGTGATGAGTCTCCAGTGTGCGGTGCCATCCAACAGTTGGTACTTCACAATGGTGGCAGGTCGTCTGATAGTACAAGAGGTGTTTCAAAGCCTTTGCGCCGAACCTCTAGAGGTGATAGTTCACATCTTGGGGAGAAACTTTTGTTAGAGACTAAATGATCGCTGACTCTTCCCTGTGACACCAGGCTCGCTTTAGTATTTGCGAGCCTTGAGACGACGAGGGTTTACCGCCCCAGCAATGTCTACTAACGAGATGTACAACATACCACCTATCACAGTAAATTGACATAATCATTCACTACAACTAAATCATGCGAATCAGTGTCTCGAAGTAGAGAAAGATATTTTAGAAGGTAATCGGGAACTTCGATTTTCTCGGCCTACCACCTTTCATGCAAAGCAGATGATTGCTTGATAGGCAACACACATTGCATACGAAAGCCACAGAGTGCCTTCGCCCTGATGACCAGTCTTACAACGATGTCTAGCGTTGCCAGGAAATGTCAAACAACATTTTATCCCCAAAAAAACTTATTCCCCACTACGCAACCTCTCACCCCTAGCTTCTTGTCGTGAAGTCTTTGAAACACCCTGTACGGCAGTCATCTGAGGAATATGGTCCTACAATCAGATTACATCCAGGCAACGTTTAAGAAAGGTAGTCCATCGTAATGTATGGATTTTTTGAATTTATGCATATGAGTTAAAATGTTATTTGTGGTAAACTTCGTGCCTGACTCAAGAAATATTGAATTCTTGCATAGTCTAAGGTAATTTAGTTGCTTCGATAAACTTTTTTTCTGAAAAGTGTCTTAAACCAAGTGCAGCATTGCTTTTGTATAAGGCTTGGTGGGATTAGTTCATGGAAGCTGGCACCAACAATGCCTACTTCTACATCTACATGACAGCTCTGCAATCCACAATTGAGTGGTTGGCAGAGGGTTCACAGAACCACTTTCGGACTATTTCTCAATCATTCTATACCCAGAAAGTACAAGGGAAAAATGAACACCTACGTCTTCCGGTGCGAGCTCTGATTCCTCTTATTTTATTACCATGGTCATTTCTCCGTTTGTAGTTTGTGTTCAACAAAAAAATTTGACATTCGGAGAACAGTGAAAAGATCTCAACGCAAGGATATACGCCTTTGCTTTAATGAAAACACCCAATTAGTTTATTATATACGTGTCACACTCTACCCTATTTTGCTATAATACTAAACCAGCTGCCCTTCTGTGAACTTTTCTATGTCCTCCGTCAATCCTATCTGGTAAGTATCCCATACTGCACGCGTATTGCTGACAGGCTCTTTAGGAGATTTGTTGAATTTTCTAAGTGTTCTGCCACTAAAATACAGTCTTTGTCTCGCCTTCTACACATCATCATGTCGCAATTATCACTTTTGTTTGTAATATTCCAGCACGATCTTTGTTCTGTTATTTTCACTCAGTATTCATTTTGTTAACTTAGTAACAATACTGCCATCATACAAATGAAATGAACACATCGTCCGCCATTCTCGTCTTCGAGACATCAGACGCAGCGCTTCGAGTTTTCTGTGGACATACCTTAAGGCAGCTTACTTTGAAGACTGACAGGCAAGTGTTCCATTTCGTTAATTCTTGTTATCACACCAAGGCTGCCTATCCATCAACGTTGCGGCTCTAGTCTACATAGAATACAGCTCTCCATTAATTACATTGCGGAGTGGAATAACGAGAAATTGACGGACGTGCATCCCATTAGTGGTGAAGTGCTATGTAATGCACGTCCTTGAGTTTACCAAAGCTTGCCAACTGATAGTTTACTTTCATCTATTCATGTTGGTAGCCATTTTCATGAAACAGGTTTTAAACGCGCAACCTACTATAATATTAACCACACGCCTGTAACCATTCAGTGCACTGAATGAGACTATCTTGACAGTAACCCATTTACTAAAAATGACCAGTGAACTGCAGGTCACTATATAAAATAATCCACATTGTCTGCAAGACAGCTTGCACGTATTTCACAACCATCCAGTGCAATTAATTCTAAGCCCTGACCACATTGTCCACTTGAATTGTCACGAGTAGTACTTATGTCAAATCAGGAGATCCCGTAATGTGGACGACACTGAACTGTTGAACGACAAAGAGTACTTCACCATAAACGGCGTCTTCAACGTCTACAGCAAGTATGTACGGACCTCCTTCGAACAAAACTTTTCTGTGAATGTTTGATTGGACCTCGTTGGTGAAATTATGATCAGGTCACAGATACTTCTAGAATTTCTACCTGAAAATTCATACGGACGTTTTCTGGACGATGATCAGTCACAGTTTCTTGCAGTTCTTTCACTGAATCTGTGTAACGTAATGTGTGCTATATGCATGATGATGTACCATCACATTTTAACGACACATCAAATCAGTACATGAATGAACGGGATCCAGTGCAATTAATGGACTGTCCATAAATTAAACGCAAGTGGTGACTACTTCGGAGGTCACTTGAGGGCACAGGTGTATTCAACCGAAATAGATATTCTGAATGGTTCAAATGGCTCTGAGCACTATGGGACTCAACATCTGTGGTCATCAGTCCCCTAGAACTAAGAACTACTTAAACCTAACTAATCTAAGGACATCGCACACATCCATGCCCGTCGCAGGATTCGAACCTGCGACCGTAGCGGTCGCGCGCTTCCAGACTGTAGCGCCTAGAACCGCTCGGCCACCTCATGATATTCTAAATGAAAAGAATGTAAGGCAACATGTTCTGTATGAATAGCAGAGGGTTCGACCTTGTCCTGGTATCCTACAGTAGGTGCATGCGTGTTCTTGCATAGATGAAGATGAGTGACCTACAATATGAGCACATGGAATCGTGCTGTATTCGAAATAAAGGAAATGAAACACTAGTTTTTGAAACTAGATCTACGTTTTTGTTCACATTTTAATATCACACATTAATAAGAGATTAATTACGTGAATCTGGGCCAAAATTTTAGCCTGGTTATTGTTAGGTTACATCTCCGAGTGGTACCATGCCAAGAAGACAATCCATGTGACATGGCTGCCTAAATCTAAGGCTATCGTCATTCAGTTCTCCACCTAGTAATATAATTTCAACATTATCGCTGCAGATCAGTACTTATTACGAAGACGAACCTTTTTTTTTTAGTTTTTAAACCCTGCGTTCAGTCATGTGTAAATAAGATTAAGTTTAGGATTACGGCTGTCTAAGAGATTTCCAGATGTGATCCTCTGTTTAATGCATGAAGGGATGTAGTTAGAAACGCCGAGCTGACTGGTAGTGTTATTTGAACGTTTGCCTGTAAGCCATTTTGTGGCTTTCATGTTTATCATTGCATAGAACATTTTAAGTCACTTCTTAAGACCCATCAAAGGTCAGTAGTCTATGCTTTCCAAACTGCCACCGTCTCAAACATAGCCATTTACGCTCTGGTTTTAACGGCAAACTACACCCAGAATAACGAACCGTAGCCAACCGCCTGCCCTAGCTGGATTGTAAGGGATGTAAGTTATCTGTGTCCTAAAATCAGACGAGAAGAATGGATCCGCCATTCGTGTCATCTCCTTTGGACCCATTGTAGCTTCCCGATGCGTACCTGTCCTAATGTACTTACAGTGTCAACCACAGAGCTACCGTTACATAAAGCGTCCAACGAGTTTGGAAAATCATTCGAACAGTCAGCCTCGAGCGAACGCCAATATGACGCTCCTATGGATCCGATACATGCTGTGATAACAGTGTTCCAGAAGAATTTTTTATGTTTATTTACTACTCGTCATCGGGACATTCTGTGCACTCATCGTATAATCTGTGGTATTATATCTGCTGGGACACTATTCTGGGACACTATTCTGTTGTGAGTACCAAAGGTCCTGCGCGCGCGCGCGCGCCCACACACACACACACACACACACACACACAAACCTATTTGACTGTCTCCGTTTTCTTACAAAAGGTGTATCCTGATGAAGCACCTGTTTCATGCATCGTATTTCTTACTAAATAAATCATTTCATTCTCTGCAGTTTCCTTCATCTCAGATACCTAAGTCAACATAGATCTCAGGTGACTCCTTACACTGTTTATAAGAGCAGAAGGAGCGCTGTGTGCGCTCGGACAGCTCACAATTCAGATTACCGACACTCACTTTCCAGAGGAGCACATACGACTCCAAGTGCGTCATATAGTTCTCGAGACACATGAACTGTAATTGTAACCGCCAACCATAAAGTATTTCCTTTCAAATGAAAGTTTTAAAAGGGGCCACTTAATAACGAGCGCCCTTTCATTCCTCCTGAATGTGCAATACGAATTGTGTTTGTCTCTTATTTCGTCAGGCTGTCGACTCGCATCGACTGTAAAACGAGGGAACAATACGTCTTTGCTAGTACGAGAACGTAGCGATGTCTTCCGAGATGCTAAGGTATTTAAGAAAACGGGTCTGCGGATCGGAACACTGAGGTAGTTTTGCGTGTTCTGTTTACACGACTCGCAGTACACAAGGGATTCAAAACTTCTGGGCTGTTGTCCGTTTGGTGGGGCAGGCGTGCTGCCTCTTGTTTTTGTTTTCAACATGCTGCAAGCAGTTATGTAGACTTTTGCCTAGTGTCAAAAAAAATGGCTCTGAGCACTATGGGACTTAACTTCTGTGGTCATCAGTCCCCTAGATCTTAGAACTACTTAAACCTAACTAACCTAAGGACATCACACACATCCATGCCCGAGGCACGATTAGAACCTGCGACCGTTCCAGACTGTAGCACCTAGAACCGCTCGGCCACTCCGGCCGGCTCCTAGTGTTCAAGCTGGAAGCTTTTTGAGAATCAGTTATGTAATTTCATGTGCTAAATGTATGTCTGCCTCCGACTTAGTATTCGTTATACAACAGGTTTGGTCTGGAATACATTTCAGCAATAGGTATCTTAAACCTCAAGTGGGTTACACCCAAGTTCTCACTTTAAATGCAGTATTTATCCAGTGTGTAGTATTACTTTTGTAACGTGGTTTTGAGATACTGTGCAAAAACGTTTTTCCCATAGGCGCTCACATCTCTTGTGAGTACGTGCTTGGCTACCACGGGGTCACAGTCTTTGCAGCATTACTTCCTTTCCGTGCTGCAAGCTTATACTGTCCCTTTCCCCCTCTTCCTCTCCAGCAGGTGGTTTTCTTGGTGCAGATCAAGATTGGACCTTATTTATGAATTCAGGATCGAGTTTCCACTTCCGGCGTTTCCTACAAATTTTCATTAAATAAACGCATGAAACCCATTGTTGAGCTTGACGTACCACCGATTTTCAGAATTGTCCGTAAGTACGGATCGTGCAGGGAAGGTCGCCAAATGCGGTGTATGCTCCACCTTCGTGTTTTTCCTTCTTTTCTCTCTTCCCTCTAATAAGGTAATACACCCAAAACCCAGTACAGTAGAAATCCTGAAATGGGAGGGTGCCGTCAAGCGCTTGCACACTGGTGGCCTCCTGACCACACAGAGATCCCACTGTTGTGGCCTGAGTTGAAAACTCCCCATGTATGCCAAGGAGTATGTGCCCATCGTGAATGGAGCATGTGAACCCCTAGCAGTGGATTACTTGCCACGTAGGCGTTTCTGAGTCGGGATGGCGGTTGGGGCCGGGGTGAGGGGGGGGGGGGGGAGGGGGGATCCACTGTTCGGAGTGGATGGCAGCATAGCGGATGAGCCGCAGATAAAGTGGATGAAGTTATCTCCTACTAGAGGCCGTATGGCCCCAGCAGTGTCTATGGAAAGAAAGTCATTGCATAATGCAGAGAGATACGACCGTAAAACGTTCCTTTCGCGTGCTACGCTGTGGGAAGAACGTAGAGCTAAGTGGCTAAGTGGCAAGCAGAGATATATTCCTCCCAATACATAGTTTGCACAAGGAGTGATGGGGCATTCGTTCTTGGCTGTAATGCCCTTTTACTTTGTGGAGAATATAGGAGAAATTTGGGGAAGTGGCAGCCATTTCTAAAATGAAAAGTGGGTTCATTTTGATCAAAATAGTATCCTCTGCCCTGCCACAGGCGCTGTTCCCTTGTAATGAGCTGGGTGACATGCCTGTGACTGTCACTCCCCATAATAGTCTAAACTTTCCAACGAGATCTGCTCTTGAAATCTGATGACGAGCTTAATGCTGCCATTTTTACTATTCGAGCGGTATCTAGAGTGAGTGATCGTTCGACACGAAAATTAGTCAATTTTGCTTATTTTCATTCGCTTATGTCGTATGGTATTATATTTCGGGGTAACTGTTTCCATTCTAAAAATATATTTTGACTGGGTAACGGGCGGTTCGGGCAATAAGTGGGGTAAGTTCGAGAACCTCTTGTCGACCCCCGTTCACTAAGTCTGGGTATTTTGACAATGGCTTCTCAATATATACACTCCTGGAAATTGAAATAAGAACACCGTGAATTCATTGACCCAGGAAGGGGAAACTTTATTGACACATTCCTGGGGTCAGATACATCACATGATCACACTGACAGAACCACAGGCACATAGACACAGGCAACAGAGCATGCACAATGTCGGCACTAGTACAGTGTATATATCCACCTTTCGCAGCAATGCAGGCTGCTATTCTCCCATGGAGACGATCGTAGAGATGCTGGATGTAGTCCTGTGCAACGGCTTGCCATGCCATTTCCACCTGGCGCCTCAGTTGGACCAGCGTTCGTGCTGGACGTGCAGACCGCGTGAGACGACGCTTCATCCAGTCCCAAACATGCTCAATGGGGGACAGATCCGGAGATCTTGCTGGCCAGGGTAGTTGACTTGTACCTTCTAGAGCACGTTGGGTGGCACGGGATACATGCGGACGTGCATTGTCCTGTTGGAACAGCAAGTTCCCTTGCCGGTCTAGGAATGGTAGAACGATGGGTTCGATGACGGTTTGGATGTACCATGCACTATTCAGTGTCCCCTCGGCGATCACCAGAGGTGTACGGCCAGTGTAGGAGATCGCTCCCCACACCATGATGCCGGGTGTTGGCCCTGTGTGCCTCGGTCGTATGCAGTCCTGATTGTGGAGCTCACCTGCACGGCGCCAAACACGCATACGACCATCATTGGCCCCAAGGCAGAAGCGACTCTCATCGCTGAAGACGACACGTCTCCATTCGTCCCTCCATTCACGCCTGTCGCGACACCACTGGAGGCGGGCTGCACGATGCTGGGGCGTGAGCGGAAGACGGCCTAACGGTGTGCGGGACCGTAGCCCAGCTTCAGCTTCATGGAGACGGTTGCGAATGGTCCTCGCCGATACCCCAGGAGAAACAGTGTCCCTAATTTGCTGGGAAGTGGCGGTGCGGTCCCCTACGTCACTGCGTAGGATCCTACGGTCTTGGCGTGCATCCGTGCGTCGCTGCGGTCCGGTTCCAGGTCGAAGGGCACGTGCACCTTCCGCCGACCACTGGCGACAACATCGATGTACTGTGGAGACCTCACGCCCCAGGTGTTGAGCAATTCGGCGGTACATCCACCCGGCCTCCCGCATGCCGTCAACTGCACATACGGTTCACGTCCACGCTGTCGCGGCATGCTACCAGTGTTAAAGACCACGATGGAGCTCCGTATGCCACGGCAAACTGGCTGACACTGACGGCGGCGGTGCACAAATGCTGCGCAGCTAGCGCCATTCGACGGCCAACACCGCGGTTCCTGGTGTGTCCGCTGTGCCGTGCGTGTAATCATTGCTTGTACAGCCCACTCGCAGTGTCCGGAGCAAGTATGGTGGGTCTGACACACCGGTGTCAATGTGTTCTTTTTTCAATTTCCAGGAGTGTATATATTCGTCTCTTGTTAGCAATATCAGCTTATTCCCAAGAATAAGCAGCTTCCACTCAGTTAATACTCGGCAGAAATCAAACCTGCATTTGGATCGGACTTCCTTAACTCTTGTGCAGAGAGATGTGCAGTATACTGCTGCATCCATTTTCAATAAGCTTCCACTCAAATTCAAAAATCTTTGCAGTAATCCAGGCGCTTTCAAATCAAAACTGAAGAGTTTCCTTATGGGTCACTCCTCCTATTCTGTCGAGGAGTAACTTGAAAAATTAAGCTGATTCTTATTGTATTGTTGATTGCGTTTGCCTAAAATTATGGGCTGACTTTTTCGGGGTCATAAATTTTTAATTTTACCTGTTATTTTTATGTTGTAATTTCATGTACTACACGTTCCATAACCTTGGAGATTTGCTCCTAAATTTGATCCTACGGAACTTGACGTGTAAATAAATAAATAAATAAATAAATAAATAAATAAATAAACCTCTACTCAGGGCGATGTGGTGTACTCTTTGTCCATCGTTTACATAGTGGCCAAACGACAATATGGTCGCTACTGGTGACTTCATCTTGGACTTTGAGAGGGATTCATTGTCTCGAAAAGTCAAGGTGGTGACATACTGACGCGATGTAAAACCGTACGTCCCCCTCACCCGATCCTCCAAGCAGTGCTTCAAGTGTTTAAAATTCATGCACATGTTTTTGCTTTGCAATGCTTGCCCCATCTGTAGAGATTGTGGATGAGCGATACCTGCGAACCCTCCTTCCACCCCTCCCCACTACCTGTGTCAACTGTGGAAATCACCATTCTCACTGCTCACCAGATTGCACCATTTTAAAAAAAAAGAATATAACGCTCTGGACGAACTAACTTAACAAGAGGCCAAGAAGAATTACGAGCGGTTGCAATCAACATATGTAACGGAGTCATATGCTAAGCTAGGACGACATCGCCCCTATTAGCGGTGGTAATCCCGCCCGTTACACCTCCTACAGTGAGTGGGCCTTCAGCGTCACTCAACCGAGCCTGTCACCTAATGATTGGGGCTCTATGCTTGCTGCTTCCCCCATACCTACTTTGGGATCGTTGGCTTCTCACCCACTGGGGACATTGGTCGCGATCTCCCAGCCAGAGACTAATCACCTTCCTCCAGCTTCTCCCACCAGGAAGGGGTCCTTCAGGACACTTCCTTCTAAGTTTTAGCTTATCTACAACCATACAGCAGCCAGTGGCTGAACCAACCACATGCTGCTGGTAGTAGGGCTCGTCAACATCGTCTTTATCTAAAACTGATTCATAAAGCCTTCACAACCTTCCAAACCCTCTAAGTAGAGGAAAGATAAGAAAATGTACTCAGCCTGTTCGACTCCCGTGGATGAGGTGGAGATTCCAGTGGTCTTTGAGGCCCCGGTTTGCACCATAAACGTAACCCAGAACCTTGGTCTGTTCATGGCCTCACAGTTCATCGACAACATTGTTTTCGATTGGAATTGTGGCAGTTTTTCACCACCTGGCTGAGCTACAACATCTTTAAAGCACTTCCCTGTCTTCTGCATTACCCTTCAAGAGAGTTGGTTTCCATCATCACGGACCCTGACCCTTCATGAATACCAGGACTATTTTAAGAATCGTGCTACATATGAAATGGTGTTTGGCAGAGATTGCACATTTGTTCTGGACACTCGATATAGCAAACTTGTGCCTCGTAACACACCTTTGGAGGATGTGGCTGTTCGGACAACTGCATTTTAGGATATTACCATCTGCAATATTTACCTCCCTCCCAATGGTGAAGTGTCTCAGAATATTGTTTGTGTTGGTTTCTCAGCTCGCTCCACCTTCCCTAATTCTGGATGATTTGAATGTCAACTAAACTTTTATGAAGTGGGCCCACGATCACCACTGCAGTAAAGACCTCGAACACTTACTGGCACAACTTCACCTTTTCCTCCTGTGTACTGGTCCCCCACGTACTTGTTTGTGGTGCACAGAACATCTGTCCGCCATTGACCCATCCGTTTGCAACCCTTGTCTTCAACCATCCATCCTCTGCAGAGTCCATGATGACCTGTGTGCTAGTGACCATTTACCAATCTTCCTGTCAATCCCTCGGTGTTACTCCCCTAGATACCTACCCAGATGGGCTCTCAACAGTGTTGATTGGAATGCTTTCGCCTGTGATGTCGCCCTTGGCTCACTGACACATGGAGGTGTTGAGACAGTGCAGGATACAGCAACAGCCATTTATTGACAGCTGATTTAGCGATCCACTGTTCCTCAGGTACGCCCAACGGAAAATAGTACCTTGTTGATCAGGAATCGCAGAGGTCATTAGGGATTGTTGGCGGGCCCTCCAACAATAGAAGATGAGTCGTAAATGAAGGAATATATTACGGCGACCGCAAGCTTTTACGCTCCACAAGTCAAGAACCATTATCATTTGTTCATTCTTCTGAACTAATTATTTAAAAAATAACGGTAAGTTAATCATTAAACCAGACACCAACGAATATCAAGGTCTGAATGTGTTGTTCCCTCACATAAGTATCACATGGCCCACCAAAGTCGTGATTTGTGTCAGCCGGCGCTGAGAAGATTGGAGAAAAATTTATTTCATCGTAGAGTACGCGGCACCGTATGAGAACTTGGGAACTACATGTTGCCGAGAGCAACAGTGTGTAGATTCTCGTGTCCCGTGAAGTTTGAAGTACAAACGGAAACAGCAACTGATGCCTGAAGAAAGGGCGATGTTTACAACAGCACTGCGCTGTTCGCTCTAGCTGATACGCGACGCACCAACCGCTGCTAACTGGTGCTTTGCCGTCTTACTTTCACGTAACTTTTCAGAAACGGGAAATACCCCGACATGAATCTCAACTATTTGCTTGCGCATGAAAGAGCAGATATTGCGAGAGCACTGTATCAAGGAAAATTTCATGAAGTTACGTTGTGCGAGTACTGCACGAAAATCATTCCCATTCCTTCGCATGCAGTATATGTAAGCGTTGTTGTCGGACTTAAGCAGTTTCATTATAATTCAGCAGATGAAATACCAGAGCTATTCAGGATCAGTTCTTTTCACAGACGATTCGTATTTCACAAGGGAGGTATGGTGGATTCTCGGAATATGTGCGACTGGGCATAAGACAACTCCCGTGCAACGCAAGCACAATGGCAAGACCACATATGCTACCACCAATGCTGACAGGAGAGTGATTTTTGTGTTCACTGGATACTTGTTTACCGGAATTATTGAATGGAATTAGCTTCACCCCTTAATATGAAAGTTTCGTTCATGCATGTTGGTGCTCCAACTAACTTCTGCGTCACAGTGGAACGCCAGCTCAACAATTTCTTTCATTCAAACTCTGTTGATCCCAGATGTGCTGTAGCATGACGAGCTATATCGTCAGACCCTAATATTATTTATTTTTAAAGTGACCGTCTGAAATCTCTTACTTACGAAGATGAGATCACAATGTGAAGGGACACAAATGTGACGAATCGTGTCCTGCGAACATTTCTACAATAGGCTGAAATTTTCCACCTGCAAGTCATTGCGAATAATACTCATGAAACGCTAATAAAGCTTAACGTCATTTGTTAGTGTAATGTTTCCGACTTTTACGATTATACTACACTCAGTTTATCAAACTGACATATGAGTAGCTCAATTTTTGTATTTCGTGTTGTGGTTCTTTGTAACTGATCTTTAAAAGTAACTCCAGAAAACAAAATACAGACACGTTAGTAGAGTACATTCTCAGTTTCATATCCTTGCGCTAACTAGCCTCGATGTGCGACACTTTATCAAAGGAAGAGTATTGGACTGTGACTTTCCTTAGATTCCATCGCCTTGAACTATGCGGCATAGACAACCACAACGCACGCAAGGTGTGCACCCTGTAGTTCTCATGACTTGTCCAGGCGCACGACAGTATTAAAAGCGAGTTTCACACTCGTCGATTTAATGACGTTTACATGCATTCCCATTTACTGAGACCGAAACAAGGGATAAACAATTTTGTGGTTTACACCTCAATATGTGACGCTATCCACGAAGTATTTTTCCTCATTTATGACTTATGACTTATGACTTACACACTCCCCAATCATATTACTGTGCATTCCAAATAACAGCTGTCAAGCGTACACAAATGTGAGGCAACTGTATAATATCAAGATTAATCGAGCAAAACGAATATATTGTTTTAAAGGAAGAACAGATACAATCAATAAAAACAATCACACAAGTTAATGAAATTCAATTCACCAAAGACAACTGCTGTAACATTTTGCGTACACTACCTTCGTAATGTGTAGAAGCTACCTTCAACACACTATTTTTGGTTTACTGCATATTTCAGATTCTTTGAACACAATCACTTACAACTTCTAAAGCACGAGGGCGTTCTAAAAAATAATACCTCCAGATGTTTTACGTGAAAACTCTTCAAGCTTTTAAGATAAAACAAACGTTATTAATATTTTACATCATCATTCTTCATGTCTTAATATACCACTAGTGGGCTCCGAACTGTAGCGTGTAACATGGTAGTGTGTAAATTAACGATGTCGGTGCGTGAGAAACTTTGAAGAGTTCTTCCACACATGGAGCACCCTCTCTTCCAGTATGACATAGCCAGACCACACATGAACGCAGCGAAATTTCAAACAATCCGACACCTCGGGTTCACTGTCACACATGAACCCCCATACACTCCAGACTTGGCCCCAACCGATTTTCATTTACTACCAAAACTAAGAACCTCTTCGACGACTTCTCTTTGATAGTGATGAAGCGGTGCAAGCAGAAGTGAGGCTGAGACTCCGTAAACGAAGTCAAACATTCTACAGTGGCGATATCAACAAGTTAGTCTCCTGATGGGAGACAGTGGGTGATTATCCTGAGAAATAAATGCGTATACATGAAGAACAAAGATTTAGAAGTCTAATAAAGTTTGCATTATTTAAAATCTTTAAAAAAATTCGGAGGCAATACGTTTGAGTACACATTTGTAAAATTAGTCTAGAAGTATGTAATAATCACGGACGGAGACGAGAAGTGTCGACCGGTGTAAATAGTACCGAACCCTGCGTTTCATAAGGCATGGTGGAAAAATTGTAATACCGATGGTCTAACTGAATGACTCGTTGAAGACTGCTGGGAGAAGATGAGTTTGCGTTGCAGAGAAATGTAAGATCACGTGAAAAGATAATAACTCTATAGCTTGTCTTATAACAGACTGTAGAAAAGCAGACATATTTTTACTATTAGTATAATTAAAAACGCTTTTGACAATGTTGACTGGCAGACATACTCTGAAATGCTATAGGTGGCTGGAATAAAATACAGGGAGTGAAAAATTACGTACAACTCGTACAGAAAGCAGACGATAGTTATAAGAGATGAAGGACATGAAAGGGAAGCAGTAGTTAAGAAATAATTAAGAGAACGTTGTAATTAAATCTGTAAATAAAGCAATCAGTAAATAAAAACATGGAGAAATTTAGAAACTGAATGCTGGGAAGAAATGTGAACTATACAGTTTGCTAGCTACACTACAATTTTGTAATAGAAAGCAAAGGAATTGGAAGATTATTTGAAGGGATTTTATAAACAATTGAAAGTATATGGCTCCAGAGATCTTTTCAAGTCTAAAATATCTGTGATGTATACATGCAGACTGACGGGACGAATGATGCCGAGGTCCTGTTCCAACACAGTTGAAGAGCCTTTGCGGTGCTGTTCGAGTTAGGAGGAATACCGAGTGGGCGGAGGCGTGAATGGGAGGAGGGAGGCGTGCTAGGGCAGCCTGTGCACTTGTGTACAGCCATTGTGACAGGGTGGCGCATCTGCTTAGTAAGCAAGAGTTCCTGGTCTTGGTACATCTTTTCGTTCGTCACTTCAATCTGTATATGCAAATAATGGATTTTACAGTATCTTGAAAAGAGGCTGTAACGTGACTATCGAGAAACTAAAAACAAGGCCAATGCAGTGCAGTCGGTTAGGTCACATGTCGCTGGCTAAGGCTAGGAGACTGAAGTATAAGAGTAGTGCAATTTCCGCAGCAATATAGAATAGATGACAGTGGATTTAAAGAGAATGAGAAACGTAAACTGGCAATAGCAAGGAAAGAGTTTCTGTGGAAGAACATATAATGTAAACTTCCGCCTTAATTGTATTATTCTGAACGTTGTCTCCCAGCTGAAGATTGCAACAACAGGCAAAGTTGCATATTTTTCGGGAATTCATAAATTATCTTCTACTTACTATCGGAATCTGTTACAACACATCTTTACACAAATATAGAGTTTAATATATCTATTTAAATGCATTAGATTATGGTATATTAATTATTAATGAAGTGTTAGGGATCTTACATATTAGATCTTAAAAGTAGTGCAGCAGTTGATAATGAACATAATGTACAAAACCGTTCGTGCGCAAAGCAACGGAAGAGGAGATTTGAATTCTAAGTATTGCCTAATCAAGGATTCTACACGAATGCGGCACCTCAGTAGTTATAAACTTCTCAACACACACATAATTTATATATTTATATAAGAGTATACTATTAAAACTTTCATAGGTAGTCCATGTATCCCTCTTTCCAGATGTGGTACAAACCCCACAGCTGAGGACCACAGGAGGTAATGTATTAATCTAGACAACAAAATTACAGGAGACTGTTCCAGAGTTAATCTTAGTAATTTATGGGTCCCACAGCAATTCCTTACTGCTGCGCCTTACTTCTATAATATTCGCAACGTCTAAATATGGTGGAAATGTTAGTTCTTAAGGAAAGACCATTATAATAAGCCCTGAAATGTTAATAGTCTTACAAAATGTTGTCATGCAGTCATTGATAATGATAGCTTACATTTCAGTCATAGTGTTTATGAATAGCCGACCGAAGTGGCCGAGCGGTTCTAGGAACTACAGTCTGGAACCGCGCGACCGCTACGGTCGCAGGTTCGCATCCTGCCTCGGGCATGAATTTGTGTGGTGTCATTAGGTCAGTTAGGTTTAAGTAGTTCTAAGTTCTAGGGGACTGATGACGTCATTAGTTAAGTCCCATAGTGCTCAGAGTCATTAACCATTTTTTTGTTTATGAATATGTTTTAAGGTCGAAGATAATTTACGTATGTCGACGATAAATGGAAGAGGAAACTACAAGACACAACCGAAAGGTTGAATATCATAAATTAGCGGAAAGACACGAATAGTCCACACACGCCTGATACCAACCAGCCCGATGTCACAAAGAAAATTGTATCATGTGGAGCACCATACATACAAAATACATGGCTAACCATGGAAATTGGAACACGATGAAGGTGGTATGTACCAAACGTCAAACTGGCATGAAGTGTTCTGTGTACTTGGCTAAACAAATTATCAGTGTTTCAGCGCACCCGCACAAAGTAAGCAGGGTTAAAGCCATCTACGTTACATATGTAATGAAAGATTAAGCGGCGAGTTTCTCAGTCAGATATTACATTTTAATGTTGCTTATTTGTGAAATGATCGTGCAAGAAGGAGAAACGACTACCACTATGGAAGAAATTCGACAGCGGCTCTATCGTGGCCCATTGAGAATACGGTTTACCGTTCCGCAATATTACTGCTAACGTTGATCTGTATCCCATGACTGCTAAGCGAATATGGTATCGACTGGTTCAAGAGAGCCATACTCAATGCCGTGTAGGATCTCAGCCGGCCCGAATGACTAGCGCCCGAAAGGACGTGCTGTTCTCTCGACTATGCAGGATGTACAGCCACTACACACACCTTGTGTCAGGATTTGGGTTTGTTTTTGCAGCAAGACAATTATCAGCTCGTACAATGTGACGTCGTATGGAATACCACGGCGACTTTAGTTACGGCTTTCATTTGTGCAAGCAGAGAGAGGCGCTATGATAGTGACGCATCCTGCGACAACAGTACACATTCGAGTGGCACCGTGTAGTCTGTCTAGACGAGTTGAGACTCTGGGTACAGCATCAAGACGAACGTTTCTATGAGTGGAGGTCCCAAGGACAAGAGTGACAGACTGTGTTGGTTATAGTCATACGGGATTAGCACTTGGCGTGGTCGTATGGAGTGCCACTGGGTACAATACACGACTATCCCTACAATTACATGTGTCGTGTGTTTCTCCGGACATGTTCGAGAGAACACACACCACTTATATAATTGAAGAAGAACATCTCGATGAGTAATTCAACTATTTCAGTGCTGTTGCATACCATCGTTCGTCCCCTTGTGAGAATACAATGAGCCAGAGAAAAAAATAAATGGGGTAACAATATCAGTGATGAGCACCACATTGGACCTGCAGTCGGACGGGAAGTGTGTCAGGGTGGCATAGGTGTAAGGGGACCGTTTGCAAGAAACACTATCCGGTTCAGAGTTCCGTTCCGGTCAGAATGTTTCAAGTGCAGCTGCTGAATTATTTCAACCCCCACAACAACTTAGTCATACAAGATGCCCTTTAGTTACGATTAGCTCTGCTTCGCTTGGTTGGTAACTTGCATAACAAGCCAGGAACAGAGTTGAAGCAGCATGAAAGGCCGTGTCAGTATCTGTAATCCAAGTGCAGTTCGACTCGATGCCCAGGCGGATTACAGCCATTGTTGCTGTCTACTAAATTTCGCAACTTGTACATCCTCAAATAATCTACAAATTTAATCATATATACTTCCTACTGTGCAGTATACGAACAGTTTGTAAAATGACGTTATTTGCTATCTTTTCCGATGTTGCAATTTTGTTGACGGTCAGTTTGATTAATTGGAAGCACTGCAGACTAAGCTTCAACTCACTGCCTCGTCATGTACATTAGTTATTGTAGAACACACGACAAATCTACATCTAGATGACTACTCTGCAATTCACATTTAAGTGCTTGGCAGAGGGTTCATCGAACCACAATCATACTATCTCTCTACTATTCCACTCCCGAACAGCGAGCGGGAAAAACGAACACCTAAACCTTTCTGTTCGAGCTCTGATTTCTCTTATTTTATTTTGATGATCATTCCTACCTATGTAGGTTGGGCTCAACAAAATATTTTCGCATTCGGAAGAGAAAGTTGGTGACTGAAATTTCGTAAAAAGCTCTCGCCGCGACGAAAAACGTCTATGCTGTAATGACTTCCATCCCAACTCGTGTATCATATCTGCCACACTCTCTCCCCTATAACGCGATAATACAAAACGAGCTGCCCTTCTTTGCACCCTCTCGATGTCCTCCGTCAATCCCACCTGGTAAGGATCCCACACCGCGCAGCAATATTCTAACAGAGGACGAACGAGTGTAGTGTAAGCTGTCTCTTTAGTGGACTTGTTGCATCTTCTGAGTGTCCTGCCAATGAAACGCAACCTTTGGCTCGCCTTCCCGACAATATTATCTATGTGGTCCTTCCAACTGAAGTTGTTCGTAATTTTAACACCCAGGTACTTAGTTGAATTGACAGCCTTGAGAATTGTACTATTTATCGAGTAATCGATAACCGTCGTAACTAATATCTAGCTGCTCATTATCAAAATATTTGTTTTGCGATGAGTCCTGCTAGTTGTAAAAATGTCCAAAATGAGTGTGAACTCGGATCCTGGTGTCAATTCCAAAATATTTCTGGTCCGAAGTTAATCGAAATGCAACGAAATTGACCCCTAATAACAAAAACTGTTTACCTCCCGACGATCTCGAACTGTTCCTGTGGAATGCAACAGTCAAAAATTTCTAAATGACTTGCGTATTAGAAGGGACCGTATCAAAAAATAGCACGTCGCTGTACTGTTAGCCACCACTCACAAAATTTACGAAACAAATTTCAGACAAATTCATCTGTAGAATCCTAAGGAAATATAAATTATTCATAAAAAAGCTCCGTCCCGCGGTTTAACAGCCGTTAAACACTCATGTATAACAAAACCCTAGGTATGTATTTATTCCAGTCATCCACTAGTCCATTGCCTCCTTTCTCTTCTTTGTGTCCACCTCCTGGATCCCCACTCTCTGTAGATCTCCTCTTGCCCCCTCTCTCTGTCCATTTCCGCCCCTTCTCTTTGTACGTAGATTTCCTCTTCTCCGGCTCTCTGTCCCTCTCCTTCTCCCCTCTCTTTCCTTCTGATCTCCCCCTCCCCCCCCCCCCTCCCGCTACCTCCACGTCATCACCCCCACATCAGTAGGAGGCTAGTGGCTCTCATCCCCCCCCCCCCCACAGTGTTTCTTTCCAGATCCTAATTAGTATTTGAACTAAATTTGGCTGAAATCGTCCCAGGGGTTTTGGCTGAGCTTTTAAACCGTACACTCATATCAAATATATTTCATCTGCATTTGACATATTTCACACACATCTGTACACGTATTTCAACTGTATCTGTAATGAATTTCGCTTGCAGTTTCATTTTCACGCAACTCAATGTTTATGACGTCATGTCTCCTGAACTCTCATACAATCATATAATTTTGCAGGTACATCCAGTGTATATGTGGTTACTGTCTGCGAAATTTGTTGTGAATATAGTTAGTAAGGAAAAAAGTAATAAATTAAAACGTCATGCATGATGCGGCAGTTTTTCACGCATCTCAGTTTTTGTCGTGTGGCGGCGCGGTTCCTTTCCGAGATTAAACCAGCACCTACCTGTGAACTCGTCGCAGCATATCGCCGGTAGGAAAGCCGAGCAGAAACCTACCGCATTGCGACTGGCACCAGGCTGTATACAACGTAACTATTCTAAAAATAGGGAAACGGTCTTAATTTTGAATTAATGCCGGAAATACTGGCAAAACTCCGATATATTCTGAAGTTGAGAATTACACGTTCACTGTCAAGTCCGCAGTAATCGTAACACAGCCATACACAAATCCTTTCATTCACGTCCTCAAGTTTATGGAAACATATTTAACTAAATCTGAACAGCTACTAAGAACAGATTGTTCGCGAATGAAAATATTCGCCATACTGTTAAGTTCATTGGTGTCTGATGCACTCAAGGTTTTAATCACCGATCTGCTCAATATGCCACGCGCAATTACTGTCGTTTCTCGTACACCAAATTATTTAAAAAATCCATAATTTCTAAAAAAACACACCGGGATAAATATGCCTTCATTTTAAAACACTTTTGAGGCATGTAGCACAACAAAAACCGGCAAACTAAAACTTCCTTCGGAGCTCATACTACATTAGACGTAACATTGAAAGGCTGGGCTCTGACTGCTTAGGATTCTGCAACCATTCTGTCTCCAAGAGAAGAGGCGTGTAAAGAATACTCCGTTCTGATTGGTCAGTTTTCTTTAAAGCCAATACAAAAATATTTTTCTCCCGCTTTATTACGCGCTTTTCATGACTAACCAATCATCAAGTTACACACTTTCGAACTGTAGTTTTTCCCGTTGTGAATATGTAATATTCTGTTATTTTAATTATACCGGTACTTTACGTTATTAACTACTTTCATTTGCACTCGAATTAGCTTTCCTTGTACCACAAACTTACTTCAAATATTATGATACATACTTTCCCGTCGTCTGCATTCACACTGTCTTAAAAGTTTCTCGCGCTAGTTCGTACAGCGTTTGCCAGTATAACGATGATCTACATATTTACTTTAAACCACATTCACGCATCGTTCACGCTACTAAAAACATACAAAACTGTAAAAACATAATTAAATAAGAAAGCCTTCAATAAATAAACAGAATAATTCACAAAAACATTCTCTTGACCTGTTTCTGGAGTGTGTCTGTCCGCTACTGTGCTCTGGTGCATGAAAATTAGAACTACGTACTCGACTGAACCCGCTTCAGACCATCTGTCACTGTGCACGTACGAGTCATTCTCCCGATACACAGGCTCCATACAGGAGCGATATAAAGGCACCATGCCTCAGTTGCCACATCTCCTGAACTATGTGCTCCACAGTATTGTATTTTTGTAGATACATTCGGCAACACGTGTGGATGCCTGCGAAATGTTTCGCGAATATATTTAATAATAGAGAAGTAATAAATTTAACCGACATACATAATGCGGCAGTTTTCACCCACCTCAATCTTCATGATGTCGTAGCTCCTGAATTATGTGTCGTACAACGATATAATTTTGCAGGTCCATTTAGTGCTATATGTGAATACTATCTGCAAAATTGGTTGCGAATAGGGTTGGTAGTCAAGATGTAATAAACTAAAACATTACGCTTCATGAGGAAGTTTTACTGAATGAACAGCGAAAATATTGAAAGCGATAAACGTTTTTACTTTCATCATGTTGTGCGGATTGTGAGCAGAACAAGCTCAGTAAATGTTCAATGTTGTGTGTTAATTTTGCTACAAGTTACTAAGTGTTGTCATTCTCAAATACTGGATGAATGAAAAATCCCTATCCATTTGATATGTGGCTATATATGTAAGATGGCAAATGTGTTAATCCAGGTCACAATCTATCTATATTTCAAATTCCACTCAGATCTGTAAAGTGTGCACGCACGGCCACACACACACACACACACACACACACACACACACTTATAATATATATAACATTGTTTTCAATTCCGTTTTCTTTCTATAGTCCTAATACATTCTGCTCCTACCTTTCAGCTTTCCTTAGTTTCAGCTTTCTACCTGATGTCTTGATACGAATACAGATGTTTCTCTGATCTCAAAACGTTTCTTTAATTTTTCCTTAGGTAGCATCTATTTCGTCCATAATCATGCTTGCTGCAACAACTTTGCATTTTTCCTCTAGCCATTCTTACTTTGAAAATTAGCACCGTCAGTCTAGCTTTTCAGACATTTTTATTCACTTTTGTGTTCTTCATTTGCTGCATTTTTATATTTCCTTCTTTCATCACTTATTTCATTGACTGGTGTGTTATTCAAGAATTTTAAACGGACTTCGCCGTTTTGCTTATTTGAGCCTCTGCACAGCATTCATTATTGGATCTTTGGTATACTAGTGTATTCCTTTCCCCTGTTTCAGGGCAACGTTGCCTAATGCTGCTTCTGCAGATCTCAGTCTCTGGTTTATTCAATTTGTGTGTGTCCCGTTGCCTTAATTTATTACCTGCAAGTCTTTCATTTTTTATCTCTATTTCGAAAGTAATGGGGGAAATCAGTATAAAGGCAGGGCTCAACGAAAGTTATCGTACAATGTCTGAAGCATAAATGTTTCGAATTACTATGAAAGAAGTAGATAGATATAAGACATACAATCATTACGGAATTACACAGTTTCTTTCATAACACAAGTAATAAAATAAGGTGTTTTCATTTCCTAAATGGAAATTTGTATAAAGGCACTCACTGCCCTGTTGCGCTATTGCAAGTTTAGTACTTTGTCCAACCTTCATTCTACCTAATTACCTCAAAAATTACCTTAGGCATTGATTTTGCTAGGGTCTGTAGTTTTTGCAGTCAAATTGTCACCTACATATCTCGTACCTCACTTTTCACTCCACGTACAGCCTCAAATTGCGTTCCATTGCGATAAACACGCCTTTCAAGTATTCCCCAAAGTTTTCCAAGAGGTTCGAATCCAGGCTACGTTCAGGCCAAGGCTAGACATCGGTATCTTTATCGTCAAACCACATTTTTGTTGTATCAACACCATACACAGATGCACTAACTTGTTGGAATATTAGGCTTTCGTCCCCTAGGTCCCTATACATTCTAATCAATTCTGTCTCTAGCATCTTAGTGTACACGTTAGAGTACATTCTAGTGTTCAGCCAAGAAATCCCTGCCTTCCTTTAGCGCAGGTCACTGAACTCATAACGCTCCCACCACGAAAATTTCTGTTCATTCGTACCTGCTGCTCTGTTCTAAGATCGCGAAAACAATATTGAAATCCATCTTCCTCATCTAAAATAAACTTCGAAAACAATATTCAAATCCATCCTCCTCTAAATTAAATTTCTTCTCATCACTGAAGTCCAGGAAACATTTTTTAGCAAACTCCTATTTAGCCTGTTCATGTTTGGGTGTTAGAAATGGTTTCTGCAGCCGTTTCTTGAATTCAAGTGTTTTTAATCTGATAAAATTTGTCGTACACGCCTATCAGCTGCTGGCAACCGTAAATTAGCAACAAGCTAAGAAGAATAATCGCTTGTGGCTCTTGCTTTGCGCAACAGTAAACATTTCTATGCCTCACAATTTTCTATTTCGTCCATTTTTCTGTTCTGTCCATATCGTGCATCAAATCTAACGAAATTATCAATCACTGTACTTGAACAGCTTAACTTCTTTGCAATTTGGTGATTATAGAGTCCCATTTTGTCGTAAGTACCGATTTTTGTTTTTCATCACGTAACTGTTTTAAGTGTGACATTGTCACAGTTGTGATTTATGTACACAACGCGCGCTGTCATTAATGATGATGTTTCCTATGTATTTTATTTTTTTATTTACATGTCAAGTTCCGTAGGAACAAATTGAGGAGCGAATCTCCAAGGTCATGTAACGCGTCACTACACGAAATTACAAAATAAAAATAATAACAGATAAAAATAAAACGTTTATGAACTCGAAAAAGTCAGTCCATAAGCTTAAGTAAAAGCACTCAACAACACAACAAGAATCAGCTTAATTTTTCAAGGAATTCCTCGATAGAATAGAAGTAGTGACGCATGAGGAAACACTTCAGTTTCCATTAATGCTAAGATTTTTGAATTGGAGTGATAGCTTATTGAAAATGGATGCACCAGTATACTGCACACCTTTCTGCATAAGACTTAAGGAAGTCCCATCCAAGTGCAGGTTTGATTTCTGCCGAGCATTACCTAAGTGAAAACTGTTTATTCTTGGGAACAAGCTAATATTGGTAACAAGAAATGGCAGTAAGGAATATATATATTGAGAGGCTAATGTCAAAATACCAAAACTAGTGAACAGGTGTCGACAAGACATTAGTGAACTTACACTACTTGTTGCCAGAACTGCCCTTTTCTGAGCCAAAAATATGCTTTTAGAATGGGAAGAGTTACCCCAAAATATAACAACATACGACATAAGCGAATGAAAATAAGCAAAGTAGACTAACTTTCGTGTCGAACAATCACTCACTCCAGATAAAGATCGAGTAGGAAAAATGGCACCATTAAGTCTTTGAACAAGATCGTGAACGTGGGCTTTCCATGACAATTTACTATTTATCTAAACACAATAATCATATGCCCATTCTGTGAAATCAAAACGTCAGATTTTGTTCAATTGTGTGTTAGAAACTGTAGAAAAGGAGTCTTACTGTGATTTAGCGTTAATTTATTTTCTACGAGCCATGAAGTTATGTCATGAGCTCCATTCTTTGAAACTCAGCCAATGTTACACACGACATCCGTTACTACCAAGCTAGTGTCATCATCAAACAGAAATACTTCAGAGTTACACGTAATACTAGAGGGCATCTCATTTATATAAATAAGGAACACGAGTGGCCCCAGCACTGATCCCTGGAGAACCAACCAACCAACCACCCAACCAACCAACCACCCAACCACCACCACTTGACCGTACCGCACTCGACCCCACATCACAGCCATTCTTAACATTGCGAACAATAACCTTTTGCTGTCTGTTGCTAAGGTAAGAGGTGAACCAACTGTGAGTTACTCCCTGTATTCCGTAATGGTCCAAGTTCTGGAGCAATATTCTGTCATCAACACAATCATACGCCTTAGTTAAATCAAAAAAATATGCTTCACGTCCGAAGCCTTTTGTTTAACCCGTCCAGTATCTCACAGAGAAAAGAGGATATAGCATTTTCAGTTGTTAACCGACTTCTAAAGCCAAACTGTGCATTTTATAGCAAGCCATGTGATATAAAATGATTCACTAATCTTACATACACAGCCTTTTCAATAACTTCAGCAAACACTGTTGGCATAGAAATAGGTCTAAAATTGTCTACATTATCCCTTTCTCCCTTTTTATTAAGCGCCTTAACTACTGAGTACTTTAATCGCTCAGGAAACTGACCATTCCTAAAGGAAAAATTACAAATATGGCTAAATACAGGGCTAACATGTGCAGCACAGTACTTTAATATTCTGCTAGGCACTCTATCATATTCATGAGAGTCCTTAGTCTTCAGTGGTTTAATTATTGACTCAGTCTCCCCCGTGTCTGTATCGCAGGGGGATGTTTCAGACATCAATCTTGGAAAGGCATTTGCCAAGAAAGTTTCATGATTTTCTGTACAAACTAAATTTTTATTTAATTCACCAGCAATGCTCAGAAAATGATTTTTAAATACTGTACATATAGCTGATTTATCAGTAACAAGCCGGCCAGTGTAACCGAGCGGTTCTAAGCGCTTCAGTCCGGAACCACGCGACCGCTACGGTCGCAGGTTCGAATCCTGCCTCGGGCATGGATGTGTGTTATGTCCTCTGGTTAGTTAGGTTTAAGTAGTTCTAGGGGACTGATGACCTCAGCTGTTAAGTCCCATAGTGCTCAGAGTCATTTGAACCATTTTTTTTATCGGTAACAGAAATATTTTTACTACGAACTGACTTTATATCGTCTACATTGTGCTGCTGACCAGACACATCCTTCACAACTGACCCTATGGTTTTAATTTTATCGTGTGAATTAGCTATTCCATTTGCATACCACCTACTCTTTGCCTCCCTAATAACATTTTTAAGCACATTACAATAATGTTTGAAATGGGCTACTGTAGCTTGATTGTGACAACTTCTAACATGTTGATATAATTCTCGCTTTGTTCTACATAATATCCTTATGCCACTGGTCATCCACCTGGACTGCCTATTACTGCTAATACTAGTGGAAAGCAACCTCAAAGAGTACGAGAAATGTGTTAAGGAAAGCATTATATTTATCATCTATGTTATCGGCACTATGAACGTCCTGCCACTTTTGTTCCTTGATAAGGTTTAAAAAACTCTATTGCTGTTGGATTAACTGTCCTACGTATGTGCAGCGAAGGCACGTACGCACACACTAACACTGCAGAGTCGACTGTCTTTATACCGAGTTCCAACGTCTACCACAGCAGCCGTTGATGTCTTGTTATACACTTTACTGCTGCCAGCAAATGCGATACCACTAGACTGCATTTATTGGTATACTGGTCTTCATACTGTTGCATAACTGTTCCAACTGACAGTGCTTATTTTCCTGCAAATATCCATGCCTTTATACTGATTTCCACTACTGTACATTGTGGCCAGTATTCTCATCTACCCCTGTAAACGTTTTGCCGATTCATATCTCGTTTCGAAATCTCTTTTCTAGAGAATCTCTTTTCATCTCCCTTAACGATCTAAATATTTGTCTCATTGTGCAGTTTTTCAACCTCTTCTTCATCTGACGAGCTATTAGATTTGTGAAGTTGTACCACTGTTGTGTGTCTTGGTTTTGTGTATATCGTGAGTGTGGTAATAAGTTCACTACGCTGGTTATAGAAGTTCACCAGCATTCCTATTTCGTCTTCCTTATTACACTTAGCTCTGCATTCTCTCTTTTTGATTTCATGCTGATGAACCTGACCAGAAGTCCTATTTTCCCTTCGATTGTAATTCACTTATATCCACCATACCTATCTTCAAGCTGTCGAAATCATTTTTTCAGTTCTCCTATCTACCCCATTGATAGATATGACATTCCACATTTCACTCTGTAGATTTCCAGATTTTTTATTTTTTTATGATGACAACATCCATCTGAGTAGTCTCAGCCCAGAGATCATATTTGGTTACCGAGCGAGGTGGCTCAGTGGTTAGACACTGGACTCGCATTCGGGAGGACGACGGTTCAATCCCGCGTCCGGCCATCCTGATTTAGGTTTTCCGTGATTTCCCTAAATCACTTCAGGCAAATGCCGGGATGGTTCCTCTGAAAGGGCACGGTCGACTTCCTTCCGCATCCCTCCCTAATCCGATGACACCGATGACCACGCTGTCTGGTCTCGTTCCCCAGGCAACCAACCAACCATTTTTGTTTACTGCTTCACACCAGGATATTTTACTCAAGAGTATTCCCTCATCATTAAGCTGTAGAGCAGACTTTAATGTCCTACCAAAATATACTGGCCGTACATTCCCTTTGCTTTCAGCTGTTCACAGTACCAACTCAGCAAGTCCATATTCGTTAGAGCTAGAAGGCCAGGTCATTCAATCATAGTCGTATGTGCGGTGCAGCTACCTCCATTGTATTGGGGCACTCAAGTCACCCCACCACGGCCATGTTCATGGTTGCGGGTGAATAGGTGGATGGAGGGAAAGAGCTGGCTGACCAGTCTCAAATATCAGAATGGATGGATGTCATTGCCTACGAGGAGGAGACATTTGAAGTTAGGAGAGGCTTTCTAATCTGTGAACATGTAGGTCTGGGGGATATGTCGGTAGACGTGGGTGAGCAAAACAGGATTTGAAATTAAATGGGCATAGATGGGTTGGGGGGAGGGGGAAGTTTTTAACGGTGTTCTTTAGGTTTAATATGAAGATATTGAGCTATATATGGATTTGTTCTACGTGCGTGAGGAACGGGTAAAATTTCATGAGTTAGTAACGGATCGACATTGAAGAAAATAACGAAATGGAAGAGAAGATAGTGTGGAGAAAAGATAGATTAGGTCTGTAATTTTCTGGCGATAACGACAGTGGATCCATGCAGTCCTCGCGGTCGGCCAGTTACTGGTAAACAGCCACTTTTCGCTTTCTGTATTACTGTTCCTTTCTAAGAATAGGGCGTTCTAGCATCACCTAAATACCTGCTATTGAGCCATACAGTTTATGAATGGAAAAAGGTTGAAAATAAAAATACTAAAGGCTGGTTAAAATTGTGTTAGTATCACTATTAATTAAAATTGATGATCATGATTTGGGAGTGAAAAGTTGCGATTATAATGAAGCTGGCGTTGTAACGCTGACGCTGTTAATACTGAGGCCTCTGTGGTTTTACCGTCACCAATAGCTTGTAGAACAGAAATGTAAATATGAACTTATGACATATATCTGAATTTCTTCTTCGTATGTGCATAACAAACACATGTGCGAAGCCATTAGTTAATGAGAAGAGAACATGTTGTTCCAGTAATCGGTTATCGCTCACAAAAAATGGTTCAAATGGCTCTGAGCACTATGAGACCCAACTGCTGTGGTCATTAGTCCCATAGAACTTAGAACTACTTAAACCTAACTAATCTAAGGACATCACACACATCCATGCCCGAGGCAGGATTCGAACCTGCGACCGCAGCAGTCGCACGGTTCCGGACTGCGCGCGTAGAACCGCGAGACCACAGTGGCCGGCGGTTATCGCTCAGACACACCCTAGCCCAACATAATTTCTCTCGCTTCCAGACATAGCGATCCATCCATATTTCCCCTTGACCATCCATCATCGTTCCCCGTCTCTACATTGACTGTGAACTGGAATCCATGGTCTTGTCAGACGCACTGTTATGTACATCGTAACAAAAGTCACGCTATCACCATCTGTATCATTTGTGGTGACATTATGAAAGAAAATCACCTTTTATAATATTTGAGTTTGATTATTTGATTCACTTTAATTGTACAAACGATTGTTTTTTAGTATATTGCTGCTCTCAGCACTTTCCTCCCCCCCCCCCCTTGCGTCACTCTCCCCTTATTTGGAGAGCATGAAACGAACATCGTGGTAAGAATGAGAATGGTCGTTGATCTAGCTGCCAATCTGACCATCTGAGAGATATCAAATGCACATAACGTTCAGTTTTTCTGATACTGTGTTGCTTGCACTGGAGCCAGTAATCTCACATTCGTACGCATCCCATAAAGGTTCGTATCTTGGTGGTGGTGGTGGTGGTGATGATAGTATTTACGATGCCTAAAAAAAAAAATATGGGACTTGCTGTCAGTCGTCGATTACTGCACTCCATGGACTGAGAACCTGCCAGTCATTTTCAAGTGTTTCATAGGAGACTGACAAATACTTTCCACAATTTATTAGCGTGCTTTGTCTATTCTGCGCATGAGTTAATATCATGGTTACAAATTTACCACACTACCCCGCAGGCTGCGTCCTCACTGGAGCAATTGCGGGCGGCGGAATCTGTCGCCTTGTTTAGAGCAAATGGCTCATCAGATTCTCCGCCATGCATATTTCCATAGATTTTTTATAATGGAGTCCCAAATTATCGTTCTAAAAACTCAATTTCATGTTCGTTTGAGTCTTTGTTGGTAGCAAAGTGTGAACGCAGCTTTGATGTTCGGTGCTGTGTCACTCCGCGTTGCAAGTGGTGTGGCCCATGTAATCTATAGCACATTGGCATGATATTTTGTAAATCCAGCCTTCCGCAATAACAAATCGTCCTTCACTGATCCCAGAAAGTATACAAACATTGATGGTGGGCTGAAAACCACTTTAACCTAATATTTCCGGAGACTTGTGGCTACCTTGAAGAAAATACTGATCGCAAACAGATTTTGCCGATGTGCACTGCCCTTTATCGGCTTCCTGCTTTTGTTGAAATGGTTCAAATGGCTCTGAGCCCTATGTGACTTAACTTCTAAGGTCATCAGTCCCCTAGAACGTAGAACTACTTAAACCTAACTAACCTAAGGACATCACACACATCCATGCAGGATTCGAACATGCGACCGTAACGGTCGCGCGGTTCCAGACTGCAGCGCCTGGAACCGCTCGGCAATCAAGGCCGGCTCTGGTTTTGTCTTTAACTAGTTGAGTACAGTCAATCTACCGTGGACCTATTTATTTTCCCTGATCATTGTCTTTAGGCAAGCTGGATCTTTAGGCAAACAATATGGATATGACTACGTGAGCTCTCTGTTTAAGAGTACTAAGTAGTCATAGTTGCGATGGGTGTTGAAAATCAACAATTCTAAAAACAAATTATCAATGGGCTTACTGTAAACTGAGTGTCCCAGACAGTTGTTATTCTTCCATATAACCAAAATGTCCATGTAAGGCAGGACACCATCTATCTCCGTTCCTTTGTGATTTCTATGTTCTTATTAATATAGTTGAAGTGATGTAAAAATTCCACTAATTTGTCTCCTCCATGAGACTACATTGCGAAAGTATTGTCCATACGTCTACAAAATACACTCCTGGAAATTGAAATAAGAACACCGTGAGTTCATTGTCCCAGGAAGGGGAAACTTCATTGACACATTACTGGGGTCAGATACATCACATGATCACACCGACAGAACCACAGGCACATAGACACAGGCAACAGAGCATGCACAATGTCGGCACTAGTACAGTGTATATATCCACCTTTCGCAGCAATGCAGGGTGCTATTCTCCCATCTAGACGATCGTAGATATGCTGGATGTAGTCCTGTGCAACGGCTTGCCATGCCATTTCCACCTGGCGCCTCAGTTGGACCAGCGTTCGTGCTGGACGTGCAGACCGCGTGAGACGACGCTTCATCCAGTCCCAAACATGCTCAATGGGGGACAGATCCGGAGATCTTGCTGGCCAGGGTAGTTGACTTACACCTTCTAGAGCACGTTGGGTGGCACGGGATACATGCGGACGTGCATTGTCCTGTTGGAACAGCAAGTTCCCTTGCCGGTCTACGAATGGTAGAACGATGGGTTCGATGACGGTTTGGATGTACCGTGCACTATTCAGTGTCCCCTCGACGATCACCAGAGGTGTACGGCCAGTGTAGGAGATCGCTCGCCACACCATGATGCCGGGTGTTGGCCCTGTGTGCCTCGGTCGTATGCAGTCCTGATTGTGGCGCTCACCTGCACGGCGCCAAACACTCATACGACCATCATTGGCACCAAGGCAGAAGCGACTCTCATCGCTGAAGACGACACGTCTCCATTCGTCCCTCCATTCACGCCTGTCGCGACACCACTGGAGGCGGACTGCACGATGTTGGGGCGTGAGCGGAAGACGGCCTAACGGTGTGCGGGACCGTAGCCCAGCTTCATGGAGACGGTTGCGAATGGTCCTCGCCAATACCCCAGGAGCAACAGTGTCCCTAATTTGCTGGGAAGTGGCGGTGCGGTCCCCTACGGCACTGCGTAGGATCCTACGGTCTTGGCGTGCATCCGTGCGTAGCTGCGGTCCGGTCTCAGGTCGACGGGCACGTGCACCTTCCGCCGACCACTGCCGACAACATCGATGTACTGTGGAGACCTCACACCCCACGTGTTGAGCAATTCGGCGGTACGTCCACCCGGCCTCCCGCATGCCCACTACACGCCCTCGCTCAAAGTCCGTCAACTGCACATACGGTTCACGTCCACGCTGTCGCGGCATGCTACCAGTGTTGAAGACTGCGATGGAGCTCCGTATGCCACGGCAAACTGGCTGACACTGACGGCGGCAGTGCACAAATGCTGCGCAGCTAGCGCCATTCGACGGCCAACACCGCGGTTCCTGGTGTGTCCGCTGTGCCGTGCGTGTGATCATTGCTTGTACAGCTCTCTCGCAGTGTCCGGAGTAAGTACGGTGGGTCTGACACACCGGTGTCAATGTGTTCTTTTTTCCATTTCCATGAGTGTACATTTGATTTAAGGGCTGCTGGTTCCAACGCTCTCTCCGAAAAGTCCCCTATGAAGAAGTTGACTAGACAGACGGAGACGCCATCAGTCTCCCCAAACATTCTTGATTAAACACAACAGGCTGAAGAAACAGTGTGCCGAAACAATGTAGTAAGATACACCTGAAACTTGTTAAACATTAATGTTAAGGGATTAGTGAGGCAATTTTGTAGAAAGCGATACTATATCTGTGCAAGTGCTATCTGAACAGTCCAAACTGCTTGGATGGATATCAGATCAGACAAGCTACGCATTCGATGGGTAATAAATTGAGGAATTGAAATGAAAATGGCCCCATACTGGGAGCAAAAAAGAATTAATAATAATGCAAAGAATTATTATTATTTCTTTCTTATCTCAGACGTTATGTCTGGTCAAAAGTAGAAAGTGACGCGGACCTTGATCAATCATGACTTCCTTTTAACTGTACGGTATATGTTATATTGCATTTAGGAACTTTCGGGTAATTGAATATGTATCAATAATTACAGATTTCTGTAGTTGTATATATAAGTTTGGATGTAGCTGTATTGCGTTGATGTACTGGTGGATATTGTGTGATATGAGTCCTGTAGTTGATAGTATGATTGGTATAATATCAACTTTATCCTGATGCCACATATCCTTGACTTCCTCAGCCAGTTGGATGTATTTTTCAATTTTTTCTCCTGTTTTCTTTTGTATATTTGTTGTATTGGGTATGGATATTTCGATTAGTTGTGTTAGTTTCTTCTTTTTATTGGTGAGTATGATGTCAGGTTTGTTATGTGGTGTTGTTTTATCTGTTATAATGGTTCTGTTCCAGTATAATTTGTATTCATCATTCTCCAGTACATTTTGTGGTGGAACGTGTTGTTTTATAAGTTCATGTTGTAAGGCAAGCTGTTTATATATTATTTTTGCTACATTTTCATGTCTTCTGGGGTATTCTGTATTTGCTAGTACTGTACATCCGCTTGTCATGTGATCTACTGTTTCTATTTGTTGTTTGCAAAGTCTGCATTTATCTGTTGTGGTATTGGGGTCTTAAATAATATGCTTGTTGTAATATCTGGTGTTTATTGTTTGATCCTGTATTGCAATCATGAATCCTTTCGTCTCACTGTATATATTGCCTTTTCTTAGCCATGTGTTGGATGCGTCTTGATCGATGTGTAGCTGTGTTAGATGATACGGGTGCTTGCCATGTGGTGTTTTCTTTTTGCAATTTACTTTCTTCGCATCTGTTGATGTTATGTGATCTAAAGGGTTGTAGAAGTGGTTATGAAATTGCAGTGGTGTAGCCGATGTATTTATATGAGTGATTGCTTTCTGTACTTTGCTAGTTTCTGCTCGTTCTAGAAAGAATTTTCTTACATTGTCTACCTGTCCATAATGTAGGTTTTTTATGTCGATAAATCCCCTTCCTCCTTCCTTTCTGCTTAATGTGAGTCTTTCTGTTGCTAAATGTATGTGATGTATTCTATATTTGTGGCATTGTGATCGTGTAAGTGTATTGAGTGCTTCTAGGTCTGTGTTACTCCATTTCACTACAAATGAGTAGGTCAATATTGGTATAGCATAAGTATTTATAGCTTTTGTCTTGTTTCTTGCTGTCAATTCTGTTTTCAGTATTTTTGTTAGTCTTTGTCTATATTTTTCTTTTAGTTCTTCTTTAATATTTGTATTATCTATTCCTATTTTTTGTCTGTATCCTAGATATTTATAGGCATCTATTTTTTCCATCGCTTCTATGCAGTCGCTGTGGTTATCCAATATGTAATCTTCTTGTTTAGTGTGTTTTCCCTTGACTATGCTATTTTTCTTACATTTGTCTGTTCCAAAAGACATATTTATATCATTGCTGAATACTTCTGTTATCTTTAGTAATTGGTTGAGTAGTTGATTTGTTGCTGCCAGTAGCTTTAGATCATCCATGTATAGCAAATGTGTGATTTCGTGTGGGTATGTTCCAGTTATATTGAATCCATAATTTGTATTATTTAGCATGTTGGATAGTGGGTTCAGAACAAGGAAGAACCAGAAAGGACTTAATGAGTGTCCTTGGTATATTCCACGCTTAATCTGTATTGGCTGTGATGTGATATTATTTGACTTTGTTTGGATATTAAGTGTGGTTTTCCAATTTTTCATTACTATGTTTAGGAACTGTATCAATTTAGGATCTACTTTGTATATTTCCAACATTTGTAGTAACCATGAGTGGGGTACACTATCAAAAGCTTTTCGGTAATCAATGTATGCGTAGCGTAGCGTCCTTTGTTTAGTTTTAGCTTGATATGTTACCTCTGCATCTACTATCAGTTGCTCTTTACATCCTCGTGCTCCTTTGCAACAGCCTTTTTGGTCTTCATTTATAATTTTGTTCTTGTTGTATGTGTCATTAATTTCTGTGTAATGACTGAAGTTAATATTTTGTATATTGTTGGTAGGCATGTTATGGGGCGGTATTTAGCTGGGTTTGCTGTGTGTGCTTGATCTTTAGGTTTCATATAAGTTATTCCATGTGTAAGTGTATCAGGGAATGCGTATGGGTCTGCAGTGTAAGTATTATTATTATTATTTTTATTATTATTATTATTATTATTATTATTATTATTCACAATCATCAGTACAAAAATAAAATCATGGCCACTTTGACTGGGTATGGACATGACTCAGTTAGTGGGCATGTAGGGGTAAAATTAATCAATTTACTGTTTATTATGGACGTGGTATTACTTTCGTGCTTGAGCGGCGGATGTGTATTTGGAACAACGTATTGCTCTGTCACTGAATCTCCCTTGGTGTCACTTGGCCGTCAGTTGACTGCTGGCAGCTTTCATCTCCATGCACCACCACTTTTGAGGTGACAGTCATAACAGCTCAAATTGTTCCTTGTCTCGGACTTCCCCCACCCCTCCCCATAAGTACTTTCCAGGTAAAACCGCTGCCCAACAGGCAGCAATGTGATTTTATCTGGGTGCGGGTAACACACTCATGGTGTCTATTGTCTGCAGTAATAATCTCACAGACGCAGTGTCAATTATATATTTTGTTAGATTATCACTTCCAGCCAAGGAAACTGCGGGCCAGCCAACGCTGTAAGTCTATATTGGCAATACGACAGTGCTGGTGCAGCACTTTGGATTGCAACTTTTTGCCATCAGCTGATGACTAGGTTATTACATGCTATAGCACAATGCGGCGATTCCACAGCTGGCTGCATGATGGCAGTCTAACTCTTGTAACATCACAAGCGGCCATAAGGAGTATAAGTGCTCCCAGCAGCAGTATTCTTTCAATATCGTGCAGTCGACCGGCCCTGTCTTCACGCCAGTCATTAGTCAAATATACAGCTAAGCTACGTTTGCATCATTGAGCAACTTAGACAACTAGGTGAAGCTGCTGATCTACGAGCCATCAGCTAGCCCTGATGGTTTCAGTCTTCGAACTTCTTGTGTACACAGTTCCGCGTAGTCAGCGCGTGCACGACTTTCCCACTAGAGCGCGCCTGGCTAAGCACAACAGCGCAGGCGCAGCGCTCGTCCGTCTCCGCACTACGAGATGGCGCTGCCATAGAGGCTGACCAAATTCTGCTTCCGCCGATCCGCGTATTGATATGTAACGCAGCCAATGAGATTGTTGCTAAAGTATAACCTTTTCTCCTCGCGGATCACACTCGCGCAGTGATACATGAACGCGCGAGATATTATAACGTGTGTACAGACCTCCAATTATTGAGTCTGCATTTGTCTGCAACAGTTGGTACGAGTTCTACATTTGTCTGTACCAGTCTATAGTCAAGTTTCAGTCTGCGCCTAATAAGATTAGCATATTCCGGTACATAGCCATGAAGATAAATGTATAGACACTTTTGTCAAGTATCAGAGTTATATGTGAGAATTAGATTAACGTACCAATACCAAAGGATCTTCAGATTGTCAATTGTAAATAGCATCCAAAACTAAGTTAAGTAATTTTTATGCTTGTTATTATTTTAATAAATGTGTGTGAAAATTAATGAAGTTCTGTTTAAAGTTGGTCACCGTCAATCAGCTACTCTAAGCGTGCAAGTGGTATTTCTATCGTCTGACCTAACGTCAGAAGATAAACACGCTACGATAAGACCACGAGACATATTGCTGACACTCGCCTACTTCGTTAGAGTGACGAGTCAAATAATCTGATGGTGTGTGTACTGAAGGTCTTACAGTACGCCACCACAGAACTATTTCCACGGAGACAAGGTTGCACAATTGTTGACATCGCATGGAACTCCAGCCGATGTCTGAACCTCCTGGGTTCGACATGTAGCCTGTGCACTTTCTGTCAGTTGCCACAGGCCATGAAGGGGTACGCCAGCCCAAACGTCTAACCTCTCTCTTCAATGGGGTTGAAACACTCCTCAGCGATCGAGGGCCTCCTCGCTGCCAGCTGCAGTTGTGCTGCTGCAACATTCTGCTGCCTGAATTTCCTATGTGTCACTGCCGTCGACATACTGCATGGTTGGTTGGTTTGTGGGATTAAAGGGACCAGACTACTATGGTCATCGGTCCCTTGTTCCATAAAAACTAAAACCACCCGAAGAGAATAAAAAACGAACAACAGGAAAGACAGCAGACGAAACAGGACATGAAATACTCTGACAGAGACCAGACAAAACAAATTAAAACACACAGTGTGACGGTGGTTGGCCAACCGTAGAGAAAAACAGGAAAAGTCAACCACCAAGAACACTTTAAAAACTCAGTTTAAAATCAGAGGCTAAAAGCCAGAATCAACACTAAAAAACTCAGATTAAAGGATAAAAACCCCCTGCCCAAATAAATCACAAAACCAAGTCCACCATGGCAGAGTCATCTGATAAAAGAGCAGAGAGCGTGTCAGGCATTGAAAAAGTCTGCCTGAGCACGGTTAAAAGGGCGCACCCCAACAGAATATGGACCACCGTCAACGATGCCCCACAACGACAAAGAGGGGGATCCTCACGACACAGTAAATAACTGTGGTGAGTCGGGTGTGGCCAATGCGGAGCCGACAAAGGACGACTGAGTCCCTGCGGTTGGCTCGCACGGATGACCGCCACACAGTCGTCGTGTCCTTCACGGCACTGAGTTTGTTAGGGGTGGTCAGACCGCGCCATTCAGCATCCCAAAACGAGAGAACTTTGCGGCGTAAGACTGCCCGCAAATCAGCCGCCAGGAGGCCAATCTCCAGAGATGGCGCACTGGTGGCCTCTTTCGCCAGGCGGTCAACAGTTACATTGCCGGGTGTACCAACATGGCCTGGGGTCCAAACAAAGACCACAGACCTGCCGCTACGGGCGAGAGTATGCAGGGACTCCTGGATAGCCATCACCAGACGAGAACGAGGGAAACACTGGTCAAGAGCTCGTAAACCGCTCAGGGAATCGCTACAGATAATGAAGGACTCACCTGAGCAGGAGCGGATATACTCTAGGGCATGAAAGATGGTGTGTGTAAACACTGCAGCCAGCCGGCAACGAACGTTGTTCAGAATGGTCCCCTAGATTTAGTGCATAACCGACTAGACCAGCAACCATCGAACCGTCGGTGTAGACAACGCCAGAGCCCTGATACGTGGCCAGGATGGAATGAAAGCGGCGTCGGAAGCCCACCGGAGGGACTGAGTCCTTCGGGCCATGTGCCAAGTCGAGCCGAAGGCAAGGGCAAGCCACACACCAAGGGGGTGTACGCAGAGGGGCCCGGAAAGGAAGTGGAACAGGGAAACACCCAAGCCAGGAAAGGAGCTGTTTGACACGTACGGCGATCGGACAACCCAACCGGGGCCGACGTTCTGGCAGATCGACGAATGACTGCGGGAAGAGGACACGATAATTTGGATGCCCGGGCAAGCTAAAATCATGGGCAGCATAAGCAGCCAGTAATTGTTGGCGTCGTAACCGCAGTGGAGGGACACCTGCCTCCACAAGTATGCTGTCCACAGGGCTGGTTCGGAAGGCACCAGTGGCAAGGCGTATCCCGCTGTGGAGGATTGGGGATGCTGAGCCATAAGCCAGACTCCCGTAGTCCAGACGGGACTGGATTAACGCCTGGTAAAGCCGTAGGAGAGTAGATCGGTCGACGCCCCACCTGGTGTGGCTCAGGCATCGCATAGCATTTAGATGCCGCCAACACGCCTGTTTAAGCTGCCGAATATGAGGCAGCCAAGTCAACCGGGTATCAAAAACCATCCCCAAAAACCTATGTGACTCCACCACTTTAAGAAGCTCGCCGTCAAGATAAAGCCGCGGCTCCGGGTGAACAGTGCGTCGCCGGCAGAAATGCATAACGCAGGAATGGCTGCGGAAAACTGAAAAACATGCGCTACAGCCCAAGACTGCGCCTTGCGGATTGCGCTCTGTAGCTGTCGTTCAGCAGCTGCAATGCCAATAGAGCTGTAGTAAAGGCAGAAGTCTTCAGCATACAGGGAAGCGGAGACAGTATTTCCCACGGCCGCAGCGAGCCCGTTATTAACTATTAAAAACAGACACACACTGAGAACAGAACCCTGTGTCACACCGTTCTCCTGGACTTGGGAGGAACTACACTCCTGGAAATTGAAATAAGAACACCGTGAATTCATTGTCCCAGGAAGGGGAAACTTTATTGACACATTCCTGGGGTCAGATACATCACATGATCTCACTGACAGAACCACAGGCACATAGACACAGGCAACAGAGCATGCATAATGTCGGCACTAGTACAGTGTACATCCACCTTTCGCAGCAATGCAGGCTGCTATTCTCCCATGGAGACGATCGTAGAGATGCTGGATGTAGTCCTGTGGAACGGCTTGCCATGCCATTTCCACCTGGCGCCTCAGTTGGACCAGCGTTCGTGCTGGACGTGCAGACCGCGTGAGACGACGCTTCATCCAGTCCCAAACATCCTCAATGGGGGACAGATCCGGAGATGTTGCTGGCCAGGGTAGTTGACTTACACCTTCTAGAGCACGTTGGGTGGCACGGGATACATGCGGACGTGCATTGTCCTGTTGGAACAGCAAGTTCCCTTGCCGATCTACGAATGGTAGAACGATGGGTTCGATGACGGTTTGGATGTACCATGCACTATTCAGTGTCCCCTCGACGATCACCAGAGGTGTACGGCCAGTGTAGGAGATCGCTCGCCACACTATGATGCCGGGTGTTGGCCCTGTGTGCCTCGGTCGTATGCAGTCCTGATTGTGGCGCTCACCTGCACGGCGCCAAACACTCATACGACCATCATTGGCACCAAGGCAGAAGCGACTCTCATCGCTGAAGACGACACGTCTCCATTCGTCCCTCCATTTTCACGCCTGTCGCGACACCACTGGAGGCGGGCTGCACGATGTTGGGGCGTGAGCGGAAAGACGGCCTAAAGGTGTGCGGGATCGTAGCCCAGCTTCATGGAGACGGTTGCGAATGGTCCTCGCCGATGCCCCAGGAGCAACAGTGTCCCTAATTTGCTGGGAAGTGGCGGTGCGGTCCCCTACGGCACTGTGTAGGATCCTACGGTCTTGGCGTGCATCCGTGCGTCGCTGAGGTCCGGTCCCAGGTCGACGGGCACGTGCACCTTCCGCCGACCACTGGCGACAACATCGATGTACTGTGGAGACCTCACGCCCCACGTGTTGAGCAATTCGGCGGCACGTCCACCCGGCCTCCCGCATGCCCACTATAAGCCCTCGCTCAAAGTCCATCAATTGCACATACGGTTCACGTCCACGCTGTCGCGGCATGCTACCAGTGTTAAAGACTGCGATGGAGCTCCGTATGCCACGGCAAACTGGCTGACACTGACGGCGGCGGTGCACAAATGCTGCGCAGCTAGCGCCATTCGACGGCCAACACCGCGGTTCCTGGTGTGTCCGCTGTGCCGTGTGTGTGATCATTGCTTGTACAGCCCTCTCGCAGTGTCCGGAGCAAGTATGGTGGGTCTGACACACCGGTGTCAATGTGTTCTTTTTTCCATTTCCAGGAGTGTGTCTGAGGCCGCGACGTGCACGCGGAAGATACGATACGACAGAAAATTGCAGATATAGAGCGGCAGAGGGCCCCGAAGACCCCATCCATGAACCGTAGAAAGGATGTGATGACGCCATGTCGTATCATACGCCTTCCGCATGTCGAAAAAGACAGCAACCAGATGCTGACGGCGGGCAAAGGCAGTACGGATGGCCGACTCCAGGCTCACCAGACTGTCGGCGGCGGAGCGGCCTTTACGGAACCCACCCTGAGACGGAGCCAGAAGGCCTCGAGACTCCAGTACCCAATTCAAGCGCCGGCTCACCATCCATTCAAGCAACTTGCAAAGAACGTTGGTGAGGCTAATGGGACGGTAGCTGTCCACCGCCAAAGGGTTTTTCCCTGGTTTCAGAATGAGGACAACAAGACTTTCCCGCCATTGCGACGGAAACTCACCCTCGACCAAAATGCGGTTGTAAAGATCGAGGAGGCGTCGCTGGCAGTCCACTGAAAGGTGTTTCAGCATCTTAGAGTGGATGCTATCTGGCCCAGGAGCTGTATCAGGACAAGCGGCGAGGGCACTTCGAAATTCCCACTCACTGAATGGAACATTGTACAATTCAGGATGGTGAGTGCGAAAGGAAAGACTCCGACGTTCTATACGCTCCTTAATGGAGCGGAAGCCCAAGGGGTAGTTGACAGAAGCGGAATTCATAGCAAAGTGCTCTGCCAAGCGGTTTGCAATGACGTCGGAGTCAGTACAAACTGCTCCATTCAGTGAGAGCGCAGGGACACTGACAGGGGTCCGATAGCCATAGAGGCGGCGAATCTTGGCCCAGACCTGCGATGGAGTGACATGTAGGCCAATGGTGGACTCATTCAGCTCCCAGCACTCCTGCTTGCATTGGCGGATAATGCAGCTGGCTCGCGCACGCAGCCGTTTGAAGGCGATAAGGTGGTCGATTGAGGGATGTCGCTTGTGACACTGGAGCGCCCGCCGGCGAGCTTTAATCGCTTCAGCGATCTCAGGCGACCACCAAGGCACAGTCCGCCGCTGAAGGGACCCAGAAGAACGGGGATTGGCAGATTCGGCGGCAGTAACGATGCCGGTGGTGACCGATTGAACCACTGCATCAATGGCATCGTTAGGGAGAGGCTCAATAGCGGCAGTGGAGGAGAACAAGTCCCAGTCAGCCTGATTCATAGTCCATCTGCTAGGGCGCCCAGAAGGCTGACGCTGTGGCAGTGACAGAAAGATCGGAAAGTGGTCACTACCACAAAGGTCGTCATGCACTCTCCACTGGACAGACGGTAAGAGGCTAGGGCTACAGATGGAAAGGTCAATGGCGGAGTATGTGCCATGCGCCACACTGAAGTGTGTGAAGGCACCACCATTTAAGATCGAGAGATCGAGCTGCGCCAATAAATGCTCAACGATGGCGCCTCGACCTGTTGCCACTGACCCACCCCACAGATGGTTATGGGCATTAAAGTCGCCCAGTAACAGGAAAGGTGGAGGCAATTGAGCTATCAGAGCAGCCAGGACATGCTGCGCGACATCACCATCCGGTGGAAGGTAAAGACTGCAGACGGTAACAGCCTGTGGCGTCCACACCCGAACACCGACAGCCTCTAAAGGTGTGTGGAGAGGT
This sequence comes from Schistocerca gregaria, assembly GCF_023897955.1. NCBI lineage: Eukaryota > Metazoa > Arthropoda > Insecta > Orthoptera > Acrididae > Schistocerca > Schistocerca gregaria. Next base: position 541,289,024 of record NC_064931.1, read on the forward strand.
ACAGACTCGCTGTGAAGAGAGTTCAGGACATAGATGCAGACGCCACCAGACACCCTTTCATAAGCTGCCCGGTTCTTATAATAACCCCGATAGCCATGGAGGGCGGGGTTCGCATTGCCGAAAACCAAGTTTCCTGCAGAGCAATGCAGAGGAAAGGGTGAAGGCTGATAAGTTGGCGGAGCTCAGCTAGATGGTGGAAGAAACCGCTGCAGTTCCACTGGAGGATGGTGTTGTCCATGGCTGAGAAAGGCTTCACGGGACTGGGAAGGGAGATTACGCCGCTGGGTCACCTGCTGCCTCCGATTTAGCACCTGTGATAGTGCTTTCCATGGCGTCTGATGGACCGGCGAGATCGAGGTCCTCAGCTGACGCCAGAATCTCCACCGCATCCTCAGACGCAGAGCTGGAAGGTTGCGGTGGGATGGCTGCCACCGCGAGTTCCTTGGGCTGAGAGCTCTTCTTGGGTTTCTCACGCCGTTCCTTGGGTCGCACCGGCTGGGAGGGCTTCACCGATTCAGTCTCCGGAACAGAGGAGGATCGTGAAGCCCTACGACCAGCTGATTGCGGGCACTTACGCCATTGTCGGTCGTCAGGCTTCTCGCTGGCGGAAACCTGTGAAGGGAGGGACCCAAGGGACCCCTTGCGAGCGTGAGAAGCCGAAGAGTTTGGACACTTCTCCGGCTTAGAAGTGGGGACGGACGTCCCCGATGGGTGGGATGGTGTTGCTCCTGAGGTAGGTGGCGCAGGAGCAACCCGGTGGGTAGAGCCCCCCACTGGCCATGGGGAAGGAGGAGTTTTACTACTCATCGATCCGGCCACAATTGGAGAAACAGACGGGGCTAGCACAGGTGTTGTAGCAGCAGTGTAGGAAGATGTCATTCTCACAGGATGGAGTCGGTCGTATTTCCTCTTGGCCTCAGTATAGGTTAGTCGGTCCAGGGTCTTGTATTCCATGATTTTACGCTCTTTCTGGAAAATTCGGCAGTCTGGCGAGCAAGGTGAATGGTGCTCCCCGCAGTTGACACAGATGGGAGGTGGGGCACATGAAGTATTGGGATGTGATGGGCGTCCGCAATCTCGACATGTGAGGCTGGAAGTGCAGCGAGAAGACATATAGCCGAACTTCCAGCACATCGGTAGACCATCACCTTGACCTTTTCCGGTAATGTATCCCCTTCGAAGGACAAGATGAAGGCACCGGTAGCAATCTGATTTTCCTTCGGACTCCGATGAACGCGCCTGACGAAATGTACACCTCGGCGCTCTAAATTGGCGCGCAGCTCTTCATCAGACTGCAAAAGAAGATCCCTATGGTAAATAACTCCATGGACCATATTTAAACCCTTATGGGGTGTGATCATAACGGCAACATCCCCCAACTTGTCACAAGCGAGTAACCGTTGTGACTGGGCAGAGGATGCCGTTTGTATCAGGACTGACCCACAGCGCATTTTTGACAAGCCCTCCACCTCCCCAAACTTGTCCTCTAAATGCTCGACGAAGAATTGAGGCTTTGTGGAGAGAAAAGATTCCCCATCAACCCTCGTACAAACTAAGAAGCGGGGCGAATAACTGCTACTGCCATCCTGAGACCTACGTTCCTCCCACGGTGTGGCCAGGGAGGGGAACGTTTTCGGATCGTACTTCTGAGCATTAAACTGAGCCCGAGAACGCTTAGAGACTGCTGGCAGCTGGCCACCAGCGAGAGACGATGTACCACGCTTCATTGCGGGTCATCCGCCCTGATGCCACCTACTCCGACCAAGGGCCCTCTCCACGGGCGCCACCCAGCCACGGCAAGAGCCACCTGGCAGGATGGCCGTTGCCGGGAGTCCCGATACCTCAGGAGGATAGGCATCTACTCCTTGGCATACGTGGGGAGTTAACGGCGCAGGCATCAGTAGAGCGATCCCTGTGTTGTCAGGGGGCTACAACCAACAGGGTACATGGCGGCCCCACCACAACGGACTGGCTACCGTGCTGGATGTTAGGTAACATGTGGTCCATGGTCGCCGTCGGTGCAGAAGGAGGCACTGCACAGTGCAAGGTGTTATCTGCACGCAGAAAAAGAGTCATGCCCAAGAGATAGAGAGCGGACAGGACTGCAGTTCAACGGTGTATAAGATGGCGAAAGGTCTGATCGCAAGATGGACACAATCCACCAAGTAAGGCGCCCTTCCCTAATCGGCTCGCTCTTCGGAAAATTTTGAGAGATGGAGGTCAAACTCAACAGGGGACCATCATATAAGGCCGAAAAGTTTGAGACTCCTTTTAGTCGCCTCTTACGACAGGCAGGAATACCGCGGGCCTATTCTATCCCCCGAACCCGCAGGGGGCATACTGCATGGAAACATCAGACAACAAAGACTCTGTTGAGTGAGTTTCCTCGAATCTGCACTCATCGCAGTACTGGATAACCCATACCACAGCTTCTTGCACACCTAAAATCGTAATCAGATGTGGCCAGCGTACAACAATTTGAAGGTTGAGGGTATACGAGGTAAAGAGTCTGATGCTTAAAGATTCAAGCATGTGACAACAAGAAAGACCGACCGACACGGAACAGAAAATGAAGATGTCACAAAGTGACACTGGCAATAGAATGAACGCAGCTGTCAGTCTCACAGAGTGAAAGATGAATATAAAATAGGCTGGCACAACTCCAAGATGTAGAGTCAGAACACTATATGTGAAACACCATGCAAATTCTCTGACTGATCTTTGCCTCCTTAACCAAAATAGCCCCATATTGATGTCACTGCTCTCCAGCTGATTGACCAATTTGAATTATCTGCAGGGAGCCCCTGCTCGGTGATTTTGTTGATTTTCTTACCCATTCAGTCCTTCAAGATACTGAATATCCTGTCTTTGTCATTGCTGTGCTCATTTTGCGATGTTGTCCAATGAGATTGACGACGGATAACGCTGTCTAACAGTCTTCCTACAGGATGTGTAATTTTTCGATCTTGTCTTAAAAGATCCCCAGGTCGCCATGTAACATGGGAACTCTTGCGTTGCTTTGGGCTGTCTCGTCTCCCACTGCCGCACTTTCCACTGTTGGACGCTCATTCCCTACAGGCTTTCATGCCGGATTTTCTTCTGAAAACTACTCTGAATTCCTTGATGTGCCTCTCTGCATTCCTGAGCTGTCGAGAAAGCTAAAGCCCAGTAACAACCTCGCCTGCTTGTAACGGAGAAGTCTTTAAGCCTTTGCTGAAATGTCTTAAGCACTCTGCGCTAGCCAGTGTCCTTCGCCTTTCAGTTACTCTTTAAACAAGGCACCCCTTTCAGAGCGAAGCACACACTTCAGTTAAGTTGTAGCTGCCTATTTGCTGTAGCTTTCAGGGAAGTCTCACTATATCCAAGCGTGCCTCGAGTGGAGACCTCGGGCCCGTACCATCTGGCTTGAAGTGTTACAGATGGGAGTATTTTCCCACCAATGGCCTCAGCAAGTGAGTAAAATGTCTGGCTAAGTCATTGTAGCTGCCACAATGTTGCTTACTGCTGACTGTGCAAGTAGCCCTTCCTTCTGAATTTCAGGAAGGACATACGGTCTGGTCGGCACGGAACGATATGGTCTTAACCTCTTGATGTTCTCCTGAGGTAGCGAGGAAGAATTCAGGAAATCAATCATTGCACACATTCTGTAGGGTCGTATTCAATCTCCCCGTGTACAATCACTTGGTAGATTATGCATCTCATCAAAATACAGGCTACGTGACAAGATCGCTGTTGCATTATCTTTATCGGTCTTACGTGCCATGATGTCACGATTCTCTCGGAGATGTCTTAGTCGAGTCCTTCCTTGAGATGTTATGGTGCTGCACAGTGGAGGAGCTTTCAAAAGGACGCAGCAAGCTCCACTTCGTATTTTTTCCGGAGCATCCAGAGTAAGGCGTCGTATGGCTCCTTCCACGCCACTCACAAAAGTCATTGAAGTTGGCGCTCTATGGGAAGGGGCAAAATTCAGTCGTTTACCTAATAGAAACAGCGTTGCATCGTCCAAAGTTTTCTCCATGACGTTGATAGCAATATTTAGTATATTCAACGTAAGGGTCTTTGAACATTCATTAAATGAACTGTAAAGAGGCAAACGTGGAAGGTAACAGATTAATTTTTCACTAACATTCATAAACGACACGAAAATGTACGCTTCTAACAAAGATAAAATGTTTTTAATGTCAGGTCTTAAAACTTACTCTAGTGAAATAGTAATAGCCGATAAATACTGAACACCACAGCAGAAACGTTTGAGTGGCGCATAATTTACCAAAAATGGTATGAGCTAGCCACTCTGCAGCACTCTTAACTCTCTTAGCTCAAAGCTTAGGCTAGATTGCTGACAATACACTAACTTTTACAAAATATAAAATCACTGAATTAGAATGTAGTGGGGCAAAATTTGTGCATTAACGGCATCACAAACTGATTGGTCTTCCAGCCAGCGTAGAAAGCTCGGACTGGGAGTGTTGGGGAATGAAATAGGCTGTCTTTTTCAATGGAACCATCCTGACATATGCCTGAAGCGATTTACAGAAACCATAGAATGCCTAACCTCAGTCACTTCGGCCGAGCAGCGTAGTTTTCCTCTGCCTCTGTCGCACTAGTTGACTGCTTTCTCGGCGTGTGTCAGATGTTTCGTCAGGCTGCAGTGTGCTGTTCATATAGGAAGTGTTTTGTGATAGAATTCCTGTTTCAGTTAGGATCAGTGCTCTATGATACAGGTCCTCCGGTTTACATGAGGAATAAGATAAAAGAAGAAACATAGAAGAAGATAGCAAAGGAACTGCATTACACAAATTGTATCAGTATTACTTTCATAATTATTTTTCGCGTGCGCCTTCACAACAAATTTTGTACATAAACGACAAATTGTTCGTCTCTTTGGTACTGGCCTCTTTTTGAGGCGCTAGCTGTCAATGACCGGAGGCTTCTGCTCAACTAAATCAATCATTCAATCTTCCTCTAGTAATAAAAGTTTCACTCATGGTGCTGCTCACTGGTACTCAATGGTCCCAAGTCGACCTTAATGTGATGTCCAGAGTCCTCAAATAATTATGTTGTCATAATTCTTTCTACAGTCTACAGCCTACACTCAAAGGGTCTTTTGAAAACTTGAAACCTGGAACTCAATACAGACAAAACACACTCCACAGTTTGCGAGCACGTGAAAGCCTGTTGTTAAAAACCTTTATTTTTATCATTATCAGTGAGTTTATCTTTCACGTAGGGTAGCATAAAGTTTTCGTAGTAATGGAAACACCTCAGCATCTAAGAAACTGCAACGAGTTCCCTTATGTGGTCCAGTATGTGATGTATATTACGCGATACGTGAAGTCCTACCAGTTAAGTTTTTCCCTAATGCTGCTGTGTGTCGCTGCATGGATAGCGCTCGTAAGCAGGAACGTATCTATGCTTCCACCAAAGCCTTCAAAGAGTCCGTTCCATCCGCCAGTAGTTATCAGCCGGCAAAGAGAGCGCTGCCACTAGGAACGACTTTTTGCATCCGCCAGTTTAGATCACTATTGGGATCCATCCTGATAAAAGCGGACACACAACCACAATCGGCCGGTTCTTAGCTAGCAGAAGTTTCAGACCAACAGTTCTCCACTTATCGCCTCCCCATGAAAGTAATCAGTTGAGCCATTATAGTCAGCCGCTATCAACGAGTGTTCGTCAGACAGTAAATCCAAGTGTCAAAGTGTTATTCAAATACGCGAGCCTGAACCATAAATCGTTCTTATGGCAGTCGAAATTGAAGTTTTATATAGACTGGATAGTTTCCTTTACAGCGTTGGAGTACAGCAGTGGTCGTCCAATGATTTTCCTCAAGAGCCAATACCGACGAAGTTTGGAGGCACCTCGGGCAGCATTTGTCCCGACCTTAATATTAATTAGTAGCCTTGTTGTAAGCTCCCAACATACTATCTATAGTATGTGTGTACTGTCAACAACACTATCGGCTGTCTGTATTAGTTTTATTTAATTGCTGTTGGTATTGGGGCTACAATACATCATCTTCTGTCTCCTCTGCAACGTAGAACTGCGACAGTTTCAGCAGTCATCCTTACCATATCTCTAATAAATGGAGCAGAAACCACCTGCATCCACGGAGCTTTCTCGTTCATGGTGCGTCTGGCTGCAGTATAAATGAAAGGTTCCGCAGACGCCGCTGGTTTCTGCTGATTTTATGAGAGAAATGGTGGTGATTCCACCTGAAAGCGTCATCGCCCTATGCTGAATGGGATCTGAAAATATTCAAATGTATGTGAATTCCGAAGGGCTCAAAGTGCTGAGGCCATCGCTCCCTAATCTTACACACTACTTGAACTAACTTATGCTAAGAACAACACATACACACCCATGCCCGAGGGAGGACTCGATCCTCCGGCGGGAGGTGCCGCGGAATCCGTGACATGACGCCTCAAACCGCACTGCCACTCAGCGCGACGAAGGAGATATGAATATGGTGGATTGTATCCCCGAAGCCGTTTGCAATTAAATAAAACTAATACAAATAGCTGATATTGTTGTTGTTGCTGCTGTTCCCCATAAATAAAACAGCTGCTATCCCATTATCACTCCCATCCTTCTCAAGTCGTCTTCCACTTGGTTTAGCCATCTGGTCCTTTGCCTGCCCCTTATACGACGTCCACCGGGTTTTCCTTTGAAAACTTTCTTGATTGTGATGTTCTCCACCATTCTTTCAACATGTCTCAGCCAACGTAGTCTATTACTCTTCCTTTCAATCACGATATCTGGTTTGTTGTACAACTCTCTGATCTCATTATTTCTGATTCTCCAAAAATCCCTATCATTCACTGGCCCGTAGATTTTTTTAAGTATCTCCCTTTCTCATCCCAGCAACAACTCATCGTTTTGTGTCATAGTACAGGTCTCCGAACCATACGTCACCACCATACTACTGTGCGATATACCGTCAGCTTCAGATTCCTACTAAGGCTCCTTGTTTTAAACACGTTAACCAGTGTAATGTAGCTACTGTTACCAGCTGTAATCCTTGCATGTATTTCTTCTCTCATATCATTAATGTCAGTTACCAGTGACCCAAGATATTTAAAGCTCTCACAGCGTTCATATTCTGTTCCGTTGAAAGTCATGCTTCTTTTTCCTTCACTATATCTTTTCCTAGATGTTAACATAAACTTAGTCTTTGATTAATGGTCAGCCCCATCTCCGCAACATATCTTTCTACTTTTTCAAGCTTTTCTTCCAGGTCCTGTTTCCTCCTGGATAACAAATCAGTATCATCCGCATATGCAAGCTCTTGAGTCACTTTATTAAACAGCCTTCCCCCAGTGTTGTTGCTTTGTGTCTTTCGCATTACACTCTCCAAGGCGACATTAAATAGAATAGTGGAGAGCAAATCACCCCGCCACAGTCCTTGGTTAACTTCAAATTCCTTTGGTAAAGTGCCGCCGATCTTTACTTTGCATACTGTTCTTCTCAAAGTCATTTGAACCAATCTTATCAGTTTGTTAGTGACTCCCGCCTCTTGCATTGCCTTCCAAAGTTGATCCCTTTTGATACTATCATAAGCTTGTTTGAAGTCAATGAATAGCTGGTGGACATCGATGTTGTGCTCATTTCTCAAGGGTCTGTCTGATAGTGAAAATCTGTTCTGTAGTGGATCTGTTAATTCTGAAACCTTACTTGTATTCTCCTAGATACTCTTCTACGCATGTTCTTAACTGCCCACCTATGATTCATCTTAATACTTTATACACTATACAGAGTAGTGCAATTCCTCTATAATTCCCGCAGTCAGCTTTGTCATGTTTCTTATGTATAGAGCAGTGTGTTGCTGTACTCCACTGTTTAGGCATATTTTCTTTCCGCCATATTTCCACTATTATCTCATGCAAAACCGTTACTAGTTTTTCCTCCACCATGTTTTATCGTTTATGCTGTAATATTGTCTTCTACCGGAGCTTTATTGCTTTTAAGAGTCTTGATACTAACTTTAATTTCCTCCAGTATGGGTTCTGCTACCGATCCCTGTCATTTACTCTCTTCATTATATTTTCGTCTATTACACGCTCTTCTTCACATTCTTTATCAGTCTTTATTTAGTTATCAGAGGCGTATTATTGTCGGATCTCAAGTGGAGGCAACATCTTAGCTGTAATTCAATATGTTGTGATGCCCTGTTAGCGTTCGACAGTTAACAAAAATTTATGCTTTTTGATATATTTACCTTGCACAAAATTTTCTGTTCCTATAAGAAGTTTAACTCTTCTAAATGGTATCACAAATTTAAGTGTCCTTGCGCTCTCCTAGAGAGCTTTATAAGTACATAATAAATTATTTTAACGACCCACCCTTTCCATTCCATGGAGTAAACCGTTTGCTGATGCTGTCAAAGCTCTGCTGTTATTCATTGTATTTTATATTTTTCATTTTTGGTGGACTATCGTGCAAACATCTATTGGTTGTCTGGGTAGAATATTGCCTAAGAGAGCTCGCAAGCCCCTGGAGTGTTACTTGGAATGTAGCAGGATCCATTTATGTCGCACGAAGAGGGTAATTAAGGACTTTGAAGAAAATATCTCCAGGGATGAGAAATAAATTCCACTATCAGAAACTGTACTAGAGTAAGATTAAGCGCGAACGATCAGTATTGTGGTTTAGAGTCTTTCAATCCAAGTCCATGGTGGCAAGTGGTAAATTATAGTCATCTTGTATTCTTTTCTAGTAAGTGTAGCACAGTTCGCCAAAGCATGTGCTAGAGAATTGTACAGAGATGTTCAGGCCCAGAGGCGCATTTCCTTTCCTCACAGAGGAAGCTTTGTGGCCCGCGTCGTCCAAGTTTTCTCTCTGTCATCATCTAAAAGCCAGCTGCTTATTACGGCGGCTCGTCGCAACCTGCATGTCTCCTCCAGAGAACGGAGTCTCCGTTCTTTAACTACACCTTAACTCAGCACACACCCGAAACATTCTATCTCAAAGCAGCAAATCTAGGGGTTTTTGGCACGTAATGATTAGTAATAATTGAAATTATGAATACTCGCCTAAGTTAAATATCATGTACCAATCATGTAATTCCTGTAAGTGCCAGATTAACATCTGAAGCACCGGAAGGTTGCGCTCATTGATCACTATTCAATGGCAGCGTGTGACTTCAGTGCTAAAGGCTACTAAGATAACAAACGCAGCTATGATTAACTTTTGAGTACAATTTCTGCCTTACCTGTTCATTTATCCAACAAAAAAAAGTCGACAAGACAGATTTCTTCGAAAACAACTGTTCATCTATGTAACGTTTACCGAAGCAGCTCTTCTTGTGAATTTTCCATGATAACCGCAGCACATAAAAATCCAAATACTGGAGACATAATTACATTTTAGCCACCAAGTGTAACCGTTTGCAAATTTTATTTTAGAACACTATTAGTGCAACGGTTGATATACAGGATATCGCAAACTCTTACGGTCGAAGTTACACAAATGGTAGAGGATTGTAAACTGATTACTTTGAGATCAGGAACTAATGGTTAGATACTAACAGTGAATATTTTGTTATGTACACGAGCCACACCTCATAGTTACAGAACAAGTGCATAAAAATTGTTCCAATTACGGCCACCAGTCTCAATACTCGCATTACAACGAATCATTTGGTCCCATCGCTTACTCACACTGTGCATTTTAGAGGTGTAATTGCAGCTCCCCCAACACTCTCCACTCTATAATATTGGAAGTGTGCATTTATCGGACAGTTGATGAGTTTTCTCAAACAAGATCCATCACCAGCTTCTCAAATTCCACTGCGAAAAAATTCTTTGGTGAGAAACTTGGCCGGCTCTTTGTGACTTGAAAGAAGCATTTTCTACAAAGTTTCGGTCTATGGTCATGAATTACTTTCAGTTAGGATAACACCTGTAATCAAACTCTTCTCTGAGCATTTGTTCGACTTCCCAGTCACTACATCGTGCTGCACCATACATTAAATGCATGTCTGTAAGTTTCTTAAACGTGAAATGCCCCGTTTTCGAAAACCAAGGCGTGCATTGGTAACCGAGGCTACCAACGCTTGCCAGTACGTTGGTACTTGACGAGGAGGTAACTGAAATGACGGGAAAAAATAGCAACATCAAAAATAATAATTGCACACATGTATGTATGTATGTATGTATGTATGTCTACGTTGGTGGATTCCTTAGGGACCAAACTGCTAAGGTCATCGGTCCCTGGACTTACACGCTACTTAAACTAACGTAATGTGATTTTCGCTAACAGTAACACACATACCCATGCGCGAGGGAGGACTGGAACCTCCGGCGGGAAGGGCTGCGCAATCGGTGACATGGCGCCTCACACCGCGCGGCTTGCAGATATGAAATGCTGGTACATTAATAACCGGTGTAGCCGCCAGAATGTTGAATTCAAGCATTCAAACGTGCATGCATTGTGCTGTACAGGTGCCGGATGTCAGTTTATGGGATTGAGTTCCGTGCCTGCTGCACTCGGACGGTCAATACAGGGACGGCTAATGCCGTTCGTCAGTGACGCTGGAGTGGACGTCCGGTGATGTCCCATACACGTTCGATCGGAGACAAATTCGTGATCGAGCAGACCAAGGCAACATGTAGACCCTCTGTAGAGGATGTCGGACTACAACAGCGATATATGAGCCAGAGGTATCCTGTTTGAAAACACTCCTGGAAGAGTGTTCATGAATGTCAGCCCAAGTCGAATCACTAGACTGACAAACAAATTTGCGATCAGTATGCGTAGAATAACCACGAAACTACTCCTGCTGTTATATAAAATCACACCCCAGATCATAACTCCAGGTGCAGGTCCAGCCAGCATGTCTAGCACGCAAACAGGTTTGTTGCAGGCTGTCAACCGACTTCCTTCTAACCAACACACAGCCATCACTGGCACCAAGGCAGAACGAGCTTTCACTAGAAAACATAACAGACCTCCAATCTTCCCTCCAGTGAGGTTTCAATTGACATCACTGACGTCGCAAATGGGGTCAGTGGAATGCGTGCTACAGGACGTCTGTCTCTGAGCTGCCCTTGAACTAACCTATTTGTAACAGTTCGTTGCGTTACTGTGGTGCCAACCACTGCTCAAATTGCAGCTGTAGATGCAGTACGACGCGCCAGAGACAGACGGCGAATACGATGATCTTCCCTCTCGACAGTGCCACTTGGCCTTCCGGAGCCGGGTCTTCTGATGTCCACCACTGCCAGCAGTAGTGTAGAGTGACTACAGTCCTGCCAGGTCTTTCTACAACATCGAAGAAGGAAAATCCAGCCTGTCGTAGCCCTATTACACGACCACGTTCAAATTCAGTGAGGGTATTGCTAATTGCATCTTCATCACCTTAAAGGCATTCTGGACTATCATCATCCCACTAAGTCCTGTCTCGAAAGTAACTTACCCTCATGATCGTTACAGCGTTATTTAAATCACACCTGATTTGGAGCGTCGTTGTGTCACAACTAACACCACTCTCGAGTGACTGGTGCGAAATTTGAATAGACAATCTTTCAGATGTAGAAACACGCCTTTCAACTTTCGTTAAGGTCGCACAATTCCTTCTTTGTGTTGCGGTTTTTTCCGTCAGTGTAGTTGGAATACTGATGTTGATAGGAATTACCACCAGTATTTGGCCAGCAGGTATAGCAGCGTGTAAATTTCCTGTTCACCAGGCTTAGTTTCAGAGTCCTGGATTGTATTCCAAATCTCTGTGCAAATCTCTCCCGAAGTGAAGGCGCATGAAACTGTTGATGGTGTTACGCCCTAAGGTTGGGGACGTTACACAACTATAACACCACATTCTACAAGCGCATCTACTGCAGTCTCCTGTACACAACAGCTACGCAGAAGACATAACTCTTATAAACTGCATGGAAAGGGATCACTGTGTTTGGAGGATGGAAGTAGTTGTGCAGGGTGGATACTATGAAACAGTTGATGCATCACTTCCTGTGGTAAGATAATGCTGTAGCTGGTAGGTGGTAGTTATGCAGGGTACATTTTGCATAATCTTGTCTGTATCAGGATACACGAGATTCTTCGTCATCAACCTGGGCACCATAGTGTTTGTTAGGAGCTTACTTACTCGTAACATATTTCCTATCACGTTGTATGGTAGTATGACTCCAGCCTCAACTACATCGAATCATACATTTCAGGCTGTTCCTCTCTGATTTCTTAAACCTCTCAGGTGTGTGATAAGATTTAGCGCAGCAACATTCCCCTGGCCAACTTGCAAGGGCTGATTTCTTACACAAGCCGGCAATTGACTGTCATATTTGTGGGTTGCCACTGGATAGAGATGCGGAAACTCTGTGCAGAGACCTGTGTCATCCAGTGAAGAAGTTCCATGCTGCAGCCCACAATCCAAACTGAATTACCAACTCCCATGACACACACACGTCTTCTGCCACAATTTGAGCAGGTATGATGCTCACTTTCTTGTTGAGAACGTAGATAATTTCGGCTTGACAGATGAGTTCAGTGTCATACTTGATACCCTTGAAAGATACATTAAATTTCCGAAGAATATCACGATAAAGCAACCATCTACTTCTCAGATTCGCTACATTCCATGCTAGCACCTCTTCATTTTGGTAAGAGATGGGGGGTCGCTACACTTTTAACTTCAAGTTGTGAGTGGACATGTGGCCGCTCCTTCAGCAAGGTCCGAGCAGGCACACGGGGGGAGGGGTTTATTATTGATTGGGAGCTCCAAAGTTAGGCAGACGATGGAGCCCCTTAGGGAGATAGCGAAAAGGTCGGGGAAGAAGGCCAGTGTTCACTCTGTCTGCTTGCCGGCGGGGTCTCACCCGAGATGTGGAGGCGGCCCTGCCGGCGGCGATAGAGAGCACTGGGTGCTCCCGGCTGTAAATTGTTGCTCATGTCGGCACCAATGACTCCTGCCGTCTGGGTTCAGAGATCATCCTCAGTTCATACAGACGGTTGGCGGAGTTGGTGAAAGCGGAAAGCCTCGCTCGCGGGGTGGAATCTGAGCTAACTATTTGCAGTATCGTTCCCGATCGCGGTCCTCTGGTTTGGAGCCGAGTGGAAGTCCTGAACCAGAGGCTCAGACGGTTCTGCGGAGATCTGGGGTGGAGTAGTGTAGGGTACCCTTGAATAGGTCAGGCGCGCATTACACTCAGGAAGCGGCTACAAGGGAAGCCGAGTACGTGTGGAGTGCACATGTGGGTTTTTTAGATCAGAGAATTCCCTCCCTAGGCCCGACGAGACGCCTCCTAAGACAAGGTAGTACTAGGCAAAACGCAACAGGGAATAACTAATATTAATGTGCTAATAGTAAACTGTAGGAGCGTCTATAGAAAGGTCCCAGAACTGCTCTCATTAAAAAGGGTCAGAACGCCCACATAGTACTGGGGACAGAAAGCTGGCGGAAACCAGATGTAAACAGTAATGAAATTCTAAACTCAGATTGGTATGTATACCACAGAGACAGGCTGGACAGTGAAGAGGGAGGCGTCTTCATAGCGATAAGAAGTACAATAGTATCGAAGTAAACTGACGGAGATCCGAAATGTGAAATAATTTGTGTGAAGGTCACGGTTAAAGTAGGCTCAAACATGGTAATTGGATGTCTGTATAGGCCCCCTGGCTCAGCAGCTGTTGTGGCTGAGCACCTGAAGGATAATTTGGAAAATATTTCGAGTAGATTTCCCCACCATGTTATAGTTCTGGGTGGAGATTTTAATTTGCTGGATATAGACTGGGAGACTCAAACGTTCATAACGGGCGGCAGGGACAAAGAATCCAGTGAATTTTTTTTAATTTTATTATCTGAAAACTACACCTGGTAAAAGAACGTATTAAAGGCTTTACTTTACCGAAGTATGCGATACCCTCCAAATTCAACCAGTTTAACCAGTATTTATGATTATAGAAAAGTTATTGTATATGTTAACAATGATATATTAACAATGATTGCATAACATGTCTCCATACCAGTCAACCCATCAAATTATACTGAATAACTGACTCACACAAAAGTTAATATCACTTGACCACTGATACATCATGCAGAAACACTAACTTCATCATAAATAATTAATATGAAGTACGAAAAATCGTGGCCAACTTAGGTATTTTGGATCTCCTTAAATAAAAATCACCCAGTGAAACCTGTTTGTTCACTAGGAGCGTTTTCACTCAGTATTCACGTAATCAATCCTATTTTAGACGAAAACCAATGTAATTCTTAATAATTCATGTTATTTACTTAGTTATGCAAATTAGAGAAGTCAATTGCCAAACTTCTAAAAAAAAGGCCTTTTTGTAACAAAGAATTATTCTGTCAAGTCAACAAATCTGTCTCATTTTAATAACATGTTAAATTATGTCACTCGATGTAAATTAATAACTTTTCTGCACAAATTATGATAACAGATGTACATGTGACTTATAAACTATATCTCTTTTTAGTAGTTCTTTGACAATGTTATAAATACAAGCAGCAAGAAGGGTTGGGGGCGCAGTCGGAATGTCACTCTGGTAAAGTGTGTATGTGTATTATTGTTCAGGTGGATAAGCAATGCAAAGAACATGTAAAAGAAGTGCTACTTTGTGTTGTGTCATTGTCTTTGGTGGACAGTGGAATTACGATGGCCACCAGAGTAATAAATATTTGAAGTTTAAATATGCTGGTTTCGCTCGTTATTTATCATCAAAAGCATATCAAAAACACGGGACCTCATCTTTTTATCCCTAGACAACCAGATTTAGAGCCAGCATCAGCATCGAGACACAGCAGCGATCCAGCAAGCAGCAGTGATTACTACAATGCATTTTAATGGCGCCAACCTAACATCAAGTGCTAACAAGCTCCGTAAATGGGACTGAAATAGTGCGATTACAGCAATATCTACGACTAGGCGACCATTACAACCTTGAACAGTTAAACAAAGAACCGAATCGTGGCGATAACATATTAGACCTTCTGGTGACAAACAGACCCGAACTATTTCAAACATTTAACGCAGAACAGGGAATTAGTGATCATAAAGCTTTACTTCATCGATGATTTCAGCCGTAAATAGAAATATTTCAAAAAGCAGGAAGATTTTTCTGTTTAGAAAAAGTGGGAAAAAGCAGATTTCAGAGTACTTGACGGCTCAACACAAAAGTTTTGTCTCAAGTAGAGACAGTGTTGAGGATCAGTGGACGAAGTTCAAAAACAACGTACAAAATGCATTAGATGAGTATGTGCCAAGCAAGATCGTAAGAGATGGAAAAGAGCCCCCGTGGTTCAACAACCGAGTTAGAAAACTGCTGCGAAAGCGAAGGGAACTTCACATCAACATAAACATAGCCAAAGCCCTGAAGACAAACAAAAATTACGCGAAGCGAAATGAAATGTGAGGAGGGCTATGCAAGAGGCGTTCAATGAATTTGAAAGTAAAGTTCTATGTACTGACTTCGCAGAAAATCCTAAGAAATTTTGGTCTTATGTCAAAGCGGTAGGTGGATCAAAACAAAATGTCCAGACACTCTGTGACCAAAATGGTACTGAAACAGAGGATGACAGACTAAAGGCCGATATACTAAACGTCTTTCTCCAAAGCTGTTTCACAGAGGAAGACTGCACTGTAGTCTCCTCTCTAGATTGGCGCACAGATTACAAAATGGTAGATATCGAAATAGACGACAGAGGGATAGAGAAACAAATTCGATCAAAAGGGGAAAGGGCGCTGGACCTGAAGGGATACCAGTTCGATTTTACACAGAGTACGCGAAGGAACTTTCCCCCCCTTCTTGCAGCGGTGTACCGTAGGTCTCTAGAAGAGCGTAGCGTTCCGAAGGATTGGAAAAGGGCACAGGTCATCCCCGTTTTCAAGAAGGGACGTCGAACATATGTGCAGAACTATAGACCTATATCTCTAACGTCGATCAGTTGTAGAATTTTGGAACACGTATTATGTTCGAGTATAATGACTTTTCTGGAGACTAGAAATCTAGTCTGTAGGAATCAGCATGGTTTTCGAAAAAGACGTTCGTGTGAACCCCAGCCGCGCTATTCGTCCACAAGACTCAGGGGGCCATAGACACGGGTTCACAGTTAGATGCCGTGTTTCTTGACTTCCGCAAGGCGTTCGATACAGTTCAAAAATGGCTCTGAGCACTATGGGACTTAACTTCTGATGTCATCAGTCCCCTAGAACTAAGAACTACTTAAACATAACCAACCTAAGGACAACACACACAACCATGCCCGAGGATGGATTTGAACCTGCGACCGTAGCGGTCGCACGGTTCCAGACTGAAGCGCCTAGAACCGCTCGGCCACTAAGGCCGGCTCGATACAGTTCGTTTAATGAACAAAATAAGAGCATATGGACTATCAGACCAATTGTGTGATTGGATTGAGGAGTTCCTAGATAAAAGAACGCAGCATGTCATTCTCAATGGAGAGAAGTCTTCCGAAGTAAGAGTGATTTCAAATGTGGCGCAGCGGAGTGGCGTATGCACGTTGCTATTCACATTATATATAAATCAGCTTGTGGGTAACATCGGAAGTTCACTGAGGCTTTTTGTGGATGATGCTGTTGTATATCGAGAGGTTGTAACAATAGAATGCTGTACTGAAATGCACGAGGATCTGAAGCGAAATGACACATGGTGCAGGGAATGGCGTTTGAATCTGAATGTAGGTAAGTGTAATGTGCTGCGAATACATAGAAATAAAGATCCTTTATCATTTAGCTACAGTATAGCAGGTCAGCAACTGGAAGCAGTTGATTCCATAAATTATCTGGGAGTAGGCATTAGGAGTGATTAAAAATGGAATGATCATATGAAGTTGATCGTCGGTAAAGCAGGTGTCAGACAGATTCATTGGAAGTATCCTAAGGGAATGCAGTCCGAAAACAAAGGAAGTAGGTTACAGTACAGTTGTTCACCCACTTCTTGAATTCTGTTCACCGGTGTGGGATCCGTACCAGATAGGGTTGATAGAAGAGAGAGAGAAGATCCAACGGAGAGCAGCGCGCTTCGTTATAGGATCACTTAGTAATCGCGAATGTAATCATTTATTTCTTTATCCAACTAGCAATTTGATAAAAACAAAGAAATTATGTTCTTGCATCTAACCTTTTTCCCGTAAAACACCTCTCTTCAGGCTTTAACAGTTAGCTCTGTTCCTTCCTCCAACTGTTCCCAGCAAAAGCATTCTGGCATTTTAATTTTTCGTCTTATCGCTTGCAAAAAATTTGGGGATTTGGCAAGTAATTTCGTTTCAGCATATTTCGATATTCATTTCTCACTTACCAGCTCACTGCGTGCTCCAAAGTCGTGCCAAAGATATTTTACGTTAGAATGACATGTTTACTCCTAACTAATTGAATTTTTTTAAAGGGTAATACAGTAACACGAAAGTTACTACCAAAAACGTTTGCGATGTTTCTTCGAGTGCATTAGAAGTTTGTAAATGCCAAATCCGGTAACTTTGATCTTTCTGACTCGTATCGATCAGGAGGACCAACAGGTTTAGACAATGACATGTTAAGGTGTTAAGGGTGGAAGTGGAAACAAATGCGTGTCAGGAAATCAAAAATGGTTCAAATGGCTCTCAGCACTGTGCGACTTGACTTCTGAGGTCATCAGTCGCCTAGAACTTAGAACTAATTAAAACTAACTAACCTAAGGACATCACACTAATCCATGCCCGACGTAGGATTCTAACCTGCGACCGTAGGAGTCGCCCGGTTCCAGACTGTAGCGCCTAGAACCGCACGGCCACTCCGGCCGGCGTCAGGAAATCAAGGAACTGTCAAACACTCTAAACAACTTCGGTCGACAATCTGAAGAAAATTTGCAGCAGACTGGTCAAGACAAATAAAGCTAACCGATTCACAACGCGCAACTGATTATTTCATCGGCAAATTAAACAAGCTTTATTTGATGTCTGGCTCACTGGAGATGAAAAGCGGGCCCTCTATGATAGTACAAAATGCAAAAGGCAGCGGCTCTCTCAACGTGAAAAGCCATGAAGTACCGCTAAGGCAAATTTACACCCCAAAAGGTGATTTTGTATGTTTGATAGAGTACCAGCGGGTTCTTTCATTTTGAAGTGCTCAGACCTGGATAAATTGTTAATGGTTCAAATGGTTCAAATGACTCTGAGCACTATGGGACTCAACTTCTGAGGTCATTAGTCCCCTAGAACTTAAAACTAGTTAAACCTAACTAACCTAAGGACATCACACACATCCATGCCCTAGGCAGGATTCGAACCTGCGACCGTAGCGGTCTCGCGGTTCCACACTGCAGCGCCCAGAACCGCACGGCCACTTCGGCCGGCCAATTGTTAATGCAGACTATTACTATGAGCAATTTGATCCAGTTAATTTATCTTTAATTAAAAATGACCCAGTGACTCAACGGAAAAAGGCGTTACTCTGCAATGCGATAGTTCAAGACAGCACCGTGCAAGACGAACCTTGGAAAAAATAAATGAATTGGGGTGGGAGATTTGCCTCACACACCGCACTTGTCTGGTATTGTGTCATCCAGTTTCCATATATCCCGACCGCTACAACATTTTCTAAGTGCCACAGATGCGAATGATGTCCAGAATGCCTTCTCCAGAGATTTTGCTCAAAACTAATTCACTTTTATCGATACGGAATTGATAATTTTCACCCTGGATTACAAACGTTTGTTGACAAAGTAAAATTTGCACACTAAATGTCTAACGTTTGGTGATCAAATAAAAATAATACCTGTTGACATTTCATATGTTGCAGTTAGACGTAAAAAAAACTAAATTATTTTCCGGTCCCCCTAATACTACTGCTAAGGCATTCCACATCTTTCTGGGAATATATCAGCATCTCTTCTGATCCACATTCCTGCGGAATTTCCATACAGAACTTCAAGTTTACTCCTTTTGCAAACGAGTGTCTATTAAAAGTAGTTATTCTATCACTTTTAAAATCCACAAATGGTTGTTGCGTCGGTAGGAGCACGACGTCCAGTCCACCACTGTGGTATAGAATACAACCATCCTCATTAAGCCAATTCAGATGGGAATGCAGCTTTATAACCAGATTTCTCGCGTATCCTTTAATGTAGTTGATTCCATTCATTCCGGCCTTTGACACATGACCAGTTACTATTCCTGCTTACTGTAAATGCAGATATTTATAATCACCACTCATAGCCAGATTTCTCCATATAGTGTAAGTAAAGTGATACATAAACCATACTTGCACGCACGCCGCATGTTCAAGTTTTCGTGTTTTTATTTCGATGTCCTCCATTTCCAGTATTCTTTTCCACGTGCATAACTTATTAAGTGAACTTAAAGCGGTAATTTATTGAATAGTGAATGGTTACGTCTGTTCAGTACATTTGGTTCTATTTCTTAAGACTTGTCGAGTAACATTGTTAGTCCTAATCCGGCAGTATCTATATTCGATGGTATTGTGGAGAACTATCTCCAGTCAGGCAGCAGCCGCCGACCGAAAAACCTCAGCAACAGGGATGTAACAGATTTTGTGACATTATGAGTGCTAACTAGGAACGAGTTATACAGGGTGTTACAAAAAGGTACGGCCCAACTTTCAGGAAACATTCCTCACACACAAAGAAAGAAAATATGTTATGTCGACTTGTGTCCGAATACGCTTACTTTTCATGTTAGAGCTCATTTTATTACTTATCTTCAAATCATATTAATCATGGAATGGAAACACACAGCAAAAGAACGTACCAGCGTGACTTCAAACACTTTGTTACAGGAAATGTCCAAATTGTACTCCGTTAGCGAGGATACATGCATCCAGCCTTCGTCGCATGGAATCCCTGATGCGCTGATGCAGACCTGGAGAATGGCGTATTCTATCACAGCCATCCACAATACAAGCACGAAGAGTCTCTACATTTGGTACCGGGGTTGCGTAGACTAGAGCTTTCAAATGCCCCCATAAATGAAAGTCAAGAGAGTAGGTCAGGAGAGCGTGGAGGCCATGGAATTGTTCCGCCTCTACCAATCCATTGGTCACCGAATCTGTTGTTGAGAAGCGTACGAACACGTCGACTGAAATGTGCAGGAGCTTCATCGTGCATGAACCACATGTTGTGTCGTTCTTGTAAAGGCACACGTTCTAGCAGCACAGGTAGAGTGTCCCGTATGAAATCATGATAACGTGCTCCATTGATCGTAGGTGGAAGAACATGGGGCGCAATCAAGACATCACCAACAATGCCTGCCCAAACGTTCACAGAAAATCTGTGTTGATGACGTGATTGCACAATTGCGTGCGGATTCTCGTCAGCCCACACATGTTGATGGGAAAATTTACAATTTGATCACGTTGGAATGAAGCCTCATCCGTAAAGAGAACATTTGCACTGAAATGAGGATTGACACATTGTTGGATGAACCATTCGCAAAAGCGTACCCGTGGAGGCCAATCAGCTGCTGATAGTTCCTGCACATGCTGTACATGGTACAGAAACAATTGGTTCTCCCATAGCACAGTGAAGTGGTCAACGTTACCTTGTACAGCAGCAACTTCTCTGACGCTGAAATTAGGGTTATCGTCAACTGCACGAAGAATTGCCTCGTCCATTGCAGGTGTCCTCGTCGTTCTAGGCCTTCCCCAGTCGCGAGTCATAGGCTGGAATTTTCCGTGCTCCCTAAGACGCCGATCAAATGCTTCGAACGTCTTCCTGTCGGGACACCTTCGTTCTGGAAATCTGTCTCGATACAAACGTACCGCGCCAAGGCTATTGCCCCGTGCTAATCCATACATCAAATGGGCATCTGCCAACTCCGCATTTGTAAACACTGCACCGACTGCAAAACCACGTTCGTTATGAACACTAACCTGTTGATGCTACGTACTGATATGCTTGATGCTAGTACTGTAGAGCAATGAGTCGCGTGTCAACACAAGCACCGAAGTCAACATTACCTTCCTTCAATTCGGCCAACTGGCGCTGAATCGAGGAAGTACAGTATATACTGACGAAACTAAAATAAGCTCTAACATGGAAATTAAGCGTTTCCGGACACATGTCCACATAACATCTTTCGTTTATTTGTGTGTGACGAATGTTTCCTGAAAGTTTGGCCGTACCTTTTTCTAACACCCTGTATAGTTTCATCTGGGTGCTGTTGTAGTTTAACTTTTTTAATTTCTGCATGTTAATTTAACATTTTTAGACACAGTTCTTGCGTTTTCGTTTGTGTCTACAGTAGAGTTCCGCCAAGTGTGGCGATAGTCATTTGTCTTTAGTGTGGATAGGCAATGTGATTGCTGGTGCGGTTGCGAGCTGTGTTGGTGACATTTCGCATTCAGTTCGCCGGCCGCTGTGGCAGAGCGGTTCTAGGCGCTTCAGTCCGGGACCGCGCTGCTGCTACGGTCGCAGGTTCGAATCCTGCCTCGGGCATGGATGTGTGTAATGTCCTTAGTTTAGTTAGGTCTAAGTAGTTCTGAGTCTAGGGGACTGATGACCTCACATGTTAAGTCCCATAGTGCTTAGAGGCATTTGAACCATTTGAGCTCTGATTTCCAGGCATTGCTGGCTTCGGTTACACAGCCTGAGGCTGCAGTGAATGGGCATCACTGTTGTGGACCGGCGTTGCAGATGCAAAGGACGTCCAGCAGGACTTACGAGCCCGACGATAGGTGTGTACCGGTGGCCAACCCAGTTAATGCTCGCATTGAGGTTGAACCCTCACCTGTGGTTGACTGGGAGATCGCCTCTGGGCGTGACAGGCTGTGAAAGACTTCCTTGGGTGCCGAACATAATGCTTTCCCAGTTACTCTGGCAAACAGGTTCCAAGTGCTATCTGCAGCTGACAGTATCCGTCAGCCAGATGCAGTCACTTGTCCTGATTCAGAGGAAACTTCACCGCCTACAAGATCCAAATAGTCACAGAGGATGGGATTATTGGTAGTCTTGAGCTCTCGTGTTAGGTGAATTATGGAGCCACCTAAGAACGTGGCTGCCAAGAAGGGGAAGAAAGCCAATGTGCACTCTGTGTGCATACTGGGTCCTTCTGGTTACCATGAAAAGCTCAGTGTGCAGCAAATTTCAGGTGGTGGCTGACATCGGTACCAGTGATACATGTCACTTTGGACTGGAAGATATTCTTTCCGGTTTCGACTAGCTGTCTGAAATGGTAAAGACTGCCAGTTGTGCTTGCAAAATGAAAGCAGAAATCACTATCTGCAGACAGTCGACAAGACCAATTGCCGACCTCTCGTGCAGAGCCTAGTGTAGGGTCTGAATCAGAGTCTCACACGGTTCTGCGACCATTTAGGATGCAGGTTCTTCGTCTTGAACCATAGGTTGGTGGGGTTTCGTGTTCCGCTAAATAGGTCAGGAGTCCATTACCCTCAGGAGGCAGCTACACGGGTAGTTGGGGCTCTGTGGCGTGGACTGGACTTTTTTTTTTAAGTTAGACGTTTTCGGGGAAAAACAGAAGGGGGCTTTAGTCTCTAAGAGAGCAGGTCGAACACATGAAAAACGTACAGTAGATCTAATAAGCATCATCATAATAGTTGTAAATTGTCGTAGCTGTGTTGGGACAGTACCAGGGCTCCAGTCGCTAGTAGAAAGCATTGATGCTCAAATATTTTTGGGCACTGGAAGATGGCTAAAGTCAGATACGTTCAGCCAAAATTTTGCGAAGGACGTAACGGGTTCTGAAAGGATAAGCTAAACACAATTGGTGGTGGCGTGTTCGTTGCCGTTAGAACTAGTTTATCTTGTGCCGAAATTGAAGTAGATAGTTCCTTTGAGTTAGTAGGGGTAGAGGTGACTCTTGGCAGCCGGAATAAAATAGTAACTGATATATTTTACAGACCTCCCAATTCAGATGATATAATTGCTGAAAGGTTCAAATAAAACTTGCGTTTAATTTCAAACACGTGCCCGACGCAGGCAATTATGGTTAGTGGTTATTTCACTTTACCCTCGATATGTTGGTAAAAATATAGATCTAAATCCGGAGGTACGCATAAAACATTATCTGAAATCGTGTTAAACGCATTCTCTCAAAATTGCACCGAGCGAGGTAGCGCAGTGGTTAGCACACTGGACTCGCATTCGGGAGGACGACGGTTCAATCCCGAGTCCGGCCATCCTGATTTAGGTTTTCCGTGATTTCCCTAAATCACTCCAGGCAAATTCCGGGATGGTTCCTTTGAAAGGGCACGGCCGACTTCCTTCTCCATCCTTCCCTAACCCGATGAGACCTATGACCTCGCTGTTTGGTCTCTTCCCCCAAACCAATCAACCATCTCAAAATTGCTTCGATCAGTTAGTTCATAAGCCCACTCAAATCGTAAACGCTTATAAAAACACACTTTACCTCTCAGCAATAAGTAATCTTGACATAATAACGAGCATCAAAACGGATACATGAAATAGTGTGCAACGTCATAATAGGTGTCGTTACATGATTAAAATTAGTGCTAAAACAGATCTTCATACTATCTGATATACAAAATAAGTTTATCTCAGTGTGGCATTTCATTGTGGCATTTCATTACTTTTTGTTCTTCAAAAGTAGTATGCAGTCCTTTCTTACGCAGGTTACGCGCCGTATTTATGAGCTCTGTTTATTTCTCACACCAACTTTGCTTTAAAAAATGGTGCCTGCTCAGTACCACGGTTTTCGTTTTCATATTTACTATATTTATAATCTCTTTTTGAGAAAACTTTCAGTAAAACCATAACAAGCGATACATCAACATACGTCTCTTTCCATAGTTTCTCATATACCATTAACCCTAGTGTACTAAATCCCTGTAGAGCCTCTTCGTGGTTCCCGTCTATGTGGACAAAGTAGCGACAAGTGCTCTTGAGAACCTTCATGGAAAACACAGTTGTTAACAATGGCTGAATTATTAACCGCCTGCCTCCAGAGGTTCGCTGGCACTGGTGGCCTTGTAAATATTTAAATATTACGAAATAATACTGATGTACCTATTTTCTAATAGTGGCATAAATGTTCCATTGCTCTGAGTTTATATCATTGTGGCATCAAACGTAAAATATCAAGCAGCCTCAGTTAAAATAGTGTTAGCACATATCGCATCTTCAGTGAAGAGGAAGATTTTCTTCAAGAATAATGTTGTGTGCACAGAGGACAATGATGTAGATACAGACGTTGAAACAATAAATGAATCGGATGGAGAACCCCTGGGTGACCGTGGAAGAAAGCAGAAGACTCTACACAATTTGTACGTAAAATACTCTGTGTCACAATAATTATAATAATTTGCAACTAGTGCATAGCATGAATTATGATTTTTTTCCCATGACTTTTTGAGCAGTAAGACAGGGAATTTCCTACTAGCAGTAAAATTTACGGTGGATTAGTCGCAACGTAACATTTCCCCCTAGAGTTAAATAGAAAATATTTTAATTTTTAAAAGCAACAAAAGCTGCTTGACTGTCAAGGTAGCTTCAAAATTTTCACTAAATCGGGCAGTACTGTGGCGCTGTTGCGTATAATTCTTTTATTTAAATCTTATTGCGAGTAATGATATGAGTGCAGTTAATAACAAAAGAGAAAGTGCATTGTTAGAGTTCTATTAAGAGCCGGCCGGTGTGGCCGTGCGGTTCTAGGCGATTCCGTCTGGAACCGCGTGACCGCTACGGTCGCAGGTTCGAATCCTGCCTCGGGCATGGATGTGTGTGATGTCCTTAGGTTAGTTAGGTTTAAGTACTTCTAAGTTCTAGGGGACTGATGACCACAGATGTTAAGTCCCATAGTGCTCAGAGCCATTTGAATGGCTTTTTTGTTATTAAGGGTCACCGTATTTCCGAAATAATGTAAAATCTAAATTGGGGGTGGAATACAGAGCTGTATCCGCTGTCCTATGAGAGGCAAGTTCGAACCGGTTTAGCGAGCATCATCGATCTCTGAGAGCCGTGTGCTTTAGTCACTGTATGTTTGGAAGTAATGTGAATAAACACCGTCATCCACAACGCTTATGCGTTGGTTACATTCTCATGTAAAACATCTACACTTCTTTCAGACACTATATGATAAGACACTTTTAAAGCATTTCTACTTTCCGACAGTGCAGGAATTCCTGAAGAAGTACCACTAACAAATATTTTTTGCTAATATCTGCCAGTATTATCTCATGCAATAGTCCCTAAATTTCTAAGTCGCTGCAGTGTAAATATATGGTGCATTGCATTGAGAATCATTTAAAAATACTTCCTCGTATCAGACTAACCGCGCGAATAGTTGTCGCAGTCAGTGAATTACATGTTTGCCTTACCGATATTAACTCTCCTTGTATTTAGGCTACCAGTACCGATCGTGCTCTGACACGCACTCATTACCTGCTCTCGGCAGACATCTACATCTATATGGATAATCTGCAAATCACATTGAAGTGCCTGGCAGAGAGTTCTTCGAATCACCGTCACAATTCTCTATTATTCCAATCTCGTATAGCGCGTGGAAAGAATGAACACCTTTATCTTTCCGTACGAGCTCTGATTTCCCTTACTTTATAGTGGCGATCGTTTCTTCCTATGTAGGTCGGTGTCAACAAAATATTTTTTGCATTCGGAGGAGAAAGTTAGTGATTGGAATTTCGTGAGAAGATTCCGTCGCAACGAAAAACGCCTTTCTTTAAAATGATTTCCAGCCCAAATCGTGTATCATTTCTGTGACTCTCTCCCCCATATTTCGCGATAATACAAAACGTGCTGCCCTTTCTTTGAACATTTTCGATGTACTCCGTCAGTCCTATCTTGTAAGGATCCCACACCGCGCAGCAGTATTCTAAAAGAGGACGGAAAAGCGTAGTGTAGGCAGTCTCCTTAGTAGGTCTGTTACATTTTCTAAGTGTCCTGCCAATAAACCGCAATCTATGGTTAGCCTTCCACACAACATTTTCTGTGTGTTCCTTCCAATTTAAGTTGTTCGTAATTGTAATACCAAGGTATTTAGCTGAATTTACAGCTTTTAGATTAGACTGATTTATCGTGTAACCGAAGTTTAACGAGTTCCTTTTAGCACTCATGTGGATGACCTCACACATTTCCTTATTTAGGGTCAACTGCCAATTTTCGAACCATTCAGATACCTTTTCTAAATCTTTTTGCAGTTTGTTTTGATCTTCTGATGACTTTATTAGTCGATAATTACAGCGTCATCTGCAGACAACCAAAGACGACTCCTCAGATTGTCTCCAAAATAGTTTATAAAGATAAAAAAAAGCAAAGGGCCTATGACACTACCTTGGGGAACGCCAGAAATCACCTCTGTTTTACTCGATGACTTTCCGTCAATTACTAGGAACTGTGACCTCTCTGACAGGAAATCACAAATCCAGTCACATAACTGAGGCGATATTCCATAAGCACGCTATGTCACTAGAAGCCGCTTGTGTGGTACAGTGTCAAAAGCCTTCCGGAAATCCAGAAATACGGAATCGATCTGAAATCCCTTGTCAATAGCACTCAACACTCCATGTGTTTCACATAAACGATGTTTTCTAAACCCATGTTGACTGTGTGTCAATATACCGTTTTCTTTGAGGGAATTCATAATGTTCGAACACGTATGTTCTAAAATTTTGCTGCATATTGACGTTAACGATATGGGCCTGTATTTTAGTGGATTACTTCTACTACCTTTCTTGAATATCGGTGTGACCTATGCAACTTTCTAGTCTTTGGGTACCGATTTTTCGTCTAGCGAACGGTTGTATATGATAAGTGTGGAGCTAATGCATCAGCATACTCCGAAAGGAACCTGATTGATATAACGTCTGGACCAGAAGACTTGCTTTTATTAAGTTATTTAAGTTGCTTCACTACTCAGAGTATACTTACTTCCACGTTACTCATGTTGGCAACTGTTCTCGATTCTAATTCTGGAATATTTACTCCGTCTTCTTCTGTGAAGGCATTTCGGAATGCTGTGTTTAGTAACTCTGCTTCGGCAGCACTGTCTTCGATAGTATCTCCATTGCTATCGAGCAGAGAAGGCATTAATTGTCTCTTGCCGCTAACATACTTCACATACGACCAGAATCTCTCTGGATTTTCTGCCAGGTTTCGAGACAAGTTTCGTTGTGGAAACTGTTATAAGGATCTCGCATGTAAGTCCGCGCTAAGTTTCGAGCTTCTGTAAATGATCGCCAATCTTGGGGATTTACGGGGCAATATTACGAATATACACACCCGTATTCCTCAAAAACGTTCTGTTTTTTCAATTCTCTACCGATTTTGACACAGCTTGCTCGAGCGCCCATGGACGATAAACTGATACGAATAATTCATCACCAGATGGCGTTTTTGGCAGAGAAACGTGTTCATAATATATGAAACATTGGTGTACAAGGTCGCGTCGGTAACGAAGTCATTAGCGAAGGCGACAAAGCTCCCGTTGAGGAAATATAGTGAAGGAAATCGACCGTGTCCTTTCAAAGGAATCACCTCAGCATTCGACTTAAGCGATTTAGGGAAATCACAGCAAACCTATATTTGAAAGAGCTGGTGGAGATTCGAGAAGGCGTCATCCGGATATGAGTCGAGTGTCTTACAACTGCTCCAAGGTCTCACTCTCTAGAATTTGAACAAACGTTACAAAAAATATTTACGTATATTAGGTACGCACATGCTCACAACACACTTACGTTATGACGCCTTACTTTATAAACCAGAAGCATTTTTCGCAAAAAATTGTTGAATCATGGTGTTATATTTACTTCGTTGCCTCTTAGTCCAGTCCACTGAGTGCTTAATGCTGTAACTGTAGGTTTTACTAATAACCCGATGTCATTCCACTGTCGCACTGTAAATACACTCCTGGAAATGGAAAAAAGAACACATTGACACCGGTGTGTCAGACCCACAAAACTTGCTCCGGACACTGCTAGAAGGCTGTACAAGCAATGATCGCACGCACGGCACAGCGGATACACCAGGAACCGCGGTGTTGGCCGTCGAATGGCGCTAGCTGCGCAGCATTTGTGCACCGCCGCCGTCAGTGTCAGCTAGTTTGCCGTGGCATACGGAGCTCCATCGCAGTCCTTAACACTGGTAGCATGCCGCGACAGCGTGGACGTGAACCGTATGTGCAGTTGACGGACTTTGAGCGAGGGCGTATAGTGGGCAGGCGGGAGGCCGGGTGGACGTACCGCCGAATTGCTCAACACGTGGGGCGCGAGGTCTCCACAGTACATCGATGTTGTCGCCAGTGGTCGACGGAAGGTGCACGTGCCCGTCGACCTGGGACCGGACCGAAGCGACGCACGGATGCACGCCAAGACCGTAGGATCCTACGCAGTGCCGTAGGGGACCGCACCGCCACTTCCCACCAAATTAGGGACACTGTTGCTCCTGGGGTATCGGCGAGGACCATTCGCAACCGTCTCCATGAAGCTGGGCTACGGTCCCGCACACCGTTAGGCCGTCTTCCGCTCACGCCCCAACATCGTGCAGCCCGCCTCCAGTGGTGTCGCGACAGGCGTGAATGGAGGGACGAATGGAGACGTGTCGTCTTCAGCGATGAGAGTCGCTTCTGCCTTGGTGCCAATGATGGTCGTATGCGTGTTTGGCGCCGTGCAGGTGAGCGCCACAATCAGGACTGCATACGACCGAGGCACACGCGGTCTGCACGTCCAGCACGAACGCTGGTCCAACTGAGGCGCCAGGTGGAAATGGCATGGCAAGCCGTTCCACAGGACTACATCCAGCATCTCTACGATCGTCTCCATGGGAGAATAGCAGCCTGCATTGCTGCGAAAGGTGGATATACACTGTACTAGTGCCGACATTGTGCATGCTCTGTTGCCTGTGTCTATGTGCCTGTGGTTCTGTCAGTGTGATCATCATGTGATGTATCTGACCCCAGGAATGTGTCAATAAAGTTTCCACTTCCTGGGACAATGAATCCACGGTGTTCTTATTTCAATTTCCAGGAGTGTAATTATACTATCTGAAACTAAGTCACGATAAAAGAATAAATTATTCTATTTAAGCCGTCAATAAAGCGATACCTGCAGCCAGGGAATTTGCTTAAGGGGTAGTCCTATATGACCGCATGAAAAGTAAGTGATTTTCGTGGTTTCTTTCAAGTAAAATAGAAAGTAATGCTAAATCCCATGGTACAGTTTTTTTCCTTATATTTCTGTATTTAATAAAACTTTTGTTTTCACAAGAGAATATCTCTGTAACCGCCACACAAGGTGAAGGACCCCTTTCAACCGCAACCCTCCTTATTGAAGCCATAACAAAACAATTTTGTGTTCGTAATTTTCAATAATCGGATAGTTGAAAATATTAACTTCTAACAAAATGGAGATCTGCTGAAAAATGGTGGTGGTTGTTAGTGTTTAACGTCCCGTCGACAACGAGGTCATTAGAGACGGATTGGGAAGGAAATCGGCCGTGCCCTTTCAAAGGAACCATCCCGGCATTTGCCTGAAGCGATTTAGGGAAATCACGGAAAACCTAAATCAGAATGGCCGGAGACGGGATTGAACCGTCGTCCTCCCGAATGCGAGTCCAGTGTGCTAACCACTGCGCCACCTCGCTCGGTGCTGAAAAATGTCATGTATTTCTCTCTATAAATCGAGACAAATGTGTACATCGAACATACACTTTTGATGATTTGTAAAACGGCTACATATACTGATACATAATTTAATTGAGAATTCCAGCATCAAATTCCGATCAAAGTTGCATGTAGTGTTCTCAAGCTATATTTCCGTCAGTTTGAATACTATAGTTCCCACCAAAATGATTTTACTGTTTTTGTTATATGTTTGCAGTACTCAGAGATCCCTGGACCATAGAGCAATTCTTCCAAATCCAAAATGAGGTCCTCCATTATCTACGTGGCCACGGTGGTCGTGCAGGCCTCTTTGGCACCTTCTGTCATCCGCTGTCCTGGTTCCTCGATACGCTTTTCGTCCACTTTTGGACAGAAGTTATAACAGGTCGGTCCGATCTCACGTTGGAGCACTATCGTAATGTGCACAAGTCCTATTAGGTCGTCGTTGATATTACATGCTGCCACCCTGGCCGGGATGTGGACTATTGCCCCGCTGTGAATGGTTTTCGGTGACATTTTATAACAAATTGCCTCGTAAGTCGATAACGGAGTTTCTAGCGAACTTTAGATGAACACTACTATGAAGTTGACACATGAGAGAATATTTTAAGTAATACTAATCGATTTCTTGATATTTTGAAATAGGGCTGCGCCGTTAACGCAACAAAAAAATAATCCCGCTGCCGAAGAATTTGCAAGATTTCCCCCCTCAGATACTTTATTGTGATAGTACAACCAACTAACTTAATATTAGTTTCCGAAAGTAGTTTAACATCATCACAGTTCCTTATATTTTGGAAGCCTCTCATACTTCGGGACGTGTCACAGCCGACGAAAAGGGTTCCGCTTTATTAGAGGCGGCATATGAGGTTAGATCATCTGGAGAAGGTATCATATTTATTCGTTATCCATAGTTTTTCGTAACACTGAAGAAGTCACGCTAATGTTCAATTGTCTTGAGCAAGAACGAATGGAAGTGCTTCTGAGATGCTCCTGATAAAATGTGAAGAGTTTCAACTGTATCTTACTAACTCGTCGACAGAAGCGACTGTGGTCGGTGCAGAGCCGAGTGGAGGGTTTGAATCAGAGGCTCAGGCGGTTCTGTGACCGTGTAGGCTGCAGATTCCTTGACTTGCGCCATCGGGTGGTGGGTTTCCGGGTTCCCCTTAGTAGACCAGGAGTCCATTAGACACAGAAAGCGACTACAAGGGTAGCGGGGGCTGTGTGGAAGGTATTGGGCGTTTTTTAGGTTAGAGGGTCTCAGGAACCCACAGAGAGGGCGTACGTCTAAAAGGGGGCCAGGTAAAACACAGTAAGGTAGTTGTAGAAATGTTCGGTATTGTAAACTGTCGTAGCTGTGTTGGGAAAGAAACAGAGGCCTGAAAGGAAGCACTGAAGCTCAAATATTTATAGGTACGGAAAGCTCCTTAAAGCCGAAAATAAATTCAGCCGAAATTTTTTCATATGACTGAACAGTGTTCAGAAAGGATAGAATAAATATAGTTGGTGACGTAGTATTTATTGCTGTCAGGAGTAGTTTACCTTGTAGTGATACTGAATTAGATAGTTACTGCGAAATAGTATGGGTAGAGGTTATACATGACAATCGGACTCAACTATTAATTGGATCGTTTTACCGACCCCCGGACTCAGAAGATATAGTTGCTGAACAGTTCAAAGAAAATTTGAGTCTCATTTCAAATAGGTACCCCACTCATACAATTATAGTCGGTGGCGACTTCTGTCTACCCTCGATGTGCAGAAAAAATTACGTTTTTAAAGCCGGCGGCTGGCATAAAACGTCATCCGAAATTGTACTGAATGCCTTGTCAGAAAATTATTTTGAACAATTAGTTCATGAGCCCACTCGAAGCGTAAATGGTTGTGAAAGCATACTTGACCTCTTAGGAACAAATAGTCCTGGACAAATAGTGAGTATCGTGATGAATGTAGGAATGAGCGACCCAGAAAAAGAGAGCGACGCACAAGAGAGCGACGCACAAGAGAGCGACGCACAAGAGAGCGACCCACAAGAGAGCGACCCACAAGAGAGCGACCCACAAGAGAGCGACCCACAAGAGAGCGACCCACAAGAGAGCGACCCACAACCGTCAAAAAGAAACGTAAAAAAAGCTTATAAAAATGCTGTTAACGCCTTCTTAAGAGAGAGTCCCCACTCCTTCAGATCTGGTCACGTAAGCGTAAAAAAGATTTGAAATGATTTCAAAGAGGTAGTATCGACGGCAACTGATACACACATACTACATAAATTAATAAGTGATGGTACTCATCCCCCATGTTATACAAAACGGTTCTGATCGCTGTTGCAAAAGCAACGAAAAGAGCATGTCAAATTTAAAAGAACGCAAAATCACCAAGATTGGATACGTTTTGCAGAAGTTCGAAACATAACGCATGCTTCAATGCGAGATGCTTTTAATAATTTCCCCGAAGAAACCCTGCCTCGGAATCTGGCAGAAAGCCCAAAGAGATTCTGATCATATACAAAGCTCACCAGTGGCAAGATGCAACCAATACCTTCACTGGGCGATAATAACGGTGAAGTCAATTATAACAGTGCGACTAAAGCAGATTTATGAAACATGGTTTTCCGAAACTTCTTCACCGAAGAAGACAAAGTAAATATTCCTGAATTCCAATGAAGAACAACTGCCAAAATGAGAAACATGGTGACATCCTCTGTGTAGACAATCAGCTCAAATCACTTAATTAAGGCAAGGCCTCCGGTCTAGATTGTATACCAGTCAGGTTCCTCTCAGAGTATGCTGATACAATAACTCCATATCTAGTAATTATATACAACCGCTCGCTCACAGAAAGATCCGTACCTAAAGACTAGAAAATTGCTCAAGTCACACCAATACTTAAAAAGGGAAGTAGGAGTAATCCACTGAATTACAGGCCCATATCAAATGGTTCAAATGGCTTTGAGCACTATGCGACTTAACTTCTGAGGTCAACAGTCGCCTATAACTTAGAACTAATTAAATCTAACTAACCTAAGGACATCACACACATCCATGCCCGAGGCAGGATTCGAACCTGCGACCGGAGCGGTCTCTCGGCTCCAGGCCCATATCGCTAACATTGATTTGCAGTAGGGTTTTGAAACATAAACTGTATTCGTACATTATGAAGTACCTCGAATAAAACGATTTATTGGCACATTGTCAGCACGGATTCAGAAAATATCGTTCTTGCGAAACATAACTAACACTTTGTACTCATGAAGTAATAAGTGCTATCGGCAGGGGATGTCAAATGGATTCCATGTTTTAGATTTCCAGAAGGCCTTCGACACTGCTCCTCACAAGCGTCTACTAACCAAACTGCGTTCCTATGGAATATCACCTCAGTTGTGCGTCTGGATTCGTGATTTCCTGTCACAAAGGTCACAGTTCGTAGTAATAGACGGGAAATCGTCGAGTAAAACGGAAGTAATATCCGACGTTCCCCAAGGAAGTGTTATAGGCCCTCTATTGTTCATGATTTATATCAACGACATAGGAGACGATCTAAGTGGCCCTCTTAGATTATTTGCAGATGATGCTGCCATTTACCGTCTTGTAAAGTCATCAGATGACCAAAATGAATTGCGAAATGATTTAGGTAAGATATCTGTATGGTGCGAAAAGAGGTAACTGACCCTGAATAAATAAAAGTGCAAAGTTATTCACATGAGTACTAAAATAAATCCGCTAAATTTCGATTACGCCATAAGTCACACAAATCTGAAGGCTGTAAATTCAACCAAATACTTAGGGGTTACAATTACAAATAACCTAAATTGGAAGGATGACATATATAGTGTTGTGTGCATAGCAAACCAAAGACTGCATCCATTGGCAGAACACTTAGAAGGTACAACAGGTCTCCTAAAGTGACTGTTTACACCACGCTTGTTCGCCCTATTCTGGAGTATTGCTGTGCGGTGTGGGATCCGCATCAGGTGGGGCCAACGAATGACAAAGTTCGAAGAAGGGCGGCTCGTTTCATATTATCGCGAAATAGGGGAGATGGGGCCGCGGGCATAATACGTGAATTGGAGTGGCCATCATTAAAATAAAGGCGTTTTTCGTTGCGACGGCATCTTCACATGAAATTTCAATCACCAGCTTTCTCAACGATTGCGGAAACATTGTGTTGGCACACAACAACATAGGGAGAAATGATGATCACGATAAGATAGGAGAAGTCTGGGCTCGCAAAGAAAAATGTAAGTGCTCGTTTTTCCCGCTAGCCGTTCGAGAGTGGGACGGTAGAGAGGCAGCTTGAAGGTCGTGCATTGAATCCTCTGCCAGGCACTTTAGTGTGAATAGGAGAGTAATCATGTAGATGTAGAAGAACTCTGGTGTACAGACATACTTATTGTCTTATTTCCTTATTCCACTCACAAATTAAGTAAAAAAGCTAAGTAACAAGTACCATCTTTTATAAAATAAACAATGGCTTTGAATGTATAAATGGAGACGCCGGTTAATTTAAACCTCTTGCAATAATACGAAAAAAATGTGTTCAAGCTTGCTCCGGACATCGAACTTTAACTGAAGTGCAGAACAGAATTAAATAGCCAGCGCCTGTTAAGGAATGGCAAAGCTGTGTTGTTTGCAGATCGTTTCCCTTTAGTAATGGATCGTACGAAATGGCGAGTTCGTAATTACCACTAGCTTCATTACTCGAAGGATAAGAGCCACTGCGAACAAAGTTAGCCAAGACTCGGGGTGTCGCTGCCAAAGACAAAGCTAACTACTCCGGTTCTAATGAAAGTAACGGAACGGACAAAGACGCTCGCGCTACGAGTAGGCAGCCCATTTTCTCTTTTTTTTTTTACCTTTACGGGAACTATGTTCCAGGTTGTGTGATCATCGCGTAAATCTGCGTCCGCTCTATATCAACTAATGTATTGACTATTATAGTTGCACTGACTACTACAGGTACCACCGAAAGAGGGAGTAGAGGACAGTGAAAGAAGTAAATAATCGTAATGAACACAAATCCAGAAACCAATGATTACCCCCGTATGACGTCTACAGGAGTGCAGTCACGAAAATGCTACAACACTGTTCATGCCTGTGGTAACGTTTATTTCGAAAATTCGCTAGTAAGGTGTTAATTACAAAGTGATAGAATGTCCTCGTCTAATTTTATAATCTTCCTGAATACTTAAGTACTGGTAAATAGCGTTTCAACAACAAGTGCATCGATCGTGGCTCCCCAATATCATAGCCTCCCAGATCCCTTGACCTGAACCCTCTACATTTTTTATGGGGATATGTAAAAGCTTTGGTGTGTTTTAGCCCTGTTGACAGTGTCGAACTCCAGGAACGCATTATGAATGGTTGCCAATGCACCTGAAACGCACCTGGGACTTTTGAACGTGTGAGGGCATCGACGAGGAGAAATGCTGAAGTTTGCTTCCACATGAGCGGTTGTTATGGGGAATACTTGTCATAGTGTGTGTGTCGACAATAGCGTATCTGCAGTACGGATTCTGGCGACTGTCAAAATGATCACGAACTCATTCGTAACACTTCGTAGCGAGGAAACTATTCGTTTCATGACATATTTATTGGGATTACTTACTTTTTTCATTGTCCTCTCTTCTCTCCTTTCGGTTTTACTTATAAAAGTGGGAGAGGCAGTATATCACAATCATGTTTTTCGGACTGAGTCCCCTAGCCATAGCGTACACAGCTGTCGCGCCTAGATGAACAAGGTTTTTTTTCCCTTATAATGACGGGCAGCTGTTGTATCAGTCCAGCTTCACCCTGTAGAGTATCATAAACACGTTAATCTGTAAGAAATGGCTGCTCGACCAGGATGTATGTGAAAGCCAGAATCCACACACTAAAACATTTACAGGCTTCTTCTACTGCTTTAATGACTTGTAGTTTCTAAATTAGAACGTACTTTTAGGACAAAAGAAATCGTAGCCACCTCACCACGTAGTTGAACATCAAAATTGTTGTTATTCACCGGTCTGTACAATGATTAGCTGTGAGGAATATACAGAGAACAAAAATAATTAAACGATATTCGCTACTCAGACACCAGTCTCGCTAAAACGGTCACAGCGACAAGATATTCTATAACCTCCACTCATAGAGAAGAAACTCATTTTCTTTCTAAAGTGTTTCAAGGAGGTTTCCTACGTATCATATTAACGATAACGCTCTTTACTCTTCATATTCTGAAAAACTAAGTGTTTACAAGGAATTGTTCGGTTACTTACCACGCGAAGCCTATTTCATGAATACCAAGCCCAGTGGCACCGAAAACTGCTAATTCGGAGCTCGAGTCTAGAGTTTCGAATACCAAACAAGTTTGACCATTACCAGAGCGTCACCTTAAGAAGTTACGCTAGGAAAATATTAACAAAAATTATTTACAGAAAATTGGAGCGACTGATAGAAGGCGAGCTGGGGCAGCATCAGTTTCAGCTCCGACGAAATGTAAGAACCGAGAGACTATGGCCTGCTTGCTAAGAAAGCCGAAGAAAAACATCTATGCTGTAGCATTCGCAGATTTAGGGAATACATTTGACAACGTTGACTGGGAAACTTTCTTTGAATCTCTAAGAGTAGCAATGATACAATACAGGGGCGAAAGTTTATCTACAATTGGCACAGGCACGGGACTTCAGTTATAAGAGCCGAAGGGCGTGAAACAGAGGTAGCTGTCGAGAAGGGACATGGTTGTGGCCTATACGTCACATTATACAGTCTGTACATTGAAAGTAAGTAAAGGAAACCAAACAGAAATTTTGAAAGGAAATTAATGTTCAGAGAACAGTAATAAAAACCTGCAAGGTTTCCGATGATATTGTAATTCTGTCAGAGCCCGCAAAGGACGCTTAACAACTGTTGACGTCAAGGGTAATGGAGCGTAGCCGAATTGAATCAGGCAGTGCTGGGGAGACTCGACCAGGAAATGAGGCACTGAAAGTAGTGGACAAATTTTGCTATTTAGTAAATCCATACATATTATGAAAGTATCTATGTACACCTGTATGTATTTATGTTCGACATCTCATCGTAAATCACTGGATTGATTTCAACTAAACTTGGTACACACGTCACTTAACATTTGTAAAGATCCGCTGAGGCGGTAAGAACCATCTACCTCTCAAAGGGGTGGGAGTGGGGATTAAAAAGAGGTGCAGCTGACGATGCGTAAATAGCCAGACTATATTCATCCAATATTTGATAAGGAGAGCATTTAGTGGCTTGCAACCAAATTGACAATTGCAAACCACAACGAGAATTTTTCTCGCTGACATCCGCCACAAAATGACAAAAGGGAGAAGCTTATCGCTCATTATACTTTCGCTGTTCATATGTCCAACTACCACATCAACAAGACCTTTTAATTTATGATTTCTTTATTAATAACTTAACATGCAGACAGTATTCACATATGCAGCTGAATGTGCTCGCAAAAATATATTGCACGACATATAGCTCAGGAGATGTGAGGTCATGAACACAGAGCTGCGTGAGATACTGTTGCATCTTGCATGACGTTTTAATTTATTACTTCTTTCTACCAGCTGTACTTACAACACATTTCGCAGACGGTAGCCACACGTAGCACTAGATCCAGCTGCAAAATTATATCACATTGAAGTCATAGTTCAGGAGATATGACGTCATGAACATTGACCTGCGAGAAAAAGAAACTGCAGGGCGAAATTCGGAAACATGTGAAATATGTTAAAACCATGTGCAATATATGCAAAAAGCCATGGTAAAAAGCTCCATCCATGCATCTGAATCGATTTCAATCAAACTTCGTACAAATATTACATGTTGTTGTGGTCTTCAGTCCTGAGACTGGTTTGATGCAGCTCTCCATGCTAATCTATCCTGTGCAAGCTCCATCTCCCAGTAGCTACTGCAACCGACATCCTTCTGAATCTGCTTAGTGTATTCATCTCTTGGCCTCCCTCTACGATTTTTACCCTCCACGCTGCCCTCCAATGCTAAATTAATGATCCCTTGATGCCTCAGGACATGTCCTACCAACCGATCTCTTCTTCTAGTCAAGTTGTGCCACGAACTTCTCTTCTCCCCAATCCTATTCAATACCTCCTCATTAGTTATGTGATCTACCCACCTAATCTTCAACATTCTTCTGTAGCACCACATTTCGAAAGCTTCTATTATCTTATTGTCCAAAATATTATTCGTCCATGTTTCACTTCCATACATGGCTACACTCCATACAAATACTTTCAGAAACGACTTCCTCTCACTTAAATCTATACTCGATGTTAACAAATTTCTCTTCTTCAGAAACGCTTTCCTTGCCATTGCCAGTCTACATTTTATATCCTCTCTACTTCGACCATCATCAGTTATTTTGCTCCCCAAATAGCAAAACTCCTTTACTACTTTAAGTGTCTCATTTCCTAATCTAATTCCCTCAGCATCACCAGACGTAATTCGATTACATTCCATTGTTCTCGTTTTGCTTTTGTTAATGTGCATCTTATATCCTCCTTTCAAGACACTGTCCATTCCGTTCAACTGCTCTTCCAAGTCCTTTGCTGTCTCTGACATAATTACAATGTCATCGGCGAACCGGAAAGTTTTTATTTCTTCTCCGTGGATTTTAATACCTACTCCGAATTTTTCTTTTGTTTCCTTTACTGCTTGCTCAATATACAGATTGAATAACATTGGGGAGAGGCTGCAACCCTGTCTTACTCCCTTGCCAACCACTGCTTTCCTTTCATGTCCCTCGACTCTTATAACTGTCATCTGCTTTCTGTACATATTGTAAATATCCTTTCGCTCCCTTTATTATACCCCTGCCACCTTCAAAATTTGAAACAGAGTATTCCAGTCAACATTGTCAAAAGATTTCTCTAAGTCTATAAATGCTAGAAACGTAGGTTTGCCTTTCCTTAATCTTTCTTCTAAGGTAAGTCGTAAGGTCAGTATGGCCTCAAGTGTTCCAACATTTCTACGAAATCCAAACTGATCTTCCCTGAGGTTGGCTTCTACCAGTTTTTCCATTCGTCTGTAAATAATTCGCGTTAGTATTTTGCAGCTGTGACTTATTAAACTGATAGTTCGGTAATTTTCACATCTGTCAACACCTGCTTTCTTTGGGATTGGAATTATTATATTCTTCTTGACGTTTGAAGGTAATTCACCTGTCTCGTACGTCTTGCTCACCAGATGGTAGAGTTTTGTCAGGACTGGCTCTCCCAAGGCCGTCAGTAGTTCTAATGGAATGTTGTCTACTCCTTGGGCCTTGTTTCGACTCAGGTCTTTCAGTGTTCTGTCAAACTCTTCACGCAGTATCGTATCTCCCATTTCATCTTCAAAATATACTCCTTCCACCTTTCTGCTTTCCCTTCTTTGCATAGAACTGGGTTTCCATCTGAACTCTTGATATTCATACAAGTGGCTTTCTTTTCTCCAAAGGTCTCTTTGATTTTCCTGTAGGCTGTATCTATCTTACCCCTAGTGAGATAAGCCTCTACAGCCTTACATTTGTCCTCTAGCCATGGCTGCTTAGCCATTTTGCACTTCCTGTCGATATCATTTTTGAGACGTTTGTATTCCTTTTTGCCTGCTTCATTTACTACATTTTTATATTTTCTCCTTTCATCAATTAAATTGAATATTTCTTCTGTTACCCAAGGATTTCTACTAGGCCTCGTCTTTTTACCTACTCGATCCTCTGCTGGCTTCACTACTTCATCCCTCAAAGCTATCCATTCGTCTTCTACTGTGTTTCTTTCCCCCATTCCTGTCAATGGTTCCCTTATGCTTTCCCTGAAACTCTGTACAACCTTTGGTTTAGTCAGTTTATCCAGGTCCCATCTCCCTAAATTCCCACCTTTTTGCTATTTCTTCAGTTTTAACCTGCAGTTCATAACCAATGGATTGTGGTCAGAGTCCACATCTGCCCCTGGAAATGTCCTACAATTTAAAACCTGGTTCCTAAATCTCTGCGTTATCATTATATAATCTATCTGATACCTTTTAGTATCTCCAGGATTCTTCCATGTAAACAGCCTTCTTTTATGGTTCTTGAACCAAGTGTTAGCTATGATTAAGTTGTGCTCTGTGCAAAAGTCTACCAGGCGGCTTCCTCTTTCATTTCTTAGCCCCAATCCATATTCACCTACTATGTTTCCTTCCCTCCCTTTTCCTACTCTTGAATTCCAGTCACCCATCACTACTAAATTTTCGTCTCCCTTCACTACCTGAATAATTTCTTTTATCTCATCATATATTTCTTCAATTTCTTCGTCATCTGCAGAGCTAGTTGGCATATAAACGTGTACTACTGTATTAGGCATGGGCTTCGTGTCTATCTTGGCCACAATAATGCGTTCACTATGCTGTTTGTAGTAGCTTACCCGCACACCTATTTTTTTATTCATTATTAAACCTACTCCTGCATTACCCCTATTTGATTCTGAATTTATAACCCTGTATTCACCTGACCAAAAGTTTTGTTCCTCCTGCCACCGAACTTCACTAATTCCCACTATATCAAACTTTAATCTATCCATTTCCCCTTTTAAATTTTCTAACTTACCTCCCTGATTAAGGGCTCGGACATTCCACGCTCCGATCCGTAGAATGCCATTTTTCTTTCTCAAATATAAAGAAACACCTGGGGGGGGGGGGGGGGGGTAACAATTGGCAACCTTCAATTGGAGTGGAGGTGACAGCGTTGAGTGAGAATAGGGAAGAAGCAGATGGACCGATAGAAATGGGATAAGAGGAGATATAGAGGAGGAGGAGGAGGAGGAGGAGGAGGAGGAGGAGGAGGAGGAGGAGGAAGAGCTGGAACGAGAGAGGGTAAAAGGAAGAGCTGGAATGAGAGAGGAGCGAGAGGAGACGGACAGAGAGAGAGAGAGAGAGAGAGAGAGAGAGAGAGAGAGAGAGAGAGAGAGAGAGCGAGAGCGGGGGGGAGGGGAAGAGGAGACGGACAGACAGAGAGAGGGGGAAGAGGAGACGGACAGACAGAGAGAGGGGGAAGAGGAGACGGACAGACAGAGAGAGGGGGAAGAGGAGACGGACAGACAGAGAGAGGGGGAAGAGGAGACGGACAGACAGAGAGAGGGGGAAGAGGAGACGGACAGACAGAGAGAGGGGGAAGAGGAGACGGACAGACAGAGAGAGGGGGAAGAGGAGACGGACAGACAGAGAGAGGGGGAAGAGGAGACGGACAGACAGAGAGAGGGGGAAGAGGAGACGGACAGACAGAGAGAGGGGGAAGAGGAGACGGACAGACAGAGCGAGGGGGAAGAGGAGACAGACAGACAGAGAGGGGGAAGAGGAGACGGACAGACAGAGAGGGGGAAGAGGAGACGGACAGACAGAGAGAGGGGGAAGAGGAGGAGATGAACATAGAAAGGGAGAAGAGGACATGGACATATAGATGGGAGAGGGGGTGGATATTGACAAAGGGAAAGGGGAGAAGGAGAGTGACTGAGTGGGGAGGGAGAGGTGAACTAATAGAAGAGTGCTGCAATAATTACTTACCGAGGCAATACCAGGCACTCAGCTAATACAATATAAAACACAGACTGGTAGTAGCAAGAAAACCATGTCTGAAATTTGAAATAGTTAATCCTGATCATTGGTACTAGGCATGGCTCGTTTATGCGAGGGCAAGACAGATTTACTTGGGAGAAGCTGAACTATCTGCTTAACAGAGTGAACAGCATACACATTGTAGATAAACAAGTCATTGCATGTTATTGCTATGAAATATATTATTATTAAGAATTAAACTCTCTTTCAACAAACATGATATACACAAGGATTAGAGAAGGATCAACCTCGGCTACGGCTACGTTTAACTACGGACATCGTATCTTTCTTCTTTCGAGCCTTTCATGTATTAATAGCCCATAAAATCGGAACATATTTATGTTCAACACCATTATGAACTCTAAATCCGAGTGTTTCGGACGCATGAATTAATGGGTTCATGTTTTTAACTCAGAAAAAAAAATTGAGTTCACTGCTTATGATACTGTGTATGCTAATCACTAATTTTTTTCTTTTGTTATTAGTAAAAGGCTGTCGGATCTACTTAATTTTGCTGCCATCTTGCTAGTCGAAAGCGAGAGTTCCCAAGAAGCAGTGAGAAACAGTTTTGTGAGACGTATTTATTTTTTAACTTTCTGCTTTAGAGTAATGACCAGAATTTGTTTGCGAAACAATAAAAGTCGTTGGGATATTTCAGCGCTCAGGAATAAGGCATTTAATATGCAGGAGACTGAATAAAGTAGAACGACACTGCCACATCTAGATTAAACTCCCGACCCAACCTAACTCATCAGGTTAAATATAAGATTCGTCGACAACTTTACTCTTTCTTCTCTTTATTGCTTCAGACAATTTATTCGAAACTGACGCATTGTCTGTCGAAGTGCTGATAGGGAGAATGAGGCGTAGATAGACTGTTTAGCTTGTGCAAATGATACAGGCATAATAAAGTTTTGAAACAGAACAAAATGAAGGATTGAAAGCAGTAGCAGAACAGACTGGCTTGAAAATATTGTTGGAAAGTAGTAGGAGTTACGTCGAAAATATGAAGAACAATACAGCCACATTAAACACCAAATACAAACCAATAAAACATCGGAACAATTTTAAATACGTTACTAAATGGATTACACGTAATGAGGGAAGATGAGTCCTTGTAAACAAATGCCAGAAAAACCAAATATATTTTCAAAGCATACAATACATTTACAAACAAAAGTGCTCTTCCGTTAATTCTAAAATTCGTTATTGTATAGGGTGTAACAAAAAGATATGGACAAATTTTCTGGAAACATTCCTCTCACGTAGAATAAGAATACATATGTGGACATGCGTCCGGTGAAGCTTTGTCTCTGTGTTTGAGCTCAATTTCTACAACTGTTCGACACATTAATCGTGGGAAAAACATAAGTATGGAACATATCAGCACAGTATTTAACACCTTCATAAATCAAATGTTCAAAATACCCCCATTACCAAGGGTACATGCATCAGCCCGCCTTCGCATTGAATGTCCAATGTGCTGAGTGCGTTTATGTCCGGAAAGCGTGGAGGCGAAGCAATTGGTCCACCCCTACCTATCCTTCTGTTAGGGGATCAATTATTTAAAAGTCTAAGAACGTTAACACTGAAATGACAAGGTGCGCCATTGTGCATGAAGTAAATGTTTCGTGACACTTGTAAAGGCACATGTTCTAGTAAAACGGGCAGCGTATTCGCTAAGAAAGCATTGTAAGTCGCCTCCTCCTCCAGCTGATCTAGGCCTCTACCAGTCGCGAGTAATAGGCTTAGACGTCCATTGCCTCCTATGAGTGTGTGTTTCCCATTATTAAGATGATTATGAGCCCGCATCTCGTGGTCGTGCGGTAGCGTTCTCGCTTCCCACGCCCGGGTTCCCGGGTTCGATTCCCGGCGGGGTCAGGCATTTTCTCTGCCTCGTGATGGCAGGGTGTTGTGTATTGTCCTTAGGTTAGTAAGGTTTAC
This sequence comes from Schistocerca gregaria, assembly GCF_023897955.1. Lineage (NCBI taxonomy): Eukaryota > Metazoa > Arthropoda > Insecta > Orthoptera > Acrididae > Schistocerca > Schistocerca gregaria. The sequence continues at coordinate 541,332,128 of NC_064931.1, forward strand.
GTAGTTATAAGTTCTAGGGGACTGATGACCATAGATGTTAAGTCCCATAGTGCTCAGAGCCATTTGAACCATTTTGATGATTATGAAGAGAAGTAGAAAATGAGCTCTAACATGGAACTGGAGCGGTTCGGGCCCATGTCCATATAATGTATTTTTCGCCCTGGGTGTGAAGAATGTTTAATGAAAGTATGACCATATCTTTTTGTTACGCCCTATAAATCTGTCATAAAACCAGTTTATTTACACGCATCTGAGTGTCTCAGAGATGATTCCTAGCATCATTAAAAGGAATAGATTAAATTATCTTACACATTTACAGGGTCTTAGTTATATAAAAAGCGACCTACATAAAAAAGTCGAAAAACAAATATATTCTAAAATAAGAAAAATACGGACGCAATTCGCAAATGGTGTGAATGGTTTCTTGACCAGTACGAAGAACTGAATGACAGCAGTGGAAGAAACACAGCTTCTATATCATTTGCGTGATACTGAAAGCAAGAATAAACTGGTACATGGGCATCAAAATATCTAGAGGAAATTGGCATACAAGCAGCAGACACACAAAACCTAAACAGTTCCAGAGCAGATGCACTAATATTTGGGACATTCCAAATTCAGAAAATGACAATGGTAACAAATTATCGGATGAATGCTATGACAGACAAAGTTAATTGATGAAAAATGAATGTTTTAAAGAAAACAAAACCTATGTGAGTAACTGTCATACTGGTTGTAAGCTTTAGTGGACTATTTTAACTTATTTGTTTTTTCATCAGATTTCGTGCGACCACGCAACACAGTGCTAGTTTATCAGGCAATAGGTCTGTACGAATGTTTACAGACTGCTGATTAGAAAACTTATAAACAAGAAGAAACTAAATATTAGAAAAATGCAACAAAAATTGTTGGAATGTATACGATAAATAGCACCTTACGGGTCAAAGTACTCACATACTACGTGGAGCTTCTGTACGGAATAGGAATGCTCTACAAGGAAAACAGTGAAGTCAGATTTGAAGACTCGTTGTATATCATTCTATTTCTTTTCACTTTGCCGGTATTCTACTGAAAATGAATCGCCCTTTATAGTGTGCACCGTCCTGTAAAATTCTTAAGGATGTTTTATCGAAATGAAAATCGTTTTGCCATTCATAGTCACTCCATGACAAAGTCTATTTTGAATGAGTCTACACTGATCAATAAATCTCATGAAAAACTATCTGTACCGGCATTGTAGAGTCAGATAACCAAGTAAGCTGGATAACAGCCTACACGACGTTCGCGTATTGACAATGCAGACCTACCTGGCTACCCTTTCCTGGACCAAGGTCAATCTTGGTGAATGCATGGAATTTTTCCAAACTAATACCATCTGAATAACAGAGTGGGAATATACAAGTTTTCACATCTCACTGTTAGAAACTATGGAGATTATTCTCATAATGAAGACTGTATCATTCAGTTTATAAAAAATCTTAAGCGTGATGCTTCCAAGGAAGTTATCCATCATAGATTTTACTTTTACAAATGTTCCGTGTCTAGAACTTCATGCATTGTGTGTGTGGTTTTTTTTTGTGGTTAGGGCTTAATCTGTTCTCTGAAAGCCATGTCTTAATGTTACCAACTATCTTATTAGCTGAATCATTTACTTTACATTCCAGATCTTTCACAGTAACATTTGACATCTGCGAAGTCAACTCTTTGAATCACGTGATATTTAGTTTATTAAAAAAAGCAACGGACCCATAACAGAATCCTCGGGACCCTATTTTACATGAACCCAGTCGATTCAAATCTCTTCTCTGTTTGCTGATACTGGTAGACAACCTTGTGCTTCCTGCTTTCCTGATATGAAGTGGACCATTGCTGATCTTTTCCCCCAATCCTATAATGTTCCAATTTATTGACAAGAACTGTATGGACTATACTGTGAAACACTTTTGTTAAATTAAAGGAAATACCAAAGTTCTCAAACTATCTTTTATCCCTTTTACTGCTTTACACACGAGAATAAATTACATTCCTGTACTTACTCCTTTCCTGAACTGAGTTCTAGTCTGACAACTAACTATGTGCAATGAGATGTGCCACAACTCTCTCACACATTGCTCTCTCAGAAAACTTCAAAATAGATGATCGATCAATGACATAAATAAATTACTTAAATTAACTCATGCGAAAAAGGTAGAAAGAAAGGCAGATTTCATACGAAAGTATATTGCGAAGGAAAGAGAAGAAAGGGAGATTAAGGTGTAACATTCTGTTGAATACGCGGTCGTTACAGTAGAGCTCAGGTGCGGATGAATTCAGATTTGGGAAAGCGAACGATCGCACACTTTTTATGGAAACAACCCTGATGTCCTCCTTTATCAGTTTTGGGAAACCACATATAGCAAAATTTCGTCGGCCATATGAGTTCCATGTGCTTTAACCACATTGCTACCCCGCTCAGAATAAATGTTACGAAAGATATCGTAGGAAATCTAGCCTTTGTATCACTCGAAATATAGCACAGACTCAGAGAATACTTGCAACAGAACCTCTCTAGAAATCCATATAAGAACACAGGTTCTAACTGACTGTGAGTGATAGTCTTATTCTCACCTCTATCGGTATTAGAATTATAAATGAATCATTCACATGGTTTATGAGATTTATTGATGAGAGACTAACAGTCATCGAGTGCATTATTAATTATCAATATAAGATGTTTTCTGCGTAATAATGTTTCAAATCAACCTCTGAGAATAGTTTAAAAAGGAAAATTCGTGGCTTGCGTTTCACTTCACGTAAACTAATCCTAGATAAGACCAGCCAGGGCGCTGTACGCGAAGGTCCTACGGAACTCTGAGATATGGAGTCCGTGTCATAAATAAGCAGATCGATAGCCACATGTAGACATTTAAGTGGAAATAAAGGATGGACTTGCTTTCTCGTTGGTCTCTGCTGTCTCGTAAAACATCGAGAAAATATCTGTACAGAATTTAGTAGTGGCGACGAAACTTCAGCAGAATTCTTTGCATTGGATGAGAACTTATTTTTCCTACCACTAGGCGCTGTCTTGATTCCTGGGCAGACTATTGTAACGTGTAACGGTAGAAGTTATCCTGCTTATAGACCAGTCAGTTGAAAAACTCCTGCTATTTTCCTTCAGCGCTTGGTAAGAGTTGAAGCTGAGTGGTAATTCTCTAACTATTCTTCATATTAATACTCTGTGTGGGAAATCAGTTTTCTTTGCAACATAACTAATCTTCACTTTCATCCATAACGTCATTACCTATCTTCTTGTGTCTCAGACAAACATCTTGCATGCGTGACATTGAGGACGTTTAAGCTCTTAGCACATTTGTTGGTATCATGTAGAAAATCAAGTATTCATAGGTTTGCGCTTGTGGAACCAACAGTTTTAAAGCAGTGGGTTCAAAATGGTCCCTTTCACCGTGGCTTGAAACAGACAGTGTAAATAATGGAAGTTTAAAATTACATACATTTCTGTTCCATTGTTAACAATGATAGTGCTTTCGTTCGCGAATGTGATCCCTGTACAAATGTGACCCTCTTTATAAATACTGAGATGTCATAACTGTGCCAGCTGCAACCTTTGTGATATAATGTCGTTAATTGAGAATGTGTGTTTTACTTCATAACACTGTAAACATAGCAATCCATTAACGTCAAAGAGTATCTGCGCTTGTGATGATATGCTTTTAAGATAAAATTACAAAAGGGAACTAATAACTCTATCGATAATCCCAGAGCAAATTCATGTTTTACTCTGCAGTCTATATTGGCCATTACATCTATCGTAAAAACTAAATAACTATATTTAATAATTAATTCGTCCATCAGGATTATTGATAAACGTTAAATGTTACTATTACTAAATATTTGAAACTTGGTTTTGGTGGTCATGGTAGGGAACACAAAACGTGAGGTTTCAAGGCACGAAAGAGGATTAAGCTAGCGAATATGTAATCATTGGTGATAAGATATGGTAGTGAATAGGTTATAAAGATCGGATATGAGTTCAGAAAATTATTTCGTAGGTGACAACCCGTAAAAGTTTTTTTCCTAAATGCTACACAGATTGTATAAGAATGACTAGTATAAGGCTTTCCTCAGTCTGAAGGTTCCGTAGGTTGACCTGACGAGCAGTAATTAACTAAGTACACCCCGTCCTTACGTTCTTGCTTCAGGTGCAATTAGGATGACCTCGCTTCTCAAGGATGATTTTGATTGTGTTAGTATTTAAGTGAATGCATGTATATCCCACAAAAAAGTAATGGAACACGGACACTAGATGCCGAACACAACGCGGCGTTGTACGGGGCCTCCTAGCTGATGTTCCGGAGTGACATACCCATCTCGGCAAGGACGACTCTGGCCGTCATTTTCTTTTCTTTATTTTTTCTTTCAGTTCCCCAAAATGAGATAATAATAAAAGTGAAAAATGACATCTCTTCAGCCAATGACGTTTACTATTTTACAGTCGTGGAATATTAAAAACAAAGTAACTGATAATTGTCTATAAAACTATATGTAGAGAATGTGTGTTTTATCTCAAACAAGTTAACATCATGAATTCTTACAAATATCACAGAAAGGATACTTGTACAGTATCTGAATATTTATGGAGATTATGAAGTTTATTATGATACGTAGTGGTGACTGAGTATGGCCTTAAGCTACTAACTTGTAGGCTGTTGTGGGCCAGGGGTTCCAACCACAGACTAGCCTTCGGCGGCCCCTACCAGAGCTTCCACCCCGTAATATTATCTGTTGACTCTACTCCAGATCGATGACACTGTCTGGCGGCAATCAGACGTCTTCATAGTTTTGTTGCTGCTTGGCGGAAATGTAGAAAACGGGATCGAGTTTCTCTTCGTGGTATAAGTTCAGGGAAGTACAGATATACTCATAAGGGGAGAATGGGTGAGTTTAGGGTTCAGAGATATCGAGGTTATCAGAGACACACACATATACATATTCGTAGACACTTCTTCAATATTTCATCATAAGAGATACGTAGCATAATCAAATAACGCATATAGCATCAGCTTATTGATCATGAACATACCGCAACAGCATAATACATATAGTCATCGTAATAATATCATAACACCTCAGTCAACTCTCAAAATCGTCGTAGCTTCCTCCAATAATTTCAAAAGCTAAAAAAATTCTCTGCTCATGTCAAAAGTGTCATGTGCCTCAAACGTACTTTAAAAATCATGATCCCATACCAAATACATCAGTCAAAGGTCTCATAATATCACAATGGTTCTGAAAAAATATGAACAGTCCACAAAGTACAGACAAAATATAATTCCGTAAGTGTGAACTTATCCAACGGTGTAATTACGTAAACATCTGTCATTGATGTAGTAAAATAAATGTTGGTCTCTCTCAGTTAAATGATCAGATAGCTGTGTAACTCTGCGTTAGAGAAATATGGTACCGATGTGTAAAGTTGTGTAAGCAAATACCATATTAGCTAGGGCTCCTGCTTGCCATACACATGGTACACAAAGTAAGGCAGGGTCGCCATATGAAACGTCCCCTTAGAAAAGTTGTACCAGACTGGGCTTAAACTGACACACAATATTTTTTTCTAGCGCATCGCAATCTGACTTTCAATAATCCCTACAAAAGAATGGCCCTATACCTTTCACAAATCACTTACCTCACAAAAATCTTCGTTACTCAAACTACTGCAATACAGCGAGCGCCACTACTGCCAGCTAAATAAAAGATTCAAACTACTGAAGGCACTAACTACTGATAGGCATAGTTAGCAAATGAAAGATTTTGATAGAGAACAAACAATGTATTTACCTTACTAGTGTTCAAAAGTCATAATGTATATAGCACTTCATGACATCCAGTCTTACAAATTTCAAAACTCCGCCATCTCTCTCCCCACATCCACCACCGCTGGCGGCTCACCTCCAACTGCGCAACGCTACGCGCTGTTAACATCCAGCTGCCCAGCACTACAATGGCGAGTATTACAACAATAACAACCAGCCACAGACTGCACACAGCACAGCCAGTGATTTTCATACAGAGCGCTACGTGGCGTTACCAATATAAAAAACCTAAACAGCCTACTTACAAAGTCGCGTGGAGTAACAAAAGATCGAATGCCTAACAAGTGGAACCATCAGCTGCATAACGTCTGAATATTACTTTTAAGACATTTGTAGGGAGTCAACATATTTCTGGAATAAATTTCTATGTACAACGATGGCCTTTATCTGTTGCTTAACCTTTACGGAGCTGCAAAAGTATGGGCAAATTCAGTGACAGACTATATCCCATTACATCAATGAGAAGGGAGTAGATATTCATGTCGGCTCTGAGGCACTAGCGCTGTGAGCAGAACGCTTCACAATCATACGATAAGTAGTGTGGAATCTTGGCCGCTATCCGGTCAGCCGCACTTTCGAATACGCGCGCTTCCAGCTACGGCGCAAGGTTTTCTGCAGCAGCCACCGTGGCATGAGGGTGCTGACACGAATGATCACGCCGCTGCCAATGAGATGAAAGCATCCCCTCTCCAGAGCTCCAGCGGCGGTGTTAAGTTCAAACATTCATGCACTGAGCTCTTTTTTGTGTGTTTACCAGTCGAGTAACAGACATTGTGTCTGGCCACTATCATCTGAATAGTGATTGTATTGAAGAGTGACAGATTTATAAATTTTTTTTATCTGTACATATTTCTACATTCAAGTGTATTGTTAGCAACTGACTCTGCAACTACAGCAACAAAGTTCTGTATTAATTTTAGTATTTGATCTAAGATACAGAATAAATTAATATCTGAATTCTCTGTTCATGAACGGCATATGTTCTTCGCCCTTGCATCCACTAAAGAACCACGCAGGGTGCAAGGAAGTTATAATAAGTAGATGAGAACATTTTGTACACAAGTCTTTCTAGCTTCATCGCGTTTATTTATTCTTTACATAATGTGAAAGTAGTACAATCCCTGTTACACACTGAACTTTGATGATTGACACTGCTCTGAAACCTTTCTTGATTATACACTGTCCAGTCACATAAATGTACCTATCAAAAGCTTGAATAACCACCTTCTGCAGCGCGGACCAATGTGAGACGGGAGTTACTGAGCTTCCGAAAGGTGCGGACGTGTTTGTGGAGCCATACGGACTCCAGTGCTGTGGCCCGCTGCACTAGGATTCTCCGTTGGGGCTCCATGGCGCTAAAACGATTGGGTTTAAATCCGGGGAGTTCGATGAACAGGTGACTACAGTAAACTCATCCCGGTGCTGTTCGAACCATTCAAGTACACTGTGAGCTGTGTGGCACATTGCATTGTCCTGCTGGAAGATGCCACCGTGACGAGGAAAAACAAACTGCATGTACGGTTGGAAACGGTCCCAAATATAGAGGCATACTTCCGTTTATCCATTGTGCCTTCCAGTATGACAAGATAACACAGAGAATGTCACTAAAACATCCCCCAGACCATAACTTTTCAGACTGTTGTAGCAGGGTGTACGCTTTCAGACATTTCACGCTGTACATGCAAACGGCTACCTGCCCGATTGGGCATACAATGCGGTTCGTCTGAAAAGACCACCTATCGCCACTCAGTGGATGTCCTAAATGGTACTGGCGTTCAGATTCCAACCTTCGTTGCCGATGAAGAGGAGTCTGCGTGGGTGCATGATCAGGTACCTGTTGTGAAGGCCCATCGCAGCAGCGTTCGCTGAACAGCCGTTCAGGAGACACTGTTGGTAGCTCCTTGCTTCATGTGGGAGGTCAGCTGCTCAACATTTGCACTTCTATTATTCCTTCCACGTCTCCACAGCCGTCATTCATTTCTGTCATCTGTGGCCAGTAGTGCAACACAGCTGCCTAGGCGCCAGTTTTGGATAGCACCATTTTGCCATGCACGCTATAATTTAATGAAGACGGCACTCCAACAGTTTACATACTTCCACCCTAGGCCCGAAAGCCAATGATTATGCCCTTTTGGATGTCAGATAAATGGTCCGTTTCCGCATTACGACGACTGCGCTGCTTTAAATCCAGTCTAGTGCTAGTGCTACCACCTGCCGCCTGTGAGTGTTTATTGCACGTTCGCATAGAACATAGGCACTGGTCATAGGTCACATTAATGTGACTTCACCGTGTATATTCTATAATGTGACTCCATAAAAAATGCTGTTTATGGATTAACTTTTCACCACCTACTCTCCCCTTACATGTTAATAAACAGTTAGGAAAGTATTACCAAGAGAAGCTGCGCAGTGATTAAGGCACTGCTACCGCGTTGGCGGGGAAGAGGTCTCAAATTCCATTCCGGTCATCCGGATAAAGGTTTCGCCAAATCAATTGAGGCAACCGCAAGGATGGATCCTTTGAAGGAGGCGCGGTCGTTATATCTACGCATACTTGTTCTCCTAATGACTTTTTCGTCAATCGGACGTTAAAACCTAATAAATTGTTTTTAAATAAAAGGAAGTTACGTTGACAAAAGAAGGAGAATTATATTTTAAAAGAAATTCCTCTAGTTAAATTTTGCATCCACACTCACTCACCTATGTTGGCTCTGAAAAAGGAAACGTTCGTGCTCCGTCTGTAATGAATTTGACGTTGACGGAAAGCCTTAGGCGTATTACGTATGATCGCGCTTTGCCGTGGCTGTGTGCTATCTCTTCTGCCGGTTATCATCTCTGGGCCACCTAACGCGAGGATCGGCAATGTCGACCCGAAACGACAACGTCGGTTTGGAGAGCGATGGTTGCGTTGGCGCACGGAACCGATCGTTGAATATGGGACGCGGAGGGCCGAATTTACTCCTAAATGCCCGAAGCACAAATTGGCGTGCACCACGAACATTTAAAATAAAAAAGGCTTCATTTTAATGTTATGGTGTGGTGTCCCCTGTAATCACAAAAAATACCAGTCCTCCTTTTCGAATAACTGTCTCAAAGTTCGTTTCTCCCTAGTTCGAGTTTTTTGTTAGTTATCTGATCTGTCCATTGAAACTCCAGCAGTCTTCAATAACACCCATTTTAAAAGCTTTTATTCTCTTTTTACAGTAACTAAAATTTATCGGGACAGAAAAGCTCCTGTCCACAAACTAGCACTGTTTTAAAAAGCAGTACTTGTGTGAAACTCAGCTCGCCCTTTTCTCACATGATATCTTGCAAACCACGCTTGAAGGACAACAGGCAGATTCCATATCCTAGATTTCCGAGAAGCGTTTCACATGGTGCCCCACTGCAGACTGTAAACGAATATTCCTAGACGTGTGTGGCCCGAAGACTTCTTACGTAATACGTCCCAGTAGGTTGTGCTCTACGGGAAGTATTCACGAGAGAGAAAGGTAACGTTAGGAGTGTCCTAAGGAGTGTGAGAAAACCACTACTATCCTCTATATACGCTGACGGAAAAGTCGCAACACCAAAAAATTGTTAATGAAGAGTAATGAAATTTCCGGAATACTTTTGTATAGGTAATTTATTTAAGCGACTAAAGTTTAAAGATCACAAGTTAATGTAAGAGCGAGATAAGCCATTGCAGATGTGAAATGCTGGTACTTTAATAACCGGTGTAACCGCCGGAATGCTGAATACTCGCATGCAAACGTGTATGTATTGTTTCGTACAAGTGCCACACGTCAGTTTGTGGGATGGAATTCATGCCTGTTGCGTTTGGTCGGTCAATACAGGGACGGTTAACGCTGTTTGTGGATAACGCTGGAGTTGTCCGATGATGTTCCATATGTGCGCGGTTGGAGACAGATCTGGTGTTTGAGCAGGTCAACGCAACACGTCGACACTGCAGAGCATATCAAGTTACTACAGTCGTATGTGGGCGAGCGTTATCCTGATGGAAAACGCCCCCTACAAATCTGTTCATGAATGGCAGCACAACAGATTGAATCAAACTTTTACTGTCAGGGTGCGTGTAATAACGACGAGAGTGCTGTTGCGGTCATACGAAATCGCATCACAGACCATAACTCCTCGTGTAGGTCCAGTGTCTAGCTCGCAGAAAAGTCGGCTGCAGGTCCATGGCTGGCCTCCCCCTAACCGAGACACGGCCATCACTGGCACCGAGGCAGGAACAGCTGTCATCAGAAAACACAACAGCCCTACACTCTGCCATCCAGTAAATTCTCGCTTGAAACCTCCGAAGTGGCAAATGGCGGTGGTTTGGAGTCACTGGGACGCGCGCTACTTCGGGGTATCTGACTCGGAGCTGTCCTTTGAAGTAACCAATTTGCAGTACTTTGTTCTGTCGTTGTGGTGCCAACTGCTACTTAAATTGCTGCTGCAGATGCAGTACGATGCGCCAGAGACATACACCAGACACGACGATCTTCCCTCTCGGTAGTGTCAAGTGGCTGTCCGCAACCGTCTTCTTGCAACCGTACATTTCCGTGAATACTGCTGCCCGCAGTCATGTACAGTGGCTAAATTCCCGCCAAGTCTTTCTGCAATATCACAGAAGTAGCATCCAGTTTCTCGTAGCCCTTTTACACGACCTCGTTCAAATTAGTGAGGTGCTGATAATGGCGTCTTTGTCGCTTTAAAGGCATTCCTGACTGCCAGCAACTCATCTCGTCTATTCTCAAATGTAAGTAACGCTCACAACCGTTACAGCTTGTATTTGAAACAAATCTGATTTGTATTCACATAGTGACGCTAGTAGCGCAACTCTTACGCGATTGGGGTAAAATCTGAGTTGACATGATCTCCCAATGTAAAAACACGCCTATCAAGTTTCGTCTATGTCACAAAGTACCCTCTTTGTGTTGATATTTTTTCCCGTCAGTGTACATACAGCAAATGGTCTGAAGGGCAGGGTGAGTAACGATCTGCGGCTGTTTCCTGATTATGCAGTTATCTACCGGAAGATGTCGAAGTTCCTAATTTGTGTGATGAATGACCCAGCTCGCTCTAAATGTAGAGAACTGAAAGTTTGTGCAGATGAGCAGGAAAAGCAATCCCGTAATGTTCGACTACAGAATTAGTTGTGTACTACCTGAACAATCAGGTCGGTCAAATACGTAGGCGTAATGTTGCAAAGCGATATGAAATGGTGCGAGTATGTAAGGATTGTTAAGGGGAAGGTGAATGCTCGGCCTTAGTTTATTTGGAGAGTTTTAGGAAAGTGTGGTTCATCTGTAAAGGAGACCCCTCATAGAACATTAGTGCAACCCATTCCTGAGTACTGCTCGAATGTTTTGTATACCCCAGATCCGGTTAATGGAAGTCATCAAAGAATTCCGAGATGGGCTTCCAGACTTGTTACCGGTAGTTTCGATGGACATTCAAGTCTTACGGGGACCTTCAGGAACTCAAATGGGAATCCCTGGAGTGATGTGACGAAGTTTTCGAGGCACGCTATTGAGAAAATTGAGAGGACCGGCAATTGCAACTGACTGTAGAACGATTCTACTGCCTCCAATATAAATACATTCACAAGAGATTTCTACCGTTTAAATTTGTTAATTACGTTAACACATTTCTTTTTCTCCGAAAAGGTCTTGTTTCTTTTGTCATTCTGCCTTTGATATTTCCTTTAGTTGCTATGTAACTCGCTGTTTTACTGCCTAAGTAGCAATCTATTAGTTTTAGTGTCTTATTTCTTAATCGAATTCCAGCAGCATCATTTGACTTTATTCGACTATATCCGATTACCCTTTATTTAATATTTGTATATTCCGCGCACCTCATCTTTGAAGTCTTTTGCTGTCTTTGACAGAATTACGATGTCGTCGGCAAACTTCTTTTTAATCTCTTTTCCCCCGAACTGTAATTCCTTTTCCAAATTTCTCCTTGTTTTCAGTTACTGTATACTCTATGCACTTTTGGGACCGACAGAGGACCTCGACAGTGGTGGAGGAATCGGCCACTAGTAGGTCAGGAAAAGGTGTTCCTTTTTGGCTTGGACGTGGATTGTAGAGATGATTGTTACTGGAACCGCTCGGAGAGCCACTAATAAAATGCAATAATTATTGATTCATTCTGATGTAGAGACATCATTCCACAAATTGGGAGGCTATATCCTCTCGATGACGTAGGTGCCTGCCCTGCCAACTCCAGAGATAGTAAGCGTTAGCAGTGACAGTTGTAGTAGTCAGTAAAGCTGGCGCCGATGTGTACCAGGTGCAGAGCCTGGCAGCCTTACTACCTCGTGGTCGCCACGTACCATTTGTGAAGCACGCTGTTTAAACTATACTACACAGGATGGCCTAAGTCGAAGACATATGCCCACGCTGAGCGGTGATCAACAACGACGAAGACCCTCAGGAACAGGTGAACAGCAACAGAAAGACTAGGGAGCCCCTAGCCTAGGTTCGCGCATGCCACCAACCAAGGTGGTGTTCGCCAGTAGAAAATAGTCACCCAGCAGGTGAACCAAGTTGTTGCACACAGTCACCAGCTCAGGGAGAGAGGGGGGGGGGGGTGCCTGTAGCTACTTTGACGAATTCCTTGGAAGGTTTGTGGATGCTCCATCTGGCGCTGTAGTGGCCTTCGCCTCGATGTTAGCTGCCGACGAAGACGGTAGTGATCGCCATAACGTATACACCAATACACTATCATGTACTGAGAATCTCGGCGAGCGTCTGGAAATATCTGATTTTGTGGGGTAGTTCTGAGAGCTTGCTGGGTCGTACTGCTCCAACAGTAGCACCCCCTCCACATAAGGGACAACAAGCTGTAGGGGCTCTGTCGTCATTGGGTTGTGATTACTTCATTTGTTCTGATTTTCTTCGTTAGTTAGCTCCTCCAGATACATAGTCGGAGCTATCATATCGTCCAGTTTCACCCTTCCTGAATAAGCAGTCTGATGCTCGGTTGCCTCTAAATGACGTTTTGTTGAACTTCGCAGAGTCAGTTCATCGCATCCGACAGGGTCGTGGTGCAGCAGAACAGATTGAATAACATGTCCCACTCCCTTCTGAACTACTGCATGCTTTTTCATGCCCTTCGACCTGTCGGACCTCATCCCTATCGACACACAAGTCACCGAAGTGGCGCCAACTAAAAAAGTTTTGCACGAGGCGACCGGTGCACCCGACGGAAGGCCCAAGCCACACGCACATTTCATTTTATATACCATTAGAACTACTGTGTGGTATGGTAGACGAAACGGACATGCTCTTTATAAAACTAGACCACAAATCCAATATCCAGACAACAGTTGGTTTCGCATTCTTATAACAACACGCGAAGCTTGAGCCAGATTTTCCAAAAACTGTTATCAGACGTAGGTGAGAAATATACTGCTTCAAGACATCAAGATGAAACTTCCTTACTGAAGGAATTAGAGAGTAAATTGTTCCAATGTATGATCTTTCTTACGATCAATTCCATGTTCTCCGAATTCTGCTCATATGAGGTTACCCAAGGAAGCGTTGTAAGTCTTCTGCTGTCCTTAAAGGATGTAAACTATTTAGAAGACTAACTGAACAGCCCTCTTAGATAGTTTTCATATGCTGCTGTCGCTTACCGTCTAGTAAAGATACCATGAGATCAAAAAGAACTACAAAATTTATTTAGGCAAAATATGTCCATGGTGCGAAAAGTGGCTTTGATCCTGTAGGGGTACTTCATATGATTATTAAAAAAATTCGCTGGCTTTCGTTTAAGCGACAAATCAAAAAAATTTGGAGGTATTCGATTCAATTAAATACCAAGAGATTGAAATTACGAACAACATGGTTGGTTCAAATGGCTCTGAGCACTATGGGACTTAACTTCTAAGGTCATCAGTTCCCTAGAACTTAGAACTACTTAAACCTAACTAACCTAAGCACATCGCACACATCCATGCCCGAGGCAGGATTCGAACCAGCGACCGTAGCGTCGCGCGGTTCCAGTCTGTAGCGCCTAGAACCTCTCGGCCACCCCGGCAGGCCAAACAACGTGAATTGGTTCGAAACATAGCAAAACTTGAGAGGAAGACAAACTGAAGGCTACGTTTTACTGGCAGAACACTTAGAAGGTGCAACAAATCTATGGAAGATATTGCCCGCACTAGCTCATTTGTCCTCTTCTGGAGTACTGGTGCGCGAAACTGGATCCCTGCCTGATAGCATTGACGGAGGACAACGAAGAAGTTCAGAGGAAGAAAGTTTGTTTTACATTATCGCGGAATAGGGTGAGTGTATAACGACTCTAATAATCGAGCTCCTATGGCAGTCATTAAAAGGAAACTTTTTGTAGTTGCGGCAATATCTTCCCACGACATTTAAATCACCCATTTTTTCCTTCATCACCACAATATTTTTGACCTTCACCGACAAAGGGAGGAATGATAACCGTAATAAAACATGAGAAATGAGAGCTCGCACGGAATGATAATTGTTAACTTTCCCACGTGTTATTCAAGACTAAAACAGTAGAGACACAGTCTAACAGCAGTACTATGAACTCTGTGTCAAACTTTTAAGTTTGAATTTCTCAGTAATCATGTACATACACATCCGGATGCTACAATTATTCTGCCTCCGTCACCCCTTTGTTGTTCACGTGCTGCTGTTGTTTCCGGTGCGTCGCAGCTGGCTTTAAGGCTTTATAAGGGATGTGTTTCGGAGCCAACAAGCGCCAAAAGTTTATGCTAACCGCTTTCTAATCCTCTGTTCTACACTTCAGGCAATTAGGTTAAGGGGATTCTCAGGATCTCTTCCACATTCGCTACAAAATCAGCTTTATCCGTAGGCACCGACTGCTTACCTAACACGGAGGAGTATATCACTTAATAATGCGGAGCTACTTTCTCTGTTGAATCAGACATTTCTAGTAACAGATGCAGAATAACATCAGAACAGAGAGGAGCTACAGAGCGAATAAAATAAGAACAGTAAGTGCGAACCTTCAACAAAGGAGGTACTAACTATGCCAGCCCAACTATTATATTTCATCGTCGTTTCATTTCACGGAATAATAGTGGCCAACCAGACGCTACAGAATAATTCTATCCTGCAATCGAGTCAAATTGTCTACACCGCGTTTCCTTCTCAACATGTGAAAGATTATATCGTCGAACGATAGCCTATGACATGCGGTGAAGACGGCCACAAATATTGCTAGTACTCTCATTACGGAAGGCTCAAGTGCTTTCTGTGCGTCATCGAAGAGGGGGGAGTGGGCAGGTGGCAGAAAACTGGCTGATAAGGAAAGACAGAAAACAGAAAAAATTAAGACATAACTGTCTAACTTATGTTGCTGCGAGTTGTGAGGTTTTGTACGATGTTTACAGAAATAGCATTTTTGGATGTGGTAATTAAGTTTTTCACTTGTGATATGTTTTAGTTCGTGTGGTAAACGGTTAAGGCGCTCAGTCCGGAACCGCGCGACTGCTACGGTCGCAGGTTCGAATCCTGCCTCGGGCATAGATGTGTGTGATGTCCTTAGGTTAGTTAGGTTTAAGTAGTTCTAAGTTATAGGGGACTGATGACCTCCGATGTTAAGTACCATAGTGCTCAGAGCCATTTGAACCATTTTTTCGTGTGGGAAAGAAAGCTATTTTGTAACATTTTACAAGTTCCTAACCAGGAGCGAGTTATTTAGTCTCACTTGTGTGCTTTGGTAATTTATTTTTTGAATTTTGCGTGTTAATGAGATTTATTAGACACAGTTCTTGCGTTTTAGTCAGTGTCTACAGTAGACTTTCTTAGCGCCTGTCGAAAGTCGTTTGTTTCTCTGTGTAGTGCAGTATTCCACAGTGTTTAGTGTGGAAAGGGACTGTCGTTGTGTGCGGATGCAAGCTGAGTTGGTGACACTTCACTCTCAGCTCCTAGCTGTGTTGGCTTCGGTGCAGCTTGAGGCTGCAGTGGATGGCATTACCGTTATGGATACCCAAGAACCGTCCAGCAGGACTCGAGTCCACCAATCGGTCCGCACCGGTGGCCAGCCCATTTACTGCTTCAGTTGATGTTGGCCGCTTGCTTGTGGTCGTGCGGGAAGTCGCCTCGAGGTGCGGCAGACTGCGAAGAGACTTCCCGGGAAGCCAACAGTAAATCCTCCCCTGTTAGTCTGACAAACAGGTTCCAGGTACTACCTGTGCCTGACAATGTTCAACTAGATGCAGTCGCTTGTCCTGTTTCAGAGGAAACCGCTCAGCCAGCAAGGTCTGGGCAATCACAGAGGGTGGCATTATCGGTAGCAGGAGGCTGCAATGTTAGGCGCGTTACGCGGCCCCTTAGGAATATGGCTCCCAAAGAGCGGAAGAAAAGCAATGTGTACTTCGTAAGCATTCCGAGTGTCGTCATTCCAGACGTGGAACGGGTACTTCTGGATGCCATGTAGAGCACAGGGTGCAGCCAGTTGCACATAGTGGCTCATTTCAGTACTAATGATGTGTGTCGCTTTCGGAAGAGATTTTCTCTGGTTTAGATCGGCTATCAGAAGTGTTGAGGACTGGCAGTCTTGCTTGCGAGATGGAAGCAGAGCTCACCATTTGCAGCATACTCTACAGGTCCAATTGTGGACCTACGGAGCCGAGTGGAGGGTGTGTATCTAAGGCATAGACCGTTCTGCGACGATGTAGGCTGCAGATTCCTCGACTTGCGCTATAGGATGGTGGGGTTTGGTTGCTGACAAATAGGTTAGGAGTCCATTACATTCAGAAGGCGGTTGCACGGTAGCGAGGGCTGTGTGACCCGGACTGGGCGTTTTTGTAGCTTAGAGAGCCTCGGGGAAAAACAGAGGGCTTCAGTCTCAAATGAGGCAGGTCTAATACACGAAGGAACCATCGCTATAACAGCTATAAATTGTCGTAGCTGTGTTGGAACCGTACCAGAGCTCCAACCACTAATAGAAAGCATTGATGCTGAAATCGTTATAGGCACTGAAAGATGACTGAAGGCGGACATACTTTCAAGTTTTTCGAAGGACTTAATGGTATTCAGAAAGGATAGACTAAAGACAGTTGGTGGGGACATTTTTCTTGCTTTTAGAAGTAGCTTATCGTGTCGAATAACTGCTATAGATAGTTCCTGTAGATTATTAGGGTAGAGGTAACTCTTCGTAAGCGGAATAAAAATAATAATTGTATCGTTTTACCGACCTCCCATCTCAAATGATACAAATGCTGAACGATACAAAGAAAACATGAGTCAAATGTTAAAAGATACCCAAGTCATACAATTATAAACACATCGAAAAAATTTTGCATCACCTCGGTTCCGAGAGTTCCGGAACCTGTACAGAAAATTGGGATAAAGATCAACATAAACATCTTTTCCGCCCTTTTTACTGCCCATAAAAACCACATATTGTATGTTGTACCGCCATACAGCGAGACCTTCACAGGTAGTGGTCCAGATTGCTGTACACACCGGTAACTCTGATACTCAGCAACACGTCGTCTTGCATTGACAATGCCTGTATTCGTCGTGGCATACTACCCCAAGTTCACCAAGGCACTGTTGGTACAGGTTGTTCCACTGCTCCACTGCCATTCGGCGTAGATCCATCAGAGTGGTTGGTGGGTCATATCGTCCATAAACAGATCTTTTCAATCTATCGCAGACATATTCTGTAGGGTTCATGTCTGGAAAATATGCTGGCCACTCTATCCTGAAGGAAGTCATTCACAAGATGTGAACGATGGGGACGTGAATTATTGTCCATGAAGACGTATGCCTCTCCAACATGCTGCCGGCGTTCATCCTGATCCGTTTGCCTACAAACACGTCTCCGATGATTGTCTGGTTGAAAGCATATGCGACACTCATTGGTGAAGAAAACCTGATGCCAATCCTAAGCGGTCCATTCGGCATGTTGTTGGCCCATCTGTACCGCTTTGCATGGTATCGTGGTTGCAAAGATGGACCTCGCCATGGGCGTCGTTAAAGTTGCGCATCATGCAGCCTATTGCGCACAGTTTGAGTCATAACACGTCGTCCTGTGGCTGCACGTAAATCATTATTCAACATGGTGGCGTTGCTATCAGAGTTCCTCCGAGCCATAATCCTTAGGTAGCGGTCATCCACTTCAGTAGTATCCCTTAGGCGGCATGAGCGAGGCATGTCAACCACAGCTCCTGTCCCTGTGTATCTCCGCCATGTCCGTATGACGTCGCTTTGGTTCACTCCGATACTCCTGGACACTTCCATTGTTGTGAGCCCTTCCCGGCACAAAATAACAATGAGCCCCCGATCGAATCATAGTATTGACCGTCTACACATGGTTTAACTACAAACACGAGCCGTGTACCTCCTTCCCGGTGGAATGACTGGAACTGATCGGATGTCGGACCCCTTCCGTCTAATAGGCGCTGCTAATGTTTGTTCACTTCTTTGGGAGGGTTTAGTAGTATCTCTGAACAGTCAAAGAGACTGTGTCTGTGATACAATATCTATAGCCAACGTCTATATTCAGGAGTTCTGGGGATCGGGGTGATGTAGAACGTTTTTGATGTGTCTAGCTGGTAGTGACTTTACCCTCGATATGTTGGTGAGAATACATGGTGCGATTGAAACATCGTCCGATATTGAACTAAATGCATTTTCTGGAAATTATTTCAAGCAATTAGTTCAAGAGCCCACTCCAATAGTAGACGATTGTGACAACACACTTAACGTCTTAGTAACAAATAATCCTGAGCAAATAAAGAACAACAAAACGTATACAGGGATTAGTGAACACAGGTTGTCGTAGCGAGACTGAATACTGTAATTCTCAAATCTACCACAATGAAATGTACGTATTCAAAAAAGCAGATAGGAATTAGCTTGACGGCTTCCTGACAGAATTTCCACTCCTTAATAACAGAAGTGTAGAACAAATGTGGCTTGAATTCAAAAAAATAGTACCAACTGCAGTCGAGATATTTATACTGAATGCTGAACCCACTATGGTACATAAAACTGGCCATAAAACTGTTGCAGAAACAAAGAAAAAAGAATGCCAAATTTAGACAAAAGCAAAACAAAGATTTGCGATCTTTTATAGAAGCTCGAAAGTTAGCGTTCATATCAATGCGAGATGCTTATACTAGACGAAACCTGGTAGAAAATCAGAGGAGATTCTGGTCGTATGTAAAGTATGCTAGCGTCAAGGTACAATTAATGCCTTCTCTGCGTGGTAGCAATGGAAGCACTATCGATGACAGCGCTGCGAAAGCAGTGTTACTAGAGACAGCCTTCCGAAATTCCTTCACCAAAGAAGAACAGTTAAATGTTCCAGAATTCGAAACAAGAACAGCTGCCAACATGAGTAACTCAGAAGTAGATACTCTCGGAATGGTGAAGCGACTTCAGGCACTTCATAAAAGCAAGTCAACCGGTCCAGATTTTATTCCAGTTATGTTCCTTTCAGAGTATGCTTACGCAATAGTTCAATTCTTAACAATCTTATACAACCGTTCGCTAAACCATTGGAAAGTTGCATACATCACACTAATGTTCAAGAATGGCAAATTTTGGAACATATATTGTGTTCCAACATTATTCATTACCTCGAAGAAAACGGATTTAGGAAACATCGTTGTTGTGAAGCACAACTAGCTCTTTACTCACACGAAGTGGAGGATTTCAAATTTATTCCGTAATATTAAATTTCCAGAAATCTTTTGACACCGTGCCTCACAAGTGGCTTGTCATTAGTTTGCGTGCTTACGGAATATCTTCTCAGTTATGCGACTGGTTTCGTCATTCCTGTCATGGAGGTCACAGTTCGTAGAAATGGGTGGACATTTATCGAGAAACAGAAGTTATTTCCTGCGGTTCCCAAGGTAGTGCTACAGGCCCTCTGTTGTTCCATATCTACTATAAACGATTTAGGAGATTATCTGAGCAGCCGTCTTGGCTTATTTGCAGATGATGCTGTCATTTGACGTCTAGTAAACTCATCAAAAGATCAAAACCAATTGCAGAATGATTTAGATACGGCATCTGTATGATGAGAAAATTGGCAATTGACCCTAGATAATGGGAAGTGGGAGGTCGCCCACATGATTTCTGAAATGAATATGTTAAACTTCGTTTACACAATAAATCAAACCTAAAGGCCGTACATTCAACTAAACCTGGGAATTACAATTATGAACCCAAATTGGAAAGAACACATAGAAAATGTTGTGGGGGAAGGCGAACCAAAGACTGTTTTATTGGCAGAACACTTACAAGATGCAACAGATCGACTAGAAACACTGCTTACACTACGCTTGTCCGTCCTGTCTTGGAGTACAGCTGCGGGGTGTGGGATCCTTACCAGATGGCATTAACGGAGTACATCTAGGATGTTTAAATAATGGTATCACATTTTGTATTATCGAGAAATAGGGGGAGAGGATCACGTACATTATACAGGATTTTGGGTGGATAAACATTAAAACAAAGTCGTACCTCGTTGCGGCGGGATCTTCCTGCGAAATTTTAATCAGCAACTTTCTCCTCCTAATGCGAAAATATTTTGTTGACGCCTACCAACATAGGGAAAACCGACCATCACAGTAAAGTAAGTAATCTCAAAGTTCCCATGGAAGGAGTTAAGTGTTCGTTTCTTCCGCACGCTGTTCTAGAGTAGAATAACAGAATTATTGTGAAGATGTCCGCCCCCTGGTGTCTGAGCGGTCAGCGCGACGGAATGTCATACCTAACGGACCGGGTGCGATTGCTGGCTGGGTCGGAGATTTTCTCCGCTCCGGAACTGGGTGTTGTGTTGTCCTTATCATCATCATTTCATCCCCATCGACAAGGAAGTCGCCGAAGTGGCGTCAACTCTAAAGACTTGCACCAGGCGAACAGTCTACGCTACGGGAGGCGCTAGACACACGGCATTTCCATTTCCATTTTGAAGGTGGTTCGATGAACCCACTGCCAGGCACTTAAATGTGATTTTCATAGTAGCCATGTAGATGTAGGCGTCGAAATGCTGCCTTGATGGATTGTTACGTCTGTTCATAACTCACCAACTGTTTCATGTAATGCCGTTTTTACTAGTGCGCCTCGTTCTTCATTTAAATGTAAAACGTTATTCCCACGTTTGCCGGGTACATAAGAAAAACATGAATGTTGACTTAGAGCAAATTATCATTTACTCTGTCGAAATCTCTTACCAAGTCCTTTCATAGTTTGTCTAAATCCACAACAGGACTCACAATCAGTATCTCACCTGCCCGAAGACTAGGCGTCGTTCCTAAATAGTTTAATTTCACTTTGTATTCTGCCAGCTACCATAGCAACTTCTTTTGAATCGCAGTACTCTGTGTTAGCTGCGAGGGGTCAAAGTGTCAGCGTATTTTCTATGGAAGCAAGCTTCACTTCCAAGTGCCGCTGCTAGGTAGTTTAGCACCGAGTGCAGAGTTTTAACTTGACACTCCTTGCTGCCCATGTCAAACGTACAAGAGCAATAAATGATGTTTAGAAATATCACTTTTTTAGGCAAGAGGTTAAATTGAAAAGTAAAATGTTAATGATTTAGTAAAATGTTAATGATTTTGTGAAAAGTTATTATGAATGGAAATAAATAAATTAAACGGATTTTTATAAACAACACAGTTTAAATGATTATTAATGAAGCAGTACAAATAAGTAAAGATCATCTTAGTGACAGGGGACTTAAACATGTAGATTAGAATCTTTTACTTATTTTGTGCTGCAGAGTTTGAAATTGCGTCATCAAAATCGATTATTTTAGCTACCCTACTTTCGATTTACAAACTTTCCTAACCAGAGAATCGTTCTTAACTCATAGTGCACCGAAGATAATTCTTAATTAGTTTGAGTTTTGAAAACATCCTCTCACATTACGCCACCGGAACACAAACATTTGAGAAAAATCATCTTACAAATATGAGGTTGGAAACAGATAAGGAAAATTCATATTCATCCACGGACTGTAAGAATGATAAAGGTGACTAACCAAGAGACCCTTCCTTTGGAACTTTGGAAGCTGTGTTATTCATTGTAAGTGTGGAATTTCTGCAATGATACCATCTTTATAAATCTCACCATAATTGTTAACTAAGCCTTTTATAATCGTGAGACGTTCCGACTCTGAGTTTTTAATCATATTGCAGAGCTCTAGAACAGCAAAATATCTGACATACCTCCCATAGTTTTGCAATGTTTATCGATGTCTTGTATAAACGTGTAGATGTGCCCTAATATTGACCTTCTCAGTTCCTGGAGCAAAGTTAGTGTCTGTCTGCAACATTCTCTCCAGGTGTAATTTTTTTTTCTTCCTGATTGCTCTACTTTTTTCCCCATAGGAGTGCCTACCTCGTCCCTTCTGTCCTGTATGAATCTAAGTCCTTCGTCAACAAGGTAATATCTTGTTTACATATTGTCTTCTTTGTTTTTTGGGCTGTTTTTCCTACGTTGCGTATGTACAAGTTGTGTACGTTAATTGACATATTTAGCAACTGTAATAAAAGTGTAAGACCAAACGCGTTTCGACTTCTTCTAAAGTATCTTCAGTGGGTGGTCACTGTAACAACATGGCTTTCTCTCTTCCACTTTCTTTTGATCATTAAGAGTACGCGCGCCTTAGTTATTACTATAAACAGTTATTCTTTCCGTTACTCACGGTTTTTGTTGTTGTTCATTCATTCATCTGCATCTTCCATGTGTATGTTTTTTTTTAGCATTTGCATTTGAACACAGCACTTTCACTGCAACACATTTACACTTCTGTGCATTGTCCTCTCGTTATTTTGTGGGTTTTGTTTTGCTGTTGCTGAAGTGTGTTAAGTGCAGTGATTTGGAATATAAGGAAGAGTGGAATAACAAAAAGCCATGAGTACGAAAAGAATAAAAAATGTTTATAGTAATAAGTAAAGCTTGCGAACTGTTAGTGACCAGAACAAAATTGTAAGACAAAAAAAACCATATTCTTACAATTCTAACTTCATTAAGTGTCCTCTCAGTAGACCATCATATTTAGGTGATTCGAAGCAGCTGCAGAAAATTTCCTTTTTTAACGCCAGTATAGGCCCATTTTAAAAGTTTACTGCATTTCCTTTTTTCGTTTTTCAGCTGCATTCTGCATAATATAATTAATTATTCTATCGACAATTAGACTTCTGAAGGTTCTCCATTTTTTTAAAAGAAGCTTGATGTTTTCTTGAGTTTCATAGTGGTTATAGCACAAAACGTTTTGTAGTATTAAAATATTTCAGTTCGCCAAGCATTCTGTGTTTACAACGCTGGAAAGCGTTTTACACGTATTTCCCTTGCAAACGGCGCACCATGTTGACAGCTAGTTGAGGTTTTGCTAAGACAGATGGAACATCTCTTATTTTTTGCATTCTTGGCCTGATACATACTTATCTCCCCTTATTTTTCTTGTTCTTCCTTCTGCTACTGAGTTTGTGCACCTACTCCTCTTCCCATCAGAAACAGTCCCATTCCCTCTAGTAACATAGGATATACGGTTATTACCAATTTCCTGACAACTTTTTCCATGAGATGTTAGTTTTAAGTCTCTCGAAAGATTTTATTCTTTGTATCCATTTACTCGGGTTTTTCACAGTGACTGTTTCAACACCAGATGTGGCAATAATGTCTTAGTAAGTGTCGTATTCACTTTATTCGACCTTACGATGTTCAAGACCAGAGACAAAACTTACAGATTCATCATCATCGCTCCAAGTAATTCAGCAAGAACTTTCAGGCATTTTTCAGCATGAAAAAAACTCCTTGCCAACTTAGTTACGAATAAGAGAAGAAAAAGTAAATATATATAATCTCAAAACAGGCGTCGGGTCAGACGCACAGTACTGAAATTTTAACGTGAAATAATTAAAACGAACAACTACTCCGACTACGTTGTTGCAAGCAAGCAGACATTAAAAGACATATTTTAGAACAGGCAAAAGAAAATTCCCTCGTAGCATTTTGATCTGACCGTGCGTACTTACCTATTTGAATCACATAAATAAATAATGTGCACTGCATTCAAGAATATCCTATCTCAGTTACACAATTTAACAAACGTAACAACGATGTCTCTGTTGTAAACAAATACGATTGAATAATGAACTTGATCTTCAAGGAAACTATAATTTAGCATAATTACCTCGGTAGATATATTCAACTACACATTTTGAAACACTTTTCGAAACCAGGAGAGCCTGAACCGGTTATCTACTCCATCTACAACATTTTATACTTACACTAGTAAAAGATCGGTTTTCTTTGTATTATAATTTCTGGTCTATTTACCTCAGATTGATAACAGTACGAGAACTGTCAGAGCTCAACCAACTCGTAAAAATAGTTTAGGGACATGGAAGCTATATTAGCAATTCCCGTTGTAAAAAAAAAAAAAAAAAATCACACGAAGTTAACTGACATTACTGTCTCAAGTACGGTGTGAGAATAATTTTTATTGACATGCTGTTTTAGCGGTATAACTCACGCATGCATGCAGAAGGATCGACCAGCTCTATTTTCCTATCCGCTTCCATAAGCATCAGGAATGAATGGCCGAAAAAGGAATTTACAACTCTTGCATGGTAACAAGTTTGTTGCCCCCTCGGAGCTGGTACCCAGTGCAAGACTCCATTCGCCGCACCCCGTAACTACGCCTCTGTCACCCTAGCAACATGCGCACAGGATGTGATTTCACCAAACGAAGATATTACAGCTACTCTGAGGTGATAAACGTCGTGGACTAACACCTAATATCGTGTCGGACTTCCTTTTCGCCGGCGTAGGGCGGCAGCTCGACGTGCCATGGATTCAACAAGTTGTTCAAAGTCCCCCTCAGAAATATGAAGTCATGATGCCTCCCTAGCTATCCATAATTGCGGAAGTGTTGCCAGTGCAGGATTATATGCACGAACTGACCTCTCGATTATGTCCCATAAGGGTTAGATGGGACACATGTCTGGTGATTTTGCTGCGCAAATCAATCGCTAGAATTGTCCAGAATGTTCTTCAAACCAGTTACGAACAGTTCTGTTCCGGTGACATGGCTGATTGTCATTCATAAAAATCCATCTTTTCGGAACATGAACTCAACGAATGACTACAAATGGTGTCCATGTAGGCGAACATAACCGTTTTCAGTCAATGATCGGTTCAGTTGGACCAGGGAATGCAGTCCATTCCCTGTACAAACACAGCCCACACCATTTTGGAGCTAGGACCAGCTTGCAGAGTGCGTCGTTGACAACTGGGTCCATGGCTTCGAGAGCTCTGCTCACACTCGGAACCTACTGAAATAGGGATTCATCTCACCATCCCATGGTTATGTAGTGGTCTAGGGTCGAACAATATATCCACGAGCTCAGGAGAGGCGTTACAGACGATGTCGTGCTGTTGGCAAAGGCACTCGTATTGGTCGTCTGCTGCCATAGGCCATTAAAGCCAAATTTCGCCGCACTGCCATAACGGATATGTTCGTCGTACGTCCAACATTGATTCCTGCAGTTATTTTGCACAGTGTTGCTCGTCAGCAGTGACACATCTACTCAAACGCCACTACTCTCTGTCGTTATGTGAAGGCCTTCGGCCACTGCATTGTCTGTGGTGAGAGTTACTGCCTGATGCTTGGTATTCTCGGAACACACTTGGCACTGTGGCTCTCTGAACACTTAATTCACTAACGATTTCCGAAATGGAATATCCGATGCTTCTAACTCCAACTACCATTCTGCGTTCAAAGTCTGTTAATCCCCGTCGTGCGACCGTATTCACATGTATCACCTGCGTACACCTTTTATACCTTGTGGACTCTATACTACCGCCGTCTGTATATGTGCATATCGCTGTCCCATGACTTTTGTCACCTCTGTATACTGTGTTCATAATACTCGTGGGGAAAGAAATACCATTCGGGTCCGCACCAACAATTTCTCACATAACTTTATCGCAAGAACTCATTTTTTGATCCATAAATGATAGTATTAAGTCCTACCCACATGTATATTATTCACCGTAAGCAGAAACAATTGTTTTGATGATAAATGACAACTGCAATACGGAAACTGCGGACGAGAGCAACCTTGCTCAATTTGAAACTGATACCGATTATAATAAAATGCACACTTGTGATTCCAGCTATAATATGCCATAGCTAAAGGTCAGGAACTGGCTTAAGTCTATTACCTGACGTTGAGAACTTGGGACTATAGAATTTGACACTACAAATTGTATCGTAATGCCACCGCTGCCAATATGACATCACTGGAAACAGCTTCCTGAGCATGTCGCACTCTATCGATTATAACGTACATCAAGACCCACTAGAAGTTTCCGTTGCGAGGAGTACCTACGACAGATTGATCCAGTAGGCGACATTCCAACATCGCTTGTAATCACGATCAGATAATCAGCGTGATTCGTTCAACATAACGAAAGGATCATCAAATCAACAGCGATACTCCCCCAAGCAACACATGTCAAGAGTAGCTGCTTGAACACCGAAAATCCCGTCAGCCGTGAGGAAGGAAAATCGCACCTCTAAATGGAAAATACTTAAGGTGCGTGTCAGAAAAGACATTGTTAGTGAAACTGACAGTAACAGAACAGAGAGCAATGAATGTGATAATAGAGTGTGACGTATGTCCGACAGAGGTTGCACTACTTGACACCGATGTTACACAACGTCCGCTTCGTCTACGAAATCTCCCATCAGGCTAAGCTAACAACTGAGAATAGTAACGATCGCTATGAAGGAAATTGAATATCAAGTATGTTGAAACATTTATTTCAGTAGTATTCTGGTTGCGCTACCTAACACCCACACTCTAAAAACATCTATGTTGAGTGACAGTACTTCATACACTACCATCACTTTCCCACTTTCCGTTTCCAGTCGAGAAAGCTGATCAGGATGAGAGGCGGTAAGAAATCTTCCGTACGATATTCAGTTTCCATAATATATATCTCACGGATATTTCTCGAGATGTAAGTGGGACGAAGCCGTATGTTAAATGAGTTTACTGGGAACGTATACTCATGACTGTCAGACTTACGACGAAGCCGTTGTTCTCTACCTTTTCTCTGTTTCCTCCATTTTTACACTCCTGGAAATTGAAATAAGAACACTGTGAATTCATTGTCCCAGGAAGGGGAAACTTTATTGACACATTCCTGGGGTCAGATACATCACATGATCACACTGACAGAACCACAGGCACATAGACACAGGCAACAGAGCACGCACAATGTCGGCACTAGTACAGTGTATATCCACCTTTCGCAGCAATGCAGGCTGCTATTCTCCCATGGAGACGATCGTAGAGATGCTGGATGTAGTCCTGTGGAACAGCTTGCCATGCCATTTCCACCTGGCGCCTCAGTTGGACCAGCGTTCGTGCTGGACGTGCAGACCGCATGAGACGACGCTTCATCCAGTCCCAAACATGCTCAATGCGGGACAGATCCGGAGATCTTGCTGGCCAGGGTAGTTGACTTACACCTTCTAGTGCACGTTGGGTGGCACGGGATACATGCGGACGTGCATTGTCCTGTTGGAACAGCAAGTTCCCTTGCCGGTCTAGGAATGGTAGAACGATGGGTTCGATGACGGTTTGGATGTACCGTGCACTATTCAGTGTCCCCTCGACGATCACCAGAGGTGTACGGCCAGTGTAGGAGATCGCTCCCCACACCATGATGCCGGGTGTTGGCCCTGTGTGCCTCGGTCGTATGCAGTCCTGATTGTCGCGCTCACCTGCACGGCGCCAAACACGCATACGACCATCATTGGCACCAAGGCACAAGCGACTCTCATCGCTGAAGACGACACGTCTCCATTCGTCCCTCCATTCACGCCTGTCGCGACACCACTGGAGGCGGGCTGCATGATGTTGGGGCGTGAGCGGAAGACGGCCTAACGGTGTGCGGGACCGTAGCCGAGCTTCATGGAGACGGTTGCGAATGGTCCTCGCCGATACCTCAGGAGCAACAGTGTCCCTAATTTGCTGGGAAGTGGCGGTGCGGTCCCCTACGGCACTGCGTAGGATCCTACGGTCTTGGCGTGCATCCGTGCGTCGCTGCGGTCCGGTCCCAGGTCGACGGGCACGTGCACCTTCCACCGACCACTGGCGACAACATCGATGTGCTGTGGAGACCTCACGCCCCACGTGTTGAGCAATTCGGCGGTACGTCCACCCGGCCTCCCGCATGCCCACTATACGCCCTCGCTCAAAGTCCGTCAACTGCACATACGGTTCACGTCCACGCTGTCGCGGCATGCTACCAGTGTTGAAGACTGCGATGGAGCTCCGTATGCCACGGCAAACTGGCTGACACTGACGGCGGCGGTGCACAAATGCTGCGCAGCTAGCGCCATTCGAGGGCCAACACCGCGGTTCCTGGTGTGTCCGCTGTGCCGTGCGTGTGATCATTGCTTGTACAGCCCTCTCGCAGTGTCCGGAGCAAGTATGGTGGGTCTGACACACCGGTGTCAATGTGTTCTTTTCTCCATTTCCAGGAGTGTATAATGTACATGTTAGAGTTCCGTACACGTTCAGAAGACCACTTTCCCTGGGATTCATTTAATACGAGTAATGTAATGTATTATGATGTAAAAGAGCTTATGTTGTGGTCACTATTGTTAACAGCTCGCAAGCAGATTAAAGACTTATTTCCCTATAAGCTCAAGCGATTTATTTTGTTTTGTGACATCAAGAGCTGAAGTCCTCATCGGACTGTTTATATGTATAAGCAGTATGACAGAAGGCTGACAGATAGTGGCTAGGTGGCGGTTTGCTTCTTATTGGGGGGGGGGGGGGGGGGGAGTCGGCGCGCGCCAGGCGGCTAATGCTGTCGAGACTTTCACATTCTTCGAGAGGGATTCCCAGGAGATAGTATGTCATTGATGGACGGATATTAACCATGAAAGTTGTCCAGACTTGAATAAATGGCAGTTCTCAGAGTGGCTGTAAAAATGGCGAAGTAGCAGTTTATATTGTCCACATTAGTTATATTTCTAGAAGGAATAAAAATGTTTAATATGCAAAAACAGTAAACTAAAGGTAAAGCTGAGGTGGAGTTATTGGTTATCAGACTTCTAATACTGACAGCTGTTCCAGAACTACAGCGAACAGAAAACATATTTCATGATAATACCCTAAAATTAATTAACGCTCTCAACAAAATTGATATAACACTTATTGATATGTCAACAGAGAGACTTCAGTGAGAGGTATCTATAAATACATTCACTTACAGTATTCACATATTAGCTTAACTTGCGGGAGGGCGCCACTAACTATCATACTCTATTACTATTGAGAAGCAAGCACTAGTATTAAGACCTAACCACTATAATAAAAAGAAATTTCTACGTTTTATTGCATGAATATTAAAGTTAGTAAATTAATATTAAAATCAGATCACGTTAAAAACGTTTCAAAAACGTCAATTATAAGGGGTTCCGAATACTGAGGAACGTAAAGAGGGAAATATTTCCTATAGGGAAGACGAAATACTAATTGTGTGAGCATAAAATAAGATGTATTTTGATATTCAAAGATTCGTACTTTACGCTAATGCTACCAATCGCAGTAAAGAGTTGTGTGTTAATTTGCACAGAAACCGAGCAAGTGTGTTACGGTACAAATTTTTTGTAAATATAACGTTTTGTTAAAAATATATGAACTTTTCGAGTCTGGTGAATCAGTAAACTGATGGTTAGAGACCCATAATTGGGATAAAGGCAATCAATAGAAAGACGTGAGTGTGAGAGGAGGGGGGGGAGGGGACTCCTGTACAAAACACGTTCTTCGGAGGTGCTTGTGTCGGTTTGGATGGCAGTTCAGGCGCATTCATGAAGTATTTGTGAGAAGTTCCAAAATCAGGACTTGATATTTGGGGCGGAGGGAGCAAGTGTTAGCTGCGTGATGAGAAAGTCGCCACACTTTAGCTTTAAAGGCAACTATGCTCTCGGTGTTATCCTGGGTTCCATACGCTAAAAATTGCTGCCACTTAGAGTAATTAGTTAGTGCTTCAGTGCCTTCGATGACGGTTCGTAAAATTTAAGTTCAGTCCATCAGTTAAGCGTAACTGGTCCTACAATTCACCACACACCGCACGTGTTGTGTCGACTATAGTAGTTTGAAATCTGTCACATTATTATTTAGGTACATTTACAGTGGCTTTCGATTAAGATAATTTATGAACAGTATACGACGGTGCACAGAAAGCCCTTTGGCACCGATGATATGTAAATATTAAATACAGTGTGCAAAAGAAAGTGTCACTTTTTTGAAACCTCGTCATTTCCCACCATTGTGACACAGAAGTACGAATTTTGGCTCGAGGTTACCTACAACCTCGTTCTGTAATTATGCAAAAGTGTGGAGTCCTATGGCATCACCCTCGGAACTCGGCAATGCTACAAATAGCTAGGTGGCGAAAAAAAGGCCAGATCTCATAAGTTCGTTTGTGATGTACAGGGGCTAATGACGTCTCATTGCAACCAAATTTTACTACAATAGTGCCCGCCCCACGATGGTAAGGGCGTCACACACCTCCTTTCTCAAATTTCACCCCTTCTCTTGGCACCTCTGCGATGGAGGTCAGAACTGCGACGCTCAACGTTCGAATCGCGTGGTTTTCTAATGGGTCACTCGGGAAAACATTTCAGTCATACCGCAGCCCAGAATCGACACGAGAAGATCTTAGGAGGCGGCATAAAGGGCGTCAATGGAAGAACCCCTTCCCTTTCTGGTCGTTCATTTACACACATTTCGCCATCGAAACTATAGTATTTTTCGATATGCAACAGAACGACGTTTACGATTACCTTTGACACTGCCGACAATCTCTGGACGAGTCACCCCTTCTTTTACTACATCGTGCGACTGTAGCCCTTAGAACGTGATCGCACCTATTTGGAGAGCAAATTGAAAGCAATGTTTGGTGTTTTATCTATGCGTGTGTCAAAGTTAGACCTCTCTGTGATCATACCATATTATTTGTAGTAGCAGGACGACTGATAGAGGATGAATACACTTTGCATCTGTGGATCGCTTTTAAATTTAATCAACTGGTTTTTAACGTTCCTTAAAGACTCCACCTTGTACACCGCAGCAAAAATTGCAGTCGCTCTACACGCCAGAGGTCAGACCACATTCAAGGGAGTTGCAACCCCATGATGTCCTAAGGGAAGGGAAGAGAAGGGTTGAATCGTCTTTGAGTCGTATGTACTGTCGAAGGTTGTCAATAACGTCGTCGTGTTACACATCACAAAACAAACGGTCGTTTTTGACCGTGAAATTTGTGTAGTTGAACGTCTAGTGAGAAAGGGGTGGTTTCATTGACGCCCTTTATGCCATCTCTTGCGGCCTTGTGTAGATTCTGAGCTACAGAGTGTCTGAAATGTTTTCCTCAGCCACCCATAAGAAAACTGCATGATTTCAACACTGGGCGTCGCAGTTCTGACCTCCAATGCAGAGGCGTCAACAGAAGGGGTGAGACGCTTCTGGCCACTGTCAGTAGTCTGCAGGCTGTTACCTCTGGGTGTGGCGGCGGGCTCCACTGTTGAGACACCTTCCAGCGTACACGACGCGGGGGATCCGTTCTCAGTGGCGGCTTATTAAGCGGTCGCGTCGCTCGAGGCGGAGAGTCTATGTTGGGGCTAGCTGTCTGGGCTCGTCCATTCACCCTGTGAGCGAACAGCTGGTCGCTCATTCAGCATAGTTCGAACAGGCGCACGGTGGGGAGGGGTTTACTAGTTATCGGGAGCTCCAATGTTAGGCATATTATGGAGCCCATTAGGGAAACAACGTATTTCGAGATGTGGAGGAAGCCATGCCTGCAGCTATCGAGGATGCAGCAGTCTGCAAGTTGTTCATCATGTCAGCAGCAACGACGGCTGTCCCTTGGGTTCTGACGACACTTCCTACGAGTGGCTGGCGGAAGTGGTGGGCACTGATCGACTCCCGCGCAGTATGGAAACAGAGCTCACAATTTGCAGCATCATACCCAGAATCGATCAGTTTTCTTTGGTATGCAGCCGAGTAGAGGTCTCAACTAGAAACTCTGTCGAGTCTGTGTGTCATGGCTGCCGAGTTTTGAACTTGAGTTATAGGATGCATAGTTGTAGGACTCCCCTCGGTAGATCAGGGGTGCATTACTCTTAAGTATGCAGTTACACCAGTAGCAGAGTAATTGTGAAGTGCGCATGAGGGTTTCGTAGGCTACGCACTTGGGTGACGTCCTTTGATGAACGGTCGCCAGCCTACAAGCAGAGAGCAAAATCATATAGCTTGCGAAGTACACATTTCGACTGTCCAAATTTTAACAGTAAATTTTGATGTATTCGTAACAAAGATCGTGAATGTACTGGCCTCTAAGAAATTATCCGTGCTCAATTTATTCCCGGAAGCGAGAATTGCCGGAAACTTGAAGCATTAAGTACTAAGATAGTTAGCGAGTCATGGAACTTATATCGGAAAGAGAGAGTGGACACCATATAAGAGAGTGTTCGTTGCAGCTGACAAAAAGTAATGTCTCTTTTGAGGTAGGATTTAGTGTGAGATTGAAGTTATATGGACGTGCATAGCAGGTCTATGAGAAATCAAGTCAATTGTTGGGTGTTTACCGGCCACACGATTCCGTTGTGACAGTTTTAATGTCAATCAAGCGAAGTCCACGGTCAATATCGCGGAAATACCCAGATGACGTAATATTAGTTGGTGCTGAATAATCTACTGAGTATACACCGGAAAGTCTATGAATTTATTGAAGATAGTACGGACAGAGTCTTGTGAAGTACTTCTGAACACGTTTTCTGAAAACTGCCTTGAATAACTAGTTGGACAGTTCATACGTAAAGGAATTATTGTTGACCTTGTAGCTATGAATAGGCCTGACCCTATCGACAGTGTCAGTACAGATACGGCGATTAGTTATGATATTATAGTGATGGTTACTAAAATTGATAAATCCTTCACGATGACCAGGAGAGTGTTTACGCAAGGATAAGCGGATAGACAATAAATGGACATCATTTAGCTCTAGTATGAAGGATGTAGAGGGATCATGGCCAAAAGTTTAAAGTGATTGTAAGTCGCCCTCTGCAGACGTATGTGCCAAGAAAGTGGATTAACGACGGAAAGTACACTCTGTGGTTGAATATCAAATTTGGTAAATGCTGAGGAAACATTGGTGCACTCTCGGATCAAAATAGATTCCCACATGCAATACATAGAAATTGTCATCCATGGGGTAGAGACGCACCTGAAATAGTTGACAACAAATAAATCACCAGGTCCAGATGGAATCCCAATTCTATTTTACAGAGTACTCTACGGCATTGGCCCCTTACTTAGCATGCATTTATCGCGTATTTCTCGGCAGCGAGAAATCCCAAGGGAATGGAAAAAGGCGCTGATGACTCCGGTGAATAAGAAAGGCTAAAGAATTGACCCGCATAATTGCAGACCAATATCCTCTCCGTTTGCTACAGAATTCTTGAAAACATTCTGAATTCGAATATAATAAATTTCCTTGTGACAGAAATGCTTCTGTCCACAAATCAGCAAGGATTTAGAAAGCACTGCTTGTGGGAAACTCCGCTTGCCCTTTTCTCTCGTGGTATCCTGAAAGCCATGAAGGGCAGCAGGCAGATTCCATATCACTAGATTTCCGTAAGGCGTTTCACACGATTTGCTTAAGATTGTTGAAGATCTGAGCACAGGGTGTAGGTTCCCATACATGTGAGTGGCACGAAGAATTTTTTCGTAGTAGAACCCAATAAGTTGTCCTCAATTGTGAGTGTTCATCAGAGACAAGGGTATCACTAGGAGAGCCCGACGGAAAGGTAATACGAACGCTTTTATTCTCTACATACACAAATGTCGTGACTGACTGGGTGAGTAGCAATTTACGGCTGTTGACTGACGATGCTTTGGTGTACGGGAAGGTGTAGTCGTTGAGTGACTGCAGGAATGTACAAGATGCTTTAGACCAAATCTCTGGTTGACGTGGTAGATGGCAGCTTGCTCTAAATGTAGAAAATCGTAAATTGATGCGGGTGAGTAGGAAAAATATTCCTGCAAAGTTTTAATACCACGTTCGTACGGTGCACCTTGACAGTCCTCTTGATTAAGCAGCTAAGCGTAACGTTGTAAAGCGATATGAAGTGAAGTGAGCCCGTCATGTGTTAGTAGGGAAGGTGAATGATCTACTTCGTTCTGTTGGGAGAAGTTTGGGAAAGTGCAGCTGATCCATAAAGGAGACTGCGTATAGAAAGCTAGTGCCACCCATTTGTGTGTACTGTTCGAGTGTTTGGGATCCCCACCATGTCGGATGAAAGGGAGACAGCTAAGCAGTTCAGAGTAGGGCTGCTAGATTTCTTACCAGTATGTTCGATCAGCACGCAAGTATTACGGAGATACTTGTGAACTAAGCTGGGAATACCTGGTGGGAAGACTATGCTCTTTCCGCAAGGCACTATTGCGGAAATTTAGAGAACCAATATCTGGCGTTCGAGAAGTCAGGGCTCATGCGGAGGGTTTTAGACAGTCGTTTTTTCTCTGGCTCTGTTTGCGAGGGGAACAGCGTCGGAAATTACTAGTAGTGGCACAGCATGCACTCCATCATGGTTTGCGGAAAATGTATTTAGATGTATACGTAGATGTGGGTAAGGAGGCGTGTGACGACCTTCCATCGCGTGACACGTCCACGGTGGCGTTGGGGAGAATTTTGGCGAAGTCTGGTGCCAATTTGATATGATTAAATCCACGCTACACCTCACGCGAATTTGAGTTCTGGCCTTTTCCTCGCATGTGTCGGCACCTTACTGTCTGAAGCGTCGCCGCAGAGCGCCACGCTTTTACACCATTACAGAGGAAAGCTTTAGGCCACTTTGAGAAAAAAATTCACACTTCTGCGTCTCAGTGGGGGAAAATAACAGGGTTACAAAAAAGGGACCCTTTAATTATTTTTCACAGTTTACTTATTCGCGCATCGCTTTCTACTTCGAAGATAAGATCGTCGACATAAATAATATTCAGCCTCATTTTCTTTTAAATCCCAAGTAGGAGCAGAAGAGTCGTTGCTTATCGTTTCCAGGGGATTCGCAGAAATGTCGGGTCTGATCGGGAATCCACAAACACTGCAAGTAAATGCACGGTGCTACTGATTGTTCCGCAAATGACAGCGTTTGCAGTCCGAGAGAGCATCCGTTCCCGACCGAAGATACGCTCGCTCTTCAGTTCTCTCACACACAGCGTTAATTTGTCTTAAAACTGTCTAACCTCTGTCGTATGTTTTGCACGTCATGACGCACGTGCCACCACACATTGTCGTAGACTAGCAACGACGTCCTTTATTTGAAGAGGTGGGGTCTCGAGTAATATCAGGGGGCAGCAGACAGTAGCGGAAGTCTGTATAAAGGTGTGGATATTTGAAGGAAAAATTGACGGAGTTGGTTGGAATAGTTGTGCCCGTTGTTTATGCAGTATTACGGGGCGAGCCGCAAGTCGTCGGGGCGAGCCGCAAGTCGTCGGGGCGAGCCGCAAGTCGTCGGGGCGAGCCGCAAGTCGTCGGGGCGAGCCGCAAGTCGTCGGGGCGAGCCGCAAGTCGTCGGGGCGAGCCGCAAGTCGTCGGGGCGAGCCGCAAGTCGTCGGGGCGAGCCGCAAGTCGTCGGGGCGAGCCGCAAGTCGTCGGGGCGAGCCGCAAGTCGTCGGGGCGAGCCGCAAGTCGTCGGGGCGAGCCGCAAGTCGTCGGGGCGAGCCGCAAGTCGTCGGGGCGAGCCGCAAGTCGTCGGGGCGAGCCGCAAGTCGTCGGGGCGAGCCGCAAGTCGTCGGGGCGAGCCGCAAGTCGTCGGGGCGAGCCGCAAGTCGTCGGGGCGAGCCGCAAGTCGTCGGGGCGAGCCGCAAGTCGTCGGGGCGAGCCGCAAGTCGTCGGGGCGAGCCGCAAGTCGTCGGGGCGAGCCGCAAGTCGTCGGGGCGAGCCGCAAGTCGTCGGGGCGAGCCGCAAGTCGTCGGGGCGAGCCGCAAACTGTGCACTGCCATGTAAATGATGCATATTGTGCTGGTTCCGAGCGACGCTTTTCCTGCTACTTTCCAATGCCTCGGATTGATGGATAAATAGCTGGAATTATTCTGGAATTTGTGTCTATCATCGCCACCAAGAAATGATGGAGTCCAGCAATTCTACCTGCAATTCCATCTACCGACATGCAATCGTACCACCTTGCGCAATCACTGGAATGGAGCACTATGGCAATGTACTGTGAAGGATCAGCGTAATGAATGTGTTAGTGTGCTCAAATATAAGGTAATTTATAACAATTTGTGTACCTACCTTGATTTTTCGCCTTATCGTAACACCTCTCAGGTTCCTCTCCGTTTGAACTAAAGTGATTTCCGAGTATCCTTACTGAAAGAACATTAAAGCCCAGTGTTTTTGCTAACTGATGCTTCTTGAACATAGTAAAAAGAAAGTTAAAGTGGCAAGACAGTGAGATAAAGTTAATGATGCTTGCTGAAAATAATTTTCCTAGTAAAACTGCGTATTAATGTGTTGTTGCCAACTTCAAATTAAAAGTTCTTAAGACTGAGGCTTATGAAGTTTTGCTTAGTAAATGATCATATTACTGTCTGTTGTGAATCGCAGAAGGTGAGTCAGTATCTTAAATATATGTTAATTTTGTCTCTCACTGTAGTAAAAGTGGAAAACTGCAGTTGTGAAACGTTATGTCCTTATGTTTGCTAAGTGTTTGTCTCTCTTGTGTATTAGAAGTGCATATGAATAGTAAAACAGGATCCATAGACTGTCTATTGTGTTAATGCTCGGTAACATGTAACGGAAACACCATTAATTATGAAAACCATAATTTCTTTATTCAAATGATAGTGAGAAGCAACCTGTTAGTGGATTCCAATTAACTCTCATTTTAAATAATAAAGTATTTAACTAAGAGACTTAACCTATATCCAATTAATGATTCTGCAGTGAATAGTAATAATAATATTATAAAGACCATTCAGTTTGTGTAAGCCCTGAAAGTAATAGTGTGTTTCGGTATCTGTTATAATTTTGCGAATAGTTTGTGCTGCTCTAGCTGTTAGTTTCAATCTTACCGTAAACATGTGTATGTGTCAAGAGTTCACTGCACTCGCGTGTGACAAAGAATAGGTTGTGGTTATTCATTAAAGTTATTAATAACTATTTTCTTGAACAAGAATGTTAATCATTCTCTTGCCTAGTTAGGCTGGCGACCGTTTTCTTTATTCGTTGAACAGTGCAGATAGGCAAAATTTTGTTTGGTACTGTTCAAATATTTACGTAATTCTGACTTTCATTTCCGATAAGC
Organism: Schistocerca gregaria; assembly: GCF_023897955.1. Classification (NCBI taxonomy): domain Eukaryota; kingdom Metazoa; phylum Arthropoda; class Insecta; order Orthoptera; family Acrididae; genus Schistocerca; species Schistocerca gregaria. The sequence continues at coordinate 541,369,357 of NC_064931.1, forward strand.
CACCTCCGTTAGGTACAAAGCGGTCAACATAAAATTCCTCTCAGAGGGTAACACTGCTCTGTTGCTTTATACCATAATCGCTTTAACAAGATAGTTTTAATTCACGACCTGCTTCCAACTTTAAGGTTATGGTATAGCAGTAGCGGACGGTAGTGTTATAACCTGGCTGGAAATGACAAGTGCGTGGCGCCCTCCATCGGTAATGCTGGAATTCATGATGGTGATGGCCCACCCCTAGCCTTGATGAGAACTTCCACTCTCGCAGGCGTACCTTCAATCAGGTGCTGGAACGTTTCTTGGGGAATGGCAGCCCATTCTTCACGGACTGCTGCACTGAGGTGGAGTTTTGGATGTCGGTAGGTGAGGCCTGGCACGAAGTCGGTATTCCAAAATATCCCAAAGGTGTTCTATAGGATTCAGGTCAGGACTACGTGCAGGCCAGCCTATTACAGGGATGTTATTGTCGTGTAACCACTCCGCCAGACGCCGTGCTATACGAACAGGTGCTCGATCGTGTTGAAACATGCAATCACCATCCCCGATTGCTCTTCAAAAGTGGGAAGCAAGAAGGTGCTTCAAATATCAATGTAGACCTGTGCTGTGATAGTGCTACGCAAAATAGTAAGGGGTGCAAGCCTCCTCCCTGAAAAACACGACCACACCCTAACACCACTGCCTCCGAATTTTACTGTTGCCACTACACACGCTGACAGATGGCATTCGCCATACCCGCACCCTGCCATCGGATCGCCACATTATGTAGCGTGATTCGTCACTTCACACTACGTTTTTCCACTATTCGGTCGTCCAATGTTTACGCTTCTTACACCAAGCGAGGCGTCGTTTGGCATTTACCGGCGTGATGTGTACCTTATGAGCAGCCGCTCGACCATGAAATCCAAGTTTTGTCACCTCCCGCCTAACTGTCATAGTACTTGCAGCGTATACTGATGCAGTTTGGAATTCCTGTGTGATTGTCTGGATAGATGTGTGCCTATTACGCATTACGACCCTCTTTAACTGTCGGCGGTCTCTGTCAGTCAACAGACGAGAACGGCCTGTACGCTCTTGTGCTGTACGTATCCCTTCACGTTTCCACTTCACTATCACATCGAAAACAGTAAATCTGGGGATGTTCAGAAGTGTGGAAATCTAGTGCACGTCTATATGACAAGTGATACCCAACCACGTCGACCATGTTCGAAGTCCGTGAGTTGCGCGGAACGCTCCATTCCAATTACACTCTGTAGTATTTGCAGCACTATTTCTCAACTAAATATATATGCCAGTTGATCATATATTTCAAAACGAGGCCCAAGCAGAATAAGATTGTGTATTACTAAACTAGTAATAATAAATTTTCTTTCAAAATTATATACTTTAATCATAGGGCACTGCTCTGAGTTATAGCCATTAGGATTAGAAGTCTTAATACGTGATCTGTCAGGAGATTGCAGAGATCGGATTGGTTTACAGAGCAAGGAATGAGGTCGTCCTCCAAAGAGCTAACCAAAAAGAAATTCCGCATTAAAAACATAGTGTATCGAAGAATTAGGATAGACGGGAACGTTTACGACACCGATCGTTACTAAAAATTTTATTTTAAGGATAAAATCGCAGGGGCTAACCTATATTTGTGTACAAAACACAGATGACTGATATTGTTGCATGTACAAGTTACGTTGAACTGAAGAGAACTATCAAACGACAGGAAGGAAGAATTTCATCAAACCAGACAGAGTTGATGATCGAAACGGCAGCTTACTCAGACAGACTGAAGAAGGGAGATTAGTATTTAACATTCCGTCGACAACGAGCTCATTAGAGACATAGCACAGGCTCAGATTAGGGGAGGATGCGAAATGAAATCGGCAGTGTCATTTCAAAGTAATCGGCAGTGTCATTTCAAAGGAACCAGTCCTGCATTTGATTTAAGTTATTTAAGGAAAACAGGGAAACATACGCGCCTAGTGGCCACGTAGTTTGAGATGCCATGTCACGGACTGCGCGGCCGCTCTCGCCGGAGGTTCAATTCCTCCCTCCTGTGTGTGTGTGTGTGTGTGTGTGTGTGTGTGTGTGTGTGTGTGTGTGTGTGTGTGTGTGTGTGTGTGTGTGTGTGTGTGTGTGTGTGTGTGTGTGGTGTGTGGTGTGTGGTGTGTGTGTGTGTGTGTGTGTGTGTGTGTGTGTGTGTGTGTGTGTGTGTCGTAAGTTAGTTTCAGTAGTGTGTAAGTCTAGGAACCGATGACCTCAGCAGTTCGGTCCCTTAGAAATTCACACACATCTGAACAAGGCAACCTAAATCTAAATAGCCGGACCCGGATTTGAAAAGTCTTCCTCCCGGTGCGAGGCTATTGTGCTAACGACTGCGCAATCTCCTCGATTCAGATTGTTTTTCTCGGTACATGTGTTTTAGATAAACTCGATATTACGTCAGAGCTTAATTCAACAAGGAACTTACGCATGAAGTCGGGGTTGCTGTTTTTAGAGTCTCGAATACCCATGGGTAGTTGTATGTTCATTCACCTAGGAAAGACATTTGCTTTACCCATACAGCAGTCATTTCATCTCCACCTCGTCGTTGAATATGGCGTGGCCTTGCTGTCCAGCAAGCGGCAGCTGTGTAATGTACGAGGTGCTTCTCCAGCAGGGTGCGGGTGTCTCCTGTTTTCAGACGGTGGGCGGAATTACTGGTGTCTAATCGTGTGTCGACAGCAGGGCTAGCATATGCCCGTTTGCCCGCCGCCCGCAGTGCCAGCGCTAATTACATCGGCCACCATCAGCTCTTAGCCCGCACATTCTGCATATTGCTGCTGTGGCGCCAATACACTCGGCATCGGCCTGTGTTATTTCGGACCAGGAAGACTTCTCTTGTCAGCATGAAAAAAGCTACGAATTTTGAGTAGAGAAATTGTGCTGTTTACGGTTTACAAAAGAAAAGTTCGGAGTAGGTATTAAAATCCATGGAGAAGAAATAAAAACTTTGAGGTTCGCCGATGACATTGTAATTCTGTCAGAGATAGCAAAGGACTTGGAAGAGCAGCTGAACGGAATGAACAGTGACTTGAAAAGAGGGTATAAGATGAACAGTTAACAAAAGCAAAACGAGGATAATGGAATATAGTCGAATTAAATCGGGTAATGCTGAGGGAATTAGATTAGGAAATGAGACACTTAAATTAGTTAAGGAGTTCTGCTATTTGAGGAGCATAGTAACTGATGATGGTCGAAGTAGAGAGTATATAAAATGTAGACTGGCAATGGCAAGGAAAGCGTTTCTGAAGAAGAAAAATTTGTTAACACCGAGTATAGTTGTAAATGTCAGGAAGTCATTTCTGAAAGTATTTGTATGGAGTGTAGCCGTGTATGGAAGTGAAACATGGACGATGAATAGTTTGGACAAGAAGAGAATAGAAGTTTCCGAAATTTGGTGCTACAGAAGAATGCTGAAGATTACATGGGTAGATCATATAACTAATGAGGAAGTATTTAATAGGATTGGGGAGAAAAGTTTGTGGCACAACTTGACTAGAGGAAGGAATCGTTTGGTAGGACATGTTCTGAGGCATCAAGGGATCACCAATTTGGTACTGGAGGGCAGCGTGGAGGGTAAAAATCGTAGAAGGAGACCAAGAGATGAATACACTAAGCAGAGTCAGAAGGATGTAGACTGCAGTAGGTACTGGGAGATGATGAAGCTTGCACAGGATACAGTAGCATGGAGAGCTGCATCAAACCAGTCTCAGGACTGAAGACCACAACAACTACGCTTTTCACGAACAATTTGTTTCATACTGTTCCCGTAACATTGTTCCTATAGATTTTCGTCGTGTCCTCGGTGCCTTCGTTTACCTTCAAACACTCGTCTGTATTCATTACCCGTGAGCTGACGCTGGACAGATTTCGGTCATCTCCATACTTTGCTGCTTCTCTTCTCGTCCCTGCGGATAACTGAAAATCATTAGAATAGGTGGACTGTCGGCCTTCATTGATTAATAAAATTAGAAATCTTTGATGCCGTCTCGGAAATTGAGACTAACGATATATCAAAGCTCAAAGAAAAGAACTGGAAAAGCGGTACTGTCCGCAGCTTGTCCTGCTCTAAGGAAGAGTGTTTTACATTGGAATATTTTTCCGACTTTCGCCTCTAGCCAGAATAGGAAGTGGTACAAATAAAGAATACTATTTTGTTTTTCTTCATAAATTTCGCAGTTTTTCAAATTAAGCAAACAAAACATCTGTAGCACATACGTTGGGATGTATTTTAATGCTTCTTTTATTTTAGAACCCGTACGACGTGATGAACATTTCTGAATTAGGCTTAACACAAAGTTTAACATTCCTGGCTCTTTATATTATAGACTAAAAATCAGGAACAGTTCGTTTCATTTTGTTGAAGTTAAAACAAATGATGGAAAATCTACTAATTTATTGTCAAAGAAAACACTAAAATATAACACAACAATAGAAAAAACACGAAATACAGTATTTTCAGTTATTAAATTCCTTACTCTAAATAATTTCACTTGCGGAAGTCACATACAAATCGTCCTTTATCAGAACCTGCACATTCAGTATGTGCCCTCATTTTGCACATTAGACATATTACCCATTTTTCCCCCGCCTTGTCCTGCAAAAATTTACCTGAGCAAAAGAGACAATCAGCATCTACATTCTGGGTACACCATTGTCCGGAACGCTACTGACGATAGACGAATCATCTCACACTAAAATCATCATCCTCAGAATCAGATGATTTTTGATTCCTAGTCTTTGATGGCCTCTACTTCTTTGTCTCAGTTTTATTTGATGCTGTTGTCGAAACTTCAAGAGATTTCTTGTATGGAGATGAGGTGAGGACTGCTGAAGAACCTGATTTTCCCCCTTTTGCTTGGCCTCTATTTGTGGAACGTGTGAGATCTGCCACTGTTTAATTTCAGACATAGCGAAAAATGTTCCTGTCCCGAATTCAACGTTAACCTTTCCATTTTTAGAAGCCACAATTCCGGCAGATGGTTCATTGCCTGGATCATTGCTTGAATCCTCTATTATTCTTCATTGCTAGCAATGAAATCTACATCCCTGAAAATATGAGGGTTTAACGGATATATTCCTGTCACACTAATCCCATTTACTGCTATCTCAGGCCTTCCCGAACAGTTCAGCAATGTTCCTGTTTGTTACTGAACGTGCCTTTTCCCTTATCCACAAGCGAATCATGGAAGTTCTATTCAGCAGTTACGTCTTGTGGGAGGCAGACATGGTATTGCTTGAGAGATTTATAACCTCCAGATTTCTGGAGTGGCTATAACGCCATTCCAGAATCAGAAGAATAGGTGATTATGCCATTATCTTCACCTTTCCCAGCAAATGTTGAAACCAATCAGTGAAGAGTTGGCATTAAATCCATCCATAGAGATGACATACAAGAAAGGCCACCTCTCATTACCTGACTGCTAAAGTTCTCACGAGGGAATATCATCATGGGCAGAATAAAATTTCGTGTGGCACTCAGGCAGTCGCCAATGTCAGAAGTGATTCAGTCTCTGCAGGAAAGATGGCTGCTAATTTTCCCTTTCCCCTTCTTGCACCGACGTGGGGAATTCTGCTCTTCACAATGAATAGACCAGTCTCGTCGACATTGTATATTCTGTCTGGTGGAAAGCTGTTTGTTGTGAAAGAAGAGAGAAAAAATATTGCCACATTACCTCTTGTTAAACCTAGATGTCTTAAATGAGGTTGCTGTGGGTTTTCGAATGTGAATATCCTTTTTCTACCGCTTGAAGGAAAGGTGTAACCACTCTCTCCCAGCCCATTCACCCAAAAATGAATTCGCGATATATTAGCTGTAGCAAACTCAAATGCTATCTGTTGATCGTTTCAGGTAAACAAAAAAATTTGCTTTCCATTTTCATGGTATATTCAATCAAGTATTGTCTTTATTCAGTACATAGAACAGCTTTTCGCTCAAGCTTGGTCTTGGTGGCTACATCACATGGTATATCTGATTTTACTAACCTAAATAGAGTGGTCCTGGGAACTTGGAAAGTTTTTGCCGCCTGCAGGAAGCCCATCGTTTCTCTGATATTTTTAATTTCTGTATGCATAGCAATCTCATCCCTACCGCTTTCGAGCTTGTAAAGTCATTTCTGAAGCAATATCTATAAATAAAACAGGCTGTGAAAGTATGGTACAAATACAGAACACTAGGGTAAAGATATGGAATACTAGTATTCCACATTAGCGACACAGCCATCTTGAAATTCAAAAACGCAAATAAAAATTAAATTTAAATAGATAAACACGCCATTTTTAGCTTAATGTATTAGCTAAACGTCTGTTCAGAAAACATTTATAATTTGTGTATTATGAGAAACATTGAACTGTAAACCACCAACCTGCAACAATTATTGCTCCTACTGAACTTGTTAAAACAGCTTTACTCACTCCCAGTTTCTGCCAGTTGCAATATGACTGCATCTCAAAGTTGTCATCAGTTGCTGAATATAGTTTCCAGCAGCTCTCCAGGGTACAGCATTTATAAGGCGAGAAACCATAGTATTTCATATTACTACACATGTTCTTCATTTGTACCGCTTCCTCTAACAGAAGTTAAATATTATTTTATTCCCTCTTGAAACCATCGCATTCAGTTTTTCAGTGCTGCAGCCTTAGTCTGAAATTAGATAAATATCAGGAAAAGTTAAGCTTTTTCTAAGTTTGAAAAATCTTCCAAGATACAACATGGTTATGTACCCAGTAACTAACATTCTACTGAACTTTTCTAGTGCAGCAGTCGATAGAATCTTACTCATACTGCATAACGTAGTTTATCTGTTGCAGTATTATTTTACCAAACAAAAAAATCAGTAGCTGAAATCAAATTAACTGAAGTACTATCAAAAGTCCAGTATTAATATTCATTTTGAAAAGATAAGACCGCTTTTGCTGTAAGGCCTTTATTTCTGACACGACCAGTTTCGCAACATTTTAGCTGTTTCAACAGGTGCGATATGTGCGAACGGTCAGGCAACGGCTCATGTAAGGCAAGAAAAAGTAACTAAAATGAAAAGTGTATACGGGATGAATATACTTACAAAATCAAGTCATGTTCCGATCGAGAAGAGCATGGAATGATCCAGCGTTTGTTGTCAGAAATTTTTCGCCAAGTAGCAGACACTAAATACAAAAAAAAAACTAAGAACGCTACCTTGATACCTATAAAAGACTAAATCTAATAAAAAGAAATTCCTAAAGAGACTACGAGGCAGCTAAAATACTAAAATTCCACTCTCTAGGAGTAACAGTATGTGGTGAGCTAGCGGGATCCCCGTACACTAAAATAGTTATCAAAGCACAGACCATGTATGATCATCTACTGGATGATGTGAAATTTGGACAGATAAATGTCCCTCATTTGCCTAAAATAGATTGAAAACACGCTGGTAAAGACTCAGTTCTTCAATCTTAAGCTGTAGCTAATCCCTCGAAAAAATCCAATATAAAACTATTTTAAAGCCTAGAAAGAAATTGACATGCAGTGAAACGTAGCTAAATATCGTGTCCTACCGAACTGCTTAATCGGCAGAAAGCAACGGGTTGCGAAGCCGTATGTCATGAGGCAGAACATTTCCGTAGCTAGTTCGCTTCCTGGTTTGTGCACTAACGGGCAGCGTATCAAAACGCAACTGCGGAAACTCCAGACAGAAACATGGAGACAGGGGTGATGTGCAGCTCGCATGCGCATCCACAGATATTAGACGAACAGAATGATAGCTACGCTGATGAAGGCTGGTTAATCCGTTCATTGTGGTCAAACCATATTGAATTCGTAGAAACTATTATTAGTGCCAATATTCTCCACTGAAATTAGCACGTTAATAGTTGCAAAGTGGATTCAAGATAGCAGCCATTAAAAGTTCTAACTGATGACAATCAATGATAACCGATAGAAGAAAAAAGTAATGAAAGGCAGGATCTAGACTAGCGTGATCTGTTTTACAAAAATCGTGCTTGGTTAAGAAATCAATAAAAAGATTAAAAACTTCCTTAACAAGATAAGGTAATTTAAAAAACTATTTTTTAAGCAGCACCAATACGAAGCCGGGACAACCTGGTTGCCATAGTCAGGCAGCAGACGCCGGCCAAGACAGTGAAGCAACAGGGAAGTAAACCAGGAAAGAATTTTATCGTTTCATCTACAGGGTGTTTCAAAACTGACCGGTATATTTGAAGCGGCAATACAAACCAAACGAGCAGCGATAGAAATACACCGTTTGTTGCAATATGCTTGGGACAACAGTACATTTTCAGGCAGACAAACTTTCGAAATTACAGTAGTTACAATTGTCAACAACAGATGGCGCTGCGGTCTGGGAAACTCTATAGTACGATATTTTCCACATATCCACCATGCGTAGCAATAATATGGCGTAGTCTCTGAATGAAATTACCCGAAACCGTTGACAACGTGTCTGGCGGAATGGCTTCACATGCAGATGAGATGTACTGCTTCAGCTGTTCAATTGTTTCTGGATTCTGGCGGTACACCTGGTCTTTCAAGTGTCCCCACAGAAAGAAGTTACAGGGGTTCATGTCTGGCGAATAGGGAGGCCAATCCACGCCGCCTCCTGTATGTTTCGGACAGCCCAAAGCAATCACACGATCATCGAAATATTCATTCACGAAAAGACGTTGGCCGTGTGATGTGGCCGGGCACCATCTTGCATAACCACGAGGTGTTCGCAGTGTCGTCTAAGGCAGTTTGTACCGCCACAAATTCACGAAGAATGTCCAGATAGCGTGATGCAGTAATCGTTTCTGATCTGAAAAATGGGCCAATGATTCCTTTGGAAGAAATGGCGGCCCAGACCAGTACTTTTTGAGGATGCAGGGACGATGGGACTGCAACATGGGGCTTTTCGGTTCCCCATATGCGCCAGTTCTGTTTATTGACGAAGCCGTCCAGGTAAAAATAAGCTTCGTCAGTAAACCAAATGCTGCCCACATGCATATCGCCGTCATCAAATCTGTGCACTATATCGTTAGCGAATGTCTCTCGTGCAGCAATGGTAGCGGCGCTGAGGGGTTGCCGCGTTTGAATTTTGTATGGATAGAGGTGTAAACTCTGGCGCATGAGACGATACGTGGACGTATCGTGGACCGCAGCTGCAACACGGAGAACGGAAACCCGAGGCCGCTGTTGGATCACCTGCTGCACTAGCTGCGCGTTGCCCTCTGTGGTTGCCGTACGCGGTCGCCCTACCTTTCCACCAGTTCATCCGTCACGTTCCCAGTCCGTTGAAATTTTTCAAACAGATCCTTTATTGTATCGCTTTTCGGTCCTTTGGTTACATTAAACCTCTGTTGAAAACTTCGTCTTGTTGCAACAACACTGTGTTCTAGGCGGTGGAATTCCAACACCAGAAAAATCCTCTGTTCTAAGGAATAAACCATGTTGTCCACAGCACACTTCCACGTTGTGAACAGCACACGCTTACAGCAGAAAGACGACGTACAGAATGGCGCACCCACAGACTGCGTTGTCTTCTATATCTTTCACATCACTTGCAGCGCCATGTGTTGTTGAAAATTGTAACTACTGTAATTTCGAAAGTTTGTTCGCCTGAAAATGTACTGTTGTCCCAAGCATATTGCAACAAACGGTGTATTTCTATCGCTGCTCGTTTAGTTTTTATTGCCGTTTCAAATATACCGGTCATTTTTGAAACACCCTGTATGTGCTTTAGTAGTTTAGTTTTTGAATCTCTGCGTGTTAATCTGTTTTATGGAAGACAGTTTTTCATGTTGACCACTCGCTCGTGATCTAGTGGGAAGTAGCCTCGGAGTGTAGCAAGCTGCGGAAGTCTTCCCACGGGACAGTCTGATAAACAGGTTCCAGGTGCTACCTGTGGCTGACAACGTCCCTCGGCCAAATACTGTCGCTTGTCGTGTTTCAGAGGAAACCTCTCAGCCTGCAAGATCCGGGCCCGTCACAGAGGGTGGCATTATTGATAGCTGCTAGCTCCAATGTTAGGCTCATTATGGGGTCTCTTAGGGACTTAGCTGCCAAGGAGTGGAAGAAAGGCAATTTGTACTCCATGTGCATAACGGATGGGTCATTCCACATGTGGAACGGATCCTTCCAGATGTCATGAAGAGCGTAGGGTGTAGCCAACTGCAGGTGGTGGCTCGTGTCGGTACCAATGATGTGCGTCATTTGGATCAGAAGAGATTCTCTCTAGTTTCAACGACTATCAGAAGTGGTTAAGGCTGCTAGTCTCTCTTGCAAGTAGAAAGCTGACTTCACCGTTTACAGCATAGTCGACAGGACCGGTTGCGGACATCTGGTACAGAGCCCATCTCAGGGCCTGAATCAGAGGTTCAGACGTTTTTGCGACCGTGTAAGCTGCAGATTCCTCGACTTGCGCCGTAGGGTGGTGGGGTTTTGGGTTCCGCTAAATAGGCCAGGAGACCATTATACGCAAAAGGTGGCTACACGTGTAGCGGGGGACTGTATAGCGTGGGAGCGATTGTTTTTTAGGTTAAAGGATCTCAGGAAAACGAAGGAAGAGCTTCAGTCTCAAAGATTGCAGGTCGAATAGAGAGAGAGAGCAGAGAGATAGGTACCAACAGTATAACAGTTGTTAATTGTCGTAACTGTGTTGGAAACTTGCCAGAGCTGGAACCGCTAATAGAAAGTGCTGATGCCCAAACCGTTCTGTTCACTGAAAGGTAGCTCAAGCTGGAGATAAGCTCAACTGAAATTTTTGCAAGCACCTAACGGTGTTAAGGATAGGCTAAATAAGGTTGGCGGTGGAGTGCTTGCTACTATTAGAAGTAGTTTGTCTTATAGCAAGTAAATAGTTCCCGTCAGTTTGTGTGGGATGAGGTCATTCTTAGCCATCAGAACAAAATAATAATTACATCCTCTTACGGACCTCCCAACTGATGATACAACTGCTGGAAGATTCAAAGAAAACTTGAGTCTAATTTCAAACGCGAACCCGACTCATACAATTATAGTTGGTGGTGACTTCAATGTATCCTCGACATGTTGGCGAAAATATATGTTTAAATCCGGAGGTATGATTAAAACATCTGAAATTTTGCTAAACACATTCTCTGAAAATTCTTTCAAGCAATTAGTTCATGACTCAGTGGAATAGTAAACGGTTGTGAACACACACTTAGTCTCTCAGCAACAAATAACCTTGAGTTAATAATGAATATCGAAACGGATGCAGGGATTAATGAATACCAGGTTGTCGTAGCGAGACTGAATACTGTAACTTCCAAATTCCGCAAAATAAGTGTAAAATGTAACTATTCAAAAAAGCAGTTAAAATGTGTGATGGCTTCGTGAGAGAGAACATGTGACTTGAATTCAGGGAAATAGTATCGACAACTGAGAGATTTATGCAGACATAAGTATTCCAAATCGCCAAAGACGGGCGATCTTTTTACATAAGCTCGAAATGTAACGCAGACTTCTATGCGAGAAGCTTATATAGTTTCCACAACGAAACTGTCTCGAATCCTGGCAGAAAATCGAAAGAGATTCTGATCGTATGTAAAGTACGGTAGCGGCAAGACAGTCGTGCCTCCTCTGCGTCAAAGCAATGGAAATACTATCTATGACACTGCTGCTAAAGCATAGGTACTAAACATAGAAGACCAAAGAAGACGAAGTAAAGATTTCGTATCAGAAACAGCTGCCAACGTAACTTAGAAATACATATCCTCGGAGTAGTGAATCAAATCAATAAAGTCGAGGCTTCTGGTCCAGACTGTATAGCAATTAGGTTCCATTCAGAGTATACTGATGCAGTAGCTCCGTACTTAAGTCATATACAACCACTCGCACAACGAAAGAGCCCTGCCTAGAGACTGGAATGTAGCACAGGTCAGAAAATTATGCAAGAAAGGCAATACGAGAAACCCACTATATTACAGGCCCATATTATTAAAATGGATATGCAGAAGAATTTTCAAACATATATTATGTTCGAACATTTTGAATTACCTCGAAGAGAGAATTACCTCTCCTCTATAGACATATAGTCAACTCTGATTAAGAAAACGTCGTTCTTCTGAAACATAACTAGTTCTTTACTCTCACGAAGTTTTGAGCGCTGTCGATTCCGTATTTTCCGATTTCCAGAATGTTTTTGACACCGTGCCTCACAAGCGACTGTAGTCTCAGAGGACACACTTCGTAGTAACTGACGGAAAGTCATCGAGTACAACTGAAGTGATTTCTGGCATTCCCCTAGGTAGCGTTATGGACCCTCTGTTCAATATGAACTATTTAGGAGACAATCTGAGCAGCCGTCTTAGGTTATTTGCAGATGATGCTGTCCTTTATCATCTAGTAAGAATATCGGAAGATCAAAACCAATTGCAAAACGATTTTGATGAGACATCTGCATGGTGCAACAATTGGCGATTGATCTTAAGTAATGAGAATTATGGAATCATCCACTTGAGTGCTAAAGGAATTCGTTGAACTTAGATTACACAATAAATAAATCAAATACAAAGGCTGTAAATTAACCTCAATACCTAGGAATTAGAATTACGAATAAATTAAATTGGAAGAAATCCATGGAAAATGTTATGGGAAAGGCGAATCAAAACGTGCTTTTTATTTGCGGAACAGAAGACGTATCAGATCTACTAAAGAGACACTACGCTTGTCCATCCTCTTCTGGAGTACTGCTACGCGGTGTGGGATCCTTACCAGACAGGGTTAACAGAGTACATTGAGGAAGTTCAAAGAACGGCAGCACGTTTTATATTATCGAGAAATAGGTGAGAAAGTACCACGGACATGATACAGGGCTTTGAGCGTAGATATCATTAAAACATCGACCTTTCTCATTGAGGCAGAATCTTCTCATGAAATTTCACTCGCCACCTTTCCCCTCTGAATGGGAAAATATTTTGTTGTCGCCGAGCTAAATAGGGAGAAACCATCACCATAATAAAAGAGAGATCAGAGCTCGCACACGATATAGTTGTTAGTTTTCACCGTTCGAGAGTGGAATAACAGAATTATTGTGAAGGTGGTTCAATCAACCCTGTCAGGCACGTAAGTGTGATTTGCAGAGTAGCTATGTAAATGTGGATGTAGATACACAAACTGACCGAGTCAGGGACCTGGTGGAGGAAGGGGGGGGGGGGGGGAGGAAGGTAGATAAATAATTTTTTCCTTAATATTCCGAATCGTCAAACCAAGATATTACAAGTTGGTAAAAAAAATGAAACAAGAGCAAGCAGGACCTAACCAACCATTGGCACAACCAGTCATTAAACGGCAATGCAGTCAAAGATGGCTAATGAACCAACATGAAGTATTTTTGAAGTGTATCTCTCATTTTCCCTATTTAAAACCTAAAGATTGCCGGACAGGCGAGTAACAGTATGACTGTTCTGTCGGGTGAGAAAATAAGGTCGATTTCGAATTTCCCAGTTTAACATGCTCTCTGAATCGTATTTCAAAACCTTCTATCCTTTTGACCGTTATATCTTATTCGACAGTCATCACATGAGATACAATATACGCCAGTAGTCTTAAATAAAGTATTCAAATTGTTTTTTGTGTTACTCTTCCCGGCTCCAATGCATTAAACAGCTCCAATTGGAGGTAACGGACGCACTGGGATGATTCAGTGTTAATCTCCGTCATCAAACAGGTGTGCACCAATTGCGAGAGGTATCTACAAAACGCGATAGCGGAATGGTCTGGAATTCGCGTTTAATCGATAAGACTCCAGACAAATAAGTCACATCAAGCAAGTCCTTCGATGAGCATACGCTATTATTTTGAAACACTACGAAAACTAAGGGAAGTTTATCAATGTTCATTATTTTAACATACATAATCTGTACTTTTCAAACACATTTACTGAGTCCGGCAAAGGTCACGCGGTGTACCAGAACAATTTCCTTCCTCTTCCAATCACGAGTGATGCGCACGTAGAAGAATATTCATTATCTCTGAGTACGCCCTGATTTCTCTAATTTCGCTTCAGAGCTTGTTACACAAAATATTTGTTAGATGGGGTGACACGTTCCTGATATCGTTTTCGCATGAAGGGTCTGCGAATTCTGTGAATAAGACTCTCCAAAATACAGAGCGCCACTCTTGTAAAGTCTCCCATTGGACCTTGTTGGGCGCATCTTTCGATGAGTGAACAGTACCGTGTCTAAGACCACAGCTGTTCTTTGAATCCTCTCTCTCTTTTCAGGAAATGTTTCTTAAGAGCCCCGGAAACGAACACTATTCCACAAGCTGTCGAAGAACGGCTTGTAAGCCATGTTTTCATCGGTGAATGACACTTCCTGATTATTCTTGAGATACTTCATACTGTGGCATTAGCCTAATGTAATGCTATGTTTATGTTTCCGCTCCATCTCAAACCGCTCAAGATAAGCAGTCCAATACAGTCGACGTTTGCGGCTGATATCAGTGACTGCTCCTGAATGAAGTGGCATTGTGATAAAACACTGGATTTGCAAATGTCAGTATGATTCGATTGAAAAGGAGACGTGCAGCTTCCTTCTAAATCCATCAGTAAACCCAGTGCGTGCTCCTTCTACTCAGATGTTGATAGTGAAACGTCGCCTTTTCGCCAGTGACTTATCAACCGATTGCGTAGTAAAATGGTATCGGGTCGTTCTATAAACATTATCGCTATTATAACCATAATAGTTATTTTAAACCGTTCTGAAATCCTGACACAGGGTGTCGTATCATTTTTGGACTTTTGATTTTCTTTTCTAAAATTTGTAACATTCGGGTACTTGACCGTCTGCTCGCTTTGTCGCTCTGCTAACCCATTCACCCTTTCACTGCTTTTTTATGTTTCTCAAACATCTAGGTTAGTTAAATATGTGCAATAGGTGGCATTTGTCACATATTAGCCCACAGTTTCAGTAGGTCATTCGAACGTTTCTTTTATCGATATGATGTGAAACTAATAAGTGTACGCTGTACGTCAGTTTACGCGGTACGATTATTGTTTACATTAATGGACACTTTATTTTTAGTTCTGCTCGTGCAACTACACTTACGGTTATTTTACTGGCTGCCAATTTTAAGTATAAATTCATCAATAGAATAAAATGACTTATCCAGGTTCAAATGGCTCTGAGCACTATGGGACTCAACTGCTGTGGTCGTTAGTCCCCTAGAACTTAGAACTACTTAAACCTAACTAACCTAAGGACATCACACACATCCATGCCCGAGGCAGGATTCGAACCTGCGACCGTAGCAGTCGCACGGTTCCGGACTGCGCGCCTAGAACCGCGAGACCACCGCGGCCGGCACTTATCCAGGAGAAATGATTTTAAACTAGTCTGAAAACTAGCTTCGCCGTTTGTGATACATTTTACATTATCGGGCAACGGATCAAAAATGTTTGTTGCTTTGTACTGACCTTTCTGAGCGATGGACAGCGATAATAATGGGTAATAAAGGTAGTTTTTCCCTCTAGTGTTTTAGTATGGGCATCACTGTTCTTCTCAAATTGTGATGGATTACTAACGACGAATTTCATTAGCGAATACACGTACTGTGACGGCGCAGTAAAATGCCTGGCTCTTCTAAGAGGTACTTACATGACGTCGGTGGGTGAACACCGCATATTATTTTACTGCTCGCTTTTGTGCAATCAATACTAAGTGATGAGTTACTCCAGAAAATTGTTCCGTAAGACATTACTGAGCGTACCGATGTAAAGTGTGTCGGCAGGTTGAAAGATTTGTTTCCAAGATTAGCAATTATGGGGAGAGAAAAAGTAGCTTTACCTAACTGAGCTCAGTAATATACTTCTTGCAATTCAAGGTTTCACCAATATGTACACCCAAAAATTTGCCGCATTCAACCCTATTTACTGAACCCTTCTCATGTGATACATAAATTGTTGAGTTGACTGTTGTACAGAACTACATGTAGCGTTTGTTTTTTCAATATTTAGGAAGGGCCTGTTTTCAAGAGCTAATTAGTGATTCTTTGTAACGAACTGATTTGTTACTTTCTCTCTAATAGGATGTATTATGGCACTACTGTTGTCTGGAAAATTACCAGTTATGCTAGTTGAATATTAAATTGAAGATCGTACACACATACAAAGAATAGAAGTAGACCCAAAATATAACACTCTATAATTTACCCCAGTCACTAAAATATTCTATCTTTTCGGCACTGAATTAATCAGCACAACGTTTCGTATTCTGTTTGTTAAGTATTATTCAAATTAGCTGAGCGTAAAGCCGTCAGCTCCATAAAAGTTGTCTTTTTCTAAGAGAGCAACATGATCTTCCCAATGAAACACCTTGAAAATATCACAAAAAATAGCAGTTGGCGATATATTATTATTTTAGGCTTGTGCTATTTGATGAATGAATCTATAAATTGCATTTTCAGTCGAGCAAGCCTTCTGGAATACAAACTGTGATATGCTAAAACATTGTTTCCACTTAAGTGTGCAACTACTCTTGCTTCATAAAAATCCTCTGTTCTCCATTCCAGTTTCACAGCTTCCCCACAGATAAAACGAGGACACTCATTTTATATTCCCCATACAAGAAGTCGACGATTATACTAGTCGATAACACATTCCTGCTTCTCTTACAACAAATGCCTCTCAGATTTGGACTCCAAAATTATTTCAAATTACTTTTCGAAAGAATAGCAAAAATTTCCTTTTATAACAGCCAAGATTTTTCATAATAATATCAAGGATACGTTAAAAAGTGGTTTAATTTGAGCAGTCTCCATTTTGTAGCTTATATTGCAGTCAGTTTCGGGTCTACCAAATGCTGGAGTGGCGATTCATTGTTACTTCAGCGCTCTACACATCTTTCCTCTTTTCGCCAAAAACGAAAATTTCATTCGTTACAGGTGATTCATTTCCACTATACGTGCCTACTACGAGGCTGCCTCCTGTGACCAGTTCACACGGGATTTCGCGCCTAGCGTGCACACCACGCTCATGACGCTTTCTTCTCATTGTACACAATGTCCTTACATTTCCTGTGGCTGCAGAAAGGCAGACCATAAAAGAAGTGGGGTGGCGATTTACGCCTTTGATTGCTTAATAGCAAATTAATAGGTCGTAGCCCGCGGACATTATCTTAATCGTCCTAATTAATGCGATGCGATGCGTAGATGTAAATTGACGTCAAATTCTATAAACAACCGAATTACAAATATTTAACATCGTCTCGTTTGTCTGAATCTGACCTGTTTATCTTGCTGGTCTTGCATTCAAATGCATCAGTTAGACGACCTCTAGTTATCATTCGATCAAGAGCGCTATTGATAATCTGAAATGTGTGCCATGTTGATACCTTATTGGCCGCAACCTAATGGAGGGAAAAAGCTAATGTGTACTAAATGTTGGACCACGTCTACTACTGACTTTAAGAGCTCCTTATGTAAACAACACAACATTACTTTCTTATCTTCAGACGCGTACGTAGTTTCAGGCGTGACACTGAGGTATGTTATAAAATTATTCCTGTTTACAGTGTAAGTGCTTACTAGGCATGGTCTCGCATTTTAATAACTGTGTACACTAGACTCACATTCGGGAGGACGGCGGTTCAAAGTCGCTTCGGGTGATTTCCCTAAATCGTTCCATGCAAATGCAGGGATGGTTCCTTTGAAAAGGAACTGCTGCTTTTCCTCCCTATTCTGGACACATTTATAGCTTGTGGTGCTCCTCTAGTGACCTCGATGACGATGGGACGTATAAGCCCAATCTTCCTTCCTACTTCCTTCCACACTGCGTAGTGTTTCGACCTTCATCTTTAGTATGGGTATGGGCTATGATTGCTGTGTTCGGATGCAGGCGGAGTTTGTTACCCTTTGCATAGTTCTACTAGCTTCAGTCACACACACTGCGGCTACTTGGTAACATCAGAAGCTCCAAGACGGTGCTGTCAGATGTTGCTGTTGTATCTAGAGAAGTCACAACGCTAGAAAATTTTAGTTGAATGCATGGTACACTTGGTGCAGTGATTGACAGTTGATTCTAAACATAAATGTAATTTTCTTGTCATAAATAGCCTCAATGATCCCTGTTGTTTGATTACAAGCTTGCCGAACAATCATTGGAAACATTCACAGCCCTTAAATATTTGCGTAGGATACGATTTAAAGTGGAACAGGCACGTAAAACTAATCGTAGTTAATGAAGATTCCAGACATTCATTGGGAGAATCCTAAGGAAGTGCGGTACACGCCGCTGTCTTCGGATACAGGCAGAGATGGTGACCCTTCGCTCATAGCTCCCGGCTGTGATAGCTTCGATTACGTAGCTTGAGGCTGCCGCCAACATGCGTCACTGAGGGAGGCCCGTCGTGGGGATCTGAGGCCCGTCCCGCATGTCCCAATTATTCGCCGATCGATCCATCACTGTGGACGACCCAGTTACTGTGTACACTGATATTGACCTCTCACTCATGGTCGAGTGTTACGTCGTTCCAATGTGTGGCAGGTAGCGAAAGCCTTTATTGGAGAGAATGGTCGAAGGAAAGGCCTCCTTGATTTGCTTGACAAACAGGTTTCAGGCGCTGTCTGTGGCTAATAAAGACCCTGGACCAGATGCAGTCGCTGGTCCTGGTTCACAGGAAGCCACTCGCAGCCTGTAATAGCTGGGCATTTACATACGGTTGGATTACTGATAAACTGGAGTTCCAGTGTTAAGGGTGTAATGGGAGCCTTAAGGATATAGCGGCCAAGGAGGGAAAGAAATCCAGTGGGCACTATGTGCTTACCTCGTGGAATGGATTCTTCTGGATGCCATAAAGAGCACCGAGCACTGAGTGTAGCTAAATAAAGTGGTGACTCATGTCGGTACTAATGATGTGTGTCGCTTTAGATTGAAAGAGATTATCTCTGGTTCTGGGTGGCTTTGTTAAATGATAAGAAAAGCAACCTTCCTTGCAAGAAGAAGACATAACACCATCTGTACCATCGTCGACAGGACCAACTTCGAACATTTGGCACAGAACTGACAAGAGAACGTACCCAAGTGCCAAGAAACGATCTTGCTGAAACTTGGCGGGTGTGTAGAAAAGCAAATATAATGCAATACATATTTCTGTTTGGGCCCAGTTTCACTTTTAAGGGATAAAACACACCCCAAAAGGTAATTTGGCATATATTTCGAGGGCACATCATCTAAATGATATATAAAAATATTTCTCATATAAAAGTTGACATGTAATTAAAAACGGCATGATCGAATTTTCTGATAGTTTGAACCTTTCAGGCTACATACATCCGTTGTGTAATAAGGCGTATTTCTGAAATACTGTTTTAGAAAAATAAGCTGTACACAGTGTACTGTGAGTATTTTCAAAATATCTAAAATATCTTAACATTCATTATTATTTTATTTTACTTATATTTGTTTCGCGTTTTAAACTTATTTTACGTTTTACGTTCTTTTCTTTATTTACCGTTTTGCATACGTGTATTTTGTTAATTCGAAATAATATGTAACCCATTATTATGATACAAAATAGTTGTAATAATCAATTTATAAATAAATTGTTTAAAGCATAATGTTCTCAGACCACGAACATAAAATTAACAATAAAATACACGACAGAGAACATAATAAAAAATAAAATTAGCAGGATTTCAAATAATCACAGGTGACCCTTTAAATATCCTGATTTGTATCAGGCGTATTTCAGTACGTTGGTAAGCCTTGGCTAAGAGAATCGATTATGTGCTGGCGACTGCAACTATATTATATTGCTTCTGAAGTGGAGATAATTTCAGTCATTCAACAGAACTAGATCTGAAAATATTCACAACTTCCTTCCAAAATCTTATGCCGTATACATCGTTGATTGTACCCGTGCCGCCGATCCCTCTGGGATAACCAAATGAAGGAAATCCTTGTCCTGGGGGATGTTTTCTCACACTGACCACCGTCTTCTCAGAGTATGAAGAGAAACTAACGAGATTGAACCGAGATATCGAGAATCTCTCTTTGAACCCCCCGAGTGTCCTTGTGCCAGCATCGAAATCTGCTTTCTACGAAAATTTCTTAATAATTAGTTCAGGAGCTCACTCCCAGTGTAAATCGCTAAGAAAACATACTTGACCCCTTAGAAATAAGTAATTCTGAGCCAATAGGTAGCATTTTCACGGATACCGGTATCAGAGGCCACAAGTTCGTTGTAGCGAGACTGAATACCGTAACATCCAAATTCACCAAATTAACAGCAAAATACATCAATTAAAAAGAAAATAAGAATTCTCTGCCGGCTGGTAGGGCCGTGCGGTTCTAGGCGCTTCAGTCTGGAACCGCGTGATCTCTACGGTCGTAGGTTCGAATACTGCCCCGCGCATGGATGTGTGTGATGTTCTTAGGTTAGTTAGGTTTAATTAGTTCTAAGTTCTAGGCGACTGATGACCTCAGAAGTTAAGTCGCATAGTGCTCAGAGCCATTTGAGCCAAGAATTCTCTTGACACCTTCCTAAAATACAGTCTCCATTCCTTCCGAACTAACCGTCTATGCGTAGACCAGACGTGGCTTATTTTGTTCATCTCCTCTCTCGTAATCTGTTACGAAAGTCTATTGTACAATTTATTTTGTTCTTAGAACAATTTATTATATAGTTCATTAGTTTCTGTGTACTTATTTTATCTTGATTAAGTAATCCTCTACCGCATTTTGACTGGTAATTCCTCTCGTTTAATTTCTATGCCTAACATTAACAATTTTCCTCTTTGGAAACGGAGATACTCTATAAATCCACTTGTTTAAAATCTTTAATCCTACGAAAATTTCACTGCATCACGCATTTACCTTTGTATCAGTTAATGGGGTAACAACCGAAAACCGGTCTGTGAAATAAATAAGTATTGTAGAAAATTACATCGGTGTCATGTGTCTTAATTCATAGCGGTTTCGTATCTTGTAAGGAGGGGTAAACGATGGGCAACAAGTTTCCAGGCACTGTGATGGAGTATTGCGCCGTGTACGAATGCGTTGTTTTATCTACACTACGAAGTACGATAAGATTAGATTTTGTCCCTTATGCCATAACGTGCGCCGAACGCTCGTCTTCACAGCAATATTAATCAAAATTTTACTTCATACAACGAGGCTTACAATTTTAATTCTGTACAAATCCAAGTCATCTGAAAAATTACTTGCCTACTTTATTATTCCTTATTGATTTCCTTGTTAACTCTCCTATTCCTACCAGTTTCTATGCGGAAAAAATGCAAATGAATACAACCTACAGAATGCCACTGGCAATCTAAACAGATTCTCCACTTCCGAGCCAGAGGCCGAGTCCGCTATGCGAGCGGCATTTGTTTTACAGCGCCTACCTAATGGGTACAGAGCGGAAGCCTAACAAGTTTCTTTTTGCGTTATCTTGGAGAATATGGGTTTGCGGCCCCCTTGTTTGTTGATGAAAAATGTTCAGTTTTTTAATTATCTACCTATCCCCTCAATGCTGAGTCGATTTCGCGTCATGAACTTCAGGAGTAGTTCTCTCAAAAACTGGAGGTTAAGCCAAAATACCTTATTCTTTCTATTTAGGGTGGTCACAAGTGACTTGCTAAATATGAACCCAAGCGGTAGGCCGTGTCTAAGTCATTCTCCTTTTAAGTTACTCATAATCCGTCTTGATTGCAAAATGTTCATATGACCGGTTTCGGTTCTTCTAGAACTATCTTCAGATCTGTAACGATGACACTAATTTAATATTTCACGAATGCAAACCTTTTTCATCCTAGCTAATCAATATCTAATGAACCAGAACGTACCTAATATTTCGGTTACCGGTACGTTCTGGTACATTTGATGATTAGCTAGGATGAAAAAGGTTTGCATTCATTAAATAGTAAATTAGTATCATTATCGTTACAGATCTGAAGATGGTTCTAGAGGAACCGAAACCGGTCATATGAATAAACATTTTGCAATCAAGGCGTATTACAAGTAACATTGTGAAACCGCTGATTGCGGCTATTCCATCATACATTATGTCTTTTTGCAAAGTTTATGCCACGTCAGGCTTCGGGATGCATTACGAAGTTCTTACGTATTAGGACAAACATAATGGAAGAAAACTTGAAAATAAAATGTAACGAAGCATGATTAGACGCAGGGATTACTCCTAACTATGCAAAAGTAAAAATCAGGAATGTCAAAAATAGTACAAATAGTAAAACGTAAAAGTGAAGTATTATGGGTTAAAGCTCAAATTCGAGAAACATAAAATGAAAGACAAGTTAAATACAGAAGGTTTAACCTTCACTTATTCTAGGTAACATTGTATTTCCATTACAGTTCACATACGTATGCGGAGAGATTGGAAACAGAATTAACAGGGAGCGAGAATCAGAAGCAGCTTTTTAACCTAGGTGTAAATTTTATTATTGATAACGAAACGGTGCGTAAAATGTTGCATACCTTTTATGAGAGGTCGTGAACTTAACTGAGATAGAATTAACAAAGGATGAGCAGAATCTTTTAAATAAAGGGCTACAGTATAACCTAAATCCCGCAATTAACTCAAATTCAATAAAGAAGACTGTCGCAGAAGTAAAAGTTGCATGTGATATCGCAAATAAGATACGAACAGACCAACATGGCAGTTGAAGTAAAGAAGTATCATAGACGAAATGCATTCTGCTCACAAGAACAGAAACGAACTACTAACTCTTAAGGGCTTGAATAAGTTAATCACATAAGGCTATCGTCACAAAGGCAGATAAGGGCGGTGCTATGGTTTTAATACACGATACAGACTATATAGAGCAAACCGAAAAGTTCTTTATGGAGAACGGAATAATAGAGGTCAAGAAAGATCCAACCAGGAAATTTCAAACAGACGTAAGGAAACATAACAGTGCGTTTCTCTTCACGGAGGAGGAAAAGTTTAAATTCAAAGTAATGAATCCCCGAATCCCTGAATTACGGTCACAAATAAAGCTCCATAAGGTTAAAAAATCGATTCGCCCAATCGTCAATAATACCAGTAGGCAAGTTATAAATTAAATAAAGAGCTAAATAACAAATTGAAGGCGGCATATACATATCGTCGGACTTTTAACATCAGGAACAGCTACAAATTTTCCGAGGAAATTAAAGACGTAGTTAAACCAGGATCCGTCACTAGCTTCACTGGATATCACCAATCTGTACAAACATTCCCGTAAAAGAAACGACTGAGATCATTAAGAACAATCTTCTCACTCATGGTAAATTGGCATTGGGGGAAGTGATTGAACTAGTGGAAATGTTGGAACGAGTCTTGTCGTTCAATACTTTACTTTCAATGGTAAAATTTATCAACAGAAAAACGGGTTGGAATGGGGAACAGTTTAGCTGAGACGCTGGCAGACATTTTTGTAAATCACTTGGAAAACTAATTCTTTAATGAAAACCCTGATATCGCTGAGAAAATGGTGTATTACAGGAGATGTTGACCATTTTATTACACAAAGGAGAAAAATGATATCGAAAACGTAGCCCAAAAAATGAGCTCTAAACACCCGAAAATTAGAATCAATATGGAATTTGAGGAAAACAGCAGTATAGATTACTTAGATTTAACAAAAAAATGGTTCAAATGGCTCTGAGCACTATAGGACCTAACAGCTGTCGTCATCAATCTCCTAGAACTTAGAATTACTTAAACCTAATTAACCTAAGGACAACACACACATACATGCTCGAGGCAAGATTCGAACCTGCGGACGTAGCGGTTCCGGACTGAAGAACCTAGAACCGCTCGGCCACCCTGGCCGGCTAGATTTAACACTAATAAAGAAAGATGGGAAGCATGAATATAGCATATTCAGAGAACATACGCGTACAGATTTAGTTATCAATGAGCGCTCTCGTCACCCACCGCGGTACAAAAGGGCATATTTTACTTCGGTGGTATACGGGCTACTAAGATTGCCACAATGCCAACAAGAAGTAGAAAAGGAGCTAAGTATTTTAAAACAAGTGGCAGCAGTAATCGGATATACTGTGAAAGCAGGAGATTAATATTTGTAAGATGAAGAGGCAAATGAAACAAATAGAAGGAAGTCAAGTCGCAGTTAGGAGGAACAAGAAGAAAAATATGTAGCTCTTACAGTGGAAGAATTACAGATAAGATTGAAAGATGCTTTCGTAAATGCGACGTTAAAATAGGGTTCCGAACAAATAGCACGCTAAAATTGAGGCTCCGGCACAAAATGTCAGGATTCTGGTGTATATAAGATCAAACGATGACTTCTGTAAACAATATATAGGGCAGACTGGTAGGAACTTTGAGACCAGATTCAGGGAGCACACATATTCTCAAAACAAAACAACGTGTGGGGCGCATATTGCTGCCTCAAAGCACTCAGTCACGAACATTGAACAAAATTTAGACATCCTGCATAGAGCTCATAAAGGACGGTTTCTTAAGATTTTGGCAGAACTTGAAACATACACCCACAAAAAGAAAGATCCGAATTTAATCCTCAACGAGCAAAGCGAGTTCAATCATAACGCCTATTTTAGTATTTATGACGACTTACTAAGATTACAACTGTTGCGTGTGGCAGTCCAGGCCGAAGGATGAGAGACGTTGTATGATGGGAAAGCTGGAAAATGCGTGCAGCGCCTGGCGTCGTTGACGGAGCCCTCCTGCGTGGCCCTCTTGCCCACGGCAACGGACGTCAGACAACTGAGTGAATCGCGGCACAACACCGAAATGGCGGGAACCACGGAAGCAAACCATGGAGGAAAACAAGTCTACACCAGCGACATAGATATAGAAATCGCCATTTTGTTTTAAGATCCTATAAAAATAATAATTTTACTGTGTATTTTAATTTTGATAAGTACAGAGTTTAACCTTGACATCTACAGATTTTAATTAAGTATTTTTAGAGATAAAAGTTAATTACAAAAATCTACTGAATACAGTATGTGCATATGTAATGTAACAAATTTACCAGACGCCACCTTTCGGTGTGTGTGTGTGTGTGTGTGTGTGTGTGTGTGTGTGTGTGTGTGTGTGTGTGGAAGCGAAACAGCTCTTATGAATAAACATTTTGCAGTCATGACGGTTTATAAGCAACATTGTAAAACCACTGATTGCGGCTATCCCATCAGACATTGTCTGTTTTTGCAAACTCCTTGTAAGTATTTCTAATAAGTATTTAATTATTGGTACTTACACTTCTATTGGCGAAAGGAACTTACTCGTTATAACATCTTAATCTTGTACGAAGTGTTCAATGTCACGACCGCCAGTCTCAATACAAACAGTACAACGTAATACAGTGACATAACTGACTTCGGAATTCAAAATATGCAGCTCTAGCGCTTTAACGCGTTGTTTACGGTAGGTATGTAATCGTTGCTACACCACTAGGGGACAGTGTTGTACCTAGCGGATAGTATACCTAGGAACACACAATGTTTTTGGATGGCATTTCAGTCTAGTGGCTGATTTTAGAATTACATGGAGGAATGCGCACTTGAGACCACCATAAACCTATGGGTCCTCATGAGATCACGTGAAACGCGAAAGCAAAGTTACACAATTGATAACTTACCGGCAAACTGAATTAAAGAGAGTTGGTCTAATTGAACATGAAGCAGAGAAACCACATCTCACTTAGAAATATTGACAGGGTTTTCCATCAAGCTACTAAATGAAACTAAAAGGTCACAAGCTCACGTTAACAACGTAATATATTGCTAGATGCATTTATATGATGCTGATCACTGAATGAACAATACAAATTATTACAAAATGGAAAAGAATGAAAAAAACATATACGAGAGACTGAATAACAGATGGATAGATTTGAGATAGGATGATACAAAGATTGAGTCTACGAAAATCTCCAGTGAGTGTTGAATAAGCTGACATCCTAATTGAAAATCCTAGTAATCTCACCTAAGAGCACACCGATTGCAGCCACCTGGCTAGGGATTCATTCAGAGGAATGACACTTCGACTTGTGCCAAATACCTTTATGGCCCCCTCGTCACGATATACGCAAATGTGGCTTATGCTTACCACTCTGTTGATATTCACGTGCAGATCATGGCTGTAACAGTGGCTAAGAGTTCAACCCAGTATTTGTGATCAGCTCTAAAGTGAAGCCGTCTCGTTTATCTCTCTGACGCTTCGCGATGAAAAAAAGTGCTCTTTCATGCCCTACGACGAAGTGTCTCTCCTCTTCACTAAATCTAGCTGGTTCTATCAGTGGCGGAATCTTGGTGGCCCATTGCACTGTACATTCCGGAATTGCAACCAACTGAAAGTTAATAACAATTGCAACAGTCTCCCTTCTTACGAAACTGCCATGGTTAACCAATACTACTCAGTTCTCTGAGTGGGACAGAAGACAGTAATACTCTCCCACCATGTGTGTTTTGAGATTTCCTTCAGTAAAGCTGCTGCTCCTACGCACTCCTGTGTTCTCATCCCTGGTGCCAAAATAATTACTATGAGCCAATAGCGCGGGCCTGACAAAATTCAAATATCTACACCTGTGACCACCTTCAGCCCCCATCGACCGTCTCCCACGCTTAGGGCACCGTGTTTTTTCTCCAGTCATTTCAGATGTCATCTTTTCTAAAGAGCTTTCTTATGCTTCTCCCTTCCTGAAAGTTTACATCGTGCTAGGCACTCTCTCTTGGCTGTTTGCTTAATTTGATTTGACTTACTGATTATTGGGGTCTAGTAGAGCAATAATGTAAGTGATGGTTAAATACACCATTGACAAGATTTTCCTCACTGCAATGCTTTCAAATTTCAATAGAAAATAAGTACATGACCAAGTTGTATCTTGGCATATGTTTTCACATATACATAAAAAGCGAATACCGCCGTTTCAAAATGAAATGAGAAAATACACTAAACTTCTGTTACATAGACACAATCCTGTAGTGTCCCATGGTACAACTCTCTCCCATCATCTCCACACACTGTGTTCTTGAAAGTGTGCATTGGACAGACAAGTTGACAGGTATTAGTATTTCAGTTCTCCCATATGATTCTACACCACCTTCTTAAACTCTATGTGAACATTTTTTTTCTGAGACCCTTAACCTGTTCTGTGAAACGTTCACTATTATATTCCTCATATGTTTCTATCCATAGTGTTAAATTTCTTGCAATTAGGAAGATTCTTGCAATGGAAATATTTCTCTATACATCAGTTCTGTATTCCTGGGACTATACCCTACTGCACCAACCATTAACAAGTAATGTTGCATGTCTGGCAACTGGTCATGCCACATTCCACTCTCATTGCTCTCATTCAAGATCTCTGAACACACGGGATACTTAATTTCAAAAATGAGATTTCTCATCTCAAAATACAGAGTTTAGGATGCTCTACTATCTGTAGATATTTGACGCTACGGGTTTAGGACATCTTTTATACAAATGACCCTAAGACGACTGATGTACGTTGATGGTGCTTGAAACAGTTGCAAGTAGTCCAATGTAATCAGATATACACTGCTCATGCTAACACACTTTTATTTCGTGAATCTGTTACTTTTTAATTATTAATATATGGCAACCATTGTAGAAAGCCCTTAAACTAATATTTTGAATATACATACAAATATAAAGTAGGATGTGTGTACATACATACAGCATCTCCTCCTACACTACTGGATCAATTTCAATAAACTTTGGTACAGATGCAACTAAAAGCACTCTGAGGCTTCTAGTTCCCTAACAAGTCGAGATCAGCCAAAAGTGTTCCCTGAGATTCTGGTATGTAGATTGCCCTGCATGACAGGAGCACTATGTGGGGGGTAGTATAGGCCTGCCTTATCGACCTGACTTGCAGGGCAGCCTATATGTCAGTGGCAAAGTTTTCCAGCCCATGACAACTAAGCTGCCCTACATAACTGGCGTGTAGTGTTGGTGTATTATCAGCCTATTTTAACGACATGCTTTGGAGAGCAGCCTATTTTTCAGAGGCCAGAAAGAACATGTTTGAAGCCCCTAACATGTAGTCTTCCCATCTCAACAGGCATGTTTTGAGAGCAGTTTTGGCCTGCTTTATCGACCTGTTTCGCAGGGGTACATAGACAGATGGTAATGGCTAAGGTGTGGTTGAGATGGCTAGAGGAGGGCATAGACAGATATAGTGGGGCAGCATGGGATGGACAGAGAGAGGGGAAAGATGGGGAGAGACACAGAGGGGGAAGGTTGTGGAAAGGGAGAGTGGAGGGGGAGCAAAAGGAGATGGAAAAAGTGATGGGGTACAGAGAGAACAGAGAGGGAGAGAGTGGACAGTGAGAAAGGATGGAGGAGAAGATAATAGAGAAGGAGGCAGAGATGGACACAAAAAACAAGGAGGAGGAGATGGGTAGAGAGAGGGAAGAAGGTGAATATGAAGACAGATAGGAGGATTAGTCAAATATAGAGGGGAGGGAAGATGAGTTGGATAGACAGAGAAGGAAAAAAGGATGGAGGGAGAAGTGGACACAGTCAAGGTTAGGAGGAGATGTGTGCAATATAGGTATTGAGCATCTATGAAAGCAAATCCACAGGGATAAGCCTAATATATGTTTGAAAGACGAAAGACTTGCTTCCTGGGAATTAGCAGCATGGGTTTTAGAACTTCCATTAGGAGCAGAGATATGATTGAAGACTTCAAGCTATTGATATCTAGACTGCCCTACACAACAGAGGTGTTGTGTGGGTTGACATCGACTTGCATTGCAGGGGCTACAGCTGAGGATGGACACAGCTGGGCAAGAGGAGGGGGAGAGAAAGTGGTGGATCATGAGTGAGGAGGATGAGATGGACAGAGAACGTGGGGGAGGGGGGGGAGGAGTTGGACAGGTAGGGTGGAGATGAGGAGGTGAACAGAGGTAGGAGGATGAGATGGTCATAGGGAAGGAGAGGACTAAGTGGATGGACACCAGTGAGATAGACCCAGAGAGGTCGGGAGCAAGACGGACAGCGAGACAGCGGTGTGGGAGATGGAGAGAGATGTACAACACAGCAACAGCAACAGCATAAGGAAATCCCTGACACTTCAGAACGCTTCAGACAGCTTTCAACTGCGAAACGCTATCGACTGTGCCAGACAGCGGCGCCCTGAACACGGCATTTGTCTGCCGGCGCGACAATGTCTAGTACGCTACTGGCCATTAAAATTTCTACACCACGAAGATGATGCGCTACAAAACGCGAAATTTAACCGACAGGAAAAAGATGATACGATACGCAAATGATTAGCTTTTCAGAGCATTCACACAAGGTTGGCGCCGGTGGCGACACCTACAACGTGCTGACATGAGGAACGTTTACAACCGATTTCTCATACACAAACAGCAGTTGACCGGCGTTGCCTTGTGAAACGTTGTTGTGATGCCTCGTGTAAGTAGGAGAAATGCCCACCATCACGTTTCCGTCTTTGATTAATGTCGGATTGTAGCCTATCGCGATGCGGTTTATCGTATCACGACATTGCTGCTCGCATTGCGCGTTGGTCGAGATCAAATGACTGTTAGCAGAATATGGAATCGGTGGGTTCAGGAGGGTAATACGGGACGCCGTGCTGGATCCCAACGGCCTCGTATCACTAGCAGTCGAGATGATAGGCAACTTATCCGCATGGTTGTAACGGAACGTGCAGCCACGTATCGATCCCTGAGGCAACAGATGGGGTCGTTTCCAAGACAACAACCATCCGCACGAACAGTTCGATGACGTTTGCAGCAGCATTTACTATCAGCTCAGAGACCATGGCTGCGGTTACCCTTAACGCAGCATCACAGACAGGAGCGCCTGCGATGGTGTACTCAATGACGAACCTGGGTGCACGAATGGCAAAACGACATTTTTTCGGATGAATCCAGGTTCTGTTTCCAGCATCATGATGGTCGCATCCGTGTTTGGCGATATCACTGTGAACGCATATTGGAAGCGTGTATTCGTCATCGTCATACTGGCGTATCGCCTGGCGTGATGGTATGGGGTGCCATTGGTTATACGTCTCGGTCATCTCTTGTTCGCATTGACGGCACTTTGAACAGTGGACGTTACATTTCAGAAGTGTTACGACCTGTGGCTCTACCCTTCATTCGATCCCTGCGAAACCCTACATTTCAGCAGGATAATGCACGACCGCATGTTGCAGGTCCTGTACGGGATTTTCTGGATACAGAAAACGTTAGACTGCTGCCCTGGCCAGCACGTTCTCCACATCTCTCGCCAACTGGAAACGTCTGGTCAATGGTGGCCGAGCAACTGGCTCTTCACGATAAGCCAGTCACTACTCTTGATGAACTGTGGTATCGTGTTGAAGCTGCGTGAGCAGCTTAACCTGTACACGCCACCCAACCTCTGTTTGACTCAATGCTCAGGCGTATCAAGGCCGTTATTACGGCCAGAGGTGGGTACTGATTTCTCAGGATCTATGCACCCGAATTGCGTCAAAATGTGATCACATGTCAGTTCTAGTATAATATATTTCTCCAATGAATACCCGTTTCTCATCTACATTTCTTCTTGGTGTAGCAATTTTAATGGCCAGTAGTGTAAGTACTATGCTGCGGTCTCGATTACATGCCATGGCATTTTCTCGGTATGGTTCTGCAAAGATAGTTCTAATTATTTCATTAAAACTTACAGATTGAAATAAATAAATATTCCTCATCTCCTGCACATAGAACCGGTACAGGAAGAGGTAAACACAGAGGGGAGGAGGAGATTGTGAAATACATTTGTCGAACACATACGCGGTCGAAGTGGCGATGAAAAGGCCAGTATGTGAATATGTTGGTAGGCAATCTGACCGGTTTGCTAACAGACGCCAGACTAATTGTTGTAGATGGTTTGCTAGGCTTTATTCAAGATTTCTTCCACATACTGTCTGTAAATACTAGTTGTTCACCATTCTTATGATGCACACAATTCTAGTAGGTTTTAAGTCTGTACTGTTAAACGGTAATAGTGTGCTTGCTTTCGCAGATATACACGAGGAAATGTTTGGAATATGCCTACAACTTTAACACGCATGTATTCGTTTTAGCGATAATAGGTTAATCCAAGCCAAACTTTTTCCCACTGAAATTAAAAGGGTCCCGAGACAGACGATACAGAAGTTGAAATTTCGTTGACATTCCCTTCAACACCTGGTAGATGGCCACAAGCTCTTGCGTTGGCAATTTATTTGTGTACCGTGATTATGGGAGTGCGCAGATGCCATGAGCATGGTTGTAAGTGTTTGTGTCAAATTTGATATTAATGAGGTAATACTGAAATGGAGACAATGTCTATACAATTTAAGTGATGAGTAGCGATCAGTCAATGTCAGTGAACTTGTCAACATGAACTGTCACGTTAATTAAATAATAAAGAGTGCTTGTTGGGCGATCACTCAGAAATAAACCGCAATTTCATAGCGGTACAAGCACAACGAGCGAAATTTTGGCAATCTATTTTCGAGGAATCAGGTTTTTTGGCTTACGGAAGGACCGAACAAACTTCTCACCGATTTGATTCGTATTGAGAGGGTGTGTAGGGCACGTCTAGACCTTCAACATGTGTAAGTAGCAAGACGCAGCTCTCAACCCTTTTAGAGAAAGCAGAGTTTGAAAATTTCAGGCGTGCTCATATACACTGCCGGAAAATAATTCGTACACCCATTTACAGAGCTCCTCACTCATGATTTATGGTTACAGCAGTGCATATGGAGTGCATGAAATGATTATATTTACAAATCAACAACACGAGCGGTTCTGTGGTGACAGGTGTCGAGCCATGCTGCAACACTCGTATTTATGCGTGGTGTAGCCTCCACTGGCGGCAATGCATACTCTGACTCTGGTATCCAGTCGATGGTACAGATGGTGAATATTTTCCTGGGGTACGTTATGCCACATATGCTCTACCTATTCACGTAGTTGTGTAAGAATTATTGGTTGACAAGTCTCGTCCCATCACATCCCACACGTGCTCAGTTGGAGACGATTCCGGAGAGTATGCCGGCCAGGGAAGTTGCTACAGATCTTGCAGAGCACTCAGAGTTTCATCGCAATACGTGAGCGAGCATTATACTGTTGGAACAACACATCACTTTCCTGCAGCAAGAACTCACCATCGACAGGTCGTACTGTATCATTCTGTTTGCATAACATATCACAGTAAATGTTATAGCACAAACGATACAGTGAATGACACTACTTCGATACAGTCTAACAAAAGTAAAATTAATTAAGTTAATCTCCTACTAACAAAGGACAACAATATTTTTATTACAGAAACAACTCTGATGGAAAATTGAAAGCGAATCAAATGAGTCAACACATTATTGTTACCGGTTTATACACTCCTGGAAATGGAAAAAAGAACACATTGACACCGGTGTGTCAGACCCACCATACTTGCTCCGGACACTGCGAGAGGGCTGTACAAGCAATGATCACACGCACGGCACAGCGGACACACCAGGAACCGCGGTGTTGGCCGTCGAATGGCGCTAGCTGCGCAGCATTTGTGCACCGCCGCCGTCAGTGTCAGCCAGTTTTCCGTGGCATACGGAGCTCCATCGCAGTCTTTAACACTGGTAGCATGCCGCGACAGCGTGGACGTGAACCGTATGTGCAGTTGACGGACTTTGAGCGAGGGCGTATAGTGGGCATGCGGGAGGCCGGGTGGACGTACCGCCGAATTGCTCAACACGTGGGGCGTGAGGTCTCCACAGTACATCGATGTTGTCGCCAGTGGTCGGCGGAAGGTGCACGTGCCCGTCGACTTGGGACCGGACCGCAGCGACGCACGGATGCACGCCAAGACCGTAGGATCCTACGCAGTGCCGTAGGGGACCACACCGCCACTTCCCAGCATATTAGGAACACTGTTGCTCCTGGGGTATCGGCGAGGACCATTCGCAACCGTCTCCATGAAGCTGGGCTACGGTCCCGCACACCGTTAGGCCGTCTTCTGCTCACACCCCAACATCGTGCAGCCCGCCTCCAGTGGTGTCGCGACAGGCGTGAATGGAGGGACGAATGGAGACGTGTCGTCTTCAGCGATGAGAGTCGCTTGTGCCTTGGTGCCAATGATGGTCGTATGCGTGTTTAGCGCCGTGCAGATGAGCGCCACAATCTGGACTGTATACGACCGAGGCACACAAGGCCAACACCTGGCATCATGGTGTGGGGAGCGATCGCCTACACTGGCCGTACACCTGTGGTGATCGTCGAGGGGACACTGAATAGTGCACGGTACATCCAAACCGTCATCGAACCCATCGTTCTACCATTCCTAGACCGGCAAGGGAACTTGCTGTTCCAACAGGACAATGCACTTCCGCATGTATCCCGTGCCACCCAACGTGCTCTAGAAGGTGTAAGTCAACTACCCTGGCCAGCAAGATCTCCGGATCTGTCCCCCATTGAGGATGTTTGGGACTGGATGAAGCGTCGTCTCACGCGGTCTGCACGTCCAGCACGAACGCTGGTCCAACTGAGGCGCCAGGTGGAAATGGCATGGCAAGCCGGTCCACAGGACTACATCCAGCATCTCTACGATCGTCTCCATGGGAGAATAGCAGCCTGCATTGCTGCGAAAGGTGGATATACACTGTACTAGTGCCGACATTGTGCATGCTCTGTTGCCTGTGTCTATGTGCCTGTGGTTCTGTCAGTGTGATCATGTGATGTATCTGACCCCAGGAATGTGTCAATAAAGTTTCCCCTTCCTGGGACAATGAATTCACGGTGTTCTTATTTCAATTTCCAGGAGTGTATTTTTAAGGGAAATTAGTTACTTCGGAGTGTTACCCGTAATGGTTTCTTCTTTTAAACTCGTGTAATTACATAATTACAAATCTAAATTAGAAACCAATAGAATTATCATTCAGCGAAGGAAGTCTTATAATTGTGCTATATTCATGTATAATCTAATCTGGACATTAGCCAAAAATAATATTAGTCAAAATTACTTTTCGCTCGTGACTGATCATGGGGATAGTGCTGTCTCCAAATAGGACCATTTCAAGCGCAGGTAGTAGTTATAACAGTTTTCGTTTGACCAGATTTGTGACACTTTCTATCAGCGTCTTTAGAAGGCTTTCCTTGTTATTTTAGTTTGACTCTAAGTTCGGCATTGTGGCTTGTGATGGAGAGTTTGTTTTGTTTACAATGTATGAAACTGGCAACGTTTCCTTACATTAGTGGCAAAACATACAATAATCGTATAATTATAATCCCTTAACACATTAACATATGCTTGAATGTTCAAGTAGACATTATTGCAACTGAAGCGTTTAGCAGATATATTTCGGCATAAGACGTATCGGATCTGTCCAAGAATGTCACAACATAGCTACAGTAAAATAGTTCATCAAGTGAAATGATAACTAGAATTTCTGAGATCCATGATTCTCTGCCGTAGCAATCACACACAGAGATTCTACCCTCATGACAATTTCCTAGCTACGCTCTGATTAAAGAACTGTAGTAGGAAGCAGCTACTCCGTAATGGAGAGATAATCTAGTAATTCATTTTGTAGTCCTGGAGCTTAGGCAAATAATTACTTGAAGATGAATTTGCCCAGTGATTAAATTCATATCCTTACCACCATATTTTAAATAAATATGTTGTTGCATATCCTCTGCTGAGATGACCAACAGTCATCATGTAAATCATTTGTATTGCTCTGATTAGACATTACACGACGAATTATGCTTCCGATAGTTGTGGGCCATATGAATGATAGAAAGGAACACGGTTTTCTTTCTTGTATAAAATACAATGTCGTTTTGTTTAAAACATCAGCTGAATAAAATTTAGAAAGTGATCTTTTTCGTAGATGGGTCTAATTACTTGCTGACGTTCTGTTATTAGCTGTTATTGTTATTAGAAAGTATGTAAACTATCTCCCAAAGTTAAAAACTTGGTGTGTAATCTGAATCATAAAAAACGAGGCATGAAAACAGGCGATTATCATAAAATGAGGTATGCAGAGAGACGATCATTTATGTGTTTTAAATTTTTTTCCCCATCGTCCTCTTTCATTTTCGTAGGAGCCTGCCCCTCCCCAATAGTTGTGAACGAAAAACTAAAATCATACAAATTAGGTTAATGCACTGAACGCGTATGACGGTTCTGGTATACATATGTTAGTTACAGTTACAGGACAGTATTTTTGTTCGTTTGTATTTATTTTGTTTTTATATTGTAGCAACAACTCTGTAAGCACAAGATCACTGCTGGATTACGACCGTGAATAAGGTGTCTCAAGGAGTTCCCGGCACATTGTGAATATCTGTTGCGAAAAATGGAGTCTGTAACAGTGTTTTCAGAAACATTTTCCTCAACATGTGACACTGCTTGAGCTCCGACGCGTAGGGAAGTGAGCAGTGTCCACCCTATAGAAAATATTTTCTAGTGAATTTTACAGTCAAGACACAGGAATAAATAGTTTCAAGATTTTATAGCAAACATAATTTTAAGTATGAAACACCGGAATAGCTACAAGTTAGTCGAGGGTCGCCGAATCTACCAGATTCATGCCGAAGGCTGTAGAATAGTTATTGTTACAGTAATTGTAATTGCAGTTAGTTGTTGACAGTAGGAGCAATCGGTCTCTATAGATTAGCCCTATTTCTGTAACATACAACACTCCTTTCCTCTATTTATGAGCCGGCTCCACATAAATCAGTATCATATAGGCTTTCATTGTTATTTCGTTAAAATAATAATACACTGCGCGAAGACGATGACCCTTAGGCCAATGTTTGCGGCTATCAGCGTCTGTTGACTCGGGCTCGTCAGTGTTGAAGCCACGTCTGACTGCAATGATAGTGCGCTTATGGATTCCCTAGGCTTCGGTCTAGGCACCTATTGCAGCATGTAACAAATGTCAGCAACGACAAGGCTGTTTTTACGCTTGACGTCAAGAGTGTGTGATGCTGCGTAAACATTTGTTCCACATGAAATAAATTACTGAAATGTGTGTTTTGCGTCATGCTGTTTCTAGTATCAGCGTACGTATTTTACTTGATTAACCATTAAAAATCACAACAGACTCGAAATTTAGCAGACAACGAAATTGTTCTTTTGTTTTGTTTCTTTACTACTAGTAGGCAATTAACATTTTTGTAGGTAAACGTACTGATGAGAGACAACTCTGTACTATTTTTAAGTACTAATGACATTGAAATGTCTCTTACAGTACTTATTAGTAACATATTAAATTAATATAAACTATAAAGGTTAGAAACTGTGACAGTAACCAATTAAAAGTCCTTAATGTTGAGTTGTCATAACGAATGTTTCTTTTTTTTTTTTTTTTCTTCAGATAAAACAGGCCCGACGTGAGAAAGGATTGTGTTCGGCGTGCCACAGACCACGTGGCTCGGATTGTCGAATGATGAGGCAGAAAATCGGCCGTGTCCTTTCAGAGAACCATCCCCGTATTTGCTTTAAGCAATATCACAGAAAACCTAAATCTGGATTTTAGGACGGGGATTTGCAACGTCGTCCTCCCTAATACCAATCTAGTGGGCTATCCATTACGCCACTACGATCGGTTGCGATCAATGTACGAAACGCATACTGCCACTCAGTACCGCCCGTTCACAACGCTGAGAACATCAGTGACTCTTATTTTTACTCCGTCTTCATGAGCGTCTGGGTGGCACTTTGCCAAAGAGGTCGCTAAATTACACAAACACGGTGGATAGTTATCGGACAGAAGAAAGGAGAGAAGGTCAGAGTTTAACAAAGTCGGCATCTAGGTCACCAGAACACCTCCCAATTATAAGAGGGTGGGGGACGAGATCGGCAGCTCCTCTTTGAGGGGCACTGTTGTGGCGTTAATCTCAAGTGATTTAGAGAAAACACCTAAATACTGCCTCAGCGTGGCCAGCGGTGGATGGATTTAAATCACTACTTCCAGAGCGCGATTTTGGCGTTCTAATCAGTCAGTGGGTCTGAGAAATTATTCTGCTTCATTATATGTTACGTAAGGACTAACAGCTCACATGTTAATATAAATATTTTTGCATATTCTATAGGTATGTTTACATTGAACAAAAAATCTTGTTTGTCTTTAGAAGCATATACTACATTTAAATATTAAAGAATATTTAAACAATTTTACTGTATTTCCTTCTTACATCTGAAGTTTATATAAATGCTTCTGTTGTTACCGGTTGAAAATTGCTATAACGTGTTTAAATACAATAATCAATGCACAAAGTCTTCCTTTCCTGACATTCTTTACTAGTAATATCTACCTCTTAAAAATTCCTTTAATAAAATAAAAATATTTATTTCTCACGTAAAACACTAATGTACACTTATTTCCCTTTTTCCGCCTGCAAGGCGGCACGTGGGTCTGCTCATGTAATCTGACGAAGATGCCGAATGAAAGGAAGCGAGCAGGTGAGGTAAAGCACGTTGGTACTGCAAGTAAGAGGTTTTTACTGGTGCATATGCAACTGAATACGTATCTTTGTACACATGAGCACGCAGGTGTGCAGCTAAAGTCCAGATAAGAAAGTCTAAGTAATGGTTCTCGGCCGTCTGCTCCTCATGAACTGGGCAAAGGTGGAGCAACGCTCGAAGAGCTGCACAGCGCCGGCTAGAGGGCGCCGTCGTCGGCGAAGATCTTCCGCTCTCGTAGTGCCAACCTACGCTGTGGAATCCGAATTACCGATTCCACAGTTCTTTTATATTATTTATTGCAATTTTACAAACTTTGTACTGTACAGACGTTTTAACGCCGAAATCGTTCTGATGTTTGCTAAATAAATTTTAATTTTTCTCCCAGTCTTGTTTTCTTTTATTTGTAATTCTTATGGTGTATTTCTGTTCTCTTAATTGGGCTTATCACTTGAATTACAAAAGGAGAAAATTCAGGGGTAATATTGCTTTTCATTTCTAAAACAAATAGAATATATTAATTACCACACAACAGCGTTTGTACTTTCGCCTGCTGAAGCGTGTAAATGTCAAAGAAAATTAGAAACAGTTTAACATCTGTTATTTAAGTTATTCATTAGTCTTTTCCGTATCGCAAATAAGTGTTCAAAACTGGTTCAAATGGCTCTGAGCACTATGGGACTTCTTACGTCATCAGTCCCCTAGAACTTAAACCTACTTAAATCTAACTAACCTAAGGACATTACACACATCCATGCCCGAGGTAGGAATCGAACCTGCGACCGTAGCGGTCGTGCGGTTCCAGACTGTAGCGCCTAGGACCGCTCGGTCACCGCGGCCGGCTGCAAATAAGTGTACTTCAGTCATTTTTCTAAGTTTATGTAATCCTTAGAGGATCGAATATTTTTAGAGTTTCATCATTTTCGCCAGCGTAATTATAGGTGAGTATAATATTGTAATTCCAGTTTCTTTTGTTATGTTAGAACAATGTTTCCTTCAATATCTTATCTGCGCATTTTAGAAAATTTTGTGTTTGGTTTCTAAGAAGTCTGATAACTACTGAGCTTGCTACTTGACATACCAATATTTTGAAAATCGCATCGATAGAATCATTGTTAACCAACATTTAAGAAATCTATGCTTCTTTTTAGTCATACAATTACAAATTTCTAAGCTTTTTTAATTATGATACTTCTCACACCAGTGGGACAGCCGAGCATTTATTATGTCACCTGTCGTCATCTCTTAGATTTTGAACTAGGAGAACAATTAATGCTTCATTTGGAGATGGCTGTGGCACTTTCTCCTGACTCCGAGGACTGAGTTCACACTATCTTAATGGCACGGGTATGTGGTATTTTACGAAAGGCCACTATGGAACAGATCTTGAAGAATGACAGTACAACAATGAAGCACTAGATGTACAACAACATGGACCTGAGACCATTCTCATGCACATAACAATTGACGATGACTCTCCAGCGTGATAACACTTGTTTAGTAAGTGCGTGCTTGGCCATCATGTGGCCCTAGCCCTTGCAGCGTTACTTCTTTTTCTGCGCTGCAAGTCTGTTCTACTACTCTTCTTTCGGGCTTAGGGTTTCTATTGGGTGGTCTTCTTGCTACCGATTGTGCTTCGATTTCGTTTGTGGCACTCGTTTTCTTCCCTTCCAATATCCTACGACTTTTCATGGTTAACTATTATATACGGTCACTATGTTGGATTTGACTTGCTACTCCTTTCCCAAACTGTCCTTCCCTGGCTATGTAGTTGGACGAAGACAAGCAAGATGTCTGAGAGCAAAATACTTCCCCCAATACTTGGTCTGTATTAGGACTGATGGGGATATT
The DNA here is from genome assembly GCF_023897955.1 of Schistocerca gregaria. NCBI lineage: Eukaryota > Metazoa > Arthropoda > Insecta > Orthoptera > Acrididae > Schistocerca > Schistocerca gregaria. Next base: position 541,408,630 of record NC_064931.1, read on the forward strand.
TTTCATTGCAACGAAACATATCAAAAACATTACTAATTAAAAATTCCTCTGCTGGCCAATCTACAGCTCTTCAGGCATGTAATCGTCCAGGTGACATACCTCTGACCATTGGTCCACACAAGACTTTGAATATAGTCCAAAAATAATCTTTCACAGAGATATCACGGTCCAAACAGATGAGAAGCTCCAGTGGCGTGGCGTACATTTTATCAGAAGTGCACAATAAGGGCCCAAGGATAATTGTACAGGTACAGGAGCCTTATCTTCGCTTTTGAAGCGAATGTTCTCCCAGAAGATTAAGGTTACGGTTTCCAGGTGTGACGTGAAACCATACATTACACCTCCTATGATGTACTTTTGATGTTTACTCTTTGGGCATATGCCATCCCACTGCACATTGGACAAAATATGTGGCAACTGTGAACGATCACTTCACGAAAGTAGTCCTTGTGAACATCCACTTTCATGTGTCAGATGCATGGAACATCTGTCCACGTTCACCAGATTAACCAGTTTTCAAGAAAGAGCAGATTATCCCGGAATACAAATCTATTGACCGACTGTTGTATACTGACGCACGGAAGAAATAGGAGTGCCAACATCCTGTGGGTATGACTCAATTGCGCTAACATTGCCGCCCCCCCTCCCCCAACCTCAACCTTCCCCTAACAAGATCTACCACCACCCTCCTCCCCCATTGTTCCTGCGGTACCTTCTTCAGGAAACACATCCTGCACTAGGCTGGAGAAGCGTTCTCCTTCTTTGGTATCTACCAGTGACAGAGCTCTCTTGGGATCCCTCTCCACAACAACCCCTCAGGACCAGAGGCCCAATGACAAACAATGGCTGAAGGAGCCACAGCCTGTGGGTCTCAGGGCTCTCCACTCTTCATCTGTCTGTGAGCTAAATGTGTATAGCTGCTTGAACAAACCTCGCCCACCAAAAGTTACAAAAGGAAAGAAGAAGAAAAGGAAGCAGCAGTAGAAGAAGAAAAATAGTAACAAGGCTTCTCCTGTGCCCCCAGATGTGCAGTCGGATTCTACGATGTTTTTGAAGGTGGTTCCATCTCCATTGGTGACAGGCAATGCTAATGCAGCATGACTGGTCCTCCAGCGCCCTTCGTGCGTAATTTCGCCATCAGTCATACCGTCATTCAGTGGAATTTTAATGGATACTGTTGTCACCTAACGGAACTGTGTTGTTCTAAAAGAAACGCACTTAGCTGGTGAACATTCTCCAATACTCCATGGCTATCGTTCATTCTGTTAGAAACTTGCTGGTCCTGAGAGAACATCTGGAGGGGTGTGTAGTATTGTTCATAGAGATGTCTTTGGTGAACAGATACACCTCCATACCTCCTTGGAAGCAATAGTGGTACGGGTGCAAACGACCTCAATGATCACGACTTTCAATGTTTACCTACCTCCAGGCAGGCCACTTATCTTGAACTGACGACATTAATACAATGACTTTCGTCCCCTTTTCTCCTGCTATGGGACTTCAACGCACACTACCTCTTGTGGGAGAAAGTACCACTTGTCCTGGTATGGACCTTCTGATTTACCAGATCTTCACTGACCATAATCTGTGCCTCCTCAATAATGATTCTCCTACCCACTTCAGCGCTGGACAGACAAATTTAGTGAAGTTACAAGATTATCAGAAGAGATCGTTAGATCGATAGCTGAAAAGGTGCGTGGGGCAGTCCGTGATCCAACTCCTGAATGTTCTCCAAAGGCAAAATCTCTTCAGTGTCTTCAAACGTATTTGGCTCCAAGGCACCTTCCCATCACAGTGGGAGGGTGACATACTTGTCCTAATCCTTAAGCCATGCAAAGAACCTAACGTCTGTCGATAGTTACTAGCAGATTAGCGTGACCAAGGTACTCTGTAAGGTGCCTGAAAGGATGACTGCCCACAGATTATGCTGGGTTTTAGAATCTAGGGGGCTTTTGTTTCACCAATAGTGTGGTTCCCAGGAGGGAAGACCTACAAGCTACCATCTGCTTAAGTTGGAAACACCAATCCGACAAGCTTTCTCAAAACATAAACACCTTGTCACAGTCGTTGTTTACCTGTGTAAAGCATATGACACACGGTGTAATCAAGTTTTACTCTCCCTCCATGGCTTGGGCTTCCGAGGCCCCCTACTGTATTTTGTTCTTCAGTTTTCATCCCACCAGCTGTTCTGGGTTAGAGTCAGCACTTCGCTCAGATCCTAGCGAGTCCAAGAGAATGGCGTCCCACAGTGCTCTGTGTTGAGTGTCACTTTTCCTCTTCCCCATTAATGAGTTAGTGAACTCTGTTGCGCCGCTGGTCATCCATGCATTGTATGTCGGCAATTGTTACATTTGGTACAGCTCCCATTTGATAGCCTCTGCTGGACGCCAGCTCCAAGATGCCACCCAGCGAGCCTCTACATGGGCTCTTTCCCATGGTTTCCAGTTCTCTCCTACAAAACGACGGGTCATGCATGTCTGTCCTCATAGCATGGTCCATCCTGACCCAGAACTCTACTTATATACACAGAACCTGGGCACTGTAACATAGTCCCGTTTCTTGGGTCTCTTTTTTGATAAAAAGCTGACCTTGATGCCCCATATTTGTCACTTGAAAATTAGCTGCATGCAAAAGCTTAACGCTCTTTGCTCCCTTGCCCACATATGTTGGGGTGTGGATCGTGCTAATCCTTCAGCTTTAAATTTGATAGATCATGTGCATCATCATGGCATGTATCTGGCCCACAGTACCTATTAGACCAGTTGCATACGCTGTCTCCTTGCCGAAACGGGGAAGTTCCCCCTACAGATTCGACTCGCCCTTGGCCTCCTATCCCATTGTCTTCGACAATTCCCTGATCATCCACCGTATCTCCTTCTCTTTACATAGAAAGGGTATCGTTCTCCTGATACCAGCGTTTGGGAGGGACTACCAGTTCGAATGCACCTCGCTTCCCTCGTCAAATATCTACATCTCTCCTCCCTGGATTGTGCTCTGTTTTCTCATGCACTTCCCCCGTAGCCAGGCTACGGATTAGGATTTATGTCTCCCAAGGTCCTAAGCTCTCGGTTGCCCCCATGACCTTCGAGTGACTATTCTTTCCAGTTCTTCAAGAGTGCCAGAGTGCTACAATCTTTTACACCAAGAGCTCTAACACTATAGGTCAGATTGGGTATGCTTTTACGTCTCCTGCCAATAAGGAACGCCATTCACTGTAATTTATTCATAGCACAGCTAACAGCCGTTAACAGAGTCCTCCGTCTTATTAAACACACCTCCCTTGACCGTGTTTTAATACGTACTGATTCAATGAGCAGTCTCCAGGAAATTAACTGATGCTATTCTTGCCATCCTTTGGTCTCCATTATTCATTATCTTCTCGCTGACCGTCATCCTGGCTGCTCATTTGTCTTTCTCTGGATACCAAGTCGTGTGGAATGAACTGGATGCATGTTTGGCTAGAGGAGCTCTAATTCGCTTCCTGTTCGCTTTGCCGAAGCCACGTGCAAGTCTGCAGGTGTGCGTGAGATCTCGGCTCGCTCGGAAATTTAGCGACATCTGGTGCACCACTACCCCATCTAATAAACTCCGCCCAAGCATGAAGACTAATACAGCATGGTGCTCTTCCTTCCTCTTGTCCTGAAAGCAATCCATAGTCTTACATCGTCTCTTCATCGATCATACCAGCTTAACCAACAATTTCCTTTTGTGTAACGAACCATCCCTATGTTATGGCTGTGGAGCCTTCCAAACTGTACCTCATATGTTGGTGGAATGCCCCCTCCCTTTGTCCCTCCGTGCTACGTACGGACTTCCACTTTCATTGCCTCTAATCCTGGTGGACGATTCCCAGATGATTGAACTACACTCCTGGAAATTGAAATAAGAACACCGTGAATTCATTGTCCCAGGAAGGGGAAACTTTATTGACACATTCGTGGGGCCTGGTGTACGGCCAGTGTAGGAGATCGCTCCCCACACCATGATGCCGGGTGTTGGCCCTGTGTGCCTCGGTCGTATGCAGTCCTGATTGTGGCGCTCACCTGCACGTCGCCAAACACGCATACGACCATCATTGGCACCAAGGCAGAAGCGACTCTCATCGCTGAAGACGACATGTCTCCATTCGTCCCTCCATTCACGCCTGTCGCGACACCACTGGAGGCGGTCTGCACGATGTTGGGGCGTGAGCGGAAGACGGCCTAACGGTGTGCGGGACCGTAGCCCAGCTTCATGGAAACGGTTGCGAATGGTCCTCGCCGATACCCCAGGAGCAACAGTGTCCCTAATTTGCTGGGAAGTGGCGGTGCGGTCCCCTACGGCATTGCGTAGGATCCTACGGTCTTGGCGTGCATCCGTGCGTCGCTGCGGTCCGGTCCCAGGTCGACGGGCACGTGCATCTTCCGCCGACCACTGGCGACAACATCGATGTACTGTGGAGACCTCACGCCCCACGTGTTGAGCAATTCGGCGGTACGTCCACCCGGCCTCCCGCATGCCCACTATACGCCCTCGCTCAAAGTCCGTCAACTGCACATACGGTTCACGTCCACGCTGTCGCGCCATGCTACCAGTGTTAAAGACTGCGATGGAGCTCCGTATGCCACGGCAAACTGGCTGACATTGTCGGCGGCGGTGCACAAATGCTGCGCAGCTAGCGCCATTCGACGGCCAACACCGCGGTTCCTGGTGTGTCCGCTGTGCCGTGCGTGTGATCATTGCTTGTACAGCCCTCTCGCAGTGTCCGGAGCAAGTATGGTGGGTCTGACACACCGGTGTCAATGTGTTCTTTTTTCCATTTCCAGGAGTGTAGTTCTCATTTTTGCCCGAGAAATGGTTTTTATTCGCAGTTACAAGATTTTAATCTACCTCTCGAGCAGGGCCAGGATGGAGCATCTCCCACTGTATGCCAGAGCTGGTGGATCCACGACCCTACTTCCTTGACCGGGCTACTATTCCATCCCTCTCTTACTCTGTTTCATTCACTTTTAGATTTGGTTTGCCTCCTTTCTGCCGCGCTCAATTTCCTGCTCTGGGTGTTTAACTTTGTTGAATAATGGGTGCTCTAGATTGTAGTGGATCAGGGGTGGGGCATCTGTGTGAGCAACGTTTCCCTTCTCTCGCTGATCGCCATGGATGGCCATTTGGTGACTTGCCTCTCTGCTTGGTCTTGCTTTTATGATTGATGGTAGAAAAAAATGTTCATTACGTTTTTAGCCTTCCTCATTTTACTGTTATGAATCTCCTGACTAGATCAGAAAACGTTATCTGTGGATGTCCCAACTGCTGGGTGCACCGCCCTTGGCTTGAGAGACTGATGACCTCGATGTTAGGTCCTTTAACCACCTCCCCCTTCCCCCCAATCAAGCAACCAACCAACTGACGAAGACAACGCAATAGTGCTATACCCACTCACAGAAAACAAGCAGAACGTCTGCGGCCTACCTGGTGCTCGACAAAAAAAAAGATTGAAGGATACAGTGAGCTACATGAAGAGGAAAACTATCAAGCTTCTTCGATGTCCTTCTACCAAACACGGGAAATTCGTCAAGAAACGGTGACCACAAACAGCAACATCGCTGCAGCTCTATGGTTTCTCACAAAATATATGAGGGGAACATATGGCTGGAACCTGATGTACGTAAGACAGGAGCACCAACATATGCGCAGGCTAAACAACTGACAGCACAGCGATACACGCGTGCGAGAAAATTCTAATGCCATATACGAAACGTGGGACACACTGTGCAATCCGTTCGAGAATATCTTCCAGTAGGAATCTTAAATTTTAGTTTGGAGTTCATTTTTGTAGGATTCTAATCAAAAGTCTATGAAATTTATCTTATGAAAACTTGGAGCCTCGTTAACAAGTCTAACTTTACTAACATATGAAAGACAAACGTCGTGACCATGAGGTGTCCTCTCTCAGAATTGGTAGTGAATTTCTATGTCGAACACTTCCAGGAGAACAATTTGAAGCAGGGCATTCTGAATTCGTCATACTTCTAGCAGCCTTCTTATGTGAGAATAAAACTGTTACTGATCCACTGCCTCTGTAAAATATTGAATAATCACTTCTGGTTAGTAGTTTGCAAGTTTCGTCAAAATTTTATTGGTACTGATCAAAGTCGATATTCCGTGACAGTTATATCACATGAAGGTACAGAAAGCATGCAAAGAAGAAAATGAACCAGTTACTAAATCACTAAAGGGTAGATATTTTCAAGGGTATGATGGAATATCAAATAGGATTATGAAGATCAGCGCACCATATACACTGAAGCGCCAAAGAAACGGGTATAGGCATGCGTATTCAAATACAGAGATGTGTAAATAGGCAGAATACGGCGCTGCGGTCGACAACGCCTATGTAAGACAACGAGTGTCTGTGGCAGTTGTTAGATCTGTTACTGTTGCTAAAATAGCAGGTTATCAAGATTTAAGTGTGTCTGAACGTGGTGTTATAGTCGGCCCACGAGCAGTGGGATACACCATTTCCGAGGTAGCGATCAAGTGAGAATTTTCCCATAGGACCATTTCAGGAGTGTGCTGTAAGTATCAGGAATCCGATAAAACATCAAATCTCCGACATCGCTGCAACCGGAAAAAGAACCTGCAAGAACGGGAGCAACGACGACTGAAGAGTATCGTTCGAAGTGACAGAAGTGTAACCCTTCCGCTAATGGCTAGGCCAACAAGTGTCAGCCTGGCAATCATTCAACGAAACGTCATGGACATGGGCTTTCGGAGCCGAAGGCCCACTCGCGCACCCTTGATGAATGTACGACACAAAGCTTTACGTCTCGTCTGTACTATCAGATCAATTGTGTGATTGGATTGAGGAGTTCCTAGATAACAGAACGCAGCATGTCATTCTCAATGGTGAGAAGTCTTCCGAAGTAAGAGTGATTTCAGCTGTGCCGCAGGGGAGTGTCATAGGACCGTTGCTATTCACAATATACATAAATGACCTGGTGGATGACATCGGAAGTTCACTGAGGCTTTTTGCAGATGATGCTGTGGTGTATCGAGAGGTTGCAACAATGGAAAATTGTACTGAAATGTAGGAGGATCTGCAGCGAATTGACGCATGGTGCAGGGAATGGCAATTGAATCTCAATGTAGACAAGTGTAATGTGATGCGAATACATAGAAAGATAGATCTCTTATCATTTAGCTACAAAATAGCAGGTCAGCAACTGGAAGCAGTTAATTCCATAAATTATCTGGGAGTACGCATTAGGAGTGATTTAAAATGGAATGATCATATAAAGCTGATCGTCGGTAAAGCAGATGCCAGACTGAGATTCACTGGAAGAATCCTAAGGAAATGCAATCTGACAACAAAGGAAGTAGGTCACAGTACGCTTGTTCGCCCACTGCTTGAATACTGCTCAGCAGTGTGGGATCCGCACCAGATGGGGTTGATAGAAGAGATAGAGAAGATCCAACGGAGAGCAGCGCGCTTCGTTACAGGTTCATTTAGTAATCGCGAAAGCGTTACGGAGATGGTAGATAAACTCCAGTGGAAGACTCTGCAGGAGAGACGCTCAGTAGCTCGGTACGGGCTTTTGTTAAAGTTTCGAGAACATACCTTCACCGAAGAGTCAAGCAGTATATTGCTCCCTCCTACGTATATCTCGCGAAGAGACCATGAGGATAAAATCAGAGAGATTAGAGCCCACACAGAAGCATACCGACAATCCTTCTTTCCACGTACAATACGAGACTGGAATAGAAGGGAGAACCGATAGAGGTACTCAGGGTACCCTCCGCCACACACCGTCAGGTGGCTTGCGGAGTATGGATGTAGATGTAGATGGACCTGTTAACACCGACATTGGACTGTTGATCACCGGAAACGTGTTGCCTAGTCGACGAGCCTTGCTTAAAATTTTGTCAAGCAGATGGACGTGTACGGGTATGGAGACAACTTCATGAGTCCACGTAACCTGCATGTCATCAGGGGACTGTTCAAGCTGGTGGAGGCTCTGTACCGTGTAATGGTGTGGGACGTGTTCAGTTGGAGTGAAATGGGACCCGTGGTACGTCTAAATACGACTGACTGGTGACACATAAGTAAGCATCCTGTCTGATCACCTGCATCCATTCATGTCCATTGTGCATTCCAACAAACTTGGGCAATTTCAGCAGCCCAATACGACACCCTACACGTCCAGAATTGCTAAAGAGTGACTCTAGGAACACACTTCGGAGTTTAAACAGTTCCGCTGGCCGCCAAATTCCCCAGACATGAACATTATTGGACATATCTGGGATGTCTTACTACGTGCTGATCCGAAGAGCTCTCCACCCCTCGCGCTCTTACGGATTTATGGGCAGCCCTGCAGAACTATATCAGACATTAGTCGAGTCCACGTCACGTTGTTTTGCGTCACTTATGCGTGGTCGCGGGGGCTCTACCCGATATTAGGCAAGTGTGCCAGTTTCTTTGGCTGTTCAATATATTAGTTCTGTACTTAATCAACATTGCAATGAGTATTTTAGGAGCTGTCAGTTTCCTGGTAGACTGAAACACTCCATAGTGCAGTCACTCTGTAAAAAGAGAGAACCAATGATGTAGCCAATATAGATCGTGCCGACGTGTGCGTATCACACGGGATGATGTGTAATAAACTGAGCCTCAGGGATACCAGGCGACGTCCCTGAGGCCCCATTCTACTTCTACGACCGGAATAGAAGGGCAGTGGACGAACCTGTTAGCAATACCTCGCAGTAGGAGAACTATTACAATTAGCTTTCTTTGGAAAAATTGGGAAAGACGAAAATCAATGTCCAGTTAGAGGAGTGGCTATCTGGATACGGTTTCCCTGATTTTTGTCTGTAGGGTATGGGGACAGTGGATCAGCTGAAGGATGTGGTACCTAATATATCTCCGTGGGATCGTGGGGTGAGGCTAAGCAAATGGTCAATACAACAGCGGAACTATTCAAGACCGCTAAGATGTCAGTCTGGGTATCTAAACTACCTACGGATGTTCCTCAAAAAATTCTGTTAAAGAAAGAAAGGATTCAACACCGGAAAGTCTCGACAGAGGACTGGAGTATCATTAACTTGAAGTCTGGAACTGATGGCCAAACACTACGGATGAAAGTTGGAGAACGATACTTCAATTCAATACGTGTTTAAGACCTAAAACTGTAGTTGTGGTCCTCGCAGGTTACTGCCAGGGTGATCAAGAACATCACAGGCAATAATGGCGGCAAGTTGGTGGCTGGACATGTTACAGATGAACCTGCAGAACAACTGCCACCTTGTGTCGACTCCTGGGACCGCATGAGGTGGACATCACCCTGATCTAAGAACCCTTAAAATGGGCTTATCTGGCATCGAAGGAACTAGAGGTCAGTCGATTAATCCAAGGAATCTAAAAAAAAAAAAAAAGGGGAATGCATTCATATAAAAAATGGAATTTCGTTCATGCCGATGAAATATTTCTGTTACAGGAACTCCGTGGCCATTAAAATAATGAAGCGTGAGAGAGACAGTACGAGGGAATTGATATCGGCCTCAGCATACTTTTCATACGAAGACAGTGCCCCTCCATACCATGAAGTTAGGAGATTGGCAGACAGCTGCTTGTAACTGAACGAACAACTGATGACTGGCTGTGATGCCAATGCACGTATCGTAGGGTAGGGAAGCAGTAACAAAAACAGCAGCGGTGGCTACCTACTTCAATACCTATTAAAGAGCATCCTAGAGATCTCGAACAGGGGTAATATACTCCCTTCAGTGATAGAAGAAGGGAAGATGCAATTGACATATATTTTCAGCCTACCTTCATGTGTAGTTGCATCAAAGAATGCTACATGGCGTTGGAACCATCCTTATCTGACCACATGTTGAGGCGGAAATTGGTATTAAACAGACCATGGCCAATAGGAATCCAGGGAAAACAGACTGGGACTCATACAGGAAGGACCTAAGCTTCTGTTTATCTGAAGTTAAAGCGTCGATAATAAATCGAGTATACTTAGAGGAAATGGCATCATGACTTCACACTTAGAAAACTGTCCAGTCACCAAGAAGTCCACAAACAGGATTGTATCTTGCTGTAACAATGATCTTAAATTGCAAAGGAAGGATTTAAAAGATTGTTCAACTTTGCAGGGGGAAAGGACAGTGAGCAAAACATAGGGAGGCCCTTGCTAAATACAATCTTGCTTTTACACAAGCAAAATAATCACTCTGGAAGGTGTTCTGTACGAAGGCTACAGCTGCCAGGACGATACTTTATAAAATCCTCAAAAGAATAAAAACAAATCCAGGAGACTCATTTCCCAAGTGCACCCTAGTAGATTATTCAGACCAAAATTCTGCCCCATGGGTGGTATTTTTTGGCGGATAATCAGCGGGAGAGCTGAGAATATGCCAAAGAATGAATGGATTTCAAGAAAATTTAGAGGGTGGTGAGAAATTTTCAACTCTTCAGGAAACTATTTGTAGTTAACCTAGCTACAGAAGTCATTCCAATTGTTTGGAGGAGAGTGGAGGTAGTTTTCGTTCTAGGAGAGAATTGATCGTACCAAAGCTAAGTACATGAGACGAATCTGTCTGCAACGCTCGTGAAAACAACAGAAAATCGTTTAACGTGTTCGTTAGGATAAAGAGGTTAACAGGTTCCTCTACATGAAATCCAACACGTACACCCTGTGATTAGTATCCGGACGCCCCCAAAAACATACGTTTTTCATATTAGGTGTATTGTGCTGCCACCTACTGCCACGTACTCCATATCAGTGACCTCAGTAGTCATTACACATCATGAGAGAACAGAATGGGGCGTTCCGCGGAACTCATGGACATCGAAAGAGGTCAGGTGATTGGGTGTCACTTGTGACACACGTCCGTAAGGAAGATTTCCATACTCCTAAACTTCCCTAGGTCCACTGTTTCCGATGTGATAGTGAAGTGGAATCGTGAAAGGACACGTAAAGCGCAAAAGCGTACAGGCCGACCTCGTCTGTTGACAACAGAAAATTTTTGAAATTTGTGGTACAGTTTTATGGTACCAAACTGCTGAGGTCATCGGTCCCTAAGCTTACACACTACTAAATCGAACTTAAACTAACTTACGCTAAGGAAAACACACACAGCCACGCCCGAGGGAGGACTCGAAACTCTGACGGGTGCAGCCGTGATTGACAGAGACCGCCGACAGTTGAAGAGGGTCCTAATGTGTAATAGGCAGACATCTATCAAGACCATCACACAGGAATTTCAAACTGCATCAGGATCCACTGAAAGTACTATGACAGTTAGCTGGGAGGTGAGAAGACTTGGATTTCATGGTTGAGCGGCTGCTCATAAGCCACACATGTAAAAATTGGACGATTGAGCAGTGGAAAAACGTTGTGTCGAGTGACGAATCACGGTACACATTGTAGCGATCGGATGGCAGGGTGTGGGTATGGAGATTGCCCGGTGAACGTCATCTGCCAGCGTGTGTAGTGCCAACAGTATATTCGGAGGCGGTGGTGCTATGTGTTACGGTGTAGTCGTGTTTTTCATGGAGGAGGCTTGCATCCCTAGTTGTTTTGCGTAGCACTATCACAGCACAGACCTAAACTGATATTTTAAGCACCTTCTTGCTTCCCACTGTTGAAGAGCAATTCCAGGATGGTGATTGCATCTTTCTACAAGATCGATCACCTGTTCATAATACACGGCCTGTGGCGGAGTGGTTACACGACAATAACATCCCTGTAATGGACTGGCCTGCACGTAGTCCTGACCTGAATCCTATAGAACACCTTTGATATGCTTTGGAACGCCGACTTCGTGCCAGGGCTCACGGACCAACATCGATACCTCTCCTCAGTGCAGCACACCGTGAAGAATGGGGTGCCCTTCCCCAAGAAACCTTCCAGTACCTGACTGAAGGTATGTCTATGAGAGTGGAAGCTGTTACCAAGGCTAAGGATGGGCCAACACCACATTGAATTCCAGCATTACCAATGGAGGGCGCCACGAACTTTAAAGACATTTTCAGCCAGGTGTCCCGATACCTTTGATCACATAGTACAGATCAACCAGGGAAGTCATACACAACAGCACTACATTAGTTCATTGCGAAAGTGGAAAAAGCACTATTGCTTCAAGAAACTGCTACATCTGTCTTACTATATACTGAAGGGCTTCTAGCAACACTACCTCCGAATCCATGGCTAGAGCTGCAGAAGAGCATTGGACTGAGATTAGGATATGTAGATTGATTAACACAATGCTGAGTAGAGGGAAGGCAAAGCCATCATGATGGATGTGGTAAAGGTGTTGAATACCACTATAGGATTACTACAAGGTGAGATTTTGTCCGTACTACTTTGGAACCTAATGACGAATGAGCGCTTTAAAAATCTAAAAGTTAAAGGTCACTTTTGCCAAGGATACGCAGACGATTTAGTCATAGCAATACTTGGCAAATTTGTAAATACAGTTAAGACAGTGGCACAATGCGCTCCGAACATTGAATAACGGGCAATCAAATGAAAAAGAGACAGATGAAAAAAGTAAGTAAGTCTTCTATTATTTGAAAAGTAATCACCGTTATTGTTAAGTCATTTATCTTACTGTGAGACAAGACGGTCAGAGCCGACATGGAAAAATGTTTACAGTTTCTTACGGAACCCTGATTGTACCTAGGGGTGCATTTCTTGGTCCGAAGAAAATGAACATGAGACAAGACTGTATGGAGCAAGTGTAAGGGCTTCCCGGCGAAACGTCTGTAGAGTAGTCGAAAGAAAAGGCAAACCAACTCCGGGAAAGTCATGATGACCTTTCACTGACTCCAAGGGCCCGCTGCTCTTTTACTTTCTCAAACAGTGCCACAGTTAATGCACAGATGTACATGGACACTTTGAAAAATTTTAGGTGCGACGTGAAGTCCAAATACCCAGGAACGTTGACGAAAGGTATCATTCTGTTGCAGAATAATGCCTGCCCACCTGTTACCGAGGTTGTTTCAACTACTCTGCAGAATTTTCTCTCGGTAGCTCTTACGCATGCTCCATAGCGTCCCGATCGCTCCCAAAGCGATTTCCATATTTTTGGAGCCCCGAAGGATGCCATTCATGGACGCCGATATGCTGTAGACGAAGAGGTTCACGCCTGGGTGCTACCATGCTTCCGTGGGCAACCGCAAACATTTTCCAAGAAGGAATTGACCGTCTTGTCTGACAGTGAGGTGAATGTATGAACAGTTATGACGATTACTTTTGAAATGACAAAAATGTTACTCACTATTTTTCCATCTGTATCGTTTTCATCTGACTGCTCCTTATACATTTACGTTATAAAAAACTTGAATAGACAGTATTAGTCAATTCCAGCAATTTGCGGTGTCAGCACATCGAGGATTTGTTACTATCGGAACCACATGGGCCGCCCGTTTAATGACAAGTGTACTTATACGTGATTGTGCACAGAGCATGCTCAGAAACAAATACAAGAGGAGAACGAAGGCTGTTAGGACAAAGAAAAGTCGAGGGACATGAGCTCCCCAAAATATGAGGTAAACTGGATACTACTGACGCTAGAAATTTGTGCTAAGAAGACATACAAGCGAGTTAGGACGTGGAAGTGAGACAGAATTATATTTATCTGAATGGCTAGGGCAAAGAAGAGACTGCGCAATACAATTAATGTCACACTAGTGGAAAACACATTATGGAATAAGGGGGTTCGACGTTTCCGATCGACATATTTCTAAATGATTTGTATTAACTTTGTCGGTAGGGCGTAAGTAGTGTACAGTTATGTTAAGTGATCACGAAGAGAATGAAACATTGTATTAGCACCATGACATTTCTGCAGTTGTGAAACAAATTTACCTGTTAGTACCTATCTACTAATGAATCTTTCAGTAGGGGAATGAAGAATCAGACTCTCATCTGCGCATATTTCCCTACGTCAGAGTATGAAACGAGAATGTTCTTAACAGTCGGCGCCAGGAACACTTGTTTGTAGCTTACACCTTGCGGAGCGAGGTGGCGCCGTGGAAAGACATTTGTGACATAAATAACAAAAATTGCACCAATTGCTTATTTTCTTATGCTTAGCATAATGCATATCGAGAATTTATTCTCCTTTTCAAGAGCATTCATAAACACACAGATTTTCTGTGATTTTCGCATGTCTGATTCTCTGCGTCTCTTGCATTGCTGTCTTTTTGAGGTTATACTGCAGTCTGAAAATGGGACAAATGACTCATGGGATGTTTTTTATATGATAATGTTAGATATAGTATTTTTGTTTTTCTACTTACAAGTATTCTACTCCATTCCAATGGATTTAATGGAGGAGCTGGAAATTTTTGTACACCACAAAAACAAGGTTCGCAGGAGAGCTAGTGTAAAGTTTGGAAGGTAAGAGACGAGGTACTGGCAGAAGTAAAGCTGTGAGGACGGGGCGTGAGTCGTGTTTGGGTAGCTTAATAGGTAGGGCACTTGCCCGTGAAAGGCAAAGGTCCCGAGTTCAAGTCTTGGTCCGGCACACAGTTTTAATCTGCCAGGAAGTTTCACATCAGCGCACACTCCGCTGCAGAGTCTCCGAAATATCCTTTCTTTCAGGAGTGCTAGTTCTTCAAGGTTCGCAGGAGAGCTTCTGTAAAGTTTGGAAGGTAGGAGACGAGACACTGGCAGAAGTAAAGCTGTGAGTACCTGGCTTGAGTCGTGCTTCGGTAGCTCACATGGTAGAGCACTTGCTCGCGGAAGGCAGAGGTCCTGATTTCGAGTCTCGGTCGGGCACACAGTTTTAATCTGTCAGGAAGTTTAATATCAGCGCACACTCCGCTGCAGAGTGAAAATTTAATTTCAGTGTAAGTGATGATTTGCGAGAGAGTGATATTCTGTGTAATGGAGGAGGCACAATGCTTGTAAGTGGAAAAACAAAATAAATAGTACATAAAAATTACCCCAAGATTCATTTGTCCAAATTTCCGATTGCAGTATAACCTCAAGAAGACAAAAACAGAGCAAGAGGCAATCACACAGTCAAACATCACAAAAATAATGTAAACAAATGCACTTGAAAATGATAATAAAGTTTCGAACCGCGTTTTTCGAAGCACGAAAGTATAAGTAAACCATGAGTGACAACTATAAGCTTTCCACAAACACTGATTTTGATAAACAAAATTAAAATAAGGCATTTGAGTCTTATTCAGGGTGATTAGGGCTCAAATCTTCGTTGGGATTTCCACGTTTAAGTTGAGGATGGTTACTTTGAAATGCTCTGTCAACTTATTTTCTCACACTTGTTATATCAGATCATGTGGTTCGCCCTAGTATCATCAAGGTCGGTGGGATATTAAACCCTAATCATCCTTCCTTTTACTCTAGTATTAATTTTAAACAGTCACTAATGATAACAGTTGAGTAAAACCGTTGATTCGCCGGAGACAATTAGTGAATCACTTAATAACTTACTGTATTAAAATTGTCGAACAGAAGACTAAATTTAAAGCATCGGCGGGCTGATCGAGTTTAAACGCGAATGTACGATTACATCATTACGCCGCTTTGCTTGCCGTAGTCCAGTTGGAGCGCGACTGTTAATGAGGCCACTTACCGAAAGCAGTAGGCTGCAACATTTAGTAAAGTGTTTAAACTCTACTAGTCTGCTAAACGTAAGGACGAACTTATCTTTGTCATGATGTGTCCCTCCTAAGTTACATACATCGATGAAAGCTGGACCATACAGAGAAGGATCTGCCACACTGTAGTACACAAGATAACTGAGAAAGTACGCAATGAGACGAGCTGAAATGACGCTTTCAGTCAAAGGCATTAATTACACTGAAGACACCGCGATTTATGACGGTCCCTTGAATATTGTAAAAGGCGGGACATGTTTCTTATTGGAATGTGTGATCACCACGGACGTCAGTATACGCTCTGCATCCTATTCCCTTGCTGGCCACAGAGTTCATAAGGAGTTCTTGTACTAGGATGTTCCATTTCTCCACCAGCGCGGTTCACAATTGCATATGGACGTGCTGCGATACTTCTTCACAATTAGTCCCTGACATTCTCGATCGGATTTACGTGGAGGAATGAGAAAGCCAGTCCATTCGCTGAGTATATCTCGTTCCAGGAACTCCTCCATCTAGGCAATCTGATGCGGTCGCGCATTGTCATCTATAAAAATGAAGTGAGGGACAAATACACCCCTGAAGATACGCATATGAGGAAGGAGTGCTGTACTGCAATAACGTTGACAGGTGAGTGTGCCGCGTTCATAGATTTGGAGGTCAGTACGTTACGCCCATGCTACATTATGCCCACAACACCTGGACCATCAAACGGGTCATGTTCCATAATATTCCTGAGTGCATTATGTACCCTTATATGGGGAGAGGTGGTGACACGTAATGCACCCAGTAACATTGTTGAATTTGATGCTTTGGTGGTACAGGTGTGATGGTGTGTGAAGACATAAAATTGCATGGGTGTACTGACCTTCAAATTTTTGAACAAGGTACATTCGGCGGGCAACGTAATTGTGACACTGTACTTTTCCTCCATGAGCGTCTTTTCAGGGGTGCATTCGGCTCTGACTTCAATTTGTGGATGGAAATGTGTGACAACACCGAACAGCGCTGGTGAAGGAACACTTACAATATAAGGATATTTGGTTAATACACTGGGCTTCCCATTCCAATGCAGCACGTGTGGAATGCTTTGGAGAGACGTATTGTAGCATGACCACATGCACCAAAGATCTTCCAGCTGTCGTTAACTGCGCTGATGGGAGAATGGAATGCCCTATTACAAGAACTCCATACTGAAGTCGTAAGAAGCATAGAAGCATGTTTCAGGGCATGTGCCGTGCCCATGGTGATCATGCATCCTTTTAAGAGCCGTGTACAGAGGACCATAATAAGAGGTGTTGTCTTCAGCGTAATCATTAGTAGATATGAAGTACCACTTTGGACACATAACGACTTATCTCAACGTCAGTGGTAATATAAGGACTTCATAAGAAAGTGTCCCAGTATCAGATTACACTTAACCTTGTGAGGGGTTATCATAATAAAACGGAGGTAATTGTGTGAGGTACACTCAGGGACACACCTTTCCCCAGCCCCACATCCCCAGCCAACCCACTCACCTGACAGAGTTTTGGTGTCAAGTTATACAGCTGCGTAAGTTATAAATAAGGTCAATTCACCTCCCCCCCCCCACCGCCCCCATTCCTCTCCCCTTCCATCCACGTGCTTGGGGTTACTGCCACTTCAGGCCAAGAACCAGTTGTGTGTGTGTGTGTGTGTGTGTGTGTGTGTGTTCGTGTGGTCTTCGTCCTGAGACTGGTTTGATGTAGCTCTCCATGCTACTCTATCCTGTGCAAGCTTCTTCATCTCCCAGTACTTACTGCAACCTACGTCGTTCTGACTCTGCTTAGTGTATTCATCTCTTGGCCTCCCTCTACGATTTTTATCCTCCGCACTGCCCTCCAATGCTAAATTTGTGATCCCTTGATGCCTCAGATACTTAACAAATTAATATTTACTTTAATACTTTAATAATTTAATACTTTAATAAAAATAGAACCCACTGACGATAGCACAAAAGTGCTGAAACATGTATGGGTGAAACAAAAGAAAAAAAGGTGTCTTGCATAAGCATGGAGACAACAAGAAGAACTGCACCACAAGATGATTAGTTAATACTTGGTTTAGATAAGGACTTCTGGGAATCCTGCCCACACATATGTATGTGGTACATTCAATGTTACCCATTCCACTTCCCTTGCCCCCCCCCCCCCCCACCCCCGCCTTGGACCAACCAATGGAATTAAAGCTCAGCTCCTCCTCTCCTTTTACTTCCATGTAAGTTCCATGGGATGCACCATTTAAGCGCAAAACCGTAAGGAGAGGCCTGTCAGCTTTGTTAGAAGTAACGGTGTTCGTATTTGTTATAAATAACAATAAATTAAATTTATCACGAGTATGTAAGTTTTATCATGTGTGGTCAGTGCACAGTACCACTGTGCAGGTATTTCTTAACAACAAATTAAATTTAATCTTTATTGCAATAACGCAAATTTTGTCGTTCAAGGTGTCAGCAGAGACGAACCAGTATCCACAGGCAGACATGTTTGTACTCCTACTTTACATTTTTTCCATATTGTTCACATTTATCATTTTTCGTACTTTTCATATTTCCCATTTCATCGTATTTCTCGGTATTTTTCTGATATTTTTCGTATTTTTTAATATTTTACTTCTTTTGCATAACTTTGCCAATTTTTATGTATTATTCCATATTTCTACATATTTTCCATTGTCTATATGTAAAAATATAAAAATATTTGTCTCACTGTAGTGTTCTGCAACGCATTATTCAACAACAAATACACTGGTGCCAAGTCTTAATTTTAGAAAATATCACTGATCTATACATAAACAATCTCTCGCTAAATCATTCTTACATTAATAGTATGTGTAATGTCACAGGATCTTTGTTTAGTGGACATTCTCGTAAAAATGACCAAAAATTAAAAAAAAAACATTTTCTTGGTCTATGGAAAAGAGCATTCCATGCTGTTTTCAAAAATGTATATAATGGATATTATTTTCCGTTCGTTCTAAAATTGAGGTTGAACGTAATGTTGCACAGGGGCCACACCCATCTGTCAGTTTGAAGTGTGTCAGAATACGAGATGCATTACTTTGTTCTTCCGTTTTCTCCGTCGTTAGTTACGGATCGTTAACACAGGTGTATTCTAGAAGACACGGGCTCCCGGAACCATAGTACAGGCATATCCAAAAGGCTATGGTTCGAATGTAAGCAAAGATCAGAGAAGATATGATTTCGAAATTTCATACGCAGTTTTGTAGCTATTGTTTGTTTTGTTTCTGTGTGGGTATTTCCTGTGCTACAAATGCCGACAGTAAAATTTAGCCCCAAACGAAAGTTTCGTGGCAACCAGTTCCAAACACAACCGAATAATACACTTCAGTTCCTTCAAAAGTCGCCTGCAAGAACTATTTCTAGAGGCAGTGCATCTAGACGTAAACTTTCGCTTTCTGAATGTAATAAGAACAATCCTAGTAGTATTGTGAGCAGCAATAACGACGGAAATGTTATTGTGAATCTAAATATGCTGTCAAGACTTTTGAAGAATGCTGTGAAATGTAAGTACTGCAATTGTGAAGATAGCATTGACGATTATGAAGGCATTTCAGCAAGGAAGGGTGTTTCAAGTCGGTTAGTGATTGAAACTCGTGTAAGATGCACAGTGATACTGTGACATCGCCAGTAACTGATGTCGATATTACAGTGTAAATATTCAGCTTGCTTACGCATACGATGTACTGAAAGGGGAAGGAGAGCTGCCCAGACTTTTTGTGCAGTGATGGATTTGCCTCCACTTCCATCGAGATTTGAAAGATACAATAAATAAATACATAATGCTTTATGTGGTGCAAGTGAACATTCAGTAGAAAGAGCAGAAGAAGAAGCAGTAGCCTTGTCTGATAATACAGACATTGTTGCAGCATTTGATGGATCTTAGCAGAAGGTCATATTTCTCTGAATGGGGTTGTAACTGCAACATTTATTGAAACAGGTAAGATACTGCATTATCAATGTTTAACAAAGGACTGCCAGGGTTGTTCAAGTAAATTATTGGCATCCATGTTTGTGCAAAGAACTTTGATGGCCCAAGTGTAAACATGGAAACGAAAGGAGCTCTAAAATTTTTTAGAAGATCAGAGATCAGTCATGGTGTGAGGTATGTAGGCTACCTTGTGGATGGAGACTGTAAAGGTCACACTACTGTTGTTTATGACAGATCATACGGGGACAGGTCATCTTACAAAAAGTGAAATTGATTCTTTGATTTAATATTATGGACTAGCAACAAGGAGTAATGTAGAAGATTTGGAGAATATGAGACTAGCTGTTTGGGCAACATGGTTTCACAGAGTGTCAATAGATGAAACCCCACAGCATGGTTTGTGTCCAAAAGAGGAATATTCGTGGTGCAAGTACTGGTTGAGCAGTTCTACAGGCATACAATATATCCCCAAGCCTTCCTTACTACTTGCTGTAACGGAGGCAATTAGGCCTCTATGGAGGGATCTGGTAAATAAAAAAATCTACTTAGGAAATGTATGCAGATGAAAGCTTCAACAGCTGTATATGGAAGAGAATACCCAAACAACAGATTGGTGTACTGGATGCAATAATAACATTCAATGATAGTGCAATTTCAAGGATCAATGTTATGAACAAATTGAACATCCAGATGGGAAGGAATATGGCTTCAGTTCTAACTGCTATTGATAAGCGGCGGGTAACCGTAGCAGAGACAGCTGAAGAAGATGCTACCAAGGAGTTAAGGATAAAGAAAAGAATGAGGAAAGAGTATGGAGGATAAGGAAACAAGAGGACAACTGGAATATGCAGCTGGAATGTTCTAAACGAGTATAGTCGTAAGCTATTAAATCTGTACTTTTTTGCGATGTACCGAAAACTTGAATTTTCATCATTCCATTTCTCCTAAATGACTGAAGTTAAACTCACAAAAATTGGTACAGATATTTAGAATGACCTCCTCTACCTCCCTTGCCTACTATTTCCTGAAAAATTTACAACATGATGATGATGTCGGTTATATTTGAGCTACATTTTTAAAATATTTTTGTTGTAGTAAAAGAAATTACTTGTCTTTTTCACAGATCAGCATCAGGGAAGGAAAGTGGAGGCATAAAACACTTATGTGAATGTTGTCTGTACTCTGACGTTTTCCAAGCTGTGCAGTCAGTGGTTCCAAAGAAAATGGTACCGCAGTGAAACAGTGTTACGTTTTTGATACTGTTATAAATATTGTTGTCAGTACGAAATAATAAATATCGCAATGATTTTTTGGGAAATGCTTTGAATAATGACCCTAATTGTGTGTAAGAATTTTGAGCTATCATTTATAGATCAGTTGCACTATGAGGGTTAAGATAATGATAAAAATGCAGGCCGTTCAGAGGCGTGTCCCTTTAAAACGAGCATGTTCTCCTATTGGTAAAAATAATAATGTCGTAATATACTGAGATAATATTTACAAAATACATGACATCGTACCAAAATTCTGAGGTTTACAGATATCCATGCCACATGTAAATAAGGTATGCACCGCCACTTCCAGCCACATATGTAGCTAAGATTTAGATAAGAAATTCTAGGACTCTTGCCCACACACATGTAAGTGGTACATTTAAGGTCATCTCTCCCCTCTCCGTCCCCCACCCTGGGCCAATGTGATTAAAGTTTCGCAAACGCTTACCCCTTTTATTACAACAGTTGTGTGTGATACGCCATTCCAAAGCTGTGCACCGTAGGGAGATGACTGTAAGGTGCGTTTGGGGTCATGGTGTTGGTGTTTATCAGAAGTAATAATAAATTTCATTTATCCCAATTACGTAAATATCGTCATTTGAGGCCTGTAGAGATGACTCATGTGTGGATATATGTCAATAACAAACTAAATTTATTGCAATTAAGCGAGTTACGGCATTCGCGGCTTCAGCAGAGACCACTACCAACCCCAGGGAGATACGTATTCTCATCTTCCATTTTTTCTTACTATTCCAGAGTTTTACTATTTTAGGTATTTTTTGTATTATTAGATATTTTAAATATTTTCCCATTGTTTTGTATATTTGCATATTTTTCATTATGTTTCATATTTTTACATATTTTATATATTATTCTGTATTTCTCCTGATTTTCATATTCTGTATGTATATGTACAAGAGTGTTTACTCTCTTATTACAAATTCCTGCGACGCAGTATTTAACAACACATTCACTTTTCAAAGACTATTAATGTTAAAGATATATCACTATGCTACATATAAACAAACTCGTGCTGTATCATTCTGATATTAACAGTGTATGTAATGTCATAGGGGCGTTGTTAAAACTAGCACGTTCTCCTATTGGTAGAATGAGGTCGCAATATACTGCGCAAATATTAAAAAAAAATTATGACATTATAGTAAAATTCTGAGATTTACATATATCCATGCCACATGTAGATAAGGTATTTACCGCCACTGCCAGCCGCAGGAGTTGCTAAGAGTTGAAAATGGTAAGCGAGTTGTCTGTAGAACATACAGCCACTTCAGGCGCTGATGTGTACAGGGCTCAGTCCGGCCGTAACTGACCCAGGACCACGACTGTTATGCTAGCTGACCGCCCAGCATTGGTAGAGAAATTTGCAGTATTTTAACAATATATGTATAATCATCCCCCAACGCAGCCATCCTGATTGGTGGTAGGAAACACACTGGTGCAGAAGCACGTATTCAGGTAGGGCCATCCCGCTCATATGAATATTCGCAAACAGGTGCTGACACGCCGCCAGAAATACATTGTCGGCTTTGAAGATAAGCGCCAAGCACTCCCCTGCCTTCCCCTTTTTCTCTGGGTCCTTAAGAAAGAAGCTCCCCCAACCATGGTGCGTTTACTACTGGATAAATTGTGTGGCGACGTCGGTCTTGCTCAGCTAACGCCCCCAGGCGGAATAGAAAGGGAAAAAACTCATTTAACCTACCACATCACAATATTTTAAACAAATAAACCATGCATTACTCATGTGCGATTTCACTATAATGCTCGTAAAAAAATGTAAATGACCTAAGTTTGTACACATATATCACCCAAATGAGACTGAACAATCGACACAGTGCGGCAAAAACTAACTTTTTCTAGATACCAATTTATCAATCCTCCAAGGTTACAGTACCTGTGCCGAAGTAAAGTAAATGTGGTCAGAGGTATGCAGAGTTCGCGTACCATCTGTCAATAAACAGACAATTCAACCAACACTGAGGACATGCCGTCGATGTTGGACATGAGATGCCTGATGCGAAAACCCCAGTATATACACTTACAATAAATCGATATAAAGAAATAACAGCTATTTTCTTAAAAAATACGATGCCATCATTCATTAAATGGCTTCTGCAATGCGGTATTGAACAAGGAAAACATGCTAGTTTGTACCTTCTCTAAGCGTACACTGATGAAGACCTTATCCCTCCATTACCATTAACGATTTGTACCTATTCGCCAGAGATGCAGACGGAAGTGAACAATTAGTCACGAACAAAGTTTACACATAACATCTCCAGTACAACCGACGCTCCAGAAAAATATTATGGAGGCCGTGACAGTGCACTCTCTCATACTATCGTATCTGAGGAACGTGGCGCAATTTGTATATGCTTTGTATTCCTTGTACGTTAAACGTCTAACTGGCTCCCAGTAACCACAGAAAAAACGTCCAAAACATACGTCAATGAAAAAAAAAACGAAAAAAGACGCCCTGTGTTGCTCATGGTAACAGCCAATTTCCCCATCTTTCTATGTCTCTGCCAAAATATCTATAGCAACATCTAGAACACTATCTTTTCAGAAGACTTTTTCAAAAGCAATAACGTAATGCTAGATTTATAACTAGTAGGTTCGATCAAAAAGTGAAGATGACAAACTCAAAATTATCAAGGTTCTTTTCTCAAAAACACTGTTGAGAAACGAAATTCGAGGCCAACATACATTCCCCATAAGATAAGAGACATTGGGACTCATACAGAGGCATATAATAGTCACTTTTTCACTCATACTGTTTTATTATCAGGTACCATATGGTGGCTTGCGGAGATCGCATGTATTCCAAAAATTTTGAGATACGTTATAATAACATGACCAACTTATAATCAAACAGTGACATATAGTTCAGATCAGCGTTAAATAACACAAGAATCTGCTCCATGTGTTTAAAATTACCGAGCGCCTGCCTGTTTCACAGATCAGTCTGCACGTTTGTACATGAAAACACTGCACCGGTTTCCCATCTTCGCAGTAAAACAGATTTCTGTTGAAGAGCTAGACGATAATTGCTCCCACATCTATTAATCAAACCCTGTGAGTGTCTCAGGCTTCTGAAGAAATTCCATGTTTTACACGTAACACACCAGAATACTCTGAAATGTGTTATTTAAGTTATCAATATTAATTATAGATTAAATCAAACATTATGGATAATCAAGCGTATTTCAAAAGTGCATATTGAGAACAGCGTTACGTATTGTTACAAACACTCAACCAACTTTAATGGCAGCAAGTTCAACGTTATAGCAAAAACTTTTACTCAAATGTTTAATAATAATGCACTGTGACAACACTCACCAAGTTAAAAATTCTCACTGCATTGCCCAAAACTACACTGTAAACAATTTCCATCTGGTATAGGATAGAAACTAGTGGAGAAATACTCTTCATTTGAAAAAATGAAATACACATGTGTATCGTTGTCTCTGGATATCTCTCCAGCTCATCTGTCAATAAGCAACTGGCAGCAGTGCAAACGACAGTACAAGTGAGACTTAATATCTCTATCGCATGTGCTCACTCACAGAGTAGATGAAGCAGTCAGTATAAATTAACTACCCATCACATGACACAAACCTTGGCAGAGAATACGAATCCAGCATTGTTCAGTCTCATTTAGGTGACAAGGATGTGTAAATAGTTCACATTTTTTATAGTTAATTACAGGTGTTATAGAGATACGACACACTAATAAAACATGGTTTATTTGTTTAAAATAGTGTGTTGCGGTAGGTTAGTTGCCTCCTAACTCCATTTTATTCCGCTTGGGAGCGCTTGCTGGCCAAGACTGATGCCACCCACGCAATTTCTCTTGTATTAAAAAGCGCGATGGTTGGGGAAGCATGCTTAGCGCTTACCTGCAAAGTCACACATGTATTTCTGATAGCATGTCAGCACCTGTTTGTCGACATTCACGTTGGTGGGATGGCCCTCCTTGTGTGCCTGCTTTTGTACCAATGTATTTGCCGCCAGCAACTAGGTTAGTTGCAAAGGGGATGATTACTCTTACAATGATAAAATATTGAAAATTTCTCTGCCATTGCTGCATAGTCACCTAGTATTGTGTTCATGGTCCTGGGTCAATCATGGCCAGATTCTGAGCTCTCCGTGCATCAGCACACGAAGTGCTGCATATCCTACAAACAGTTTACCACATTCAACTCTTTGCAGTAACTGCAACTGGCAGCGGTGGTACATACCTTATTTACATGCGACATAGATGTATGTAAACCTCAAAAATTTTAAATGGTGTCAAATTTTGTTAATATTTACGCAATATATTTGGACATCATTATTTCTACCAATAGGAGAAGGTTCTCGTTTTAACACAGAGCCTATGATGTCACACACACTAATAATGTGTTGAATGACATAGTAAGAGTTTATCTGTTTATATAAGGCACAGTGATATTTCTTTAACATTAACAGTCTTTGAAAAGTGTATGTGGTGTTAACAAATGGGTCACAAATTTGCAATAAGAAAATAAACATTCTAGTACATTCACACACAGACTACGAAAAGTATGGAGAAATATTGAATAATATGTAAAAACTGAAAAATATGGAAAAATACTAAAACTGAAAACTATGGAAAAATGCGAGGAAAGGGGAAAATATAGAAAATCTCAAATAACACAAAAAATACCGAAAACGACAAAAGTCTGGAAAAATATTAAAAAACGAAAGATGGAAAAATGAGAGTATTTACATGTCTGCCTAGGGGTGGTGGATGGTCTCTGCTGATGTCTCTAATGACAAAATTCGCGTAATTGTGATAAATTTTATTTATTATTGACATATACCCACACATGGACCCTCTCTACACACCTCGAATGTCGAAATCTACACAACGGTAATAAATATAATTGGTTATTACTTATAACAAATACCAGCACCATGGCCCCAAACACACCTTATAGTCTTTGGTGCACAGAGTTGGCATGGCATATCCCATACAACTACTCTAGTAATAAAAGGGGTAGGTAGATGTGGAGCTTTAATCCTATTATCCCAGCGTGTGAGGAGGAGGAGGTGGGAGATCATCTTGGCTGTACCACATACAACCAGTTCTTGACTTGAACCAGAAGTACCTGCAGTACATGGGTAGCAGGGGGAGAGGAGTGTGGGGCGGAGGGCGACTGAGTATAATTTGTGCAGTTTAGTAACCCGACACTGGGTATTCTAATCAGGTGGCCGGGGATGGGAGGGGGGGGGGGGGAGGAGAGAGTAGCCTCGCACAACTGCCTCAGGTGTAAAGGGAGTCCTTATCACTTCCTTATATTGTCAGTGACCTTGAGGAAATATCATTATCTGTGCCTGAACTGCTACTGCACAACTACTGCTATAATTATGTTCGTCTAAAAGTGCCATTTCTGTTTGAATCGTTGCGTATTTCTTTGAATTATCTTCTGTACTGCAGTATAGCAATTTTATATGTTCAGTCCAAGTCCCATCGATTTATGTTATTTGGCAGTGGCAATCATGTGAAAGCTACTTTCGCCGTTAAATTTTGCACACCAGTGTATTAGTGTTACCACGGTCAGTTGCTTCTATGTGCTAGCAGAACCGTTTCCTCTGGCACAGCGGCTAGAGAACTAATTGTACACTTCGTAGGCTGTTTAACATTACGCAGGACTGTTTATGTCTAGTTTAGAGACGGAATTGCACTGAATGTTTTAACGGTATTCAGATTTTTCAAATATGAAATTTAGCCTGTCCCTCTTCTCATTGTCTCGAACCAATAAGTGGAGTGATTGTTGCACTGGAGAGTGGAAGACAATAATGTAGTGTCAACTCGAGGGACTTTTATACAGAGTTTGTCACCAAAGTGTAAATCCCATTGTACGAACTCGCGTGTGTCAATCTTGTGCGACGTAAGTACTGTTTACGTGCGCAAAGCAGTAAAATTTATCGATGTATCTTGCAGAGTAGTTCTTGAAAAATCATTTTAATGAGACATCTGTCGGACTGCATCGTTCATCAAAAACGGTGAGAGAATGGACACTATCTAGTAAAGAGCATAATGAATTCCAAGGCGCCCAGTCTATATTATATAGACCATTGGGACGGTGAAGTACTTTATACAACCTAATACTTAGGCTTAATGTCTTCACCGCCATATCGACTATAGGAAACGTAGCTGATAAGCATAATATTTCCCGCCGTTGTGGGCGTAGAAAAAATGGTTCAAATGGCTCTGAGCACTATGGGACTTAACATCTTAGGTCATCAGTCCCCTAGAACTTAGAACTACTTAAACCTAACTAACCTAAAGACATCACACAACACCCAGCCATCACGAGGCAGAGAAAATCCCTGACCCCGGCGGGAATCGAACCCGGGAACCCGGGCGTGGGAAGCGAGAACGCTACCGCACGACCACGAGATGCGGGCTGTGGGCGTAGAGATTCGCCAGAATGTGGCACCTACCGTCTGATTTGCCTTCAATCTGATTACTACGTCCATAAAGCAGTCACCACCGACCAGATGAAGAAATGGTAGACAGTGATATATCCTCAGTTACAAGCACCGATTGTCCTTCGCAACAGTCCACTTTTCCTCTTCCACTAAAACTAGAATCATTTACTTTTAACGCTTTCACAATATTCCTTGCTATAAATTGCTTTACCTAGTTTCATCTTTCATAAATTGTTAGAACACGATTTCTTAATTACATATGATGGGTTAAAATTGCGTGAATATTTTATCTGCTAAGATGCAGGGGACTTCGTGGAGCAATAACGTTTCATTGACGTTTGCTATACCTGTCTTGGCGGCAACGATTTCGATCTCACACAGCTAAAAAAAAGTAAAGATGGAACATTTGGGGTTTAAAGACCCATCGACGACAAATTCATTACAGACAGAACACAAGCTCTGATTTGAGCAGGGATGGGAAAGAAAAAAAGCCGTGTCTTTCTGAAGGAACTATCCCGCTATTCGATGTCGGCAAGTAAGGGAAACCACAAAAAACCTGAATCAGAATGTCTGGACGGAGAACTGAACACCAGTCCTCTCGAACGCGATTTGAGTGTCTTAATTAGTGCACTAGCTCGCTCTGTTCTCACCCATTGTTAATAAACAAGAGACACTTCCCTTATTTTCGTATCTCCAGCACCGGCAGTGAAATACACAGCAACCCACAGGCACGGATTTTCTTAGGAACAGAGTGGAACTCAGTTGTAGTAATATGACTGCCTGAAAAATTTTTAACAGTCTTTGGTGTTTCAATTTGCTGGAATATCGCTATTCTTTTCATATTCATAAAACATTTATCTTCGCCTTTAACGTAGAGCCCAGAGTGCTCATATTTGTGAAGTAGGACAGCAGATGTCACAGAAAATTTGTTCTGTCGGTGGATTTATAGCTTTCGGATCGGACTGAAAATCCTATCGAAATCTATAGGATACGCATTTAAACTACCTTCCTTTCTTTTTATATGATACCTTCACCTGCATTGTTTACGAAAGCACAGAAAGACTGCATTTCGACAATATTCTTTGTTCTAAGGTCTTTTCAGACTGGTAACTAAATTGTTATAACGTACTGTATTAAAAGACTGCTCTACTGTTTACTTTAACCTGTGAGTTCATCAGAGACAATGACCTCCGTTTCTATGCCCTGAAACATTACTCCTCTATATTAAATCCGACCCAACGCAGTCTAACTTTAAACAAACTTTCGTAGTGCCGAGAACTTTCACAAAGCCCAACAGAATAATTAAAAGTGGTTTAACAAAACTTAAGCTATAATCCTTACAGTGAACCCCGTGCAGCTGGAAAGAACTGCGTCTTGTTCACGTAACTTGTGCAGGGCAAATGTTTTTCCTTTCTGGATGCTGCAATATTTAATAATCAGAATACAACTGAACAATTGTGATAGCAGAAATCACCTTGACATCTCCGTTTTCGCTGGCTAGTGTCTCTTAGTTCAACAGTGTCATAAACGTAACTGTATAGCTGAAAAGTTTATTTAGTAACATTTTGATCTCAGTTTAAGCTAGGTTCCTCCCTCACGGTTTAAATGCACTTAAACTCAATACAGAACGTTTTGATAACGTAGTTCTGGAGTGAACACATGTAGAGGGATGTAACACAAGGATTGTTCACTTGAACACTGACTAAGGGGAATGAAAATAAGGCTGTAAAAATCCCAAATTATGCTCATGTGTAATATAATGTTCAGTACTTGAGTTTATGATATCATATTTCATATAAAAATCCAATTTAACGACTCATGTGCCTTTACATTACTGGCCTCATAGAACAGACAAAAGAAAATTACCATATACTAGTACTAATGTGGAAAATCAACGAGATAAGCTGCTTGAAACCTCGAGTGACAGATGAAAATGGATATTGACCCAAGTGATCTAAAGAACTGAACCTGCGAGCGAAGACCTTACATTTCTCAAGCTAAATTCAACTGCCGCAGTATCACGGAAAGAGATCTAATACTCTTCTCTCTAAAATCACGTAACTCACTATCTCATAAGTTTAGCACAAGTGTGAAAACCAGCAAACAGCTCACCATAATACAAAACGAAGTTGGTTGAATATGACTAATTCACTATCACAAGACGAAGCGTCAATACTACGGTACGGAATTGATACATAGACATCATGGCAGCAGGCGGAAGGCAAGAGTGTGGTTTGTTTGCCGTCCGCAGGACCTCATGAACCAATTATACCGCCAAACTTTCGTTCTCGCTGAGTCTCGTCAAAGCTTAGACGACTTGCTACGACATAACTTACAGTTTTCACCCAGAAATGTGCAACCCCAGCAGACTGATAGGTGACTACAAAGCTTTCAGACAGACGAGTGCCTACGAACTCGCGCAACAGTACGCGGCACTGACAAGTTAACACCACATTGACAAAACAACAGGGCCAAATTTCGTATTACTTCCAAAGCACACAAAGAAAACTGACAGTTAGCGTAACTACGAAGTTAAGGGACTGCATTCATCCTACAGGCACCTGACAACATTTACGATTCAGAAGTTAGAAAACATTCTTTTCGACATGAATAATAGATTTTTCCCTCCCTGTTTGTTAAATATGCGTATTGCTATCCACAGTAGACTGCCACCACCGTTAGGCATGTTAAGCATCAGTTGAGATGTAGTACCCACTGTAACGTCCATCAACAACTTAAAATGGCGTTCATTTTATAATTTAATAAATGTAATGACGAAATAATCTTACGTAATTACCTATATTATAACAGAAACTATAACTTTTCAGAAGCACGTCAAACTACAGGATGACAATTATTGAAATATATGAAATAAAATCGTCATAAGTTCTGGACGGTTTGCGTTAGGACGTTCAAACTGCACGGTTGGCCGAGGGGAATGATGGGAATTAGTATGCGCATTATGGTTTGGTTTAGCGGTGAAGCCTTTTCCGACGTAAAGTCAAGCGCCGGCGCGCCGATCGGCAACGTTACAGCAGAAAGGGCTGTGAAGAAGACGTCAGCTAATGGCACGCTGACTGACCCCTATATAGGTCGACGAGACAGCGGCGCCCTCTAGGCGAAGACTACATAAGCGCCGCGCCGACTGGCCGCGGTCCAGTTCCGCGAGTTCTGTTGTGGTTGGCAGGAGAGCCAACACAGGGTTACTAAAGGAGGCCGAAATGCACGCGTTTTAGCTCACGCAGGCTGGCGTGAGGTCTGGAACATGACGAGGGAATTAGAATTGAGAAAAACGGACGTAGCTGGTGGAATACTTAACTTTAATCCATTACTGACGAACGTCGCTCTTGACGATACATGGTTTACAATATCAATAGTACTGATAATGGCACATTGCTAGGTCGTAGCAAATAACGTAGCTGAAGGTTATGCTAACTATCGTCTCGGCAAATGAGAGCGTAGAAGTCAGTGAACCATCGCTAGCAAAGTCGGCTGTACAACTGGGGCGAGTGCTAGGAAGTCTCTCTAGACCTGCCGTGTGGCGGCGCTCGGTCTGCAAACACTGATAGTGCCGACACGAGGGTCCGACGTATACTACCGGACCGCGGCCGATTTAAACGCTACCACCTAGCAAGTTTGGTGTCTGACGGTGACACCACAAGTTCTACAGCAAGGAGTTCAAGAACAGCATCAAGACTAGTCATTTCGCTTCTACTATGTAGCATTGCCTATACTGAAGAGATTTCCTTTGGTAATAAACTTCCCTAATACGATTTGCTTGAATTGTTGTCTAGCGATCTAAGAAATCAGGTTTCCTAGGTACCCCATATTTGACGAGTGAGCAGGACAGAACAAAGCCCACTTTCGTTTGGATGGGTTCGTCAATAAGCAAAACTGACGCATTTGGGGGACTGAGAATCTGCATTTCGCGATCGAGAAGTCTCTCCATCCTCAACGGGTGACTGCGTGGTGTGTAATGTCGAATCACGGAATAATCGGTGCGATATTCCTTTATGGCACGGTGACTACCGAATGGTACGAGAAGATTTTGGAAGATGATTTCATCCCCATTGTCCAAAGTGACCCTGATTTCGACAAGATGTGGCTCATGCAAGACGGAGCAGGAGAGCTTGATGTCCTGGAGGAGCACTCTGGGGACCGCATTCTGGCTCTGGAGTGCCCAGAGGGCATTGGCATGGGCCTCGACTGGCCGCCATATCCCCCGGATCTGAACACGTGTGATTCCTTTTTGTGGAGCTATATTAAAGACAAGGTTTACTACAATAACCTACAAATCACTATTGAGCTGAAAACAGCCATTCAGGAGGTTACTGACAGCATCAACGTTCCGACACTTCAGAGGGTCACGCAGAATTTCGCTATCCGTTTGCGCCACATCATCGGCAATGATGACAGGCATATCGAACGTGCCATAACCTAAACCCGAATATTTGTAGTGACATTTACATGTTGAATAAAGTGTATGCACGCTGTAGTTTCTAACTAATTTACGTTTTTTTCATATACTTCAATAATTGTCGACTTCTATAGCTGTATTTCGAAAGATTTATTGGCAGAAAAATTGTTTCCTTCTGGTAATAGCAGTAATATAGTAAATCATACAAACAAAATCGTTTTAAATGTCTTATTTTTATAAAGAACTTAACACTGAAGAATTACTTCCATAAAATTGTTAAAACTGAAGTATTTGCAGGCAGGGGTGTTTAAATATGTAGAATGTAAAATAGCATTTTCTTCATAACGTGACAGGGAAACTGTAGTTGCATCACGAAGTAACTAAGTTTTGCGAATATACTTTTATAGCATCTGTGCTACATAAAAGTAGCCCTTAACATAGAGATAAATTTTTAAAAGGAACAAAGTACTGAAGTCAGCTGATTTGAAAGTTGTAGAATATCTAGAGAGGAACTTAGACTGTACTGTTCCGAATTAGGGCAGAATACGTGATGTGACACAAATAAACGTTAATTGATCTCTTTGGCCACCTTTTTACTTTGGCTAGCTGTTAATAATTGTAATGAAGGGTATATTAAGGAACCACTATAGCCTGAAGTGACTGGAGAACGTACGTCGTTTTTGATGTATTTCAATTTTGAGAAAACTATTACAGTTCCAGTCGTGCAGTGTAAATTTGTAGGCTTATGTAACTGTAAATAACATTGCGACGACAATTCACGATATCTGAGAAAGTAACATTCACGCTATAAACAATCAGTTGAACACTTCTGACTAACAGGGATAATAAGCATGGAATGTATTACTTACAATATATTTCCACAGAAAGCAATAAGCTTGTGAAGTTTTGCTGCGAAGCTGTTTAATATCCAAAAGTTTTCACTGATAAAATAGTGGTTACCAACAACAGCAAAATAAATATGCAACTGACAACGTAATTCCATCACACAGTGAAGCTAGTTCACAAATTGGCTGCATCATTAGATGCAATCTAGTCTCTTGCTGAACGTTGTTCGTCACACATTGCTACAGAGGCGAGAAGGCGTGGCACGCAACTGTACCTACACGCGATATGATGAACGACGGTTGCGAACCATTTCAAGTTTCCTTATCGGCGATCAGTCACCACGTCGCGTTCTTGGAAGTAGGAAGCCTTGTCTTTAACTTTCTCCAGACATTAACTGGAGGGTAAATTGATCGTACAAAAAATACTTTACATGACCAAATCTTCGTTTACTTAAGTTTTGCGATCCAGATGAAAGCCCGCCTGAGTATTATTTGTAAAGCAACGCGTCACCTTATCATATGACAGTAGAAGTTCTTTGATGTAACCGGTGATAATAACAATATGCAAACATTCGTAACTCAGAACTGTGTATAACCGGTACTCAGAAAATTTTGGTCCCACAAGTCTTATGTAAAATGACAGAAATAATCTTCCACGTTTAAGAAAGTAATGTTTTCGTAATATCGAAACTATAAAAAATTAAAAATAAAAGCATAGTTTTTACTACAGAGGTCCCAGACTCTGACGTCAAGGTAGGTAACGTAGGTCAGCGCGGTGGTCCTCTATATCGCTCGTAAACAGCTCGAATCCCGGGGATGGAAGACGCTACCATATCTGGCATTTATCCATTGTGGAGAACATACTACGGTCTACAAACCTTGATTAGCAAACTATGTGCCACTGTCCTGCAGTAAATTGTACACCTTCCCGCATTGTTTCTTAAAATGAGGACATACGCAAGCGTTGCTATGATTCGACGGAATTGTGACTAAGTTCAGTTAGGCGGTACTTTTTAGAAGAATAATGGTGCAGAGGTTTTCACCGTCTCCCTTTTTTCGTCGACGACACAAGCAAATGACTACACACGTATTCACCAGTCATCTACAGTACCTACATACACTTAACACGCAACATGCATACGTCCGGTAGAAAGGCGGCATAGTGCTATTACTAAGAAATCCTTTCCAATTAGGAGACTCAGTCTCCCGACAGACAATACCATAGGAATCTTTCTTTACTTTGTAACTTTTATCGACAATTATTAATTTTGAAAAATTAACGTGGAGTTAGTAAAAAATTTTCAGGTATTATTTTCAGCTGGCACATATACAGCTTGTGACGAGTCGTGCCACATATGCGCCTAATGACAAGTCCTGTCACAAGCCAGCTCAGATTTCCTGGTTTAGACATTTCTTTCATTATTAAATAGCTATTTACCCTCCACTGATATGACCCAATACGTCCAGAGACATTATCTTATACATAGCGAACTAACTTGATAGACAAAATTTTGTAGGTTGTTCAGGGATATTTTCTGAGTACTTGCGGTCTATGACAGCTCGTTACAGAGTTTGATTTCTTACTCTCATTTATCTTTGCATCTGTGTTGAACTGACAATATTTTCAGATCAGTGCAAAAGTCGCCGGTATATCCCGCGTGTCTAGTGTGAAAACAAACATGTTCCGTTCACTTACGGTTCTTCTGTTGAAAAACAGTAATGCCCACCTTACTCCTCGTCCTCAAGCTTTCGTGCATTACTACTCGGTTTCAGTCTTGGGTGTGCCTTTCCGGCAGTGTTAGTTACACGTTACAGTGATGCACATCAGAATGGATGATTTGCTGACGAATAGATTCTCTGAAAGAGCAGCACGAGGTCTCCTTCACGGACATCAAATGGTTCAAATAGCTCTGAGCACTATGGGACTTAATATCTGAGGTCATCAGTCCCCTAGAACGTAGAACTACTTAAACCTAACTAACCTAAGGACATCACACACATCCATGCCCGAGGCAGGATTCGAACCTGCGATCGTAGCGGTCAAGCGGTTCCAAACTGAAGCGCCTAGAACCGCTCGGCCACACCGGCCGGCTCAACGGACATCCCTCTCCCCATCACTGTTTTATGTTTTTCCCGTTTATTTCATTTTATTTAGTGGTTTTTCCGGTCGTAATGTTTTTATTTTCGATCAAGATGCTAAACCCAATCCTGCTAGCGTGCTGTCTGCAAGCGTTAAGAAATGCTTCCCTCAAAATAAATACCTGCTGGAGAGGAGAGCGCTGGCCGGGGTGACCGAGCGGTTGTGGGCGCTACAGTCTGGAGCCGCGTGACCACTACGGTCGCAGGTTCGAATCCTGCCTCGGGCATGGATGTGTGTGATGTCCTTAGGTTAGTTAGGTTTAAGTAGTTCTAAGTTCTAGAGGACTGATAACCTCAGAAGTTAGGTCCCATAGTGCTCAGAGTCATTTGAACCATTTTTTTTTTGAGAGGAGAGATGCGCGGGATTAGGAGTTTAATGATGTTGCAGGGAGCAGGGAAAAGAATGTCCGTCGTTGCACATATCGCCGCCCTAAATCGGTGTAGCATAAACGTATCAACTTTCGGAAGGCTTCCACTATCGGCGCTCACAGAATTCCTTTCTATTGCTGCTTAAAAGTTTAACTGCGTTGTCCACCAATAAATAGCTAAACTGTTTGCGGTAAAAGTACGTAAAAACCTCATAACTTTGATTACAGTACCTAGAACACACGTATAGCTACGTTTTACTCTGTGCTGCCACCAGAGCAACAGCAAATAACAGGGCGTTTTCGATCACGCGACGAGATGTTGATATTTAATGATTTTTTCATTGCATAAAAATAACATACTTTGTGAGAATATTGACCATAAATTCTGTTTAGATATTATAACCTCGTAGATTCTGTTTAAATGTTATAATCTGTCAGAATAACAACAGTCCGAACCATATTTTTAACATAGGAGAATAGCCTATTTTGACTAATGGGACTGACAGGTGATTTGTCGTGTGAAGTTTATAAGCGTACGCATGACTATGCAACATTTTAAACGTCAGATTGCTATTTTCTTTAGCTGAGTCTCATAAAAAACAGATGGTATTCTTATAAACTTCCGCCTTCATTGCTTAGATTAGATAAAAGCTTTAGCCAGTTTCGCTGTAATTCCATAAAGCCTGTTATAACCTGTGTGTGTGTGTGTGTGTGTGTGTGTGTTTTAGAAAACTGAACTATCATGTCAGGGTAGATATAGCCCTGAAATTTGAAGCTATGCATTAAGTATGAGCCTTTAAGCCCCAGAATCTAATTGGAAACGCAATCTGATCCGCAAAGATTAATAGAATAGTCATACACACACACACACACACACACACTCTCTCTCTCTCTCTCTCTCTCTCTCTCTCTCTCTCTCTCTCTCTCTTACATAATTCAGTCATAAACTGGGTTTTGAATTGCTATAGTTTGAACATTGAGCAGTGATCATGTCCCTTCAAGCACGTAATCACTGACTTTAAGCATAAAATAGTAACTGACCCATCAAAAACGACACAAATTATTAATGATTCCCATCTAATGCCTTAGGAAGAAAGGTACCAGGTTACACAGTAGCAAGCACCTACAGTCACCGAACTGCCTGAAATCTAATTTCATGTCAAGAGAAAACAATTATTTCTAATATTGTGTACTTGCAACCTTAATTCAGTGAATAGTCTCTGATGAATCGGAATATTGTCGGGACGTAATTAGAATCAACAGGTTGAAAAACATGGTGGCATAGTAGCATGGCACGGTATCACAAACAAGCGATAAAGAAATGACTGGGTTCATGCAGAAAAGTTCAGAAAGACGTTCACTAATATATGTATAAATATATTCTTACCAATAGATGGAATTACTCTAAAAACTCACATGGGTTCTCAAACCAAAACAAATATGCGTGAATTTCACAATGAGCGATCGAATACAAAGTTCTCACTACACAACACTAAATAAGACAAACTCTTCCGTTATTCAAAAGAGGGTGATCGCCTTTTATCTACAACACGGCAAATTGAAAAGATAACGTTCGTCACTATAATCAGCTTACATTATTCAAAATTGAGCAACCTGTGAGATTCAATTCCGCCATGCGAAAGAATATTAACAAGACTGAACGCGGAGTAATAGCGAGTCAAATGTGCAGAAATGTAGCAAACAGTCCTGAAATTATTTTAACTTGGTCACCTACGCTTCAGCACGGAAAGTAACTGAAATAACCTTACCCATTTTTTCATTATCATGGCATTTCCAGACAACACAAAGCCCATTTTCCTCCAAGAGCAGGATTACTCCAGTCATCACAGAACAGTACAAGAACCAGAACAGCGGAAGCCAGTTTAAAAATGGAAGACCCCGTGGCTTATAGATCGCAAAGCTTCCTCATTGGCTAGTAGACAAACCGGCCTCCCAAAGATTCGAAAGTGCCTCAGCAGAAACGCTAAGAGGTTACTCAAAGAGCTCATTTCGATCGGTCAAATCCAGTAGAGATACACAAAATATTGCAAAGATAACCGTAGAGACCTACTAAAATCAAAATAGACTGCTTAAAAATGAAATTTCCGAATTAACAGACAATTCTCACTGGAAATAAAAGTAAAGGATAGAAGGCCCCCGCGCTACTACCCCATTATGTATGGGGCCAGTAACGTGCTCTCTGTAGTAACGCAGAGAAGGGAGTAGCGCAGTGCTATTTATCAGCCGTACATTTAATCTTTATTAAGAAGGGGTGCGCTGCTGATTTTACTTACAGACCTCTTCACATGATTCAAACCGCTTGCGAAAGGCAGAGATTGAGGTTAGAATCTGGGTCCGGCAAGCAGTTTTAACTTGCCACGGTTTTTCACGGCAGGTCGTTCAAGAGTAACATTACATGAAGGCATGCCAGATCTGTACAACGCAAGCCACCTTAGGCTGGGTGGTGAAGGGTACTTGTGATACCATTATCGCGTTCACCCTTCCATGTTCCTTCGCGAATGGTGTGTGGGAAGAGCGGTAAGCTTCAACATGAGATCTAATTTCTCTGATTTTCCTGTCATCAACATTGTTCTGCAGACAGGAGGTAATTTTTGCCTTGATTCATCTTGCCGCGCACCCTCTATGAATGTAACACCAAACCTCTGAGTGGCTTACAACACATCGCTTCAAGCGTCTCGCATTGGCCTACGAGAGGACTACAAAAGGTAATTTACACATTATTATGGCAGACCAAGTAACTTTTTATTATATGCTGCATTACCCGTCAAAATGGCACAGATAGATGACACTGTTTTCCAGTATAGTCACCAAGTCTCTGTTAACAACGGTGGAGTTCTCTACCAAACGATCAGTTCATCAGCGAAAGAAATCGAGTCTTTCGCCACAGAGCCATCGAGAACCGCTGTGTGAATTCTCTCAGCGTTGGAAAATCTCCTTACCCCACACGTTCTTTCAACATGACGAAAATATGCAAACTACATAGCGCAAGACCTGGACTATATGGCGGATGCTTCCAAACCTCCCATCTAAAACGTTAAAGTAATCTTGTACTTTGCGTGCCGTGTGGTGTGTTGCAACGTCGTGCAGAAGAACAATACCTTTACTTAATTTTCTACGCCTCTTGTTCTTTATGGCGTTGCGCAACGATGTCGCGATGCACAGTACGAATGGTATTTAATGGTTGTTCCGTTTGCCATTAACTCTGAGGACACAATTCCTTCACAGTCGAAGAAAGCGGTGACCGTGCTTTTCTGCTGATGGCTACACTTCGCATTTATTCCGTGGAGTTGAGGCTGAGTGCATCTATTCCACTGACACTTCAGTTTTGGCATGTGTGAACTGATGGACCTATACCTCATTTCCTTCACAGTCGAAGAAAATGTTGGCCATGGCCTTCTCTGCTTATGGCTCCACGTCCCATTTCTTCCGGGGAGTCGAAGATGAGTGCCTCAATTCCACAGACACTATCTTTCTTTCAGGTGTAAAATGATGGACCCATATCTCATTACCTGTAACGATGCAGTTTAGGAAATCATTGCCCACAACGAAGTAACGCTCAGCAACAGCCAGAGGCGCCATAAACCATGCGTCTTTGTATGCAGGTGACACCGATCGCGGAAACCAGCATGAGACGAATTTCCGGTACTGCGGACGACCTCGGACGATGGAATGAGCATTGGCTATTGAAATGCTCGTCTGCTGAGCAGTGTGTGCGATAGTCACTCTGCAATTCCTGAGAATCAGTTTCTCACCGCCTGAATATTATCGTCTGTGACCAATGTCGATGACCTGCCTTCCTGATCAGTATCACCCAAGTCTGTGCGGCCTTGGTCATATTGTTGGCACCATTTCTCTAAGAGTGGCCAAGACATTGCATTTGGTCCACACACCGCCTGAATTCCATGATGAGCACTGTCCCGCGTACTTTAACTTTGTAGTA
The DNA here is from genome assembly GCF_023897955.1 of Schistocerca gregaria. Taxonomy (NCBI): domain Eukaryota; kingdom Metazoa; phylum Arthropoda; class Insecta; order Orthoptera; family Acrididae; genus Schistocerca; species Schistocerca gregaria. Next base: position 541,447,695 of record NC_064931.1, read on the forward strand.
GTTTCCAGTTGGCGCGCCATTTCACTCACACGCTGTAATGAACCTGTTGTCCGTGCCGCAGCAGAGTTGTGCCTGCAGGAAACACGGAACATGTACAGTACTCTCTTCTGTCAATGCGCCACTCTTGTTGCTCAGTGGTCTTTTTGTGGGACGACATGTGTAACTTACTTGCTGAAGTTCGTACACAAGATTAGCACCTTAGTAACTCTCTCGAGATTACCAGATGAGCGCTTGATGAAACGCGTCGCTCTTCTTTGCATCTGTTCTATCGCCTCTATTGACCCTAACAGGCGAGGGTCCCAGACTGACGAGCAATAATCAAGAAACAGAAGAGCCATGTTTTGTAATCCATTTCTTTCGTAGATGAACTACATTTCCTTACGTTTTTTTCCGATTAATCTGTGAGACATTTTCTTTCCTAAAGGCAGTTTTATGTGGGCGCTTCACCATAGGACGCTCCGGACGGCTGCTGCTGCTGCTCGCATGACTAAGTTCGTAAGGCGCCAATTTTTAAAAATCCAAAACCAGTACATCTGAAATATCTCAGACTTCAGTCTCATCTCTGTCTTTGTCTTTCTTTTAAATTTAAGAGATAGACTGCCACAAATGTACTTCGTAAATGCTGTAATAGTAATTCTGCAAACTAAAATGTATATTTGATGGTTAAATGCTTCCTACTTTTTTATTTCACAACCATATTGGTTTTATTACACAAAATCAGGACACCAACCAGGGAACCATTACAGTACTGGTAAACCCAGCACGAATGGCCTCCGTAGGTAACATCATTGTTATTGTTACTTCTTGTTATTTCTTTGATTGTGGTATGCCTGTCATATCTAAGGAAAATACAGTCCCTAATCTTTTTAGCTTTCTCTCAGTTTTTGGCTACGTGTTGGAGGTTGTGGTGTTTTGAGAAAATGAGGAGAGATTCCCGGCGTAAAATAATCGAAGACTTTAACAAAATCATGTCGAAAGACTCCCATGATAGTTATCTCAGGGCTTTGATAGGAATGTATAGTATCACGAACTTTCGACTACGAACGGATGATGGAGACCATATGAAACTTTGGGCCGCGACATTCATCTGCAAAGCCAGGCTTCAGTGTGCGGTCTATGCAGTTTGGCTTCAAAAATAAAGCTGTATATTTGCAACACGCATACTATGGTTCATTGAATCGTCGCATCATCACAGCTCCGAAGTTCAAAACTTCCGACAGAATCAACTTACCAGGAGCTTTCACATCCCCTGCTGGAGTGAAACCTGCGAAGGCTAGGGACGTATTAAAACATGCCGAATACTTCTAATATCCTTCAAGCAAAGAGTACAACTCAAGGCCGCTTGGCATTGCTGCATCAGTGGATTCACCTGCAATCAGTTGTGATTATGAAACAGACAATGATGACAATAATGATGGATGTGAAGATTAATCATTTCAGGTGTCATTGTATGCTGTATATGACATTTCTCATTCTACTTTATTATATATAAGTCATCAGATATTGATTCATCCTAACAATAACATTTACATGGCATATAACTATTTTATTTCTATGCACTAGATAAGTGGCGTTTCTATTGAACTGCTTAAAATCCCAACAGGTCCAATCCATTTCCTTCTCCACACCCAGAGAATATAATTTGGCATCACTCAGATAGTTCTGATACCATTCATAATGCCTACAGAGCATTTAGACGAAACAAAAACCAGTTAGCTGCTTATGGGACGAAGATATGTGTTCTTTTTCGTTGTCTTATCATTGTGATTTTCTGATTAGTGGAGTTTTTGCCGGCAATCCCTCAGTCGTTTCCACCATGTCTAACTTGGATGGTTGTGCCCGACGTAGCAATGCGTAATGACAGGATCATTTCTTGTCGTTCATTTAGTGGAGAGGAGAGGAAATGTTACGTCAGCAAGCGTTGTTCCTCCGTCAAATGTTGAAAACTGAAACTGCACGATACTCTCCTTCATCAGTGTGATACAAAGTATTGATTTGGCATGGGGATTTCAGAGTATACGTTGGACTGAAGACATGTAACTGAAAAAAAAAACAGATTTCGGTATGCATTCATCTCGATAGCTGTATGGTGCCGGCACGGTAGCTCCAGCGTATTCGGTCAGAGAGCTGTTTGGTCTCTGTAAGAAAAAAACTGAGTGAAAGGATCAACATCAAACTCCAATGGATGTCATGTGACGTTCACCACGACCAAATACAACGAACAGCAACGAACTAAATGAAAAAAAGTTGTCAGCGCGAGGGAATGCTACGCTAAGGGGCCCGGGTTCGACTCGCGCCTGGGGCTGAGTTTTTTCTCCGCTCAGGGACTGGTTGTTGTGTTGTCTTCATCATCATCATCATCATATCATCCCCATCGACGCGCAAGTCGCCAAAGTGGTGTCAGCTCAAAAAACTTGCACCAGTGCGACCGGTCTACCCGACGGGAAGCCCTAGCCACACGACATCTCACTTCATTTTATTTGCTAGAGGGTTCTGCCTTGAGCAAAACATTATTTAATCTTTTCCTCTCTTTTCCAGATATGTTTCGCACAAGTTTCAGCAACATAAATACGCTTTTATAAAATGCTCTTTCCTACTTGAACACACAAAAATTTGAGTTTCTGAGCTAATATTTCCAAATTTGAAGAACGAAGTTTCATATATATACATCTTTACCACATGCTGCTGTTTGTGTTTTTTATTGCACCCGTTTCCTTTCAAAGTTTGCCATTGCAACCATATAGAACTTAATGTAGAAAAGTTATCCACATCGAAATTTTCGACTGGGAATGTTATGGTTAGGCCTAAATTAACTAATTATACGTGGAAGACTGTGTGTGTGTGTGTGCGCGCGCGCGCACGTGCGTGTGTGTGTATGTGTGTGTGTGTATTTAAAATATGCTTCACTTACTTTCTCTGGCTTCCCCATTATCTTCACTGTGAAAAATTGAACTGTGTAATTTTCAGTGTCACTGCAGTTTTTCACAGTGAAAATAATGGGGGAACCAGAAGAAGTAAGTACACACACACACACACACACACACACACACAGACACAGAATTAGTTAATGTTGGGCCAACTATAACATTTCCAGTCGTAACAATTAGAAGTAAATAACTTTTCTACATTAAGTTCTATTTAACAGCAGATGACAAAATATGAGAGAACACAAGTGCAATAAAAAACATTAAAACGCAGGAAAAGGGTTACAAGATATATGTACAAAAACTTGTCTGTCCTTCAAATTTGTAAATATTGTGTTAAAAACTCGAATTTATATGTATACAAGCATTATACATTTGCCAGTAACGCTGAGGAAAAAAAAATCAGAATCGCAGATTCTGAGATGTACTACGATAGAACTTTATTTTTTACCAGAACAATTGTTGTATTGAAACTGTTAAAATGCACATAAAAAGGTTAAAATAACGTTTTAAGAGGTCTAAATTTCAAAACCTGTCCCCCAGTAGGTCACGGTACCGGACAGACTCTTTTTACAATTGAAACACTCTATACAAGTAGTAAAATGCATTTTTCCTGTTTAATAGAAAAAAATGAAAGGCCAGTCATGATGCTGAAACGTAAGCGAAACATAAAAGAAAAGATAAAATTGTGCTTTGCTCAAGGCAGATCCTCTCCAAAAACAAATCTATTTGTAAGGAAGCATGAACAGAAGAGCTTCAAACTTACGACAGTTAAAATTATAGTTACCTATCTTTAGTTTTTCGAGGTGATAATTAAAACTTTGACTACCTGTAGTATAGAGTTAAATGGTAAAGGCCTGCTTTCTAAACGACTGACTCGTACAGTACATTGAGCTGGTGAGTGTAGCAGAAGCAGCGTGGGGCGAGGCGTTGTGGAGGGGGAGGCAGCTATCAGGCGCTGGCAGGGAGCACACGCCCCGTGACCGGCACGCTTCACCTCCGCTCCCAACAAAGTGCTCGACCAACCACAGCGCACTCCTGCTCGGCGTTCACGCGCTAAAACTCGTCGAACCTGTGTTTTGAGTCACAGCTCCCCATTTAGTTACGGCCACGAATTTTCTCAAGTACAACGCCGCTATTTACAACTATAATAACAAAATGAAAACATCTTTCATGCTAACCGAAGACATTTACAAATAAAAATGTAGCTCAAAACCCACAATACTGAGGCGCTAAAACGCGGTCATCAAATTAGGTCTTTATTGTGCTGAAACAGTCATTTCAAACAAAGAGAGAAAATAGACCTAACCATCTCGCGCTTGGGTTTGCGTCAAGTGGTTTTACATTTATGAGCTCTCGTTTGAGTGCTTCTCGACCATTTACACGTGGTAACTGTCAGAGAGAGACTCTGAAGAAATTCAAGAGCGAATGAAAAGTGATGAGGAAAAATTTCCTCCAAAATACTGTGAGAAGGGAAGATAATTTTACATCTGCATTACTACTCCGCGATTCGCACTTAAATGTCTGGCAAAGGGTTCATTAAATCACTTTCACACCATTTCTCTGACTTTTTACTCTCTAATAGGGAGCGGCAAAACTGAATACTTAAATCTTTCCATGCAAGCCCTTATTTCTCTTATTTTATTACTATCATCATCTCTCCCTGTGCAGTTTGGTGTCAATAAAATATTTTCGTATTCGGAAGAGAACGTTGGAGATTGATATTAAGTGAAAATATATCGCTACAACGGCAAACGCCTTTGCTTCAATGATTGCTACAAATCGAGTGTCATATACGTGACACACTCCCCTCCATTTCAGTATAATACAAAACTATCTGCCGTCTCTGAACTTTAATGATGTTGCCCGTCAGTCCTAGTTGGTAAGGGTTCGATACCGCACAGCAGTACTCGAGCACAGGACGGACAAGAGTAGTGTAGGCAGTCTCTTTAGTAGACCTGATGCATCTTTTGCGTGTTTGACCAATAAAACGCAGTCTTTGGTTTACCTTCCCCACAACATTATCTATGTGAGCGTTCCAATTTAAGTTGGTCGTAATTGTAATTGCTAGGTATTAAGTTGAATTAATAGCCTTTAGAATTATGTGGTTTATCGCGTAACCGAAATTTAACGGGTTCCTTTAGTTACTCATATGGATGACCTCACATTGTTCATTATTTAGAGGCAGTTTTTCGCACCAGAGAGTATATTGTTTAAATCATTGAAATTTTTGGTTTCATCTGCTTATGGCTTTACTAGACGGTAAATGGCATCATCTGCAAACAATTTAACAGGGCTCCTCAGATCGTTTATATAGATTAGGAACAACAGAGGGCCTATAACACTTTCTTGGGGAATGCCAGATACCACTTTCGTTTTACTCGATGACTTTCCGTCAGTTACTACGAACTGTGAACTTTCTGAGACGAAATCACGAATTCGTCACACAACTGCGACGATGCTCCGTAGGCACGCAATTTGATTAGAAGCCGCTCTTGAGGATCAGCATAAAAAGCCTTTTGGAAATCTACAAATATGGAATCAATCTGAGTTCCTCTGTTGATAGCACTCGTTATTTCGTGAGAATAAAGAGCTAATTGTGTTTCACAAGAACGATATTTTCTAAATCCTTGCTGACTCTGTGCAACAGCCTCGAGGTAATTCATAATGTTAGAACACAGTCTATGTTCCAAAATCCTACTAAAAATTGTCGTCTGTGATGTGAGTGTGTAATTCTCCGATTACTTTTACTTCCTTTACTGGGTATTGGTGTGACTTGTGTAACTTTACCGTGCTAAGGTATGTATCTTCCCTCGAGCGGGAGTAGTAGCTTTTAAGTGATTTAAGCTGCTTCGTTATACCGAGGATTTCTACTTATAATTTACTCATGCTGGCAACAGTTCTTGATTCGAATTCTGTAAATTTACTTTGTCTTCTTAGGAGTACGAATTTCGGAAAACCGTTTCAATGAGACACAGTCTAAGAGAAATTAAGGAAATCTGGTAGCATACCGACATTTATTCTGATATATAAAACTGTGGGCGTATTAAAGGAATTCAAAAAATCACATTAACGAGAAAAGTTGCGGAGTTCAATTAAACTAGCAGTCAAGCTGAGACAGACAGCGAAACAGATCATAGCAGTGAAAGGAGAGCTGAAAGAAGCAGAGATAATATGACAGGAAATACAAGATCAAAACATTTGAAGCAGAATATTATTAACTTGGCAGTTTAACAGACAAAATTATCCAAGAAGATCGGAACCAGGTGATCATAAAATAAGAAGAGTGCCATTTCTGAGACGATGAAAATACGAGGGCTATTCGGAAAGCAAGGAACGATAGGTCGCGAAATGGAAGCCACAGTGAAAATCGAAACTGTTTTATTTGCAACAGTTAGCTACAACTTCCAGCTACTTGTCTCCATAGTCGCCCATCCGACTTAAACGTTTGTCGTAGCGTTGTACCAACTTTCCAATACCCTCATCATAGAAGGCAGCCGCCAGTGCTTTCCGCCAGTTCTCTACGCTGGCCTACAGCTCGTTGTCTGTGCCAAAATGTTGTATTCATAGCCGGCGGTTCATGTGAGAAGAGATGAAACTCAGAGGGAGACAATTACGGGCTGTATTGTGGGTAATCAAACATTTCCAATTGAAAAAGATACAGTAGCATCTTCACTGCTCCTGCAGAATGCGGCTGAGAATTGCCTTGGAGAAGAAAACGCACGACAGTTATGTAATGTTGGCTGTATAGCTTCAAGCGAAATTTTTCACCAGGCCCTCGTACTTGGCGGGAGACACTACTGTTCTAGATATCTTTATGTGCTCCCTGTGTGCTCAGAACTAAAAATAACGACGTAACGCGATCGACGGGCATACTAGAGACACTGCCCAACACACCCTTGTAAAACTTCATCGGACTTTCACTGTGGTTTCCATTTCGCGACCGATCGTTCCTTACTTTCCGAATAACCCTCGTAAGTACAAAGAGAGATTGCAATAAAAGGTTAAAACGTCCATTGTTGCAGGTCGAATGCTCAAATAGGTCCCAGAAATTAAGTATCATAATAAGGACAACTACAATGGTGATAATTTCTTCCCCTCACTGAAGACGCTGGAACCATTTCCGAGAGTAGCAGTGTTAAAATTTACGACAGGGCACCTGTTACTAGGTTTCTCAAGATTTTACTAAATTGCTTTCACACGAAATCACTGTGGTCCCTTCAACAATACAACTGACCAATTTCTTTAGATGTCAATCGACATACAGCAGTAGAGACTACAATGTCAAACTTGAAGCTAACTTCCTCCTACAGATGTTATTTAAACTGTGGTAGATATTCAAGTCGTCAAAGAGCGTTTAGTTATAACCACACATGGGTAACCACACGAAATTCGCTATGGTACGTAGACTATACGCTGCATGGCTAAGTGTGTGCTGACGTAATCTGAGAAGAATAATGCAACTGTAGAAACGCCACCTACACCAGAGGTCGTACGAATATCTTTCACAGGCACAAAACAATAGCTTTAGATAATGGAGGGTGATATTTAATGGGGTTGGACGACCTCTAACACGTTGAGGTTCTACTCGTGTCAGTATTAGCACGGAAGCAGTTCGGATTATGCGGCATATTACACATAAAATAAAACCAAAACTAGTCCAGTCGTTAGTCCTCCCAAATCGTTATTACTGTGAAGCAGCTTAACACGCCTCCGATAGTATGAAATGATCGTATGGCATTGTTGACCGGAAGTTCGCAGTCGGCGCCACATTGGACGACTTGCGGCCGATGATAAGGATGAAATGATGATGAGGACAACACAACACCCAGTCCCCGAGAAGAGAAAATCTCCAACACGTCCGGGAATCGAACCCGAGGCCACTGCATGGGAGGCAAGCACGTTATCACCCAGCTAAGCAGGCGGACGCCTCTAATAGCGAGAGCTCTCGACGACTTTGGCTAGCCACGAACGCCTGCCACTGACGACAGAGTTTTACATACGGAGCTCAAGCTCGGATTGGGGATGGATGAGGAGAGAAATCGGCCGTGCCCTTGCAAAGAATTCACAAGGCCATACGCCTTAAGCAATTTATGGAAATCTAAATCTCCATGACGGTGTGGACATCTGAACTACCTCCCTTCCGAATACGAGTCCAGTGTCCTTCAGTGTCTTAGAACTCCGTAACCGCGCTAGTAGCTTCCCTGAGACATGTGTATAACATTCGGTCATTTCGCCACGTTAGCCCTTCCCACACTCACTTAAGATGGATGCAACTCGTTAGGCGACAAGAGATTCACATACCGTTTCTTACCATTTTCTTAATCTCTGGTGTGCCTCCATGCCTTCTCTCGCATATCAAGTACCTATCATCATTTCATAACTGTACTCCAAAATCTGATACGTCCAGCATCATTTCAGGAACTATGCGTAAAAAGTAAATCTTTCTCCATCTCTTTTTTTCATTTAAGCCAAGCGCCCCTGGTAAAAGCTACGCAGTGACCCCCGAATGAAAATGTAAGCAATGACCTGCGAATGATAGACAGCCATTTCTGTTACTTTTTCGTGCCATCACATATTCTAATTTTAGCCAATTATTCCTCGCTCCTCCCCCTACCAGTCATATTACTCTGCAAATTTGATTTCTTTTTTACTGTTTCCATGTACACTGCCTGACAAAAAAATTGCCATCCGCTTTGTTCGAGCGGTTCTAGGCGCTTCAGTCCGGGACCACGCAGCTGCTACGGTCGCACGTTCGAATCCTGCCTCGGGCATGGATATGTGTGATGTCCTTAGGTTGGTTATGTTTAAGTAGTTCTAAGTCTAGGGGACTGATGACCTCAGATGTTAAGCCCCATAGTGCTTAGAGTCATTTGAACCATTTTTGAACAAAAAAATTTGAAATATTCAGGAAACATGACCGGATGTCAATGTAACTTCGTGCACGTATACACAATCGGTAGATATGTAAATTATTAGAGTTGCAATTATCTTTAACAGGTAGAATGCCTACCAAGACAAATAGTGTCGTTCGTGTTTAGTATCGTTAACAGGACTGGTAAGGTGATAGGGCGCGAGAAGAACATCAGATGTCGTGTGATCACTATGAAGGACACGGAGATAATGCGCCATTGTATGAGATAGCGTTATCAGAACTTGAAACAGTTTATAGGGGGCCACGTGGGACTCTATTTGGCCGGCTGGTTGAATCGTGCAGTATCCAGGTTGGTGGGGGATCTAAAAGTGACAGTAACCTGATGTTGGATTGCAGGGGAACCTGAGGGCAGGTATGCTCGTCGACAAGATTCCGGTCAACCAAGTCATACAATCACAAAGGAGGATCGCCGTGTTTCTCACCAAATGGATAGTCACATATGCGCCTGCTATCCGAATAAAAGTAACGCCATAAGTCAGAGACTAGCAGAAGCTGCACTAGAAGATGACGGTCCCTTTCGTAGGCTGCAGTTAACACCACAACACAAAAGGCTGAGTTTGGAGTGCTGCTGCGACCGGGAAGCATGGACTGCTTATGAATGTAGTCGCATTGTATTCAGCAATGCATCGCGTTCTGCACTACTCCTGCGAGTACGACGGAGACCTCGACATAAGTTCCGTTCTTCCAGTGCTTTGGAGAAGCCTAGTGGTGTTACTACCGGATTCATTTTGTGGGGACCCCATGGTTATGACTTCAGGTCATAACGGGCAGTGATCAAGAAAACTTCTCGACATAGCAATGGTACGCCACAGACACATGTAATCTCTCATGCGACAGTATCGTGGTAGCATTTTTCAAAGGAACAATGCTGTCCACCCATGACACATGTCTCCATGAACAGTCTACGTGATGTATTATTCCCGTGGCCAGCAAAATGTCCAGATCTGTCCTCGATTGAACATGTGTAGGATCAGCTTGGACGTCAACTCCGTCCCAGTGTCAGTATTCAGGATATCAAAGACGAGTTACAACAGGTGTCGCCCAGCTTGCCTCATGAGTGGATGCAGCGGCTTCCCAACCGAGTGCTGCATCCAGGCATTAAGGGGTGCAACGTCATACTGATCAGTGGGCTCATACTGCCAAGTTGCTTGTCGTTTCGATTCGATTTCGTAATCACTGAAATAGTCGCATACCCTCTCAACCTCTTAAGCTTAATTTCGTTCTGTGTGCTTCACTTCTTTGGTCAGAAGTATATTTCTGTTACTGTATCACTACCAGTACTCATCAGAAAAGTAACAAGCAAATTACTTAACATCTGTTAATATGACTGGTGTTACAGTAAAACTGTATATTTATTATAATTATCTTAAAATTAATATTAATGTTGTTATTAAATAAAGGGCTGATATACTATGTACATGTTAATGTCAACGCACTAATGATGTCTGGTTAGATTTAAGAGAGCTATTGAAGAGCCTCATCTTACCAAGTGACATAGATCCAATGATTTTAACTGACCCCCTCAGTCTATACAATTAGCAACCAAAAATGGAAATCAAGGACAAATTTGGAAAGGGAGTTAAATTACAGGGAGGGCAGAAGAAACTTTAAGACTTATGTGTGACCTTGTTAGTCTATCAGAGGCTGTAAAAGGTCATGGTAGATCAGTTGAACGGAATGGATAGTGTATTCAGAGGAGGTTATATGGTGAGCATCTGCAAATGAGTGATAATGCAGTGAACTCGAAGTAAATCATGCGACGCTGATGGAATGAAACTGGTAAATTAGTTTCGTTATCCGAGTAGCTAAATAAACGACGATGGGTGAATTGGTCACTGTAGAGTCATCAGTGATTGCTGACATGTTTAATTTGTTTCTCGTCTGTCACAGTCACATACAGAAATTGATTTAATATCTAATATAAATTTAAGTGTTAGAAAGTACTTTTTGAAAGTATTTATCTGGAACGTAGCTTTTTAAGTGCGTGAAACATGGGCGATAATCAGTATAGATCAGAATAGAAGAGAAGCTTTTGCTGTGAGGTGCCACAGAAGAGTAATTAAGATGAGATAGGCTAACTGGATAACTAATGAAAAACTAGTGACTATAATTGGTATAAAAGTAATTTATGGAGCAACTTGACTAACAGAAGAGCTCAGTTGATGGGGCGGATTCCAATGCAACAACCAATAAAGAATTTAGTAATGCGAGAAGTGTAAGAGGCATGGGGGGAGGAGGAAAAATTGTGGGAGGCCAAGGCGTGATGCGTTTGTCTCGGTAGGTACGCGGTCAGCGCGGCGGAGTGCTACACAAATGAGCCCGGATTCGATTCCCGGCAGTGTCGGAGATCTTTCTCCACTCAGACACTAGGCGTTGTGTTGTTCTTTACATTCGTATCGTCGTAATTGACACTACGCTATGAGATGGCTGGCTGAAATGGGCACGGCTGAAAGTTAATAAACTGAAAAAAGCCAGACTTCAGCGAGAAGGCTCAAGTGTATCCACTTGATACGTCGCGGTAGTTATGCAGACTAGAAGAGATATTTACAGGATATGCTAGAACTGAAAGTTGCATCCCACCAATCTTCGGACTGAAGACCACAACATCAACAAGTAAATAATCTTAGTTTCCAAATCCAAAATTTTGAAAATTCACGTATCTGAAACTTACTGGCAGTTTAAAACTGTGTGCTGGACTGAGACTCCAACTTGCTGAAAGCGGAATTTGGAAGAAATAATTTAAATCCGATACCGTTCTAAAATTCATTCAATTTCTAAACTCAACATTTCATTTTGAGAAGTGAAACCGAGTAGTGAAAAGCGAAACACTTATTTACGTAAAATTCTTTAAGTAACAACAATATTTTCTGATGGAACTAACCATAGATATGGATGTGTTTATGGACTAATAAGTAAGAGTAATGAAGGTATTTTTATTAAAATGAGAAAACCGAAACCAATAATCAGAACTGAGGGTTAGTGGTACAGACCAACTTAGTTGCTCTATAACGAGTGACATTCCAACAACAAATATATCTGTAAAATATATCCCCTAATAAAAGAAATATTTCGCCAACGTTTATACGACTCGGTATGAGACGGTTCAGTGAGAGGACTTTGGTTGTCATCTCCAGCGGCTGGCTGGATTCTTTCGATATAATCAAGCATATAGAAGGACCCACTGCATCTCGAAGTTAGTGAGTCGCAATCACAAAGCAATCTACTGTAGGTCGTACTTCAGAGGTATGTTATTACAGCGCTGCCCTTTATTGGCCTGGACAGATATGAACCGGACCCACACTTTCCCAGAAGTAGTTCAGGAATGTGACCTTTGTAGTTTCCTGAGTGGGTCGGGTATTCAATCTGATGTTGTAAACAATGGAATTTGATACGTGAAATATCAAGTTGCCTTAAACACAGATGCTGCAGTTTTCACGAAACTCTTAACATCAGAGATGAAACAACAAAAAAAAGTTTGTGAAATGTTATGGGACTTTTTTCTCTCTCCCTATATGTGAGTGGAATAGGAAAAAAAAGTTGAAATGTGTGTGAAATCTTATGGGACTTAACTGCTAAGGTCATCAGTCTTTTAGCTTACACATTACGTAACCTAAATTATTCTAAGGACAAACACACACACCCATGCCCGAGGGAGGACTCGAACCTCCGCCGGGACCAGCCGTGAAACAAACATTCAGCACTGGATTAATGTACACGAGGCGAATGGTGACAAATAGTCACCTCAAGCTATAATCTCGAATGGTTGTGTTTTCAGATAGGTGCAGATCGCGATTTTTGTTCAAGGATAGGCGAGGCAGTTTGTCGTTAATTTAGAGCTATTTCGAAAGTATACACTGATGAGCCAAAACGTTATGACCACCTGCTTAATGGCTTGCTTTTCCGTCTTTGGAACGAAATACTTCATTGATTATGCTAATCAGATGCCAAAACGTTTGTTGGCAGGTTTGTGGAGGTATGTGGCGTTAGATGTCTACGCACAGGACATGTAATTCACGAAAATAACGGGCCATTGACTTGCGTAAGCGGTGATGGAGCCCGATAGCGATGCAGATGGGTTCCATAGCAGTTAGATCAGGCGAACTGGGTCACCGAGACATCAACGTGAGTTTACTATAATGCTCCTCAAACCACTGTAGCACGGTTCTGCCTCCGAGACACAGAAAACTGTACTGCAAGAAGATGACATCGCCATGGGGGAAAACATCAAGCATGAAGGGGTTCAGGTGGTTCGCAGCTATCAGCGTGTCTTCGATTACTACCACAGGTGCCATGCAAGCGCAGGAAAATTTCTTCCACAGCACAATACTAAACCCACCAACCTGAGTCCGTGGCGCGCTGAACGTTTCAAGCTGTCTTTCACCTCGATAAAGGCGTTTGTGGAGACTACCAGCGAGGTAGTGTATCAAAAATGTGATTCATCCAAAGAGCCGACAAGTTTCCATTAATCGACTGTCGAAACCCGATGGTTCCGAGCCCGTTGCAGTCACAGTTGACGATGTCGTTGGGTCAATATGTGAACACGTAGGGATGGTCTGCTGCGGAGCTCAATGTTCAGTAATGTACGATGAACGATGTACTCCGAAAAGTTCGTGCGTGCACCAGCATTGCGCTCTTTCGCTAGAGATGCCACAGTTAACCATCTATCCTACTTCCCAGAGCAGACAAGCCTCCGATCCCACGTGCTGTTATGAGTCGTGGGCGTCCGACAATTTAGCGCTTAGTGGTAGCTTCACGGTCCTTCTAACCTCTTTCCGTAGATGCTCACGACAGTAGCACGTAAACATTCGACCAGCTTCGCCGTTTTCGAGATACTCGTTAACCGGCTCCGCGCAATTATAATCTGCCCTTTGTCAAAGTCGCTTATCTCAATGGATTTCCCCACTTGCAGACCATACCTTCGCTAGGGTGATCCGCTGTCCGTGTCTGCTCCACTTACATGCTTTTGTCACCGCTTCACGTGTCCGCAAAGCCACCAGGCGGCATCCAACGTCGCGGTGACCAGTGGTTATAAAGTTTTGGCTTATCAGTGTATTCCATCATCCATCACCATCTGTTTTTGTTGTTGTTATGGATGTCTGCTACTTTCATTGTAGATTCTCCCTGTTCACAGTTCCTATTTTCCCCTCTACAAATGAAACTTGCGTCATCCTCAGTTGTAACATGGCTCAGATGCCTATTATTTAATAATAACAAAACAAAAAAGTATGTAAAATACTTTACTATAATAGCAGTAATAATTTATTTCCATCAGTGCTTAGTACATCACATACCATAACCAACAACCAAATGCAGTTAACAGTAATAAATCATCTGAAAAGTACTTCAAATGGCTCTGAGCACTATTGGACTTAACATCTATGGTCATCGGTACAATAGAACTTAGAACTACTTAAACCTAACTAACCTAAGGACATCACACAACACCAGGCCATCACGAGGCAGAGAAAATCGCTGACCCCGCCGGGATTCGAACCCGTGAACCCGGGCGTGGGAAGCGAGAACGCTACCGCAGGACCACGAGATGCGGGCTGAAAAGTACTCTTCCGAATAGTAGAGAGGGACGTATGTCATCCAATTGCTCTAAGATTTATGTTTTTAGAAAAGGTCATAATTTGTGTGATATAAAATGGAAGGGTACCTTCACCATTAACAGCACGGTACTTTTCATTACGATTAAGAACACTAGTCTGCAGAATAGGACTCTGCGACCGTCGAAACTGAAATGTTGGGATTTTTTTTGATCGTTTCCGTCTGCAAGGTACCTTTTCTTGTCTTTTTTTAAAAAAAACAAAAACTGGAAGTCTTTCGCTTTACGTCTTACCGTATCCAACTTCCTGAGGTTTGCCATTTCTACCTGTCAGCTCTCGAACAGTGGTGGATTTGTTGCTGCCAGCAGTTAGGATCAACTTATGAATGGGTACCTTTGCCTAAAGAGAATATCTCCTGCATCTGCATCAACCTCCATACTCCGGAAGCCACCGTACGGTGCATGAAGCATGAAGGAGGATACCACGTACCACTATTAGAAATTTCCTTTCCTATTCCGGTCCCGTCGGAGGTTCAAGTCCTCCCTCGGTCATGGGTGTATGTGTGTTTGTCCTTAGGATAATTCAGGTTAAGTAGTGTGTAAGCTTAGAGACTGATGACCTTAGCAGTTAAGTCTCATAAGATTTCACACACATTTGAACTTTTTTTCCTATTCCACTCACATATAGGGCGAGAGAAAAACGACTGTGCGAGCCTTAATATCTCTTAACTTATTTTCGTGGTCTTTACGCGTTCTGCAGTCAGCTTCTAATGCCAGTTCTCTGAATTTTCTCAGTAGTGTTCCTCGAAAAGAACGTCGCCTTCCCTTCAGGAAGTCCCATTTGAGTTCCCGAAGGATCTGCATAATACCTACGTGTTGTTCGAATCTAATGGTAAGAAATCTACCAGACTGCCCTCTGAATTGCTTCGATGTCTTCCTTTAATCCGACCTGGTGCGGATCCCAAACATTCGAGCAGTACTTAAGAATAGGTCGCGCTAGCGTCCTATATGCAGTGTCCTTTACAGTTGAACTACACTGTCCCAAAATTCTACCAATAAACCGAAGTCGACCATTCAACTTCCCTACCGCAGTCCTCACATTCTCGTTCCATTTCATATCGCTTTGCAACGTTACAGGGTCAAGAAGGACACTACTAATGCCTTTACCTGAAAAATATGGGTTTGTTTTTCCTGTTCATCCGCATCAATTTACATTTTTTTCTATATTTAGAGCTAACTAGCATTCATCACAACTAGAAGTTTTGTCTAAGTCATCGTGTATCCTCCTACAGTTATTCAAATTCTGCACCTTCCCGTACACCACAGCGTTATCAGCAAACAACAGCAGAATGCTGTCCACCCTGTCCGCCATATTATTTATGTCTATTGAAAATAATAGCCGTCCTGTCACACTTTTTCGGGCACTCTTGACAATACCCTTGTCCTTGATGAATGGTTGGCATTGAGGATAACGTACTGGCTTCTGTTACTCAGGAAGTCTTCAAGCCACTAACGTATCTGGGAACCTATTCCATATGCTCGTACCTCCGTTAATAGTCTGCAGTGGGGCACTGTGTCAAATGCCTTTCGGAAATCTAGAAATATGGAATCTGCCTGTTGCCCTTCATCTATATTTCGCAGTATTTCATGTGAGAAAAGGTCAAGCTTGGTTTCGCACCAGGGATGCTTTCTAAATCCGTGATTATTCCTGGACAGAGTCTTTTCTTCCTCAGGAAAATTTATTTTATTCCAACACAGAATCTGTTCTAGAATTTTGTATAAAACGATGTTAAGGACATTATCTGCAATTTCGCGGTTCCGTTCTTTTAACTTTTTTACGCACATAAGTCACTTACGTTCTTTTCCAATCGCTTGGGGCTTTGCGCTGGGCGAGCGATGACTACCGGTTTCATAATAACCGCTAATCCTGGTTATAAGGTAGAAGTAATTGTTTTTTAAGTGAAAGTGAAGAGGGGATTTCGTGAGAATGAGAGCAAACCAGAGTATAACACTACCGCACATCAGGTTACCTTCCATTCAGAAGGCTGTTGCACGCAGCGACTGTTATATTGACTTGTAAATAATAGATTCAACGAACTGCGGACGAAGCCCGCACAACAGGCATTATATGCATTGATCAAAAATGATAGTGCATTAAGAATAGCTAGTTTCTAGCTGAAATCTAGATCTGCCAACAAAATTTAAAAAGGTCGACTGATAGCAAAAATCTATTATTTACAAGTCACTACCGTACATGTCACCTGAACTGATACCCCTGGCACTAAATATGCTGAAAAAAATAGCCAACCAACTACCTGGTTCGGAAAGCTTTCAAACTCTGTACCGGATTGGGACGCAATTCTGAAGCAGACAACAGTCTCACCAACTGAACTATCCAGACACGATTCAGGTCCCGCCCTCAAACCTGCGCTTCTGTCGGCTCGTCTCCTCTAACTTCGCAGAAGCTCACCTGCGTACCTTGCTGGACGAGCACACCACTAAAAAAGGAAACTGCGCAGAAATGGCTTAGTCGTAGCCCAAGGGAAAGTTTTCAAATGAATCTTTCAGTCTGAAGCGGAGCGTGCGCTATTTTAAAACTTCCTGGTAGATTAAAACTGTGAGCCGGATTTAGACGCCATCTTAATCAGCGAGGCTGTTTCAAAACAGCGTACACTCGCTGCATAGTGGCTCTGGAAAAGTCATTCATGTTTCGATCAGAATGCAGGTAATCATGCTGTTAGTCACCGGTGGTACAATATGAAGTGCCAGAAGTCATGAAATAGCGATGTTCATATATACAGATGGCGATAGTGTCACGGCGTTCTCGCTTCCCGCGCCCGGGTCCCCGGATTCGATTCCCGGCGGAGTCAGGAATTTTCTCTGCCTCGTGGTGACTGGGTGTTGTGTGATGTCCTTAGGTTAGTTAGGTTTAAGTAGTTCTAAGTTCTAGGGGACTGATGACCATAGCTGTTAAGTCCCATACTGCTAAGAGCCATTTGAACCATTTTTTGATAGTGTCACGTACACAAGGGTGTAAAAGGCAATACAGTGGCGAAGCCGTCATTTGTATTCAAGTGATGCGTGTGAAAAGGTTTCCGATGTGATTATGGCAGCACGAGGGGAATAAACAGACTCTGAGCACGGAATGCTAGTTGGAGCTATACGCATGGGACATTGCATTTCGGAAATCGTTAGGGCACTGAATATTCCGTGATCCACAGTGTCAAGTGTGTGAAGAGAATACAAAATTTCAGGCATTACCTCTCACCATGGACAACGAATGGCGGACGACCTTCGTTGAACGGCCGGCCAGATTGGCCGAGCGGTTCTAGGCGCTTCAGTCTGGAACCACGCAACCGCTACGGTCGCAGGTTCGAATCCTGCCTCAAACATGGATGTTTGTGTCGTTCTTAGGTTAGTTGGGTTTAAGTAGTTCTAAGTTCTAGGGGACTGATGACCTCAGATGTTAAGTCCCATAGTGCTCAGAGCCATTTTTTTTTTCGGCGAACGACCGAGAGTAGAGGCGTTTTGCAGAGTTGTCAGTGCTAACAGACAAGCAACACTGTGTGAAATAACCGCAAAAATCAATCGGCGATGCACAATGATTTTATCCGTTAGGACACTGTGGCGAAATCTGGCGTTAATGGGGTATGGCAGCAGACGACCGACGCGGGTACCCTTGCTAACTGCACAACATCGCTTGTAGTGACTCTCCTGGGCTCGTGACCACACTGGTTGGGTCCTACACAACTAGAAAACCGTGGCCGGGTCTGATGAGTCCTGATTTCAGATGGTAAGAACTGATGGCAATATTCTAGTGTGGTGTAGACACCGCGAATCCATGGACCCAAGTTGTGAACAAGGCACTGTGCAAGCTGGCAGCGGCTCCACAATGGTGAGCGCTGTGTTTGCATGGAGTGGACTGGGTACTCTGGATTTTCGGCTACTTGGAGTCCATCTGCAGCCATTCATAGACGTCATGTTCCCAAACAACGATGAAATTTTTACGGTTGATTTTGCGCCATGTCATCGGGCCGCAATTGTTTGCAATTGTCTTAGAACATTTTGTACAATTCGAGCGAATGGTTTGACCATCCATATCGCCCGACATGAATTCCATTGAAAATGTATGGAAAATATTAGAGAGGTCATTTCGTGCACAAAAGACGTGCACCGGCAACACATTCGCAATTACGGGCAGATATAGAGGCAGCTTGGCTCAATATTTCTGCAAGGGACGTCCAACAATTTGTCGAGACCATGCCAAGTCGAGTTGCGCACTATCCCGGGCAAAAGGTTGTCCGACACGATATTAGGAGGTATCCCACGACTTTTGTGACCTCGGTCTATAGCAGTGCTGGTCACTGAGTGGTTTTTCCGGAGTACGAGTTTTCGCACCGTTTCAATCAGAGCCTCCAGTTGAATAGGCAATAAATAATTTCAAACAGCCGCGACCTCTCTGGCCTAGGGTTAGGCACACTACCTCGAATCCCACAGATAGGGTGAAGCATCTACTTCAGATTAGATACATATTTGAAAGGCTAAAATACTGAATATTCACTATGGCCTCATAAAATTTCGAACTGTTGCTATTGAAACTGTATTAACATGAGATGCGTATCATTTTTTTTAAAACGAAGCTATGCGGTTTCTTTAACAGAACTTCCAGAAAAGCTTTGCCGATCTTTATGGATTCTCCATTAGTTAGTACATTATCAGCTAATTCTTCATTCCGTAAAAACTTTAGATGCATTAAAAAATATTTATAAATTAATAACGGGACGACATTAAGTTCTTTACTAGCAATAGAAAATAAATGAACTTCTAAATGCGTCGCAGTACACCTTATCTGTGCAGACTGATTCCACCGTATTTCATTCAGATCTACAGAGCGTCGTCACATATCTCCTACATTGGCGAAGAATTTTAGTGTGGAGAGAAGCATAATGAAATTTCGGGTTGTGCGTTTTCAGTCTTTGTAAGAACAGCAGGAAAACCTAATTTTAAATACAATTCTACTCCACAATTTCTTCCCAGGCATACGAAATTTTTACAGTACTCAATTACATGTATAAATACACACACCACCTGACCACGTGATGTTTCAGTGGTTATAAAATCGAGTCAAATTTACACAGAGCTTAGCAGTGTAAGTTAACTTCCCAGTATTACGTTGTACCCCTTCCGGCTTGGATGTACTCGAAGTGTGTCACAAAGTCGTTGTCTTCTCTTATGAGCTAGGCTGGCCCACAATTGCTGTACCTCGTCCTTGATGCCCTGAACACTGGTATTCAAACCGAGTTGACGTCCGAGCCTGTCCCACATATGTTCTATCGGGGGCAGAGTTGGGGACCTCGCTGGCCACGGGATTATGGCCAGATCAATCACTGCGCGAACATCATTCTGTTGAAAAATGTCACCATAACTGTCACATGTGAGGTAACATGTGAACTACCGTTCTGTCATCAGAGTTCCCTCAGTCACTACCAACCGTGACCTGAAGACATGTCCCATGGCTCTCCACACCGCCGCGCGGTATTAACCGAGCGGTCTAGGCCGCTGCAGTCATGGACTGTGTGGCTGGTGCCGGCAGAGGTTCGAGTCCTCCCTCGGGCATGGGTGTCTGTGTTTGTCCTTAGGATAATTTAGGTTAAGTAGTGTGTAAGCTTAGGGGCTGATGACCTTCGCAGTTAAGTCCTATAAGATATCACACACATTTGAACATTTGCTCTCCACACCGTGATGCCAGGAGTAACACCGATGTGACTCTCTAACATATTGGAACAATGGGCTGTCCCCCCAGGTCGCCACCATACTCGGCGACGATGGCCATCCCAGATAGTGCAGAACCGCAATTCATCGCTGAACACAGTGTGCCATCGTGCATCAGCAGTGCATGCTTCCTGGTCACGGAACCACTCCAAACGCAGCTGTTTGTGTTGTGTTGACGGCAGCCTAAGCCTGGGAGTGTTATTCCCAGCCCGGCTGCTGCTAGTCTCGAACCAACGGGGTGCGATGACACACAATATTGCAGGAGTCCGTTACTTGTTCTCCGATGGGAGGCGCAGATGTCAAGAGATTAGGATTTGCACAATACGGTGATCCCTCCTTGTGATGGTCAGACGTGACAGACCGTAACCTTGACATCGAGTTTGTCTGCCCTCACGTTCCCATGCAAAATGACATCGACCCACGATAGCATTCGAGTGCTCCACAGATCTGAATTTTCCATGATTTAATCAGTCATCCAAATGAATACCCACAAATATGCGGAATCTCCATGGCCTTCAGTGATCACTCTACAGCGCACGCTGTTCGTGCCTCTTATAACGCCTCTGATAACTACACTAATCCACTATGGTGACCTTTCTACCTGTCACAGAGAAATGCATCTCTCAACTCGCAGGCGCAATTTCTCTGTGGTTTCGGCAGATATTTGCAATTTCTTTTTTGCAACATGTAGTTGCAGTCAGCCCAGAGAATTCTTGCTCATCTCGTCTTTTATACGATGCCCAGTGTCGACGGAATGCATCGGTTTGTTTTTCATTACAAACTAAATGATTTTTAAAGTGGAAATTTACGTGCCCATTTGATAGGGTGCTCCCAGATTCGTTTAGCACGTTATTCGTTTCATCGATGGATATTAACAAGAACAGTAAAACACGAACAATAATCAGCACTCCAGCAGTGACCGAGCTGCGCTTCCGCATGGCAGTGGCAGTCAATGCCGTCGCAGCTGGACTACTAGTTATTCTTCGTGTTTTACTGTCCCTGCTACTGGATACTGATAAAAGGAATGTCGCACAAGACTAAATGTGGACCGCTCTGTCGAATAAGCACCTAAAATTCCATTTTGAAGGTCAGCTAAACAAAAGGGAAGCAAACCAATGCTTTCCATTGACGCTGGGCGTCGTATGAAAGATGAGCAAGATTTCTTTGGGCTGACTCCAGGAAGAAACTGCAAATACCTGACGAAAACCAGATAAAATGCACCTAACGACTCTTAGGAAAGGAGGCACCGTGTTTACCATGTATAAATATCTTTCTTGCAAGAATAATCTTGTATTGAATCATATTATTTTTTCGTTCTTTTGTTTTCTTATATATAAGCTATATAAAAACTGTATGAATTATAGACACCGACAAAGGTAAATTAACGAATTATTTCGTGGCAAGGACAATATTTTGATACATCGTTAAATACCTGTATGAAACAAAATAAGAAATACACTCTTCAATTTATTAATTCCTGTATCTTCACGCTTTTGTTTCGATAAGTGGTAGCGTACGGACATAGGCTTGGATCCGTCTTACCAGCACTGCTAAAAGTGTGTATTTCAAGCGTACATTAAAAGTGATATAAAAAAGTTCTTAGAAAAGCAAAATTTATTAGCTCATTTAAGATGTCCACTTCTGTCTATTCATCATTTAACTCGCAGCCGAAATCCTGCATCAAGAGGTTCGGAGCAAACAAGAAGGACTTACGCAATATCCGGAGGAGCGATCCTGCATCGACATCTTCATAAACAAGACTAAGAATAATGGAATTAATGTAAAGCAGTACGTAACGCAAATTATGAATATTGACCTCGAATGTATTGATATTGAAGGTCTGTTGATACTGGTATCAGTTAAAGTTCACCCAAGATAGTGTACAGATTCATAAATTACCTTTAAATTACTGTCACTTATTTCTCACCAATTTTACCAATTATTCAAGCAATTATTAATCAATTTCCATCACGCCACATGATTCCAACCTCATATACCTAATCAATCTACATGAACTTAATGAACATGTTTGCCTGTATGACTCGTACAAATATTAGAACAAATGTCGAATGATGCCGCCTTTTGCAAGACACCGCTTGTTGGTTTTTGCTTCAGACATATTTGTTTCAGTATCTTCTTTGCTATCATCCGTGGGTTTGATTGTTATTCTGTCTGAAAATTATTACAACACCAGTGTCATTGTCCGTTCACTATCTTTCGTCAAATGACTGCCTCTTCCATTTTGTCATAATCCTCTGTGATCTCATTGTGTATAACCAGAGGCAGCGCACAACTCGGTACTCCCACATTATCACCGGTTAACCGGATACAGTAAGTAGTTCTGTTATAAGGAATATTTCTTAAAAATTATTGGGAGATGACAATGTGTTTTCGAGACTTTTCTGTGGAGCTACAGGCAAGAGATAGCCCGGCGCCTTGGCAATCGCATAGACGATAGCAGGAAGCCAAGTTACAGACATCTGAGTCGCCGTTCTTAAGCTTGAACTCTGTTGCAGGGATGAAGCCGGCAGATTGCCCTGGAACGAGAGTTCCGTTTTCTGCCTCCGAGATAACAGCGTTCTGCTAGAGCATTTCGTATTACACGCACGCTTCTACGAAGCGGTTACAGCCAAACCAGAAAACGTTGCTTTCATTGCTACTGTCACAAAACATATGCACAGTCAAACTGCGAAATGGGACCTTGTAAAGTACCTGTGCCATCTTAAACCAAGACTACTAAATCCAAGCACTCTGTAGGATACTTAAGACCTGATCCTTTTACGTCACACGGTGCGTTCGATCCTTTTAGGTCAAAATTTGTTCTAGGAAAACCAATAAATGAGAACTAAATGTATTACCGTTCATTGTCTAGCACTCGGAGAATGTCGCAACAGCTACCGACAATCAGAGCAGACCTATGTAGAGTGGTATTAAAATCGTCCATACCTGTAACGCTATAGTTTTCCGCATTACGATCCATGGATTAGCAATAATGGCTATGTGCAACAGACTCAGAATCCTAAAAATCAAACCTAAACACTTGTCACAGGCGGCAGAAGTGCAGAGATTCTTGGTCTAATAATTGTAAACCAACAAAATCACGGGACTTCTGAGTGACCATAAGTACCGCACGTAGAAATGAACACGATGCTGGTTTACGTCCGTATCACATTAAAAACGTAGTCAATGAGCGAATAATCGGCATCTGCAACTGGAATCTAATTCAAAATTTGAACTTCTCGAGTTGCGCGCTATAGACTAACTTTCAGATCTAGTGCTCATCCAGGTAAAAAGAGACCCGCACTGGTGACGTCAACAAGACGGCTATCACGTCTAGAGTATAAGTACGTGATGTGCTTCCATCAATGCTCAAGTTATCGGGTACGTTTTATGAAAAGTTAATTGGTGACCAGAGCTCTGAATATCTCCTACACGTACAGACAGAACTGTTTGACTACGTTTCGACGATAACGCAATTTTAACGTTGCTGCCGGAACATAGATCTCACATACATTTTTTCTTAGAGGGCTATGCGCAACTTAAATTTAGGTAATAGACGGCCAATGGCCTAACCAACAAGGTGTTCAGATTTAACCTTTCTTAATTTTTGGTTTCAGGGTCTCGTCAAAGATATTGTATATTAACAGTGTCCGACAGTGATGAAGAATCGAACACGTGAAGATCAGTTATCGTTTCTAGGGGTACTCAGAGCGAAATAAAGATTGTGTGATTGCTTTTAAAATAAGCACAAATCGATTTATTTGATTACGTAAAATGGAGTGTGCCCTTCTGTAATTTTTTTTATAAATCCTATAACGTCAATAAAGGTTATAAAAAGATAAATCTTTTTTTTCCTTCACTAAAACATTGAAAAGCACAACTTAAACCAAAACTTCTTCTTTCCGGGAGAGTTGTTCAGATGGTTATTATGATATAATCGGGGCGAAATAAAAAGAAAACAATTTAGACTAAAAATGTTCAGATCTCATAGCTCTATTCGACAACACTAATTCTGTGTCAAATTTGTGTATGAAATCCTGAAGTTAGGTTCATTTTCTCCATTTTACAGTAGCATCCCTGTAATACAAGGTCGTCCATTCAGTTCGACCGTATTGATTAACGTTTTCTGTATGTTAGGCCTGAAGCAACCTGTATGCAGATTAACTTATTAGCTACACTCATTATATGCTAATACTGTATGTGTAAGATGCGTGGCTCAGAAATTTCTATTGTCTTATGTTTGCCAGATACTCCACAGCGTGTGCCTTGGGAACATTGGGAGCTTATAAGCCTTTATATGAACTGCGAACACTAATTTTACGTCACGATCAGTTAGGTAGAGGGCGGAGGGGTACAGAGAGAGACAGTACCAGATGCAGGATGTAGAGGCTGCACGAAAATGCTGGATTAGCCAATAAAAACTTATTTTTAAACTTTTGTAAAAATTTTATATGGTGACAAAATGAACCTGGTGCAAAAATTGTTTACGACATTCCTAAAAGATTTCGAGATTGGTTTCATAAAACAATAGGGAAAAGTTAAAATGGCGGTGTTAGTGTGCTTCAGGTGTTCTATACAGGCTCCCGCTACTTGTACACAAAGCACAGGACGTTTATACAACCATGTGAAACTATTAGAAAAGTCCTTTGGGATGTCGTTCAACCTCCATGGCGCATTGGCTTGAACGCCGGTTGTGTCGTCTAAACAATGACCCTCCTTGTGAATTTCTGCACTTTGTCGTTTCGTGGTAGGTTCGGTTATATAATACCAATTCTTGTCACCTGAGATGATTTTTTCCAGGAAATAATTGTTCTTGTTTTGCTTCTCAATATAGTTACGACAAGCATCCACACGTCGTTTTTGTTCGGGAGTCAGTTGTGCGGGACAAACTTTGCACACACTTCCCTCTTCTTCAAGACACTCTGGATAAGGTCTTGAAACCTTGATTTAGAAATCTTGGGGTATTGCAATTTGTGACAGAACAACGTACACACACCACATCTGCACGTATTCCACTTAACAATGCCTGCTGTCAACTGACTGGTCGAATGGACATCTGTTGTTTACAGCTGTTAGTTCAAGCTGTCACCCTAATTACTGCGTTGCCGTCGCCTATACGCCGGGACTAAAATCAGTCTCAGAAATTTTTGGACAGACAACGTAATGTAAATGGTAAAGAAAGCGTTAGAATGCGGAACAGACTGTACTGTATGTCAGACAAGTACGCGTACACATGTGACAACTACTAGTTGTTGGTGTTAGACACGCAGATGGTATTAGTTACAGTAACCCGTTGTTCCCCGTCAGTTTTATTTTGGCTACTCTGTACTACCCGTATCGTAGCAATTTTTTCTAGTTACGATTTTTCAATAATTTTGTGACAAATAGATATGTTCGATAATGACAGAAGCTGAAGAAATGAATTGAAATTTGTACTACGGCCACGATGCGACATCCATCATAAACGTCCACGAATTGGGACCAGTTTCAGAGGTGGCTGCAAACCAATGTCCGACTCACTGCAGACGTTTCATCTGCAGGCTGTATTAATAAAGCCATTGACAAACTAACCAGGCATATTCGAAGAGCGTACAAACAGGCACCACTCATCACCACCTACATTGTCCCTTATCAAAAATACCTCTCTCCCCTCACCCAAGATTTAAAAACTCTCAGGAATAGGGCCGGACGTCGCAGGCTGCAGTATTGAAACCCAGAAGATGAGAGGGAGATGAAACGCCTCTCGCGTGAACTTCACCGAGGTGCCTCATAACATCGAATTGAGGTGGGGAAGAGAAAATATCCACCTTCCAGTTCCAGTCCTGGAATCCGCGACCACTGAACCGAACGCTCCAGGGTCCCACCTACTCGCCGAAGCAGAACTTCTC
The DNA here is from genome assembly GCF_023897955.1 of Schistocerca gregaria. Taxonomy (NCBI): domain Eukaryota; kingdom Metazoa; phylum Arthropoda; class Insecta; order Orthoptera; family Acrididae; genus Schistocerca; species Schistocerca gregaria. Next base: position 541,473,762 of record NC_064931.1, read on the forward strand.
GCTTCGATCTGTGAAGGTCAGAATGGTATGGACATCCTAGAGAGTGATGGCGACGCATGTGGGACGATGCAAAGAGCAGAAATAATCAGGGACACTGTCCACTAAGTAGAAACACTTCTCACGATCTCGTGAGCTTATGCCATTTCTGATTCCGAAAATTTCACACAGGAACTGCATCATCTTAAGGCTGTCTTCAAGCTCAACGGATATACCGATCATATAATTAATCGTGGTTTTCAGTTTGGTCCATCAAGTGAACCAGCGCCTTACACCAGTAAATTAGTTGCTTTTCTACCCTTTGCTGGAACTGTTTCTTCAAAAATTTCTAGAATTGTCAGGATATGTGATATCAAAAGTGTTCTTTTGCCTTTGGCGAAGACTAGAGCCCTGTTTGAATTTGTTAAAGATGATCTCGCATTAACTCTTTAACTGCTCTGGACGTGTTAACGCGCGCGCCTTTGTACCTGTCCCTGTGTGCTCTCAACGTGTTTAAGCGCGCCACCAGTCCTTCTACTTGATACTCTGAACAATCTGGACCAACAGTGCCCTGATGAACTTTTGGATAGTATGCCACTTCGAGTACAGGCATGTATCAATGCAAGAAGACGTGTTGCTGGGTATTAGAGGTACTGGTGTGTACAGCAGTCTGGACCACCAACTCTGAAGGTCTCGCTCTATGGTGGTACAACACGCAATATGTGGTTTTCATGAGCAATAAAAAGGTCGGAAATTATGTTTAAGTTGATCTCTATTCCAGTTTTCTGTACAGGTTCCTGAACTCTCGGAACCAAGGTGATGTGTGTATAACGATGTGCAAGCACTGGGACCCAATTGAGTTGATCCCAAGGTTCAGTTCTAGAGATTGATGGGTCAAATGGCTCTGAGCACTATGGGACTCAACTGCTGTGGTCATCAGTCCCCAGAACTTAGAACTACTTAACCTGACTAACCTAAGGACATCACACACACCCATGCCCGAGGCAGGATTCGAACCTGCGACCGTAGCAGCAGCGCGGCTCCGGACTGGAGCGCCTAGAACCGCACGGCCTCCGCGACCGGCTCTAGAGATGGACTGCACCGTAATACATGCAGTGAGACTGGAGGTCACCATCTTGGACAGTTAAATGGTTCAAATGGCTCTGAGCACTATGGGGCTTAACATCTGAGGTCATCAGTCCCCTTGAACTTATAACTACTTAAACCTAACTAAGCTAAGGACAACACACACATCCATGCCCGAGGCAGGATTCGAACCTGCGATCATAGCGGTCTTGGACAGTTACGTAAGTTGTTGCTCTAAGGTGAAAGTTGTGTATGTCAATTAAAAAATTAAATATTCATTTCCGTTCATTCCTCCCCTACCTCTAAATACACAGATTATGATACTCTACTATCTGTATAATTTTGAGCCGAATAGTTTGCTACACTTTGTAGAAAGTTAATTTATGGTGAAGTCACTGATTCGTTTGTGCATGGAATGTCATTGCTTGCGGGAAATTACTCCTCCAGCACAGCTGAATTCGGAATGGCATTAAGGTCCATTAAGAGGGAAATTGAGTCGATCGCATCTTTTGAAACCCGCAAATCTTGTTTTGGTACCTTATCTCCCCGCCTCTCTGCGTTAAGAGCGTTTTTCACTATCAAAGAAGATGCGAAGCTCTGTACGCCCAACCAACGTACTACCTCACTGGGACCACACTATCATCAAATGATCCCTTTCCAGTATGTTCTATTAACTGCACCGGTTCCGACACGCCTTCACAGGTGTGTGCGATGAGAGTCATTCTTCAAACTGAAGCTCGATTCGTCTCTGAAAGACACAATCCTTTATTCATCCAGGGCCCAAACTCAGTTTAGTGTCTCAACACTGAACAGGTCCGTGAACATACGTTAACAGACGTCTCCACACAAAATAAGTACACTTTTCGTTTTTTTCTTCTTGAGACAGTCATATACTCTAATAACAACTGTAACTGGTTTTCGCCATACACTGACAGTCTTGAGATTCTACAACAGGGAAAAGAAGAAAACATCTCCATTTGAATCTTAAAATCCGTTTTTTTTTCTTTTGACAGTGCCCATTTTGTTACACGTCTACTTACGTAGGACAAAATGAGGAGCCAATCTCCATGGTCATCGAAGGAGTCAGTACATGAAATTACATCAGAAAGCTTAATAATACACAAAATCCTATGCAGACGACAAGCTGCTGAATATATATTGGCGTAAACAACAATATGACACGGAAATTTGTTTAATTTCTCCCAGGAATTTCCCGGCGAACACAAGAGAGCCAAGTGTAAATTCTTCAATTTAGTTATGAATGTGGGAGCATTATTCCTCAGGTTCATTAAATCTTATCGTAACTTACACAAAATGGATGCAGCAGAATACTGTTTACTTTTCTGCACAAAAAACAAGAAGGTGTCATCCAAACACAGATCGAATTTCTTCCAAAGACTGAATGAATGAAAGTTAATAATTTTGGAAGTAAGTCCATATCGTTAACAACAAATGAAATTAAACCAAATGTATAATGAGAGACTACTGTCAGAATTCCCAGATTCCTGAACAGGACTCGACAAGAGGTTAGTGAACTTATATCACGTATTGCTCTAACTTCCAGTTTATTAGCCAAAAATACACTCTGTGGATAGGAAGAGTTACCCCGAGAATAATAGCGTATGTTATAAGCGAACGAAAATAAGCAAAATAGACTAATTTTCCTGTTGGACTGTCACTTATTGCAGATGCTGTTCTCGGGGTAAATATAACAGCATTTAGTTTTTGAACAAGATCATGAACATGGACTTTCCATGACAACTTACCATCTATCTGACCTCCTAGGAATTGGAATTCTCCAGACTCGCTAATCATGTGTAATCAGAATATAAGTTTTAGCGAAATTGTTTGTTATAATCTGTAAAAACTGAGTCTTACTGTAATTTAGCATCAATAGCCTATTATATTCTGCAAGCGATCATCTTATGTCTTCAACTGCCCCATTTGATACATTGTATATTTACAGTGGATACCCTCCACTACCATGCTAACGTCCTCAGCAAGCAGAAATACTTTATAATCGCCTGTCATATTAGAAGACATATCATTCATACATATAAAGGACAGTAGTGGTCCCAGCACTGATCCCTGAGACAGTCCCCTTCCCCCCACTTAACCGTGCCCTAGTCATACGGTCCTAACAGCCGTTTTCAGTACTGTGGAGATACTCCTCTTTTTTCATAATGGTTCACCTTGTGCAGTAATATTTTGCGATCAACATACTCAAACGCCTTGGTTAAGTCGAAGAAGATGACTAACTTTCGCAGCTTCTCGGGGTACCCTGAACTACAATTTGTAGATAGCGGTCATCAGCTGGTATTGTTGACCGAGGGCTACAACTGCGAAGATGATATTAGTGTTTTATTTCTCACGAAAGCGTTGAATGGATGAGTAACGTCGCCACGATGTGCACCAGTTGGTCGGGCAAATCCTGTGGTTGCAACACGACGTGAGCATTGTTTAAGCTGTAACTGCCCGCTAGAGGAACTGGAGTCACTGCGTGCTCTGGAGATGCAGGTTTATTTACCCTCTACTACACAGATAGCTGCATGAAGTAATTTCCTATGGTCGTTTAGCTCTGAGAAAGAGATTTCCGATCAAAAAACACGAACTATGCAAGTTGTGTGAGCGATGGAAACATTTTTAACAATTTACAGTCTATTTTATACTATGCGATGTCTCCAGATCTTTTCTACGTATACAGTTGTTCAAAATGTGTGTGAAATCTTATGGGACTTAACTGCTAAGGTCATCAGTCCCTAAGCTTATACATTACTTAACCTAAATTATCCTACGGACAAACACACACACCCATGCACGAGGGAGGACTCGAACCTCCGCCGGAACCAGCCGCACAGTCCATGACTGCAGCGGCCATAGACCGCTCGGCTAATCCCGCGCGGCCGTCTACAATTGTCTTTCATTATTCTAACACAAAGTGTTTGCAATAATTCAACTGAGCCCCACTCTAAATCCTACCATATGACTTCCTCTTGCATTCCTTTCCCTACGCTCATTTTTTTTTCTGCCACTATTTTTCCCTCTCTTGCTTTTGCCACTAATGAACTCCAATCACGTACCAATTAAAGGCTCTGACGTCTCAGTCGACTTCAACCGTCTTCTTCAGAACGAAAATGCTGTATTCTTAATGTGGTCTACCCTTTACATATTGTTATTTTCTAGTTGTCATATGAGAAATGACTTTACTATCCTTGGAAGTCTAAAGTTAAACTACGTGAGGGGGAACTGATGGGGAGGTGGGTGATTATTGCCTGTGATACTCGGGCAGAGTGTCAGTCAAAGGTAAATGAGAACCAAGGACGTCGACTCTAAATCAAACGTTTAATTTACGTAAGTACCGTGTCCCGTTCAGGTATTTTGCTAGGTCGTTTAACTATTTCGACCGCCTCTTTTATTGTCCGTTGTGATTTCTATGGCTGCAGAGAAAATATACTAAATCATATGAAATTCATAGGTAGTCAAATTTCTGGGCTATTGCTGTTGGTCTGTGTCGCACATGGCATTCACGCTCCGGTTATCGTGCGCTAACCGACATCCTGGTTTCACCAGTATGGACGGCGATGCACTCACACAGAACTTCGTACACGCCCACAGCGTGGAGGGCATCTATGGAATCCTTTGTGGACCTCGAAAGTTGGCGAGTCCTGCACTAGCTATGAAATATTGGCTTTATACCTCTGCGACGAAGAACCTTTCCTTCACCATCGTAGATGTCTTTCGCGCACGGAGAAGCGAACGCCAAGAAGTTTTCTTTTGTCCTTTATCTACTTTTTCTTCTCTGTACCAAGCAGCTCTTTTTATATATTTATTACTGTGGAAGAATGGTGTTGCTTCTCGCATGAAAATTTAGAAAGCACCTTATACGTACGGGAAACCATCTACAGAACCTTGCAGTTTCGTCTCGCTGAAAAGGACTACTGCAAATCGGTTAAAAAGCCGTTTTTTTTCCCTTGTAGTTCCAATATAATTTTAGAAAATGACGAGGCTTAATTCCCGAAACGAGTGTTCAAACGGACACATGCCGCGGAATCCTATGCAGTTAAATCTGCAATACTGATGCTCCTTGAGATTAATCGCGTAATGTAGTCAACAGAGGCGAAATAGATTAAACCAAAAGATTAATTTACGTAAGTACCAGCGGCCACACTAGTCTTTACATGTATGTCATGTTGCGTGACTAGAGCTGGTTAACTGAAGCTATTGACCAATACTCCTGCCGCCCATAGATCAGTTAGCAAAGATAAGTCAATATCAAACTCAGTTTATTGTAACGTCTTTATTTCTCTTTCATTTAATATAACATTCGAACTCAGTCACAGTTCAACGAAAACGTCCAAATATCAGTAATTTGTTACAATTATTTGATTCATTTTGTTAAATGATAAGCTTTAAATGCAGCCCCAGGTAGGACATCGAAGGCTATATAGCAGTTCACCTTCTACAAGGATTTGTGTCTTCTTCTGTCGTCAACTAATACAAAATTGTTCAGCTAGTAATGCAGGATTTCAGTGCTGCGTAAAACATTAAGCTACATGTATGACAGTGTATAGTATTCCGGTGAGATTCTAGTTAGAACCGACGATGAATCCTTTTGAAGTGGTTTTACATCACTTGTCATGTTTCAGACATCGAGCATATTACTATATGTATGAATGAATACTTGATGTGGGTCATACTGAAGCTCCGTGCACTCAGTTTGAATGTCTGAGATGACAAAAAATTAATTAACAACGAAATAGTATTAACAGGTAATCTAAAATTGTCGTGATGAGCTTAATGAAGATATGATTAGTAAGAAGAAGATTGCTAACAGAATATTTACTGAAACGCATCCACTAAAGAAGTCTAAAAGGGTGGCACGATGGGGGAGCTGGATGATACTTAAACCTGGAACTTGTTTCCTGCGACACAGTGGTTCCAGCGTGGAAAGGCACTGACCTCTTCCCAAAATTTATTTTTAACACCAGAGCACACATTACATACTTGAGCAATACAGGAAAAGACATACATTATTAAAAACATTTCTGTCCAATAAAACAAAGCACCAGGATACTGTAGTTAATTCCAAACAACAGTACAATTAGAGCTCTCACGTTAGGAGAAACAGATTCAGTTAAATGGCTTGTATTAAGTTTATAGACTCCAATTAGTTCTAGACAATTACTCCTTTCTGAAAGGACTTCACGTCCACTAATTCCAAACAGCTGTTTCAAATCTAACTCCATGTAACCTTGCAAATTATTTTGTTAGAATTCTGACCTGTGAAAGAGTTAAACATTGATTTAAAGAACCTCATACCGTTAAGTAACCGGCCGTGACTCTCCAATTAAACAAATATATTAAATATTTAAAGCAAATAACATAGTCTTAAGGAAGCAGCCGTTATTAACTACTAGCTAATAATCGAATATTCCTTAACCAACGGCGGCCGTAACTGATCAGTAAAGGAAACAATTAGATTAAATATTTAAATAAGACAGCATTAAACAAGTAAAAATTATTTCCCTGCTGGCAGGTTACGTATACAACACCAGGTGTGATTTTGCTGAGAGAATGCCCAAGAACAGCTGGCAATATGAGTCTATGAATAATCAAACGTTTCTTAGACACAGACTGGCGTAAATGATAAGTACAAGCAACGTTAAAATCCATTCTTTACAAGAAATATAGCATAGTATTAACCAAGCGGTACTCATACATGGCACCTGAAACTTTCAGTCAGCTTACACGCAGTGAAAGGTATAGTTTTACGTACCTTTTCGAACTGTCAGTGCCTTCCCACACTCTAAAATGTAATTTCGGGAGCCTGGCAAGGCACAAAGAGGAGAAATACAGCAGACAGAAAAATGCAGTTTCAATTAGCGTAATTTACAGTGCCGGTTTGCCACAAGGGCTCTTTAACGAAAGACACTCTTTACACAACTACGTTTAACACAGACACTCCGAGTCACATAAGGGTCTCTCAAAATTTCAGTACCGACTTAAGCGTGGGAACACAGGACACCTACTCGGCGTTGCTCTTCCTTTCCCTTCACACCTCAAAGCAGATTCTAGTCTTAAACACAGAGCAAGATTACAGCGTGCTGTACGGAAGTCAAGGAACTCCTATATAAAGTTCGGGAATGCTAACCGCAGTTCCACAGGCAAGGCGTACCCCAAGCCAGATAGCAGCCTTTATCGCAACTCGGCGCCAAACCCGGTGCCATAGTCAGGAGCCCTGCACAAATAGACATCCTCGGTCTGCCGCATACACTTCCGTTGACACCGTCTCTCTTCGTGCTGTCCTCCGGTAGGGGCGTGTATTCATCACCGATCCCCAAAGCTGGCCGTTCACAGCGTTCCAATTACTCCTTTCTCAAAATAATTCAAGTCTACCAATTCCAAAGAGCGTTCTCAATTCTAACTCCACCTTGAAAATTATTTTGTTAGAATTCTTTATCCCAGACGGTCATGGCTGACCAATGAAAGAGTTAACTAAATATTGATGGAAAACCTCGTAGCATTACATAAGGTTTCACTTGAGACTTAATAATCAGCTTCGCACCTCGCGTCCTATGGCCTGGAGCCACGCATCAATATCTTTGCCTGTCTCAATCGACAAGGGCAAAATCGATGGGCACGCATCATTTACTGGACTTCGGAGCTGACGTCAGTCAGAATCATGACGATGCACGAAATTTTCATCACTATTTCTTAACCAGCAAGAGTAGGATGGCTGCTTTTCTGAAGTTCTTAGTCTGTAGTGCTGAAAAAGCAGTCTGTACGGTAGAGCCATCAACCCATCAGAAAGTACACCACAGTCAGCACTTTCGCACGTAGATGAGAGCTGACAAAGGAATAGCGCAATCAGTGACGTATGGGGAACTGTTGGTAAGTAGAGCTGATAAATAATGTCGACATTGAACCTATTTCGTTCCCAGTACTTAATCACAATTTTAATTGTTAACACCTTACTAGTCATAAACTTGTATGTCATTAGAACAAATGCTTTACATACCAGTCACCTTTCTGTTGTCCACACATTTAGCTGACTGGCCAGCGCGTCTCGCTGCCATGCAGCGGGTCCAGGGTTCGATTCCCGGAGGTGTTGGGGCTTTTTCTCCTCTCGGGGACTGGGTGTTTGGTTGTCATCAGCATCGACACCCAAGTCGCCCAGTGTGGCATCAACTCAAAAGGCTTGCACACCAGCAGGCGAAATTTCACTGGTGAGGGCTTCCGGCCATCAATACCATACGATCGTTCCATTTCAGTCCTTGTGTTTGAAAACTATACACAATCTTTGACTATCTAATAAGTAAGAAAATGGCGATCCTGCCGTGAACACCGTTGTATTAGCTAGGACTTCCGTCTCATTGAACTGTGATCTAGAAGACTACGACTAGCTTTTTGCCCTATTAAATTTCATTTCAGTAGCTGTTAAGCGTTCCCATCCTTGGTTTCAACGAGTCCATTCCTCAGCACCCTAACCGTGTGTTGGTTGTCGTTTGCTTTTATAACTTGTGTGTCTTGTTTGTTTTTGGTCTTTTATTGCTTTAAAACAGTGACGAAATGAATGTTCTTCTGTAGTTTAGTATTTTTTGTGACAGATCTTAAATATAATAAAATATGTAGTTTAAGCGTTTAAAAGGTTTTATTTGTTTTTACCCGAAAATGACAGACGAGTCGAAGGACCAAAATACGTGAAAATTACATTGTGATTTGACCTACCTGGTGGCTTATATCGTACGACTGCGGTTATGTATTTTGTTTTGTTAAACGGAATGTATATTTAAGTAGGAAATCAATACCAACGTTCGATGACGTAGACAATAGCGACCTTGGATCAAATTTGACCTTAAACTTCCCCCCTCCTTCCCCCACCATCCCATCCCCACCCTATTCCTCATGTCCCACCTCTCCTTTTACCCTTCCCATCCGCCCTCCATCTTTCCTATTTCACTTTCCGGAAATCGTCTGAATAAATGAATCAGCCAGTCATAGAGATTTTTCTGATAAGGACAGACGGGACATTATATCATTCTCGTCCAGTAGTAATAGAAAATGTATAATGTCTGTAAGTATCGTATTACTTCCAATCTACATTGTGGTTACTGCAAATATATTCAGAGTTGCCACTATACCAACCGCCTGGGTAGCAGAGATCAGAAATGAGCTCCGTATACCCGCTTTAAACTCGCCAGAGAGTCCTGTGCGTCATCTCCGAACTCACTATTTCCGCGTGCCGTAAACTCGACTCGTGTGTCTTTGCCGCAGCCTACTCGCCACCTGAGTCTGTTCCCTGGTACAAGCAGAAGTGCACAAATTCTCCTTTCAGCCTGCCTACCCCTGTCTACGCCACAACTATTAAAGCAGCTCAACCTGCCGCAACGGAGACAGAAGAGTACATGTGTACTGAAGCGCAGTGGTTGAAGCAAGTCAATTCAACCCTGGCAAGTCAATGCAATGTGACTACAGAATAGGCAGGTAGGTAGTTTCACTTTAGCTCATTAACCATAATGGTGGGAGCAGCAGATTGAACAAATCAAACTTAAAGGAGATTGAGGAAATTAAGAATTATGGAATACATACCAGTAGTGAAAAGAATCTAAATCCAGCAGGAAAAAAGTTTTCGTGTGAGGCAATTTCAAATAAATCGGTAGGTGTCTCGCAATACAAATTGCGTAAAATGTTACTAAAAACTCATTTGGAAACCTCGAGTATGTTAAGACATGTTTGTAAATCTCACCAGCCGTTTCATCACTCCATAAATATTTTGAAAGAGGATTAAGACTTAATGACTGACAAGTGTGTAGAAATGCGTGCTAACCACTTGAGGCTATTTAACAGTATACAGGCTTTCTAAATTTAGGGCTACCATCGATTGAAATAGGAAAAGAATATGGATCAGTGTATATTAAAAACAGCATTCCACTGGAATACAACGTAGCGCAAAGAAAGCTTAGTATGAAAGAAAATCTTCTTCTTTCAGACATGTACTTTTTAGATTAACACTATGTGAAAAACGAACTTTGTGTTTGCTAAAATACATGTGGGGAATTTAGCACGGACTATTTTGGCCACTTTAAATGAACTGAGCGAACTCAGCATTCACATCCTTGAAAAATTAATCAAAATCTGTGTAGCTGGGGACATACGTGCATGGAACCAATTAAGGGTTGTAGGAACTAGGCTTGCTTTAGCTCGCGTTGCAGCATAACAGACATCTTCAGGTTCTTAAGTGAAAAGAATCTTGACTTTCGGAGATGGTTCTGCTTATTACAGAAAACATATATTAGAAGTGTCCTGATGATGGTTCTAAGTGAGAATAACCAGTATTAGTCGAAAGAGGGTGAAGTTGCAGAGAAAATCGTTCATATCGAAATAAATAAATAAGCCCGAAGTACGCCGTAAAGGAAAAAAGGACAAATGAAGTACACCATTTTCTGGCCTGCAATAATCCAAAACGAATGTGTATGTCATTCAGCCTCGTCTTGTGATACTCGGGGGGACAAAGACTTTTCATTAACTTCCGAACCCTACTCGCAATAGTACAATGAAGCCGTACAGAATCAACTGCTACGTCGCGTAGCACAGCGGGAAGACGGGAAGGGAAGCAAGACTCTCATAGCCTGCCTTGGCTGGGCAGAGCTTGGCTTGGATGAGAATAAAGTAGCCTGCCCGTTCTGCTGATAACGTGCGGCAACTTGCCTGCTTGGCCAGCAAGCAAGCATGAGCAGGTTAAAAGCGGAATGTTTACACCTCAGATTCGACTCACTTAGGAAGGACTGCGGGTACACGAGCTCGCAATTATAATCGCGAACTCGTAGCATTCTCGTTATAAACGCAACTGTTTTTAAAGAAATATCCACCATTAAACTGTAAATTATTGTTAATTTATTTCAGCTATTTGTGATTGCCGCTCTATAGCCATTCTCAAGTGCAAATTGAAATGCCACAAAATGTCCGATCTGCCTAAATGACAGACGCAAGATCTCATATAGCAACATAACGACTGATTGATCATTCAATGTAGGCTTTCATGGCCGTTATTGTCTTCACTTAAGACTTCTGGGCTGATAGGCTGTAGTCGATGAATAAAATTCTCCCCTTACGTTTCGTCTCCGACTGCGGGAGACATCCTCCGAGGTAAAGCGGCGAACGATTAGCAGTGAATGTTGTCCTGTTTATACATACATTTCCATAAATAGAACTTTTTCGAAGACTACTGCAAATATATTTTAATATTTAACATCTATTCTGAGAACGCTTAACAATTTCTCTGACTTATGCACACTTTCGAGGCGTTATCTAGTCTGTAACGACAGTACCAGGAAACAAGGCATGAGGATGAAGTGCGATCTCTAAATGGTAATTACTTTTTAAAATAAATTACAGAAATGAGTGATAAGCTGCACAACACACGGTCAGTCCGTAAATGCCAGTTGCCATGACGAAATGAATATAGAAATGGCGCGCTTTTTTGTCGCAGGGACATAAAAGTTACGTTGCTCTGTGCCCAGTTTTCGTTCGGCGCAGCACATATGTTTTCTCATGGGGGAGGTGGAATAAAAAAGAATACAACTATTTCGTTTACATCGGTCGAAATTTATATGTTTTTCGTCTGATACGAGGACTAGAGCGTGAAACTTATTCCGGATATCATTCCCCCTGTAATGGATTACCTTTGCAATTGTATTAATTTTCATCTCAAAAAATACAGCTTTGTTAAAGGCGGTCCAATCCTGACAATCGGTCATTTCGCCTTATCAGTATCATTCAGCAGCAGCGAGGTTGTGTAATCATCTTCCGTATCAACAGTAACTCACGCTGCAATAAGAGACAACGAGTCGACGAGTAGGAAGCGACCACAGCGCCACAGTTCTGTGACTCGTCATACTAGCGGAATTACAGAGGAAATGAAGGAAATCAGTTAGCACTGATGTAACAGGGGTGCACTGATTTTTTAAGTATGCAACATCAAAATTGGACTCGTACTCGCTTCGTTTCTGTTCTTTACTGGATAGCCGCGCTTGTTAATGTAGGCACATTGGGGGCGGGTCACTATGACGGCCACGGATGGAATCAGCCGGGGGGATTAACGACGAGGGGTTGGTGTACCGGCCAGCCTGGATTTGGTTTTTAAGTAATGTTCCACATACCACTTGGTGAATATCGGATTGGTTCTCATTTTCCGCCTCCAACACACGCTAAGAAAACATTTAGAACACTTTCTCACACTTCCACAGTTTTTTCTCTTCACGATTTTGTTCTATACGTAGACCGATTGTGTACACTTCTGCTGTCCTGCCTGGTGAGTAGGAGGCTGATGACTTTAGTTGTTTGGCTTCGATTAAAACTCACTCAGCATCAGCTGTACAGAGGTACTGGCTGTATAAAACGATTTAGTAAACATCTTTATTTGATTTGTGAGCCCACAAAAGAAAAATTGTTGCGAAACAGAGAGACTACTAATAACCACAAATAGGAAGTAGCGATTCGAGCGCCAGAATTTGTCTTTTGCGTAAGAAACGCTTCAAGCTGACTGATGTGAAAAACAGAGATCTTTGCAAATTTACTAGCAGATTTCTGGGAGCTGCTGATGTTAGTTGTAATTTAAATTATAGACCTAGTTTTATAGTGCCAGTAGTGTTCTATAATCTGACGAATAACAATTCCTATTTTATAATTATGAAATTATACGAGCAAGAGGAAGAAACTAGATTTAATAAAATAGTGAATTTAAAGCCAAGTGATGTTTCTATGATTGTGACAAACATGGAAAAGTATTAGTTGCAAGAACGGAACATACCTCCATGATAACACATTTACGAAAACTATCGCAATGAAACTTCATTGAGACATAAATTTTCGTTTTATATATTCCTTCTACTTTCTAGAGTATTCTGTAGAAAATTGCGTCTCATGTTTAAAACCTGAGGATTTATTACAACAAACTGTTTTCCCGTCTATCAACAGCTTAATTTGATTTATAAAAAAGGCATGTTTCCTTGTGAGTGTCTAACTGACGAATCTGGTTTGCTGTATGAACAGTTGCCGTCAACTGAAGCACTCAAAAGTTTACTAACAGGTGAAACAAACAAAAAATGGTTCAAATGGCTCTGAGCACTATGGGACTTAACATCTGTGGTCATCAGTCCCCTAGAACTTAGAACTACTTAAACCTAACTAACCTAAGGACATCACACACATCTATGCCCGAGGCAGGATTCGAACCTGCGACCGTAGCAGTCGCGCGGTTCCGCACTGAGCGCCTAGAACCGCTAGACCACCGCGGCCGGCCCGGTGAAACACAAATTAAAGACTCTGAATACCAAATAGCTGACGAGGTGATGCGTTTATTTAAATCTAGGTCATTAAGAGATCACTGCGACCTATACTTGAAGACTGATGTCTTGCTATTGGCCGATATGCTGCCTGTCTCAAAATGTATAAACACCAACTAACTTCACCTGATTTGGCGACTAATGCTTCGCTGAAAACTACTAATGTAAAATGACAACGTATTACGAATATAGAACAATTAATCTTTTTTGAATGTGGTGTCATGGGGGGTACCGTTCACTTGTCGTATAGATATCCTGTTGCAAACATTAAATGGCTCTGAGCACTATGGGACTTAACATCTGAGGTCATCAGTCCCTTATAACTCAGAAGTACTTAAACCTGACTAACCTAATGACATCACACACATCCACCCCCTAGCAGAATTCATTCCTGCGACCGTAGCGTTCGCGCGGTTCCAGCCTGAAGCGCCCAGAACCGCTCGACCACAACTGCTGGCTCCAAACAATAGCTTCATAGCTCATTATAATGAAAATAATGATGAATCTCCTACACCTCGATGTTAATAGTCTCTACTGCTGAGAATGATGCAACAAGCACCAGTCTCTGAGTTTGCGTGGTTATCTGTGGACATCGTTAATGTAATGGGCATGCCAGATGATTCAGACATGATTACATTTCAGTCGTACATTTTTTTTACATCCACAAAATATCCATGAACTTCATTCCAGTCGACCATTATGTCAGGAGAAAATGGTACCACCATCTAGCATCAAAGAGCCAGGAGTTCCAAAGAAACTGATTTCCACATCATACAATAGCACAATTACGTGACTAAGTACAGAAATTTAAAACAGAGTCTGAACAACAATCTTATTCTAAGCAAAATTCACCGGATATCATCCCGTCGAGCTTCCTGGATGAAACTGTATACATGAAAGATGAATTATCGCGGGACACTAGTACAGAATTCATAGGACTGAGAGCAAAAATGTGTGCTATTGAACTGAAACCCAACGCATAATGCATAGATCAAAGCTGTGAAATGCTCATCAGCTAAGGGATTAAGCACTGATAATTACCGAGAATGTTATATGATTCTGATAAACCGATTGTTCATTATGAACTTCCGGTTTCCACTATAAATCAAAGTAAATTGGTAGTGCATCAAAAGATGATAAACGCTGATATAGTGAGCACTGTACCGTGGTATTATATTCGAAAAGCCTTGGCTAATCAGCAGCATAGGTGATTTAAAACAAAAACCGGTTTTAGATGTAAATTAAATCGTAACCAACTGGTTGCAGATGTTATGTACTTGAATTTAACCTATGTGTTGTAGCTGTAGGGCCCGCGGCTGTAGCCGAGCGGTTCTAGGCGCTTCAGCCCGGAACCGCGCTGCTGCTACGGTCGCAAGTTCGAATCCTTCCTCGGGCATGCATGTGTGTGATGTCCTTAGGTTAGTTAGGTTTAAGTAAGTCTAAGTCTAGGAGACTGATGACCTTAGATGGTAAGTCCCATAGTGCTTAGAGCCACTTGAACCATTTTTTTAGATGTAGGGAGGATGTAAAATGGAATTTATTGTATCCTACATGATGTACTGAAACTGTAACATGTATGCTCTAGATACAGTAAAGACGTAAACTTAAATTCTCAAATACTGTTTGTAGATGTATTATGATAATATAACTACAGACTTTCATAATATCTTGAGATTTAGGGTGATTATAATTAAAGTTAAACTTTCAAACTGCTGTATAAATAACACCACTGTTCAGAATGACGTCAAATTGCAACGTAATATTATCGGAGAAGAGGGAAAACGTATGGCAGAAAAGAAAATAGTTACAGAATGTAGCAATAGATGACGCTGTAAGTATCATAATTTAATAATAGTCGACTACAAATGACAAATGAATCATTGAACAATTCCTAATGTGTACGTTTGACGTTAAACAAGCTGTACTACTTAACGTGCGTGGGTGCACAGGTGTGATACTGTTAGTTACGTAAGTCCAACCACCACGGTACGGTCATATGACATCGGATGAGAAAAATAGGTTTTTAATCGTTCTGAGGCCAAAAACTGCATAACAAGCATCACTCACAACGGTTTTTAATTGTCCTCTGTCCAAAAATCGTATAAAATGCTTTATTCAAAATTAAATCGGATTTTTAATTTCCATATGACTGGTGCAAAACATGTTCAATATGCTGTCTACAGTTTCGTGGAACAAGTTGAAATGGAGAAACAGCATGTTCTTCAACTGAGCGAAGTATTTCCGGGATCACGTTCAAAATGTGTTTCGTAATGCGTGCCTTCAATGCAGCTAAGATTGCAGTCGGAGCACTGAACACATCTTTCAGATAGCCCCACAGCCAGAAGTCACTCGGATTAAGATCAGGTGATCGGGACGGCCAGGCTGTAGGGAAATGGCGGCTGATAATTCTAGCATTTCCGAAATGGCACTTCATCAGCTGCTTAAATGGATTTGCAATGTGCGGAGGTGCGGTATCTTGCATAAAAATGATCCCATCCACACATCTAGGCTGTTGGAGAGCTAGAATGACGTAGTTGCGCAAAAGACACTCGTAGCGTATACCATTGACGGTTCAGATAACAGGACCGGAAGCACCTATCCCTTCGAAAAAACATGGCTCTATGATAAATGATGCTGTAAACCCGCACCACACAGTGACCTTTTCAGGATGAAGTGGTACTGATTGATTTACGTGCGGATTTTCCGTTACCCATATTCGACAGTTCTGTGTATTTTCATATCCTGTCAGATGGAAGTGGGCTTCGTCTGTCCACAAAGTCTTCCACTGCCAATTATTGTCCTCTTCCATGCGAGCAATACATTCTAAAGCAAAGATCTCTTTGCTGGCAGGTCAACAGGAAGCAACTCGTGCACATGGGTAATTTTGAATGGATAGCAATGAAGAAAAGTCTGCTCTGGTTTGCTGCTGGAACCTAAAATCAACTTGACTCGATATTTCGTCGATCCAACTGGTCGCCATCTTCAGGAAAAATGCTGCTTCTGCTGATGATTCCCGCTGAGAACTGACGCCAGGTTGCAAATCGACGTCCTATATAGGCCACCGTTCAGTACACGGCGCATGCGCCGCTCATCACGGTTTCTGCCTTCCAAAACAGGGAGGTGGCGCCGCCCTTAGTGAAACACTGCTGGTAATGATATAACACAACCAAGGCCGCGCCGAAGAATGTTCAGTTTTGATGCGAGATAATACAGGATTCCACGTTTTGCTAAGAGGAAACCCATTGTGTCTGTTGATTAAATTATCAGCCAACCTGATTTCAATCGCCTCTTTATAGACACTGCTCCAGAAACCGGAAATGTTGGCAAACCACAACAGTTTCCTCAAATTTCATCTTGTGTCCCTCATTTAGGCAGTGTTCTGCTACCGCCGATTTTTCCGGCTGTTGCAGCCTCGTATGACGGCGATGTTCCACACACCTGTCATGCACTGTGCGAATAGTACGGCCAACGTAAGCTTTCCCACATTGATACGGAATTTTATACACCCCGGGTTTCCTAAGCCCCAAATCATCCTTCACAGAGCCCAGCAGAGCCCTAATCTTAGAAGGTGGACGGAACACACTCTTAATGTTAAAATTCTTTAAAATTCGTCCAATCTTAAACGATAAGCCTCCAACATAAGGAATCGCAATCCTTCTCCGATAATATTCCGCTGCAGTTTGACGTCATTCTGACCAATGGTGTTTCTTCTACAGCATTTTGAAAGTTTGACTTTAATTATAATCACCCTGTAAATACCTTAGTGATTTTCTCGTGACCTATACCTATCATGAGAGAACAAGTATCTGTTTGAACCTGCATGGAAAACAGAATACTCTGCCTCTTTCCTGCATTTATATAATTGTCTGGATTATATCACGTGATCTCCCGTTCCCTCTCCCTCTATCTCCGCTACCCCATGAACTACGCCACGCCAATTTCATCTATCCTGCACTATCTTCCCAAGACTTGGGAGGTTGTAATCCCTTTCATTCTTTTCCGCCCTCCTCTCCTTGTGCTTTCGATCTTCTCCAGCCTTAAGGTCTTCTCCAGTGAATTAAGACTTTTCATGATGTACCCAAAGTACGTGAGTTTTTGTTTCAGTATTAGGTCTTCCAATGAGCAGTCTGGTTTTATTTTCTCCAACACTTACCTGTTCGCTCTCTATGAGGTCCACGGAATTCTAAGGAGTTTCGTCCAACACCACTCTTCAAAGGAGTCTATTCTACACCGTTCAGTCTGTTATGGTCCAGGTCTCACAACCGTGCATCATAACTGAAAAGGGCATAAAGCTTACTATACGAATCCTCGTTGTTCAAGTCATGTCTCTACTCCTTAAAACATTGTAAACCTTGGACATTGCCTTTCTACCAAGTAAAAAGCGTCACCATCAGAAGATAAGGAGCCGAAATAACAGAACATAATTTCCGTTTGTTTGATATTCCGCATTAGGCCAACCTTTGCACTTTATCCTCTTACATTCAGCAAGAGAATCTTTAACTCTTCTTCCCTGTCTGTCATCAGGATGGTATCAGCTGCATATCTAAGTTTATTTACATGTATACGAGCTAGTTTAATTCCAGTTTCTTCCTCATATAACGCGGCAGCCCTCATAATGTGTTCTGCATACAGACCGACTAAATAAGGTGATTGCATGCAGCCTTGCTATACCTCTTTCCGAATGTTGGCCCATTTACTTGTTCCATATAAGGTTTTCATCATGGCTTCTTCGTCAGTGTATATATTTCATATGAGGTGACTGACTCCCATGTTTCTGAATACTTCTCATAATTTACTGTGATCGACGGAGTCAAAGGCTTCTATAATACATTACTGGCCAGCCAAAATGCAACACCAAAAAGGACCACAGATATCACAGCCAAAATGACTTTGGACATAGCACGTTGTACAAAGATCACATGATCAAAAATACAGCCCCATGTGAAGTGAGGCAGATGATGAAATCAGTACTGCGTGTTGCCGCCATTATTAGTTTTAACTTTTGGTACACGCCTCTGCATTGAATCAAAGAAGTTTGGATGTGCTTTGGGATACAGCAGTCCATGCTGCTTCCACATATTGCCAAAGTTGATCTGGTGTAGCAGCAGTTGGTGTATCACGGGCCAGTCATTCCGCAGTCATCGACCAGACGTTTTCGATAGGCGAGAGATTGGGGAACAAGTAGGCCAAGTAGCAATGCAATCCGATGGACGACGAAGAAGCCTTGAACATTGCGTTACACGTGTGGTCGCGCATTGTCCTGCTACAATGTGACCGTCGGCAAGTTCCGAAGGTATAGAAGGGCAACAGGCTTCAACACTTCAGAGATATAACACTAGTATGCCGACAGTGCGTACTAGGGGGGAGTGACAGAGTGGAATCCAATACCACAGATCATAACACCGGGAGCAGGACCAGTATGAGGATGCATAAGACAGTTCAACAGTCTCTCACCATGGTGTCTCCGGACACTAATCCGTCTATAGTGATGGTGCAGGCAAAATCGGGATTTATCGGTTAAAACAATGTCGTTCCATTCACTTGTCCATGATCATCGCATCATAGCCGGCGAAAACGCCTGTGTCGTACACTCAGAGGGAAACGCTGCAGTGGAGGACTTATGGATAGCCCACTCTGCTGCAAATTACGCGCGAACACTGCTTGTTGCGCAACAGGCCGAATTTATTGTGATATTGTTCGTAATGTGGTAGAGTGATCCATCACTACCTTGCGTACAGCAAGCCTGTTATACGTATAGTGGTGCAACGAGGTGAGTGTAATTTATTCCGGCGGTCTGCCATTCCGTCCTGCATCCAGCGATTACAGATCCGCGCTGCGTTCCGTCCAACACTCTCACCGATTGCTCTGAAGGTTAATCCACGATCCAAATAGGCAACCATTCTTCCTCGGTTGAAGTACGAAACGTGCTCTAAAGACTCTCGCTGTCTTCTACGAGGTATACTGAAGCTGCTTACGCAAAACAACCGCACGGAAGAACAATTATAGTACGTCTAAAAATGGTTCAAATGGCTCTGAGCACTATGGAACTTAACTTCTGAGGTCATCAGTCCCCTAGAACTTAGAACTATTTAAACCTAACTAACCTAAGAACATCACACAGACCCATGCCCGAGGCAGAATTTGAACCCCTGCGACCGTAGCGGTCGCGCAGTTCCAGACTGTAGCACCTAGAACCGCTCGGCCACACCGACCGGCACAGTACGTCTACACACCTGCTTTTCCCGCTTAACATAGCGCTTGCGGGTGGAGCTACTGGAGCCCGTGATGTACGCCTGCGCTGAAATACCAATGCTGCAAATTTCACCTGATTTGGACGCTTCCTTCAGGGCGTTACACTTTGTGTGGAGCAGTGTAATAAAGCAGAAATGCACAATTTTCTGAAATTCACTTACCTTCTACATAATTCATCTGATGGCAATTTGATCTAGGGTCACTCTTCCTGTTCGAAATCCAGCTTCTACTTCGGGTATCACTCGGTCTTTGTACTGGCTAAACCTATTTTGTAATTTTTTAAGCTTGACTTTGCTATCACATGAGATAAGTGCGACTGTTTTAGAAATAGTCGTGCTAGGGTATTGAATGCATCATTTTCGCCGTGTTCGATCCAATGTCTTTCAACCATTCTACTGGAATTCCATCATGACGACTAGCCTCGGTTTTAGCAACATTTTCTGGAGACCATTTCACTTAACTTCTAAAATAATGCCATTAGCTTGATCTTCACTAGTATGCAGTTCTCACTTATTTAGATCTTCAACATATTATGCTCATCTCTCCTTAATGTCCTCTGCTTCTGTTTGATCTTTACCATTTCTATCATCTATCAATCCAACTTTCGCCTAGAATTTTCGTTTGATGTCTATAATTTTTTGTAAAGATCCCTTTTCTTCCCCATTCTGTTATTCTCTTCAGCCTCTTTGCACTGCTCATTTGTGAAGATTTTCTTGCCTCTTCTGACGTTCTTCTTTGTAAGAGAGTGCCTGCGTAAAGACTTAGCCGTACCCAGCCTAACACAATATATGCCTCGTGGACAGTTCGTTCACAGATATTGCGCATTTGTCACCACGAATCGATAACAATCATATCATGCCCCGCCAATCCTTTTCCTAGGAAGTTAGTTGGTTGGCTGTTTCATTTGTTCTCTCTATTGAGAAGAAAGGAAGCAGAAAAAAATGATGGGGAAGGGTGACAGCTACGGATTGGGGGGGAAGGGGGGGGGTAGATGGTTGAGTGGGGAGAGGAGAAAGGGGAATTTCGAGATCAAATCTGATCCAAAGTCGCTGTTGCCCTCCTTCCATGATCCAAAGTCTCTGTTGCCTTCCTACTTAACTCATTAATATGCATAATCATTCTAAATTCTCGTAAAGAATAAATATGTAAAATTAAGCTACAAAACTTTTGCATTTCTTCTTTTGTAGGTCAGAATTTAATGAACTTTACTGTAATAATGTTCGCGTACTCTGAGCGTTGTAAAACAGATCTCGAGCTTCTTCCTTTGTGTGGCCATATCGTCCGTTGTTGCTTTACAATTACCGACGGTATTTTAATACTACAAGAATGTGCTTGTTTTGTCACCAAACGAATTTAGTTTTACTGAAATAAAACATCATCAGTGGTCTGTAATGAAAGATTTGACGTGCTTTCTATTTCAAAAAATGGTTTGTTACAAGATGCTGAATTTTAGGTTTTTTAGGATATTTCATGCCTGAATTTTTGCTCACATCAAATAACGTCGTCAGCTTATACGTTTTTCGGTTATTTCTTCGTTTGGCACTGTTGATTCTGGCCTAATCCCACACTGCTTTCCAGAAATAGGCATTTTTTGTGTTAAACACAACACAGTGTGATATTACCACTGTTTATTTGTACCCTTCTGGCTATAGATGTATCAAGCGTCTTTTGTAGTGCTGTGAACTTTACCATCAGTTTTTATTTGATCTAAAACTTTTTTTCAGTTTGCCATTTCTGTGTTATTCCGTTTAAATATGTTACTATGTATTTATTTAGTGTGTAAGTGAAATGAGGTAGTCTGTTGTCTGATATGAGGCAGCACCTATTTGAAAATGTGTTACGAATCTGTTACATGCATACTGGTACAGGTAAGTATTAGATTCGCATGGAAGATTACGTTCTAACATAGCGGCACGACAGCTCTCCGTAGTCGCTGAGACGGTCACGAGCTGTTGAGTACAGCAGGATTTTCGCAAGGCAGTCCGAGCTGCACGCAATATGGAGTATTCCTTAGTCGGCAATCTCAGGGGTATTACGCTAACTGGCACTACAAAAACCTTTGCGTAAAAGTTACTGTTTACTTTTGGCTCTTTGGGGGATGGTGTAACCGTTCAGTTAGATGCGAGTTTTGTGTTAAATGACGATTTGCTGAAAGTATATGCTAGCATTCTAAAATATTTTTAGATGCAATGTTTAGTCGTTTCCAATGTCCACGATACGTGGCACATGGATACAATCACCTTCACATTTCCGCGTGGCGGGTTAATAAATTATCCAAGAGCTCAGGCTCACAATTCCGTATGCGATATGAATACAGCACCCAAGATCATATATTTCTAGTGGAAACAACTGCCATATACAAATAATATCTTTTAGTTATCTTTAGAGTTTCTAGGTTGCTGTCTGCTACTACTTAGTGATAATATTGTAACGTTGTACATTATTCGGGCCAAAGCCACAGCGAATTCAAGTTATACTTGCGATTTCCACCAGAGTATCGCGCCCAATGACATTTCCTGTAAGCACCCAAATGTATGACACTATTTAAAGTTTTGGAGCTAGTTGATGCTATTCTACCAATCTTCTCCAACTTTTCAAGAAGTCGCAAATAAATATGGGCCTTCAAATGTTTAACAACGACCACTACTGTGCATGCCCTTCAACCACACCAACATATGATGTTATTCACAGTTTTGGAGCAATCCATATAATTTTCCCGGTTTTCTCTCACATTTTAAGAAGACACGGATAGATATGAGACTTTAATACTTTGACCAAAACCACCACAGTGTAATATTTAAATGAATTACACTGGCACGACAATAATTTTATGTTTAAAAATTGCCACGATGCAAGAAACACTCTCTTGCTGAATATTGTCAATGCAAGGAACTTATCCCTGACTTATTGGTGTATATTGTATCACTACAGGTCGCTTAAGAGGGGTCCAATACAATGAGATTACTGTGGATTGTAAAGAATGGCAGGAAATCCTAGTAGAGACGCATGTATATACATACATCACATGGCTAAAATAACACTGATACCCATGTTTCCTTATTTTAACAATAGAAGCATGCATGATCAAACTGTACCACTTGGAGCATAGTACAGACAAATAAGGGCAGACATGATCTCTCTGTTTACAGCAAACAAAAAAATGCTGCAGAACCTCTGCCACAATGTATTCAAAATGCGCCCATCTGCACTGTGCCAAATGGAGCCCGTATAGAGATAATAAATAACTCACCTCCACTCACTTCTGCTGTCGACTGCAGATACTGCCAGGCACTGGTACCCCCACATGGATAAACACATTAGTAGCATAGCCCTGGTACTGTCTTCACCGGATGCCAAGCCTTGCACCTCACCCTTCGCCTTCCCAACTCCCAGAGGCAGACAAGCCAGACTACACGCCGCTGACAAGCCCATCAGCCAGGACTCTATGAGATCCTTCGATTTATATCACGATTAAAAGAGTGGAGATGGCTTCGACCACTTCCTTGTGTTATTTTCTTCCAAAACATTTTTATCAATACATCGATGCATAATACATATTAAAAAATACATTTTACAGAGCACCACCCACACGCAATTTTTCACACCAATTCTATCACATTATCTTAGCTGATCACAACGGTTAGCAATTGTCTAAAATCTATATGCCAACCCACAGATTCATAATACAGAAATAAACCATTCCAACACCTTAACAGTGTGTTAGTATACGATTTACACCGAATACAACTTCAGTTCTGCGGGACAGGAAGTCTTTATAGGTCCCTAGAGGTATATGACTTCAAATGTTTACGAAATCCAAGACGGATTGCAGTTTCACAATTCTCGTCTTTTCCCATCATTCCGACAGAATGATCGCCGACGAGTGTATCAACCATGAACTGACATTCCATTTATGGCAGATAGGTCACCCTTCGTTGAAGTTGCACTATCGTATATATCAGAGATACTATGTGTCACTCCCAATACTCATCACGCAATGTCCTCTGCTGTTAGTACCATCCTTCCTCATACCGTTTGTGAATGGAGCGTGGAAAGAATGTCTGTCCGTAAACGTCCGTAATTTCTTATTGTAGTCCTTTCAGGAGGCATGTGTTAGATGTGTTAATAATTTTAAAACCTGTTTTGCAAGGCGTTTCTTTGTGGGTGTGTCCCCATTTTCTCGCCTTTAACAAATCTTTCATTAAAACTACAGTCTTCAATATATAGCATTTTCATCTCCAATAACTATCTTCCTGATTTTGAAATGCAATTTTCTTATTGTCACCAGCATTTCTCTCTCTTTCTGTAACTGTTGCATTACACAGGTGTACACCTACAGTACCCCAGAGATCCACTATGTTCGAAAGAAATTTGCTTTCATAGTTGCTTATGAACTCTAAGGATCCTTTAGTTGCTTGAAGGTCCTCTGTGTGATCCACATTTATTCATGCAACTGCTTAGCAGTTCAACAACAACCAATCACGTGATATGATTTTACCAGTAATAGTAGTTGTGTTTCATGAGTGTACTATATTGCCTTAAGATTCCTGCAAATGAATGAGTCCAACATGTGCTTCGTTCATTATGCATCCTACTTTAGAAAACTCCAGTTGAATACCCCGTAGGTATCTTATAGTAGTTAACATTTCCAGCGATAGTGCGATTGTATAGTAGATAAGTTCTGGGCCTATTTAGATATAATAGTTCTATTTATTTCCGTTCAGAACAATTACACCAGCAATCACCAACCCGCAACAGGGCTTCCTGCAATTCTCTGCTACCTCTTGTGTGGTCTGGCACTGCCATGCTCAAGGAGAGGGTGCTCCATGTGTGGGTGAACTCTGAATTCGAAATACGATTACAGCACACTGTTCTCAAGCAACGACATAGCTGCGTTACTCACTGCCATATTACACGCTACAGTTTGGAGTCCTCTGCCGGCAGAAGGTTGCAAGTATGTGGACGTGAAGAAAAAATACGTAAATGGTAATACCTTTTGTTTTATTTAAACAGCTCTAATAAGGTTCACATAAACCACTGAGAGGCATTATTTGTCAACGTGTCCACGTATGATCATACAGACGTCCGCCTCTGGTAGCTGAGTGGTCAGCGCGACAGAATGTCAATCCTAAGGGCCTGGTTTCGATTCCCGGCTGGGTTGGAGATTTTCTCCGCTCAGGGTCTGTGTGTTGTGTTGTCCTAATCATCATCATTTCATCCCCATCGACGCGCAAGTCGCCGACGTGGCGTCAAATCGAAAGACTTGCACCCGGCAAAGGCCATAACAAAGTGTCACGGATGTGTTATTCGAGAACTGACAGTATGTGGCTAACATGCAATAAGGAACAGCATATTTTAGGCTTTAGCATTGACTCCCTGCATGAGAGGTAGTAATGCTTGATACTATACCCTGCTACAAAAATAAAAGGTTTTAGACAAGAGGACGCGCTATGTGGTCGCCTCCGGGCTTTGTATGTTCCGTTTGGACGCTACGTTATTTTGTAAAAAAAAATGTTAACATTTCCCATAATGTAAAATTGATATTTTCATTTGGATGTCACATTATTTTGTAAAACAAATTTGTCAAAATTGTCTGTAATGTATACACGACATTTCTTTACTTTTACAATATTATCAATAAAAAGATAACGTATGGGGTAGCGCCATAGAATACTAATAGGCAGCCACATGTGCATGCGCGTGTGTATGACGGCGACACTTAAAACAGTGACCTGTTGACTACTGTAGGTAATACTTGCAGTTTGGATGTGCCAGCCAGTAGTCAGCAGCAACGGACGCATAGTCTAAGATCAATGAGGATACTTGTCCGCTGTATACCGTGATGTGACATTTGGCACTATATTGTATGAATAATTACAGTTAATAGCAAGATCTGTCTATAAGCATATGAGTACCTATTAAATAGGAATACCTACTGTTGTTTGACACGCACTTTGTAATTTTTAGGTGTGTTATTTGAAAATGGGCATGTCAGCCCGAAAGCAGTAACCACTACAACTGAATCTTACATCAGTGTAACTGATACGTACGAAATAAAAAATAATCCAATTTCTTTATGGACGTGTGACATCAACAGCACATCAATTCAAATCTTGAATACGACAACACCCATCAGTCCGAAGACTCAAGCAGATGTATTTTGACGAGAACAATGGTTATATGTTTGCTTCAGATAACGTAGAGGTACATTTACGGTGGGTTACTAATAAATGATATATTCTTTTCAAACTGGGTAATTATTTTTTCAGCAATTATTATATCTCTTCCAGGTCCTTTTTTTTAATTCAGGTAAGTTTTAATCATACATTGCCTACGCAGTTCGTCGTGAACAATGCACACTCTTTGACATCTATCAGGTATCTGATTCTGCAGCTACACAGCGCATGTATGATTTCAAACGTCGTGACGAAATATTATATGCTGTATTGGTGTTACGCTGACTATGTGACAGGCATGCTGGCAGTTGCATAATCGTTAATCTAATTACCTCAGATCTGTCTGCGTGATATTATATGTTTATTTCACATCGGTATCTTGTCAACTTCTGACCAGACCACTGACATACACACAGTCAAGTGGCGGTGGCGAAATGATTTACGTTATGTTGGCGTAACATCAACAATACACAAGCTTCAACAGGCACTCTGGCAGTTGCATCATCATTATTCTGAATGCAAGCTGCAACAGGCTTGCTGTTAATCGAGATAACGCGTCCTTCTTGGTGAAAAGTAGATGCTTGTGCGCCCCACTGATGAGCCTCCCTGAAAGGCCCCTGTCCTTTTCAGAATCATCATCACTGATGGCTACAGCACCAATTATGAAGCGCCACTCTGACTAATCTAATGTTGATGGAGTGCATAAGCTCTCCTGTTTGTCAGGTGATGGCAGAAGATGTCAGGTGCGTATCTGAACACTTTATGTGCTTGTTCGTTGTCCAGGTTGCTCTCCTAAGCCCAGTCTGTCGCCTCCTGGTCTATACGGACATCGGTCTGAACCTAGCAGTAGCCCACTGGCCTGCTCTGTTACTGATCATCAATTAAATCACACAGCCGCATTGGACTGCCATGTAGTTGCTGACGTTTTTGGGGATAGAATCTCGCCTCAACGGCTCAAATGCGGAGTACCGACATATTGCTACTTTTCTCAGTCTCTGTCAAGCCATTTTACAAAGGAAGCTTTCCGAAAACGTCTGTGAACTGCAGTATCCCTCCGTAAGGTGCAAGGCATTTCTACTCGTATACTACAAGCTCACATTCCCCCTGAAAGAAGGTAGCGATGCAGAGGATAAAAGCATTAGCAAACTTTGGGGCAAAAATGGCGTGATGTCGAAGGATGAGTCAGTTTCAGAGTGGTTCGGAACTTTTATCAAGAGTGTCATATTAAGCCATTTTTCCACGTTACAGGAAAGAGGGAACGGCAAGACAATCAGTTGTGTAGTGCATCTATGTTTTTGACCCAGTTAAGGATGGATCCAATTTTATCCCCCTTCCAGAAGATATTGTAACTAAACAGACAAGTATTAAAGCCTATAATACTCCTAAGAGGGTGAATATCGCCTTGAATCGTAGCTTTTGGCTTGTGACAGAAATTACCTGAAACTTGCATACCATGTGGATACATACAAAACATGTCATGTTTGCTGACATTATAACTTCAAAGGTATTTCATCCCCCATAAAACTCCAGACCATACATAAATTTGAGAGCCAGAATCCTTATTATTCAGTTCACATTTACGGCCTGGGGCAGATAAGAGTGAGCCACAAGCAGAAGGTGATGGAGAGCACACTAGTGTCTACAGACGAATAGTTCTGGTGTGCTCGGTATTGTTACCATATTTCCAATGATGTCATGTGCTGTTGCAAAATTTCTGACAGAGGTCAATTGCCATATGCATAAAATGCCGGAAAATTCAAATTTTGGCCAGAAATTCAAAAAATTGCGTAAATGTGATACTGGGTCCCTTCTTCCCCCCTCCCCCCACCCCTCCTATGACATCACTGTGGAAGTAGGGCTTTTGTCTTAAGCATAGATTGGCGAGCATCTCAAAAATCTGAGATGGCACATTGTCACGCTGGGATTAAGATGGATGACCTCGGATACTGGTGCTGGCCCTATGACGTCATAATAAAAAATGGTTGACCTAGGATAGTGGTGCAGGCCTTGTGATGTCAGAATTCAAGATGGGGATCCAGGCTGCCTGACCTGGAATACTGGCACAGACTTTATGATGTCAGCTTTCCTTGGTCCCCCCCCGAGACAAAAGATGTTTATTTCGCCCTATAGGTCAAGGCCTGTGGTTCTGGAACAATGTCAAAGGTCATTCCCCCCCTCCTGTGATCAGTTCTAGAACAGATAGTGTTTGTTGTCCTCCCCCCTGATGGTCCAAACCTGTCTGTCAGGCAAAGGATGTCAGTCTGATGGCCTACTTAACATTTTACTATTCACTCAGAGGTGTATGGTTACTTACAGAATTCCTGCATATTGTTGCTCCTAACTCCAATGCTTCTAAGTTATAAACTTCCCACTTATGCTGTTTTTATAGCACCACGCCAGAGAGGGAAAGAGTTATCCACGCAAAATCCCCGACCACGCCTTCCGCGACTCCTCTGCCACACCTCCCGCCCCCGCCGTCCCTGCTATCCGCAGTAGCTGCCTCGGTGCTGCAGGGCAGCCGTAGAGACAGCCGCCAACCGTGAGCCTCCGTATCGCTCCGCACCGGGCCGTTTCGTGGGCGCCGCAGCCGACTGCCGCACTGGTCTAGCCAGCCACCGCGACCCGCAACTGACAGGTGATATCGCCAGGAACCTCCACTGCACTCCACGTGTCACGCTACAGACAGGCTGCTTTCTCATATGACTGTACATTAGCAGCCGGCGCCATCCCATAGAGAGAGGAATGCAGGCAGGTGCTTGCCTGCTGTTCACTAAGACAGGGCTCCCCCAACACAGCTGGTTCGCTCTGTAAGACGACACAGCTTCCAGACATATTACTAAGACTAGACGATTTTACTCTTAAAGGTACCCTAATCTTAACACAGGAGTGCTTCCTATTGTTGTAGAGGAAATCAGTGTAATCGTTCTGACATTCCATATCTAGAGGAATCTACATGGTTCTGGCAGACTGCTATTCAGTTTTCAGTTGATACACGCTTGCTGCGAGTTGAATACAGATACTTCATGATTTGAGCACTCTCATGAGTGTATGACGACATATTCTAGCGCAATTCGTGATTTTTGTTGGAGCCAGTTTTCTTCTTTTTTTCCCAGATGAAGTCTCGGACCGATTCGGTCAAAGCTTACACATCCCTCGATGTTTGCCTGTATTGTTATTTAACTATCACCGCCTTTTACTGTATCAATTCAGTACGGGTACGAAAAGTGAATATCTGATTGGCATATGTTTAACATCGAATACAGTGATTATTCTGCGTGACACAAGCCGCTGATAGGTTTCCGGAGATATAAGGCATCAATTGGTTCACGAAAATCACGTAAATTGCGTGCAAAGAGCGGTATCCCAGTAGAACGAACTGTAATCCTGGAGGGAAGGAGAAATCTCGTGAGACAGTTGTCGGAATATTGCGAGCAAAGTGGCATCGTCTCTAAAGAAATCGGACTAAAAGGGTTTACACTTAAACATACTACAATTTTAGAACTGATTTCAAATTATGGTATGTTCACATCATTCCTACAAAATGATCGTCAGCACAGACATCTGGGTTTCACGTACAGATAAGAAATGAGGCATGCAATATCAACTACTTTCAGTGTCACCCAGTTATACAGTTCCAACAACATCCACATCATACTCCACAAACCACCTAATGGTGTGGGATGGAAGGTACTTCTGTACCACTAGCTGAGCCCTTCAACCCTGTTCCACTTGCGAATAGCGAGTGGAAAGAATGATTGTCGGTATGCCTCCGTACTGGTTCTGACTTCTCGAATTTTCTCCTAGTGATCATTACGCGAGACGTATGTGGAAGGAAGTAATATGTCGTCTTACCCTTTCCCGCAAAGTGCTCTCTTTACATTTCAATACTAAATCGGTCAGTGATGCAAAACGCCTCTCTTGTAACGTCTGCCAATGGAGTTTGTGGACATCACCGTAGCGCTCTGGTGCTCTTCTAAACGATCCCGTGACGAAACGCGCCGCTTGTCGTTGGTACTTTTCTATGTCTTCTATCAGTCCTACCTGGTGTGGGTCCCAGATAGATGAACAGTGCTCATGAATCGGTTGAACAAATGCCTTATAAGCCCCTTCCTTCGTAGATGAGTTACATTTCCTTTAAGACTCTTCTTATAAATCTGAGTCTGGCATCTGATTTTCCCACTATTTGTTTCATGTGGTCATTCCACTTAACGTCGCTCTGGAAAGTTACTCCTAGATATTTTACGGTAGACATTGTTTCCAGCAGTTTGTCATCAATACTGTAGTTGTACATTAGTGTATTTCTTTTCCTATGTATACTCAATACGTTACATTTATTTAGGTTCAGGGTCAACTGCCAGAGTCTGCACCATTCATCAATTCTATAGAGGACATTCTGCAAATCGTTACTGTCTTCTGGCGTTGCTACTTTGTTATAGACAATCGCATAATCTGCGAACAGCTTTAAAGAGCATCCGACGGTTTCTACTGGATCATTTCTATGTATTGTAAACGGTAACGGTACTATCACACTTTATTGGGGTACTCCGTAAATTACATTTACATTTGTCGATTTAGTTCTGTTAAGAGCTACTTGTGTTGTACCTGCAAGGGAGTCTTAAACACAGACGCAAATCTGCTCCAGTACTCGATAAGCTCACATTTTTTTTCACTAAACGGCAGTGCGGGACGGCGTCAAATGCCCTTCTGAAGTAGAGGAACACGGCACCAAACCGAGTGCCGTTGTCTACGGCGCTGTGGATCTCCTGGAGAAACAGAGTGCCCTGAGTTCGCAGGATCTCTCTTTGCAGAGTCTATGTTGATTTTCATAGAGGAGATTTTCATTCACCGACAACGTCATAATTCTTGATCATAGAACATGTTCCATAATTCTACAACAGACTGACTTAAACGATTAGGTCTATAATTGTGAGCAGCTGTCCTACGGCTCTTGTTAAAAACGGGAATGATCTGCGCTTTTTTCCAGTCCCTAGGTTCCCTTCTTTGCTCAAGCGATCTACGATAAATTTCGGAAGACCGAATTCAGTATTTTGGCCTACTGTCTGTTATCTTCCGTTTTGATGCCAGTGTAGTCACTGAGTGAATGAATAGATAATTTCGACCCACTTCCTGATTTTACATACGATCATACCCTCTTTGGGTCTTTACTCAGATCAGTTGCCAAAGTTTTACTTTCAAATTTACTGAATGCTTCTTTCATTGCTCTCTTTACACTCATTTCTGCCTCGTTCAGCTTTTGTTTGTCAGCTAGGTTTTTACTTCTCTTGAATCTGAGATGAAGCTCTTTTTGTTTACGAAACAGTTTTCTAACACCATGGTGGGTCTTCCCCATCCCTTAAGTCTTTATTCTGCATGTAGTCGTCCAGAGAATATTACACGATGCCTTTGAATTTTTCCATTTTTTTCTCCACAGCTTCGTCCTCTTCATCGAATATTAGATGTTAACTGCTCATATACTCTTAAATTTGTATCCTGTCACTATTGTTAAACAAAAATATCTTCCTGCCTTTCTTAACAGTCTTTGTAAGACCTCTTGTCATAGGCGCTATCACAGCCTTATATTATTAATATCTTCCTCTGTGTTAGCTGATTCACTTAAGTTCAGGTCCGTTTGTTACCAGGAGGTCTAAGACGTTACCCTCACCAGTTAGTTCTCTATCTGCTCAAAGTTATTTTCGGACAAGACATCCAGAACAATGTCACGCGAATCCCTGTCTTTGGCACTAGTTCTGATACCGTGACACTTCCAACTTATACCCTGTAAGTTGAAGTCACCCCTATTACAATGACATGATCAAGAAAATTAGTAACGATATTCTGCTAGTTCTGTCTGAAGCCCTCTACCACAGGAGCTCCTGACCCAGGAGGTCTATAAAAGCATCCAATAACCATTTTTTACCGATCTTTGAGACTTATCTTCGCCCAGATTAATTCATAATCGGAATCCGTGATAACCTCGCCACATTTTACTTAATTCTTTACTGCAATAAACACGCCGACACCATTGGCTGCTGATCTATCCTTGCGATAAACATTCCAATCTGAACTTAGTATTCCGTTCCCGTTAACGTCCGGTTTCAACCAACTATCTGTTCGCAATACTATCTGTGCATTATAACCTTCAATAACCGATACTAATTCTGGGACCATTCCCTGGATGCTCCTGCAGTTTATTAAAATCATATTGACTTTTTTATCTCTAATCTGCGAGGACGGACATTCTCTGAGGATATTGTGGCTAATTTATCAGAAAAATCGTCTTTGATCCGAAGGTTGGTTCTCTAAATTATTTCTCGAGGAGAAACACAGGAAGCCGTGTGTCAGCTACAACAGCGTGAGATGGTAATTTAACACCATCGAACAGTCTTTGGGTCAATATTTTAAAGAAAAATCATCTGCACAGCACTACACAGATTTAATGGAGACGAACATATGAATACTGTATGCATACCAGACGTTTCCTCACAACACGAAACATGTAATTTAAGGAAGCACATATCCTTCTACCATCGCTCCATCTACAACTGGAGTAGGAAAGAGAAGAAGTAGCAGTGATATACGATATACTCCATATGTACTGCATAAAGCCTTGTAGAGTACACATAGTTGCTTTTTTAAGGCTTGCAATTAGTTCAATCAGAGCGAAGGTCTTGAGCTTGGCATAACACGATAATTTCAAATTTTCCTTAGGCACAGTGATTTTCTCTTTAGATATGCCTTGGTGTAATGGAACTTTGATATCGATGGGGACGAAAGGTTAGTCCATCCAGTTTAGTGAACAACCAGAGTAAGTTTCCTCATTGTTAAGAACATGCTATTTGCTAGGAACTCTTCGATTCAGTGCTAAATCCCACATGACATACTGTCTTTTGCTCACGTAATGACATCTCGGAAATGTACTGAACACTGACCAGATGTCAGGGACACGGTATCTACCGCCTTCGGTCTGTCTCCAGAAAGGGCATAAGACGTGTTCGAAAACAGGACAGCCGACCGGCGCTAGCGATAAAGAACTTCAGTTATGTGTATCAACTTAGTGATAGTTCGCACAGTATCCTCAAAATGTCAGTGAATGGGTCGGCAGTGAAATGTGCTCCTCAGTTTTTAATAGCCATATTGAACAGGTGTCGGAAATCAGAATGTGAACTTAGGAATGATTTAACGCCATCCAGCACTCCTTAGGTACATTTTAAAGTAACAATTAACAGAGACAAAATCTCTCAGTCTGTCGAATTTAGCAATGTTGACTTAAGTTGCGTCCATCAACTTAGTGACGGTCTTGAAAAAATGGGAAAGCCTACTTACTAGCGTGTCGGTCCAACATTTTCACACTCAATACAGTGTCGCCATTCTGTGTAATATGGATTGTACAAGGAAGACTGAGTTTAACATCCCTCCGACATCGAGGTCATTAGAGACGGAGCCAAAGCTCGGATTATGTCAAGAATGTGAAAGGAAACCGGCCGTGCCCTATCGGAGGCATCACCGACAACCTAAATCTGCATGGGCGGACGTGGATTTGAACCGTCATTCTCCCGAATACGAGTCCAGTGTGCTAACCACTGCGCCACCTCGCTCGGTATGGATTGTACATGCCTTTGTTAGGTTGAAAGCGACTGAAATGTGCAATTTTTGATCCAGTAAACCACTTTTCATCTTTCTTGAGTGAAACATATTCAGAACAAAACACTTCTTACCGAAACCGACGCATGCACACAAGGTGAAACCGTAGGACACGCAATGGGAACGTGCTGATGACGATTTAACGCCATCCAACAGCCCTTAAGTCCATGTGTTAATGTAAAATCAACGGAGAAGTACTGAATTGATCTGCAAGACACACAAAACTCCAGTCATGCATTCCATTTATGAGTCTGGTACAGGTTTTAGCTGCGGGACGTTCCCTCAAATTCATAGCATACAGCTCGTCATACAAGGCTGAGAATGTCGCACATCACAATATACCTTAACGACAGTCATATATATGAAACGTTTCCGAGGAAGCTGTAAATCGTTTCTGAAGAACAACATCTAAGATCACAATTTTATAGGTTGACAGAACAAGTGTGAAAGTCTGAAAGACACACAAGCGCTGCAAATACCATTAGATTCTTTGATGATGTATCTTTCAAATCTCTTTAAGTCTCGAGCATGGCAGTTTATCTGTCCTACAAAGATTTATAACAATTGGATTCTAGTTACATTTACAAAATGCGACTATTAGCAATACACACGACGAAGGCGAGGGCCTTGTTTGAAACAGACAAACGCAAAGCACCAGCGTTTGGTGTCCGAACTGAAACAGTATGCTGCATTAACATCGTGAACAAGAACACTAGATCTCTTTCTCTCTCTCTCTCTCTCTCTCTCTCTCTCTCTCTCTCTCTCTGTCTCCCTCTCTCTCTCTCTCTCTCTCTCTCTCTCTCTCTCTCTCTCTCACACACACACACACACACACACACACACATGTGCGCATGTACACATGCACGCACTCTGTAACTGTCAAGAAATTACTAGAGAAACGTGTACATAAAACTGACAGAACCTAACTACATGCTGTCCCTGACTTGTATAACGTCGCGAGTCAAACCGCTATAGTATTTTATTGCAGTAAGGTACCTTGCAGTGCGGGCTCGTAGCGGAGACAGCCGCTTGTATCTCGTCGTGATTCAGTGGCACCTGTCGCCAGCACGACCGTGGGAAGCGCTACTTGTGTCAGTTCCAGCGACAGGATATCCAAACCCTTAAGAATCCAAACAAACTATGCTAAATCTTATTCAATTTCGAAAAAACTTCATATTTAGTCTTTTGTTATAAAAAAAGCTGGTTCCAAATTTCAGCTTTCTGGCTGGGATACTTTCAAAGTTAGATAAAATTACCAAAAATACCAAAAATCGACTCTAGTAAGATAAAAGTCAGTCTGGATGCATAACAGATTGTTGTTTGCTGTCAGTTGGAATCATTACTGAAGTTTACAAAGTGTTAGGTCAGTATCTTTGAATTTTTATACTTAAATAACGTTCACTATTTATCGTTTTTGTAATATAGAATTAAGTAAGAATTAATATTCCTTTAATAACTATTTGTTTTGTTGTGTAAATAAACGAGAGTAAATGAGAGGGTGTATGTGGAAAATGCGTAAATATTCAATATTATCTCCTGTTAAACATTACTTTACTTGGTCATGGGAAAGTGTGCAACAAGCTGTTGCAACTAAAGCTGTAATTCCCCTTACTTGCTGATGACGTATGTCCAAGTGTGCTTGTTTTTGTAAGAAGGCAGCCAGAATAGTTATTTGTAGAGTAATGTTTTTCTAAAGTTATTTCAAGATTAGTTTACGTTTCGTTTGTTGGAACATTTTATTAATATTTGTTGCATAGAATGACGTAAATGCATCTGTGAATGTTGACTGGCGTGAAACAGTTTAGGCGCGAATATGATCTTGAAAGATTGATCTGATTGGCTGTTCATTTGATCAACCAATCATAGTGAAATCTTTCCCCCACTCTATCAAGCAGTATATGCGCTGTGAGCAACGGCATTGAGCAGTCGTAGTCTCGCTGTTAGACGCGCAGGTCATGTTCAAATGGTTCAAATGGCTCTGAGCACTATGGGACTCAACTGCTGTGGTCATTAGTCCTCTAGAACTTAGAACTACTTAAACCTAGCTAACCTAAAACATCACACACGTCCATGCCCGAGGCAGGATTTGAACCTGCGACCGTAGCGGTAGCGCGGTTCCTGACTGCGCGCCTAGAACCGCGAGCCCACCGCGGCCGGCGCAGGTCATGTTGAATGTGTCCGAAAAAGTTATATGTTAAATGAAGAAGGTACTGTTATTTCGCGTTCGGTTTATATCGCCGTGAAAGCAGATGCATTTATGGACAGATTGTGAATATTTGAGCATTGTGAAGGAATTAGTTGGAAGTGTGAACTCTCGGCCTTTGTGAAGAATTCCGCGTGGCATATTTCGTAATCGTTTACGGGATAGTTGGTGAGCAACTTCTTTTAAAGAAATCCACTGAAAAGGACAGAATGTAAAACTCATGTTGTAGCTGAGTATAAACTGTGAAAAACGCGTAACAATTCGAGTTGAACTTTGGTAC
The DNA here is from genome assembly GCF_023897955.1 of Schistocerca gregaria. Taxonomy (NCBI): domain Eukaryota; kingdom Metazoa; phylum Arthropoda; class Insecta; order Orthoptera; family Acrididae; genus Schistocerca; species Schistocerca gregaria. Next base: position 541,509,720 of record NC_064931.1, read on the forward strand.
ATTTCTGACTGTCTTGCTTGTGTACTAGATGGTTTGAGCTGTGAGATGAGGACAGTATTAAATGTGGGCTGATGGCACCTATTTGGTTTGGCATCTAAAGCAAATAAAGAACTATTTGCCGAATTTTGACATTTTCCTAAGAGATGAAACAATCGCCCTCCACCTGAAAATTGTAATAAGATAATTACATGACATTTAGCTACAGAGTTAATGCGGACTGTGCTAACGTAAGTATTGACGATTTTTTCTTCAATGCTTCTTTTAACATCGTTAGAACAGTATCTACGTTGCAGAGAGATTAGAGCCCACACAGAGGCATACTGACAGTCTTTCCACGAACAGTTCAAGACTGGAATCGAAAGGAGAACCGATAGAGGTACTCAAGGTAACCTGCACCACACGCCGTCAGGTGGCTTGCGGAGTATGGATGTAGATGTAGATGTAGATGTAGACAAGCCAGAGTATACCTTTCAGTTAGGACTGCGGATGTCCTACATCTCAATATAAACTGAAGCAGAAATATCGCAACACCAAGAAGGAGTTGTACGACATAAACGAAAGTTGTTAGTCGTTTTTTACATGTGGAAGATGATGTCTATTCAAATTTGTGCAGGACGCGTAAGAGTGGAGCTAGTAGCAGCACTATTAGAATGCAAATCAGGTTTGCTTTAAAAACACACTGTAACGGTCGAGAGCATTAATTACTTCTAAGATTGGATGTCGTGAGCAGATGCTATTCAAAAACGCCTTTAAGGCGACAAAGACGCCATTATCGACATCATACCGAGTTTGAACGAGGTCGCGTAAGAAGGCTACGAATAGCTGGATGTTCCTTCTACGATATTGCAGCAAAACTTGCCAGGAATGTAACCACTGTATTTGAATTCTGCCAGCGGTGATTATGTACAGTTGTAAGAAGACAGGGTTTCGGAGGACCACGGGGCATAACCGAGAGGGAAGACCATCGTGTTTGGCGTCCGTCTCTGGTACATGGTGCTGCAGCAACAGTTTGAGCAGCGGTTGGCGCCGAGTGACACAACGAACTATTACGAGTCCGTTATTCCAAGGACAGCTGCGAGTAAAACGGCCAGTAGCGTGCGTTCCGCTGACCCAAAACCTCCAACATTTCCGACTTCAGAGGTGTCAAGAGAGAACTCGTTGGAGGGAATGGTGGAGGTCTGCAGCATTTTCTGATTAAAGCCGGTCTGCCATGCTACCAGTGATGGTTGTGTTATAGTTAGGAGGCAAATTGAGGGCTTGCAACCAACCTGTCTGAATAATAGATTCACTGGACCTACACCTGGAGTTATAGTCTGGGATGCGATTTCATATGACAGCAGGAACACTATCGTGGTTGTTCCACACACCCCGACTGCAAATTTGTACGTCAATCTGGTGAATCAACCTGTTATGCTACCATTCACGAATGGCATTCCAAGGGATGTTTTACAACAGTATAACGCTCGCCCACATGCCACTGTTTAAATCGAGCATGCTCTGAAAAGCGTCAACATATAGCCTTGGCCCTTCGGTTACCAGATCTGTCTCCAATTGAGCACATATGAGAGAAAATCAGAAGACAACTACAGTGTCATCCACAAACAACATTAACTGTCCCTGTATTGACTGACCAAGTGAAAAAGGTGTATTATATTTATATATGTTCCTGACTCAAGAGTATATTGTTTTAAATTTCACAGTGCTAAACTGATTATAGTTTTACTGTATCACTCATTTTAAAAATTATCTATACCCACAAACGAAATTTTCTTTTCATTAAAAAATAAACAATTTAATAGTTTTTCTGTTTATAAATAAGATCTACCAAATCATGTTTCTCTAAACACACGAAAAAAATTGTAATTAAAAAAAAATTTAAAAATCGAACAAATTTTTTCTGTATAAATAACTTCTATCAAAACTCATCTGACTGTAGAAGTGAACAAAATTTTCATTTGAGTTCAAAAATAAAAATTTAATAAATTTTTAATTTTTATATATACTTTTTGTTGTTGTTGTGGTCTTCAGTCCTGAGACTGATTTGATGCAGCTCTCCATGCTACTCTATCTTGCGCAAGCTTCTTCATCTCCCAGTACATACTGCAGCCTACATCCCTCTGAATCTGCTTAGTGTATTCATCACTTGGTCTCCCTCTACGATTTTTACCCGCCACACTGCCCTCCAATACCAAATTGGTGATCCCTTGATGCCTCAGAACATGTCCTACCAACCAATCCCTTCTTCTAGTCCAGTTGTGCCACAAACTCCTCTTCCTATTCATTACCTCCTTATTAGTTATGTGATCTACCCATCTAATCTTCAGCATTCTTCTGTAGCACCACATTTCGAAAGCTTCTATTCTCTTCTTGTCCAAACTACTTATCATCCATGTTTCACTTCCATACATGGCTACACTCCATAGGTATACTTTCAGAAACGACTTCCTGGCACTTAAATCTATACTCGATGTTAACAAATTTCTCTTCATCAGAAACGCTTTCCCTGCCATTGCCAGTCTACATTTTATATCCTCTCTACTTCGACCATCATCAGTTATTTTGCTTCCCAAATAGCAAAACTCCTTTACTACTTTAAGAGTCTCATTTCCTAATCTAACTCCCTCAGCATCACCTGACTTAATTCGACTACATTCCATTATCCTTGTTTTGCTTCTGTTGATGTTCATCTTATATCCTCCTTTCAAGGCACTGTCCATTCCATTCAGCTGCTCTTCCAAGTCCTTTGCTGTCTCTGACAGAATTACAATGTCATCGGCGAACCTCTAAATTTTTATTTATTCTCCATGGATTTTAATACCTACTATGAATTTTTCTTATCTTTCTTTTACTTCTTGCTCAATATACAGATTGAACAACACCGAGGAGAGGCTACAACCCTGTCTCACTCCCTTCCCAACCGATGCTTCCCTTTCATGTCCCTCAACTCTTATAACTGCAATCTGGTTTCTGTACAAATTATAAATAGTCTTTCGCTCCCTGTATTTTACCCATGCCATCTTCAGAATTCCAGTCACAAACTCAAAGAGCATTTTAATTGAACACGTTTTAAAAATTTAAAATACAGTTTTCTGTATATAAATAAAAAATAAAAAATTATATTCCAAAGCATAACTACTAGAAATCTTAGAAAATTACTGTAAAGGAAAACTAGTATTATTATTGTTTCAGTTAGAAAATTATTGTAAAGGGAAAGGTTATTCAAATGTAATGAGACAAGCTCAGTTAGAATTCATTGATTAATTTAATATGAAAGAAGTGAATAAGAGAGAACTAAGATATAAAACTATAAAAGAACTTAAAAAACTTATTCTAAACCTAATAGAGAAATAATAACCGATGTTATTGAAACTCCTGTTGACAATATTAATAATAATGATAATAATAGAATAAGAAGTCTATAAGGGATTTATATAAAACCTGTAAATGGAAAAAATTTTAAAAAATATACTAAATTTAGTAAACAACAATTACTCACTCTTTTCAAAAGAATTTTGTACAATATTAATAATAATGATAATGATTTGAACGAAAAATCTTTAAAAGCTATTTATATAATCTGTAAAACGAAAAACTTAGTTAATTATTCTAACCTTAATAAATCACTATCAAACTATATTAACAATAGATCTGAGGGTAGTAATAATATCATTAGTGAAAAGACAGAAAATTATTTTCAAAACCTTCTATTTGATAAATATCAAGAAATAAAACAAAAAACCTAACAGAAAAATTTTCAGGTTACAAGTTTCTAGAAGATGTCGAGTTTTTAAAACAACTAAATGACTAAATAGAAACCTGCTTTTAAATCTGGAATAAAAGCTTACATAATTTATAATAATCATAATATTGTTAAACCGAAGAATTTCTTGGTCAAAATAAAGAAGTGGTAATCAGTAAATTAAAGGATTTTTTAATACAAAGAAAATCGTTTACAGTTAACATGACATTTTATTGAAGTTTCAGAAGACTAAATACAAGATTTAGTTTAAAACAAATAACAAAGTTTTATAAATAACAACTAATTTCAATAAATATTTATCCTGCAGCTGTTTGAATGTTATCATATACCATGAAGATTTTTAACAGTTGCTGCCTCAGCCATGTTTAAAATTTTGAAATCCAAAGAAAAAAACTGCCTGGTCCTTACTTTTTTATTAATAATTTACCATTAAGTGTGCATACACACAATCAAAACTTTTTTCTTCTAATATCGAATTACCAAAAAGCAATTAATGATAAGAATACAGAGGAGAAATGTTTTCTTTATTCAATAAAATCACCTTCTTGTCCAGCAAAAGATCATGATTAAAGGGTTAATAAGTATAAAATATAGGAAGTAGAAGAAATTTTTGAAAATTTTCAATTAACAGATATCGCAAAATTTGGGAAGAAATCAAATATGTTAATTAATATTTACACTTTCAAAGAAAAATGTGTTGTATATCCACTTTATCATACAAAAATAAACAACAAACCTGTCAATGTCCTTTTAATTCGAGACACAAATTACTGTTAGATGAAAAATTAGTGAGATTAGTTATATCACAAGCAACTAAATATACAGAAAAAACTTGTCCTTATGATAGATGGTTAAGATTTTTTAATCACAAGAAAAATTGTACAATCATGAAAACAGTTGTAGAGAACATAAAGAAGTAAAAATAGAAATGTAAGAAAAAAGTGAAGAAATTAAATTTAAATATTATAATCATTGATTATAAGTACCTACTATGCTGATCTAAAATGTTTATTAGAGACACTAACAGTTCGGAACCAAATCCTGAAAAAATTTATATGAATAAATGTCAAAAACATATACCACTCTCGTTTAGTTGTTATGTCATATATTGTAATGATGATTATTAATCACCTGTAAAGTATACTGCAATGATGCAGCAGGAGATTCGTTGAAATACTAAAAAAGAATGTGGTAAAATAAAGGAAATGTATGACTGAAATGAAAAATGATAATGACTTAAGAAGATATTAATATATTTTCAAAATTCAGAAACTTGTGTTATTTCTGAAAAACAATTTACTCTTCATTTAAAAAGGAAAAGATCATTGTCATGTAACAGGGAAATATCGAGGAGCAGCATATGAATGTATAGAAACCCAAATTTTATTCCAGTTTGTATTTATAATTCAACTAAGTTTGATGTTTATTTCTTTATCAAAGAATTAGTGATTGATAGTTAAAATATTGATACAATTCCAGATCATGAACTCATATGTATTTTTTTTAGGAAAACTACTGAAACCGATTAGGTTAAACATTTTTGTATACTTTTAAATTAGGTCATCAAGAATTGATAAATTGTCTTCTATTCCTAGGAATGATCTACTTTTAAAACTTTTGCAGTAAATGATGAAGGTATATTTAAATAAACCAAAAATGATGTCAAGGATTTCAATAAATATTTATCCTGCAACTGTTTGGCTGTTACCATACATCGTGAAGTCTTAACAGTTTCTGTTTAAAATTTTGAAATATTCGAAGAAACGTTAAAATAGTCAAAGATGAACAGCGAAATGAAATGTTTATCGATATGACTATATGAATTCGAACAAAACTTAAAAGAAACAAAACAACCAAAAAAAGAACTTTTTAATCGATACTCAATAAATCGAGTACTTCTAATGCAGATTATATATGTGCAAAACTAGCTTAGAAAATGTTCAATGCTAAAATTTTAAATGAAATTAACCTTGAAAAATTGTTCCAGCTCGGTACTTTATTGCACCAGGATTATCTCGGCACTCTATATTAAAAATGACAAATATGTGAATAGGTTTATTAAACCTTTATGACATGATTAAGTTTACTGATATCTAAGAAAGTAAAAAACTTTGTAATATGACAATTAACTATGATTCCTTCTTAATACTTTATCATAATATGGTAATTTTTTATATGATTATGCAAGAAAATTTTCAATAGACATAATCTACATTTCGATAATAGTATCTTTAGGTCTTTTCAATCATCTATGTTTAGGAGATTGTTGAAATTGTTTTTAACAATTTTGACAAGTAAATATGTCTTTTTCATAGTGTTTTTATGGGTTCTAAATAATTTTCTCTGTAATGTCATCATTGCTTTTTTATAATCAGTTTTTGAAGGTGTATTCTGTGTTGTCATTTTTATTTCGTAATTAATTTGATTTTCATGTTCATACAATGAGCAACTCATTGCATTATACCTTCTGTCTGTAAAAAAAATGAAACTTAAAAAATTATAATTTAATAATTTAATTATAAACAACTATATTCAAATTTAGATCTTAAAAATTTGTAAGTAACAGCTATCAATAATTAATAATTATTGATTAAAATATAACTTTTTAAACAAAAAAATGCTGATGAAACATTAGAATACCAAGATACTGACAAATCAATTAGAAATAAGGTAGATAATAACGATAAAATAAAGTATGAAAATTATTTGGAACAGTATGTGTTAAAAACTATGAGAATTTAAATGTGTCCTATTTGGATAGGTTATAGGCAAATGAAAAACCATCAAAACTTGTTAATGAACCAGTTCATATTTTTTATTTTAAAATAGAAAGAAAAAGCGAAAAATTTAAAAATGGGTTGCCCATGATGTTTTACCATCAATTCGAAGACATGGATAATATAACATAAAAAATCTAAAACAACTCTACCAAAGACTTTAAACCATTTGGATGAGCAACACAAAAGGATGACAACTGAATGAAAAATTTCTATATAATTTATGTGGAAGGAGTGAACGAACAGACAAACTATGAAGAATCTTCAAGAATTTAATATGTACCTAATTCAATAAATTTATTTCAAAGAACAAACAAATGATTGGCTAGTAGCCTCTTATGGAAATTATTTCAATATTTTGGGTACATTATTCACAAGGACAACTGTATGATGATATAATTAATCTCAGTAATAGTTGAATTTACCCAACAATATCTATTATAAAGTAATTTTATTTTTATTGCCTAACTGCTGTGTGCCTTATCAAAACACTATCATTAAACATATGGTTTATTATCATATTTTTAAAAACTTTTTCAACTAGATAAACATCTGAATATTTTCAATAGTTTATTTTACCAAAAATTTCTTTTATCTCTTCACCACTTAAATCTTCTAATTTATATGTGACTGGGTTGGAATGAGTAACAACTTCAATTTGAAAACCTTCAGTGGACAATTTAAAGCACATCATTTTTAATATACACCTTTAAGTTTACGGATTCTGCCTTTATCCACAATTTTACATATACATTCAATGTCTAACTAATTTATTACATAAAAACTTAATGTCTACTTGATTTTCTGTGTTCACATCTTATCGTTCCATTATTGTTGTTGAATGTATTGTGTTATTATATTGACCAGCTAGATTCCCATTTATAATACCTTGAAAACTAGATTTCTTCCATATTTTCTTTTTCTTTAGGTGTTCTATTAATTCTTTCAACAACATATTCTTTTAATTCACTAAAAGTAAAATGACAGTTAATATTATATTTTATCATCAGTTTGTGAAAATGTTTATTATAAATTCTATGTGATTGTCTGTTTTGGTGATGACTTTTTAAATATTTTTTCAAAAGAATCAAAAATATTTTATCTGAAACTGGAATAGCCCAAGCAAATTTTGGGAAAAGGTGAATGACAGTTACTAAATATTTAAACCTTTATTTCTTACTAAAATTCCCTACAATTTACTAGCATCCATTTGGACTAAATCACATTGATAAAAATCATTAATTCTGAAAAAATAGGATTTTGATTTTAAATACTTTTACATTGGTTTATATAGTTTATTAATAATTTCTTCACGATTATTTAGAACAAGTCTTCAAAATACGTTTCACAATTTTAGTTTTTTTAGTTCAATGAACTGAACTAATCGCTTCAATTCTTTGTCTAGCACTTTTAGTACTTGCATTTTGAGGATAAATTGTTTCAGTAACTTTGTGCACTTCGAACAATAGATATGATAATCATGAAGGGCCTTATGAGCATCTATTTTAATAGATTAAAAATTACATCTTTATTTTTCTAATCAATCATCGTCATTCAAAAATTCACCAACTAAAATTACTTTCTACATCTACCAAATCCATTAAGAAATAACTTTTTTTGTATTTTCACCAATGACAAAAAAATTTTAAGAATAAAAGTGTACTCGATGAAATTACTTATTTTAGTTCATTCCATTGAATAACGTAAATTCTATTATTTATTTAACACAGATTTTATTTGGACCATTCCTTATTTTATGTAATGTGTTAAGTCTGCTTTTGAAAAGTAATTTGAAACATATTTCTCTCTTTTTTTTTGGAGAGTAAATAGATTAGTTTTTATTAAATTGTTTAATCTTTTCACTAAAATATGTTTTATTAACATGATTATTGAACTGTTTTAAAATACTTTTTTTTATTTTCGTAAACTCTGCTTGTTAACCAAAGCCCATTTATCGATTGGATTTTTCACATTCACTAATTTTCTACCTAGAAAATTAATGTATCTAGTACTTGAATTATAAATGCTGCATAAGTCTTTTCTACAGATGGATGAATAATAGTATATCAGCTAATTTTGTTCCTGAGGGCTTTTATTTTCTAAATTCTGAATCTTGGTCATTCAGCTCTAATAATTGGATATCTGTTTTTATTCTAATGACTCTAATGGCAGTTTTATTTTTTAATAAATTAGTAGATTTGTTGATGACTGAATACCATATGTCCTATTTCTAATTTCTGATTGAAAATATTTTAATTTTGAAGGTATTTCTTTATCACCTCATTAACATTACAAAAATGTTTGGATATAAATTTTGAAAACATGCATTTTTCTAATTATCCACAATTTTTAAGATTTAACTTTACCCAAAAAATTATATTTAAGATATATTGAAATTTTTAATTATCTGGCAATCATTTTAAAACGATTTCTCTCAAATATCACAAATATCTTCGATAAATTTCTGTATTCTTCGGAAATTATAAAACAAGTTTTTGTCAAACTTTAGAATAACAAATACAATCGGTACCAAAATGATAAGATGTACATAAATTAACTGTTCCACATTCTGTAATTTTTGAGTTACTAGGTAATTTGTCAACGATGATTTAACTAAAGAAATGTTCAATTTTTAATTCACTATTTTTTCTAGATTATTACATAAAGATATTATTAATTAAAGACATTATATATTTAGATTATTTCTTTGATATTTTATTTTACTTTTTTCAGTCATTTTCGCTTATTTTCCATTATTACATTGCGTCTTTTTGTTATTGTAATTGTTTTTTATTTTTTTCTGTTTGTCATGAACTAATTTTGCGATTCCTGCACCACCTGCTAATGAACCAATTGCAGATAAAGCTGCTAGTAAAATTGGTAAAAATCCTACTTCATGTTTTGTTAATCGAGAGTCACCTTTCTTTTGTCAATATATATTCAATCACCTTTTTCACAAGAAGAGTAAATAATGTAATAAGCAAATTTCCAATAATCTTTGATCTCTCATTCTTTTTTGAATATTAGTTAAAAAACTATCAATATTATTGAATTGTTCATTACTTTATTTATATTTAATCAATTTTGGTTTTGTTTTACAATTTAAAGTAAAGTATAATCAGTACTAAAGCGATTAACTTCTCACGGTTGGGATTCACAGTCATATAATATTTCTTAAAAGACATCATAGTCGCCATTGACTGTATAAAGTATTTATTGTTACTATTGCAATTTCGGACTTATGGCCATTTTCAAGTAATACTGCGAAGTTACATTCTGTCAGAATAAAAAACTATCTGACATGAGTACATGTCATCAAAATGCAGCCATTTCACTATGAGAGTCCCACACGATCCTATGACTAAGACACTTATTATATCATAGTATTTTGTTAAATATATACTGTTCAGTTGGTAAACGTTTAACACATTTATTTTTTTTATTTTTTTCTGGTATTTTTATTTTTGGTTTTTAGTCATTTATTTACATAATTGTTATTAATAATAAATGCTGCATCGATGTGAATTTAGTGATCATGTATCTTTTCCTAAAAAGAGATTAACTACATAAGAAGCTTATAAAAACGATATACTAGTTGGCTTTTTAGTCAAATTTTTTAAATCGAAATATTACATCAAAAAATAATAAACTGTTGTGGTAAAGAAATTATAGTAATTCCTGTTGGCCGATTTAGTTAGAAAAATTTGAAAAAATTTATTCATTCAAACGAATACAAAATATGCTTACAAAGAAGATAAAATTTTAAACAGAGTTATTATTGAAAGAGACATAAAAGTATTTATGAATGAAGGAGATAGTATTGGACAAATTTTATATTTTAATAAACAAATTATTGAATCCAATCGAAAACAGTCGGTAATAATTTACTGGCAACAATACTACTTTCAGTAATTTATATAAATTTAATTAAGCTAATGGTATATTTGTAGTATATACTGATCATTATCATAGAGGGAACTGTTATTATTGCTACATTTAAATCAGGTATTAATTTTGGATAAGAAATAATTTATAAACCAAATTATCCAATATATATATATATCAATTTTTCACCTATTAAGAATTTAGTAATTACTGCAACAGATGAAAACGACTATTTGGCTGACTTCAGTGGTTCCATTGTTACAGTTATTTTTAATTTCACTTAATTAATATTTCTTAATAAATCATGAACAAAATCGAGATTTTCACAGTTCATGAAAAAACTAAGAATTACCTAAATATTCCAAACAAAGAAGCAGTATTTAATATTAATATTTGGTATGGATGGATTCATCGAAATCATGCAGATTTATTCATTTCATTTGATGTTATTCATGCAGCTCAGACAGATTTTTCAGTATATGGTGGTAAATCAAATGTTAAAATAACTGTTAAATATGTATTTCTATTGTTTGACGTTATTACAATTAAAAAAGTAAAGAATATATAATCTGGAACAGAACATCCATTTATTTCTTCATCAGTTATTATTCGATATAATGTGTCTGTAACAAATGAGCCAACTATGGAAGGTCACATCGTTAACAACGGTAAAATCGAAAAAATCAAAATGAAGTACTTCCTCCATTAGAATTATTTTGCAGATTTTTCTTAACAGTTTCAAAGTAATAATTTGGGGAGGAGATTCACAGTAATTTTCACTTGGGGTTCAAGTTCTGAAGAATCTATTCTTAGGTATTCTATTCTTAGGCAGTTCCAAAAGAAGGTAAAATTGTTTTAAAATTATGGAAATACATGTCCATTTGTTAAATAAGAATCAGAATATTCATTTGAATTAGAACAAAAATGACTAAAAAGTATGAAAATTCAAATTTATTTCTTTGAACCACAGACCACAGAGTTTGCAGGATTGAATGGAAAAAGAATTTTTGATATTAGATATTACTAATTTTTATAGTTGTGCAGAATTTGATATGCCGTACTTTATTTTCGGTGTTTCTCAAATAACACACAAAAATTATTAATTAACTGATTCTTCTTTATTCCATCCTGTTAAACTGCAAAATATCTATGTAAAGAAATTAGGAAATGAAATTTTTAATCGAGGATTATGAAATCTTGATCCGCCAAATAACCTTTAAAAACATATAATACTTTTCATGATTTTAAAACAATAACACACTTGAATAATGATGTAAATTTAAGTCAATTCGATTTCATTCAAAATTATCCTGTCTGTGCCATAAATAAGATTAGATGAATGAAGAATTTAACCACTCAAGAAACAACACTGAAATTATGAGTAACTTTTCATGGAAACATGCTGACTTATACAATTCATATGAAATTATGGATAGTAAAAAGAAGAATTTAACTTATGTTTCACAACAAAGAAAAATGTAAATTTGTAAGCTGGAAAATTTATATTTTAAAAAATTAAATTTTTTTTCACTGTGTAGAGACGACTGACATAATGAAAATGTGCCAAAGTACTTCTAAATTATGTCTGATAAACTGTAAAGGTTCCTTCACAGGAAAATGTCCAATAATTGTTCATACAGCGGTGTGGGTTTCTGTGGCTCAGTTGGTAGAGTACTAGTGGTTGTAGTACTATTAGTAGTAGAAGATTCATAGAGTATATTCTATGGTCGATTCAGTAAGGTAGGTCCATATTAGAGATATCATTATGTTCCCAAGTAGCTGTAGTAGTAGTTTCATAACCAAGGATTTTCACCCAGCTATATCACACTGACCCACACAATCTTGAAGATCGACTATTATTTTTTTAATGAACACCGGTTTTCACTGTAGGTATGCCTTGGTGTTATGTAAAATTGATATTGATGCTGAGCTAACAATAAATGGAAACCATTCTTCTTAAAAACGGGATGTGATATAATGTCCGAGATAGCATTTTAAGTGATTCCTCACATAAATTATAAGCATTTTAAGTTTTACATAGGACATCTAACATTTCCAGCAGATTTCTATCCACCACACAACCAGGCTTACAAACCACAATGAATATATTGAAGTAGCATGCAGAACTGTTTCTAGACAAGCTCCATGATGAACACAATTCTTTCCAGACTTTGAGTTTACACTATCTCCAATGTCTACATCACTAGTGTCGCATAGTGCACCAGTGAATGTAGTGTTACTCTCTCCAACGTTAAATGTGTTATTCTACTGTTGTCATCAGATCGAGAGTTCAAGGTAACGTTAATTTATAAAAATCCGCAATTTTTTGACATGAAAATAGTGCTTTCAGATATTTATTAATATCAATTACACAGGAATTCAACACAAATTTCCTTGGAAATTTGTGGTAAGATCTTATTGGACCAAAGTGCTGAGGTCATCGATCCCGAACCTTAAACACTATTTAGTCTAACTTAAACTAAGTTACGCTAAGAACAACACACACACCCATGCCCTAGGGAAGATTAGAACCTCCAACGGAGAGAGTTCAGCCCAAATAACTGTGATATTCAACTCTCAAATGCTGACTGTGTTCCTGTATTACAGTGTGCAAGAACTACACGAGAACAGTGAAAACATACATCAACAATGGGAATACCATACAGTGCTCTCACTTTCAGCAGCCTGGCACATGTCAGCAAAAATACCCAATGTGTGATAGCCATACATAAATAGATTTTATGGAATTCCCTGGTAAAGCCTCATGGAGTTCACACATCAGAGCATTTCAGAATAAGTCTCTGTCATGAATTTCTAACATGTTATTTAAGTGTCACATTTCAGCACTGTAAACTACTGGGCACAGAACTGTATTTCCATGGCGTCACCATACTGGTATTAGCTTGGATATTTCTTAGTTTAGAATTCAAGATGGTGATCCATGACGTCTTTCACGACATCAGAATCTACGATGACTTGTCTTTCACGACATCAGAATCTACGATGACTTACCTGGGACCTTGAGTGCAGCCTGCAACATTGTCAGCCCAAAATAACTCTTCCATTCGCTATGGCACTGTAGTCCTCTACCTGCACAACTCAGCCTCAGCAACCAAGCTCACTACCCACCAAGCGAACCTACCACTTGTGTTCTGTATACCACAGTGAAAGGTTTATCATCATTATGAAACGTCTACAGACCTCAAGGCAGAAAAAAATTACTCCTACAATTGATTGTAAGTATTAAACCATCCCTCTCTCACAACTTTTATTATTCGTTATGTGTGTGTATGTGTGTGCTTTTCATGGTTTTCTTTTATTTCACCCTCAGCACAACAGCTTCTTGAAATAACCAGTGCAGTGCTTGATGCATTTAAGCAGTAGCAGGAATCAAGTCAGCTCACACACTGACTCCATGATGCAGTGCCCGGTATATCACAGCAGGACACAAAATTGCTTCCTGACTTCGAACTTCCAATACATCCAACATATAAACAGATCGTTGAGCTACCAGTATTTCATAGTGCGCCTGATACATCTGAGCAGAAATCAATTCAGCAAGCGGAATTGTCTCCAGACTTCCAGTTTCCACTATTACCAAAGTCTGAACCTCTCATCAAGCCACTAGCATAGTGCAATGCAACCATTAAAGTGGTATTATTCACTTACACGTCAGAACATTTCAGAGGAAGTCTTTCCTACGAATTTCTACACAAACTGAGCTTCACTACACAGTATGTACGATGGGCTCTGAGCACTATGGGACTTAACCAGTACGTACGATACATCTGCATCGTCACTACCTGCCGTTGCTAGTGCCTTATGTTCATATTTGTTTTTATTTGTGTATCCTACGATGTTAAACCTAATTTTAAAACATTAAAATAAATGAGTATTTATCTCTCTAACCTGCTTTTCTTTTCATCAAAAACCCTCTAATATGTTCATTAAAGTATATTTAATATTACTGACATACAAATTTAAACAAATTTTTTTTACATTTTCAGCAATCTAGACAAAGATGTAAGGAGGAACTGGAAACATTTACCTATGGACATAAGTACATAGAACAACTGTAGCTCAAGTTCAGGTGAGTAGTTGTCCATGTAGAGGATACATCGTGGTCATCCATGCACAAGATATATCTTCACATCACCTCATGGATGGCATTTCATTTAGGTGAAGCCTGAGGCATCGTTATTGTTAACAACAATTTAATGATATAAAATTTATTAAATATACTTCTGAAAGGCAGAAGAAAAGAAAAAGAAAGGGCGATACACGGCTTTAACACTCCAATGTCGATGATACACTACAAACTGGTGAACAACATTGCAAAAATATACACACATGAAAAAAGTTTTGCATCACCTCGGTTCCGAGAGTTCTGGAACCTATACAGAAAACTGGAATAGAGATCAACATAAACAACATTTCCAGCCTTTTTATTGTTCATGAAAACAACACATAGCATTGCAGCGAGACCTTCAGAGGTGGTGATCCAGATTGCTGTACACACTTGTGCCTCTACTACGCAGTAGCACGTCCTCTTGCATTGATGCATGCCTGTATTCGTCGTGGCATACTGTCCACAAGTTTATTAAGGCACTGTTATTCCAGGTTGTCCCAATCCTCAGCGGCGATCCGGCGTAGGTCCCTCAGAGTCGCTGGTGGGTCATGTCGTCCATAAACAGCTCTTTTCAATTTATCCCAGTCGAGTGGTGTCGTTATCCTGGAGGACGTCATTCACAAGATGTGCACGACGGGGGCGCAAATTGTCATCCATTAAGACGAATTCCTCCCCCAATATCCTGCCGATATGGTTGCACTATCGGTTGGAGGATGGCATTCACGTATTGTACAGCCGTTACTACGCCTTCCATGACCACCAGCGGCGTACGTCGGCCCTACATAATGCCACATCAAAACATCAGGGAACCTCCATCTTGTTGCACTCGGTGGACAGTGAGTCTAAAGCGTTCAGCCTGAGCGTGTTGCCTCCAAACACGTATCCGACGATTGTCTGGTTGAAGGCGTATGCCACACTCATCGGTGAAGAGAACGTGATGCCAATTCTGAGCAGTCCCTTCAGCACGTTGTTGGGCCCGTCTGTACCGCGCTGCATGGTATCGTGTTTGCAAAGATGGACCTCGCCATGGACGTCGGGAGTGAAGTTGCACATCGTGCAGTCTATTGCTCACAGTTTGAGTCGTAGCACGACGTCCTGTGGCTGCACGAAAAGTATTATTCAACATAGAGGCTTTGCTGTCAGGGTTCCTCCGAGCCATAATCGGTAGGGATTCGTGGAGCCCTTCCTGACACAAAGTAACAATGCGGACGCGATCGAACCACGGTATTGACCGTCTAGGCATGGCTGAAATACGAACAACACGAGCCGTGTATCTCCTTTCTGGTGGAATGACTAGAACTGATCGGCTGCCGGACCCCCTCCGTCTAATAGGTGCTGCTCATTTGAGCGTGTTTAGTTACATCTCTGAACAAAGGGAATGTGTGTGTGATACAATATCCACAGTCAATGTCTGTCTTCAGGAGTTCTGGGAACTGGGGAGATGCAAAAATATTTTGATGTGGGTATTACACATGAAGCGCGAGATTTACTTCACTCTGTTTACATATGTCACTCTTCATACTTAACGTCTTTTTGTACTGCTGTTTACAAGTACTATATCATCTTTGATGATGATAGTCAGCAATTTCCTCATGATGACTTTGTAAGCCAAAAACTGCTAAAGTACTGCAGAACATCCAGAACGTTAGGATTTTGATTTATAAATTTAGTACTCCATTTCAGCGTCGGTTTAATGATACAATGTTATTATCAATGCTGTGGAAAATAGTTCCTTTTCCTTATTCTTGTTGCTTACCACGCTTCCTAGAACGGTCCGTTACAATTAGGAATAGTAGATTAAGAATGGATACTATAGTATCACATCACCCCTAAAGGCAGCAGAAACCTCTCCGTTCAGTTTCGTGGAGTTAATTTATTATTTTTCCGCCATGTACGTCTGCGAAATTCGATCAGGTCTGCTTATTGTGAGCACAGATCTTAGCTGACGCATTTACATTTAGTTTTTACAAGCTTTAACTGCAGTACACTTAACAAAACCTGTAATTGTCGAGCTGCATCATGAAGTAGTTCGGACGTATTCCTAGCGCCGTACAGGTGGTGGTGTTTGAGCGCCATATTGAAGCTGAGCAATTATTATAAACAACAAAAAAACCGATCAACAACGCCCACCGGTAAAAAATACGTAATTTGCAGAAATATTCTCTGAATAGTCGATATAATGTAAGCTGCTGCTCTCCGCGAGTCTATAAAAGAAAAACGGTGAGTATAATTTAATACACACGAGCGCGTGACAACTCATGCTCTAGAAGGCCTTACGTGATGTGCTAATTCTCATGCGTTCATCCGCAGATGCCTTCTTCGCTTAAAAATACACGTTCTATACGTTTTTAGGTATTTAACTGAGTTAGTACCAGACCTAACAGAAATTTAATACGAGCGTGTGACCCGACAATTTGCAGTAAAAATATTCCAGTTGTATTTTGTACCGGCTTTCTATTTAGCTTTCCTTCGTTCTGAATTAGTTTGTGTGTGTAAGAAATATGTTGTTTCCTGTGCTCTAAATGTCTATAGCCGGCGTTATACAGATGACAGTTATCAGGGAAGACATTCTATGCCCCACTACTGCTATATCTTTATTGTGACAAATTTTCCCCGTCGGAGATTTGGAGCTGGACTGGTGGATAGGTCTGTGTATACCGTCGAACTACTCAGTGTTAGTTAAAATAATTAATAAACGTTATAACATTAATAAAACAAGATAATGACGATGAAATATAGGACATGATGTTGGCGATGAGCAATCTTTTTGTTTTGTTGAATGGATGATGACAGGGTGTCCTGGTAGTGCTAGGTTCGATTGTAATGGATATTATAGTACAAGTTTGGAGTATGTGTGGGAAAGAACTAATGGATGGGCTGCAGGTGTTGGGAGACAGGTAGTAACGCAGCTATACAGGTGACAGAAGGTAGTCGGATACGCAACGCAGTTCGTAATGCTTATCGTTCTATATCGAGAGGAAGAGGTCAAACGTATGAGGCAGAGAGGTTCATGCTACATTTTCATAGGTATGGATGGGCCGTGTGAGGGTCTTGCATGTATAGGTGACGGAATAG
Source organism: Schistocerca gregaria (assembly GCF_023897955.1). NCBI lineage: Eukaryota > Metazoa > Arthropoda > Insecta > Orthoptera > Acrididae > Schistocerca > Schistocerca gregaria. Next base: position 541,527,346 of record NC_064931.1, read on the forward strand.
GATCTAGTTCCCCATGTTTGTCAGGGAGTTGGTTTTAGTCTATTGTGGGCTTTCCTTGTATGGTTGGTAGCTGGGGATGAAAGGATAGGCGCTGATGACCTCGCCATTGAGAGGTATTTTATCGCTTTAAGCAGGTGGATTGGACATTCGTGAATTCTGTGGTTGAGGTGTCAGGGACGAAATGTTTGGGTGATATTTTCCTGAGTTTTTGCAGGTTGTGAACACGTACCCCTGGTTACATCAGGTGGAGCAGTTGTGAGTCAGAGACTGGTGAGGGGGGGGGGGGGGGGGGGGGGGGGAGATTGGAGGATCCGCAACTTATTAAAAACCATCATATTTAGACTAAACAGCGGGAGGAGTCAAGTTAAACTTCTTTTAAAAAATTTTTGAACATATGAAACCGTTTTGCTTTCTTTTATTAACGAAGGAGTCGAACTAGCTGCGTTTGCTAGCACACGGATTATCGCGATAGGGCGTAACAAAGTGATGAACCTGGCGTGAAAATTGAGTACCAGTGGCGACCTGAGCTAGCCATTTCGCCAAGGAGAAAGTGAGCGTGACAATAATTAAGTGAGCCTGACAATAATTAAGTTACAGATTGTTATAGCTGGGCGTTTGATCATTTATGGTGACATGCCCTATTCAAAAGGCTGTAACAAATAGTCTGTCCCACGTGTCTCTATAACAGCTTGCGAGATTATTGTAGAAACAGGCAGGTGCAATTAGAATATTCCGGAAAGAAAATTGTGGAAAACATCACCAAAGACGGTCCACTGGGTTTTGTTTTGAGATCCTGAGTTCTGTAAGCCGTTGTTCCATTTAAACCCATTACTACTGTTGTGAAACAGTTTTTTGTTTTAAACCAAATTTACTGAACCGTTTTAAACCATTGGCACACGTCTACTTGTGATTTGAAATATAGAACGGGAGTGTACAAAATTTGTGTTTTCAGAACAGTACACGAATATTTTGCATCACATACTGTACTTAGTTTATAATGGAAGAAATTATAGCTGTACATCGAGTTCTTGAAGGATCGATATGTTCTAAGGCTTGCACGAACAGTGCATCGATAACACTGAATTTCTAAAAGATTACCTTTACTACTCGACTGTTGGAATAATGAGTGGAGCTGCACTTGCTTACTTAACCAATGAAAATCATGCTCGGAAACACAGATAAAACAGTGATTTCACCACAGAGTACTCGCCTCCGGAGTTGCATCGTTACAGTCAAATGGATATTTATTTATATATTTGCAATTTTCTTTTAGTCTGTTATGAAGATACAAGAACAGAGCAAATGTTGCACATGAGTTGGCGTGAAAATAGCACATAACATTTTAACGTAATTTTAATTGTCTTGGTATAACTAAGCATGACGGTGTTTAAGAAGGGAAAATCACCATATAGAATAAATTCATAATAATTTTTAAAGGAAAGAAAAAAAGGTTCTAAATACTACCACTTGGCCATATGGATCGCAGATAGAAGTTCATCTAGAATCGAGGAGGTACATGCTATTGTTCTATTATACCACGCTGCACTGCAAGATCGCCAATATTGTAATTTAAATTTCTGGACTACGCTTGTGAACATGCTATTGTTCTATTATACCATGCTGCACAGCAAAATCGCCAATTTTGTAATTTAAAATTCTGGACTACGCTTGTGTGCAGTACTACACTACACTACTGTACTTGATATCAGAAATAAGCCAGATTGCTCATTTTTGTGGATAGTTAACCCCGATACGCTGCAGCCTAATCTCCTCACTACTTCCTGGAGGTTGTTGTAGGTGGATGTGTCGTGGTGCTTTTCGTTGTCACGATATATGGCATCTTCTTGTTTCTTTCTCAGCTACCTAGGCTTGCAGGTAATAAGATGATATTTTAGCTGTTAGCGAGTGTAGCCTATCTCACAGTTCTTCGTTCGTTATTATATTATAGACCGTTATATTAACAAAGACGTTGCTATCCTGGTCTGTAATGCACACATCATTGCATCACACCGGTTCCCAGTACTCCTGAAGATAGACGTTGATTGTGGATATAGTATCAGACACACAGTCCCTTTGACTGTTCAGAGATGTCACTAAACCCACCCACAGATGTAAACAACCATGCATGAGTAGCGCCTATTAGACGGAGGGGGTCCGACAGCTGATCAGTTCCAGTCATTCCACCAGGCAAGAGGTACATGGTTCGTGTTATCTGTATTTCAACCACGCGTAAACGGTCAATACCGCAGTTCGATTGCGTCCGCATTGTTGCTTTGTGCCGGGAAGGGTTCACAACAAGGGAAGTGTCCAGGTGTCTCGAACTGAACCACAGCAATGTTATTCGGACATGGAGGAGGTACAGAGAGATAGGAACTGTCGATGACATGCTTCGCTCAGGCCGCCCAAGGGCCACTACTGCAGTGGATGACCGCTACTTACGGATTATGGCTCGGAGGAACCCCGACAGCAACATCTCCATGTTGAATAACACTTTTCATGCAGCCACAGGACGTCGCGCTACGACTCAAACTGTGCGCAACAGGCTGCATGAGGCGCAACTTTACTCCCGACTTGCGTGGTGAAAAATGGTTCAAATGGCTTTGAGCACTGTGCGACTTAACTTCTGAGGTCATCAGTCGCCTAGAACTTAGAACTAATTAAGCCTTACTAACCTAAGGACATCACACACACCCATGCCCGAGGCAGGATTCGAACCTGTCACCGTAGCGATCGCCCGTCTCCAGAATGTAGCGCCTAGAACCGCACGGCCTCTCCGGCCGGCTTGCATGGTGAGTTCCATCTTTGCAACCACGACACCATGCAGCGCGGTACATATGGCCCCAACAACATGTCGAATGGACCGCTCAGAATAGGCATCACGTTGTCTTCAGCGATGAGTGTGGCAAATGCCTTCAACCGGACAATCGTTGGAGACGATGTTGGAGGCAACCTGATCAGACTAAACGCCTTAGACACACTGTCCAGCAACTGCAGCAAGGTGGAGGTTCCCTGATATTTTGGTGTAGTATTATGTGGGGGCGACAATCGCCGCTGGTGATCCTGGAAAGCGCCGTAACGGCTGTACGATACATGAATGCCATCCTCTGACCGATAGTGCAACCATATCGGCAGGATATTGGGGGAGGAATTCGTCTTAATGGATGACAATTTGCGCCCCCATCGTGCACATCTTGTGAATGACTTCCTCCAGGATAACGACACCGCTCGACTAGAGACGGCCGGTGTGGCTGATCGGCTCTAGGCGCTTCAGTCTGTAGCCGCGAGACCGCTACGGTCGCAGGTTCGAATCCTGCCTCGGGCGTGATGTGTGTGATGTCCCTAGGTTAGATAGGTTTAAGTAGTTCTAAGTTCTAGGGGACTGATGACCTCAGATGTTAAGTCCCATAGTGCTCTGAGCCATTTTTGATCTCTCGACTAGAAAGGCCAGCATGTTCTCCAGATGTGATCCCTATCGAGCATACCTTGGATAGATTGAAAAGGGCTGTTTATGGTCGACGTGACCCACCAACCACTCTGAGGGATCTACGCCGAATCGCCTTGTTTTGATGTATATATCATGTCTAATAGCACACTCTCAGACGATGTGTTCCAAGGCGCCGATGGCTTCACATTCACAAGTTTCCCTGGTGCGTTGTCGTATTATTAGTAAGTATCTGGATCATGTACCGACAAGTAGTGTGCAACTCTTTTGGTCGGAAGAAAATATGACAGTCTGGATCTTTTTTATGTTATGAGGAAAGTGGAAAGTTCTCCTCCAGTTTTCTACCTGCCCCAGATTTCTTGCCATTCTGTATGCCTTTATTTCCTTATTCGAAGTGGCTCCTGTGCCCAGTATCTCCTTGACTTCCTCATATTCGCCCTTTTTGAGCCAACATTGTGTACTTCGTTTTCTTACGGCTAGGTCCAGAGGTAGCAAGCCTAGTATAACAAGCAGCACATCAGTTCAAATGGTTCAAATGGCTCTGAGCACTATGGGACTCAACTTCTGTGGTCATCAGTCCCCTAGAACTTAGAACTACTTGAACCTAACTAACCTAAGGACATCACACACATCCATGCCCGTGGCAGGATTCGAACCTGCGACCGTAGCAGTCGCACGGTTCCGGACTGCGCGCCTAGACCCGCCAGACCACCGCGGCCGGCAGCACATCAGTCAGTGTTGTCCTAAGAGCGCCTGTCAGGAGCGGAGTACACTTGTCTCTTCTCGCCGTAGAGCCTGTGCTGTCCTTACCTTTCTGGCCCTGTGCGACCCAACGCTCGACCCGTAGCTCACTGCAGCAATTAATATTGCGCTGTGCTACTCTCTTATTGTTCTTAGTGGCAGCTGAAAACTTCTTTGACCAATTGTTGCTATTTTGTTTAGGATTTTAATATCTCTCTGGCAGATGATTTGTACTTGTCAATGAAAGTTTTGCTTTTCGCCGATGTAGTTCCATACTTATATACTCGAAGGTAACTACATACTCCTTTTCTTTCCATTGATTGATCGTTTATTTTGAGTGTGGGGCTACTCGTCGTTGACAATGTCCTTTTAGTAACATACAAACTGTTAATTTCCTACGCACCAGTTACTTAGTTTTCAAGACTACCCTACCATTTCCTTTTAATTTAGCTCTTGTGTTTGGATCCACTATAATTAACAGGTCGTCTGCGTAGACGATGCAGCCCATAATGCTTGTTATACTTCGAAGCTAGTTCAGTAATGGAACTATGCCAAGAGCTCAGGCTGTATACATCGCTGGACGCTGAAACATCGTAGGTTTGGTCATTAATCGGTGTTCTTGTGGAATACGCTGAAAAATAATGATTCCACTTTCTGCTACCAGGTAAAAATTTGGCGCTGTAAACACTCAGATCATGAAATGTTTCCTGTTTTAACGTCAGTATACTGTCTGTCGCTTGGCGACGTGTGATGATTTCCTTTATGAAATGACTGTTGTAAAGGATAGAGAAGGTTTACGTTTTCCATACGAAACGCAATGGATATAGAGAAGAAATATCGTGCACTATTGGTAAAGTTGTTTTATCAGAATGGTAGCAATAGAAACGCTGCATCGCGATCATGTCGCCTACAGAACAGCTGAGAAGAGGCTCCATGTCAATAGATGACCTAAAGAAAATCATCAAGAAATTTGAAGAAACAGGTGAATTAGGTGGTGCAGCAGGGCGAGGGGTACGGCCCATTCCCATGGCTGTTGTTCATGAAGTAGCCTTAGCTATAGCTGACCGTGCAGCACATGGCCCAAGTTCTGCAGCTAACGCTCGAGCTGTGTCATGGGCATTGTCTCTCCCCTGGTCAACAGTAGTAGTTACTGTTAATCTCTAGTAGGAATCAGATGTGCGTCTGTTATGACTGCCTGTAGATTCTTTCCCTAATATTTATAGGTTGACAATACAAAGGCTCGTGCAGTATTGGTGATAACGTGTTTCGCAGTGTTTCTTTTCATTCACGACATAGTATCTAATAAATGAGTATGTACAAAAATGAACCTGAGCTGTTATCGAGTAAGTTAGGATTTTCATTAATGTGCTAATGAACATTATAGCAGTTGCAGCGAAAATAAGATACATACTGATGAGTCAAAGCATTATGACTACCTGGTTAATAGCATGTTGGTTCACTGCGTCGCATGAATATCACAAGTCCTTCGTAGGTTTCAGGAGGTCTGTGGCATTTTCTGCTGGTGGTTTGTGACCACACAGCTGGCACCAGATAGTGTCCCATACGTGTTCTATTGTGTTCAGATGAGACGAATTTTGCTGCCAAGAAATGATCGTGCCTTCACTACCATACTTCTCAAATCACTGTAGCACAATTATGGCTCTGTGACACCGACAGTTATCCTGCTGGAAGGTGCCATCACCATCGAGAAAGCCATCAAACATGGACACACAGGTCGTCTGCAATAATTTTTACGTATTCCATAGCTGTTATGATGCCTTCGACAACTACCGCAGGTAGTATGGAAACCCAGGTGAACGTCCCCCATACCATAATATTGCCCCTACTGCCCAGCATTCATGGGGCAGCGCATGTCTCGAGCAGCTGTTTGGTAGGATGACGGCTTATTCAAAGATGACGATCCACATGGTGTGACAAAAAAGGTATTTCATCGGATTACGTGACACCTTTCTATTGCTCCATGGTTCAATCTCGATGATACCTTGTCTATTCCAATCGTAATTGACGATGTCGTTTCCTCAACATTGTAGCAAGTAGGCGTCATGTGCACTGAGGCATGTACCCATAAAAATTTGTGGCTGCACTAACATTGTACTCTGTCTTCACATCTACCAGATTTAATCAACTTTTCTGAGCAGGCAAACTGCTGCCCTCCACGTTCTGTGATGGGATGCAGACGTCGAACACCTACTCGTGATTTCATCGCCCTCGCCCACTTTCCATAGATGTTCACGACAGTTGCACGCAATTAGAATACCGGCTTCGCCATTTCCTTTATGGTTGTTTCCAGGTACCAGGTCATAACAAACACACCCTCGTCAAAGCGGCATATATCAGTGGATTTCTCCACTTGTTGCTACAGCGGTGTATCATTCGTTTTTATTCCCTTATACATTTTCCAGGTACCCGTAACCCACCAGATGGCACTCAGTTTGAGGAAGGACAGTGTGTAATACAACATATGTGCTTGAAAAGGCCAGCCAATTAAGCCAACATTTTAAAAACTTGAGAGAACGGACTATTCGACCGCGGCGGCGACGGTGCGTCCACCACCTTCAGTGGCACCAGGGAATTCCTACCCCAGTGGCAGTTATCGAGTAGGTACAAAGGACTGGTCAGTGCAGCTACAACTCAGACAGTTCCATACTTGTCAAGGGAACAGCGGAGGAAAGAATGTTTGCCCAGGGCTGTAACTTTTAAAAGTGAAGGAATATCCAAACACTAAAGACTCAGCACTAATTTAGCCCTCGTCGTAGAACTAATCAGAGTACACCAAAATCACCAAGTAGTTATAACGCTTCTATTGAAATGCTGATGTCTGCGATATCTCTAATAATATGGAAGTTAGCTTTCGAATGCAAGAAAGTCAATGAGAATTATATAGAGCTGAATGGCGAATAGCTGCTACACATGGTATCTACAGACATTGTTGCAGACTGTGGCATTGCACTCTAGCTATCAGTCGTGAACATTACATAGTCAGGAGCAATAACATTCAGTTGAAACACAAATGTAGTGCACCCCAGTGTCAGATCATCAGGGGCCGGCCGGGGTGGCCGAGCGGTTCTAGGCGCTACAGTCTGGAACAGCGCGACCGCTAGGGCATAGATGTGTGTGATGTCCGTAGGTTGGTTAGGTTTAAGTAGTTCTAAGTTCTAGGGGACTGATGACCTCAGAAGTTAAATCACATAATGCTCAGAGCCATTTGAACCATTTTTGAAGATCATCAGGTCCTCCACATGAACATAATCAGTGAATTCAACAAGATACTTTTATCATCAGTCATTCATGCTTTCAAGTTGTTAATTATTCCTTTAACACTACACTGCACAGAAGTGCATTGTTAATTATTTATATGGAATTATTGGATGTATCATATGTTGTCTGATACTGTTCGAACCAGAAAGAACTGAACTTTTATATAACGTTAATACCTTTACTGTAATAGTATAAGGCAAAGTGTGATGGTCCATTTTATTAAGCATTCCATGCTGCTCACGTTATTGGCTCTGAGCTGCACTAACAGCATGTCTGGAGGCCATTTCGTAGCCAACGGACAGTGGGAGAAGGTGAGTTCACATCATGCGAGCGTATAACATGAGTGTTTTACCATCAGCTGGGAGTTTATTTAAAACCCAAATATCGGCTGGCTTCAGTCACTGACCATCTCCACGGATTAGGGTTAAATCAGTTTAGGCCACTACATCACAACTGCCATTACTTAAATAATTGCCACATCTCATAGGTAGAGCATGCCATGAATTCCAATAAAACACACAGGGCTTTTAAAGCCAACATACTAATAACAGCACTGTGTTTACGCGTGTTATTATTATGTTTGCGTTTCAAAGTTCTGCGTATTACACTGAAATTCATGGCATGCTCTACATATGAGAAGTGGTAATTATTTAAGTCATGACAGATGTGACGTTGTGTCCTAAACTGTTTTAACCTAGTCCATGAAGACGGTCAGTTACTGAAGCCAGTCGATATTTGGGTTTTAAATAAACTCCCAGCTGATGGTCAAACACTCATGTTATACGCCTCAGAACTGGCCTAGAAGACCACACATGTCATTAACCATTCAGACATACATATACAAAAGAGAAGTTTTAAGTTCCAATCTGCCAGGAAGTTTCATATCAGGGCACACTCCACTGCAGAGTGAAAATCTGGTTCTGGAAGATTACATTGTTACTTATTAATATTGTTCTTTTCAAAATAAAATTTGTATCTTCATTCAGTTTATCTTGTCATCTCAGTGTGCCAAAGAGGGTTGTCACGACACAAAAGTGTCATTTACCTAAACCATGGCGAGTTATTTTGGGACAAAATTCGAAAATCCTCAGTAACAAAATTATTAACAGGGCAGTGTGTGCAGCGAAACAATCGTTATACGAGGGCTACTCAGAAAGTAGGGAATGTTTTCGTCTGACGCCGCTAGGCGCGCGCCGATCGCGTATATTTTGGCATTTGCGTGCTTGGCAGCTCAGTCGGCAAGCATCTGTGACTGCGGGAACGTCTCTGCGCGTTTGGTTTTTTCGATATTCGAATTTAAAATGTGCGCTGCAATCGAAACTCCGGACAGTTGTGAGGTGCCGTCTGTGATACGGGTTTTGTTGGCAAAAAAACTAAAACCTATAGAATTTTTTCGTGGACTGTGCGAAGTGTACAGAAACAACGTAATGAGTGAATGTTCCGTCCGGAAATGGTGCATTCTGTTTAAAAATGTCCGAACCAGTGTTCATGATGAAGAGAAGAGTGGACGCCCGAACATTGTGACTGACGATCTTGTCGCTAAAGTTGATGAAACGCTTCGAGAAAACCATCGCTTCACAATACCGGAGCTTTTGCTTTCTTTTCCACAAGTTTCACGGACTTTCTTGTTTGAAATTGTCACTCAAAAGCTAGGCTAACACAAATTTTGTGCACGATGGGTGCCCAAAATTCTTATAGAACACCATAAAGAACAGCCCATGGGGACGACATTGACATTTCTGGAGGCCTACCACAAACATGGTGATTCATTACTGGATCGAATCGTAACCAGTGACGAGACTTGGGTAAAACATGTCAATTGCGAGACAAAATTACAGTCCATGGAGTGGGGGCACACAAGGTCTCCCCTCCCCCCCCCCCCAAAAAAAGAAAATATTTGCAAACCTTGTCAGCAAGGATGTTGATGGCGACAGTGTTTTGGGATAATTAACGTTTGCTTCTTATTGATTTTCTCAAACCATGGAGCAACCATAAATTCTGTCCGGTACTGTAAAACTTTTCACAGCCTTACAAGAGCAGTTTAAAACAAACGCCGAGGAAAGCTGACGTCCAAAATGTTGTTTTTGCACGACAATGCCCGATCTCTCACGGCAAACCGCACTAAGAAACTCCTTAATTCATTCTAATGGGAAACTTTCCCTCATCCGCCCTACAGCCCCGATCTTGCACCAACAGACTTCCACTTGTTTCCCAAGATGAAAAACTGGCTTTCAACGCAGCGCTTTGATGACGACGCGGAACTCAGTGGCTGAAGTCTCAGGCGACAGAATTTTACGACGTGGGTCTTTCAAAGCTTAGCCACTGCTATGATAAGTGCCTCAATGTGTTTGGTGACTATGTGGAAAAGTAGAATCTCAGTCGCTCTTTCAGTTGTATATAGTAAAATGCATTTCTTGTATTTAGTTTTTCTGTAATGCCAAAACGTTTCCTACTTTCTGAATAGCCCTCGTATTTCAGAAATTTGCTTGCGTGTTGCAGAAAAACTCTTCTGGACAGGTTTGCACTTTACGTTTCGGTTGAAGATTAGCTTACAGTTAGGGCACATTTGTTATATTATTTCTAAATATGCCATCTTCTATCTACGATTTGGCCTGGAAAGAAGAGATACCGATGTTTCTTCCTTGTGTAAATTGCTTTATGGGTAGCCACAGCTTCATTACTACAAAACAAGTGTTTTGCAGTTGCAGCATTTCTTATCCACCATGTTGCATCTCCGGAAAAGTTGAATAAAAATGTTCTAGTCTCTCATTATAATTGGAGCATGAAGTGATCCCACATCAATTACCACGGAGACAGAAAATCTCTAGAGCCAAGACACTTCGAATCTTGGCAGCGTGAAACGCAGTGCGTTCATTAAATGAAGTCAATTTACTAAATGTGTTTGAGCCACTTGAGGTGGGGGTTCCCTTTTCTGCAAAAGTGGATGCGTACGACGGGATCTCTTCAACAGTAATATTTATTATCATTCCAACCTTGGACACGGAGGCGATGAAAACTGAATGAAACTATTGGCCTTCTTTGCCAGGTGGGTCACCGACAAATACTGACATCAATACATTATTTCCGAAATACTTTGAAGTGAACTAACACATAATATTAATCTCCAATCAGTCTGATGTCAGCCTGAGATTCACTGGAAGAATTCTCAGAAAATTGAATCCATCAGCAAAGGAAGTAACTTACAAAACAGTCGTTCGAACAATACTTGAATATTGCTCGTCAGTATAGAATCCATTCCAGATAGGTCTGATAGAGGAAATAGAAAAGATCCAAAGAAGAGCAGCACGTTTCGCTACAAGTTCATTTAGTTAGCACGAGTCAGAGAGATGATCAACGAACACCAGTGGCAGACGCTGCAAGAAAGGCGTTCTGCATCATTGTGTCAACAAATATTTTGCTTCGTCTTGTGTATATCTCGCGAAAAGTCCATGATGATAAAATGATAGCAAACGAAATGATCGTGTGGCATTGATGGTCGGGAGGTCCCCCATCCGGGGAAGTTCGGCCGCCGGGTTGCAAGTCTTATTGCAGTTGACGCCACACTGAGGACAACACAACAACCAGTCCACAAGCGCAGAAAAATCTCCAACCCGGCCGGGAATCGAACCCGGGCCCGTTGAATGGTAGAAAAACCCATTACCACTTTTTTGTTGATCTCATTTTATTCGTCATTGTTCTCTGTATTTCTTAGGGGTGGACGTCCCATTACACCCGTTCTAGTTCATCGATGATCTATTCACTCAGGTTTTTTTTAATTTTTTTATTGCAGAAGGCATCTATCCCTCTTACCGAGCACTCTTAGGTACCGTGCCGTCGGTACTCAGTCAAGCAGGTGAGATGCAAGCACACACAGAGGCTTACCGGCAATCGTTCCGCCAGCGAACTATCCGCGAGTAAAACAGAATAGAGGAGAAGTGACAGTGGTATACAAAGCACCCTCCGTCACACACAGTAAGGTGGTCTTCGGAGTATAGATATAGATGTAGGCTTCATACCCACATTCTTTCGTGGCCTCAGTCCATCAATAAGAACCTCTTTGTTGGCGCGATGATGACAAAGACAAAACACAATTAAATTTTATTAGTGATAGTAGCGTCTTCTGCAAATAGTCTACAGTTGTTGCTTATATTGTTCGTCGGTAAATCAGATCGTAATTTGTGGTTGCCAAATCTTACTACTGCCTGTCATTCATTATCTGTCGAACATAAAACATTCGCTCCGCCAATCAACAGATAATTAACTTCACGAGTTATTTTTCAGAATGTAGAAAAAAACGATAATTTCTTCGCTAGACGGCAATCGGGCACTGTATTGGATATCTTCTAAACCACAGACGCAGGAAAGCCACTAAATATTCCACCTGTAGTTTTCATGAGATTAAGACATGTCTCCTGTGTTTTAAGTTGCATGCTTCTAGATTCACAGCGAGTACAATAATGACTTTTATTTTGTGGCATTGTACTGCAGAAAGATATATTGCCTGTTTTGTATGAAGGGAACAATGTTAACAGTGAGTAATCGAAAGCAAGTTGTGCATTTAAATCCTCTACTCGTGAGCAATTTTCACAAAAGATCTCTACTCAACTTCTCATCATGATCGCTTCCGTGAATGGTAAACGTTGCCATAAAGTTCGTATTACTGAACGACATGGCACAGTGGCAAGAGTGTGGGAGTATGGTGCTGTAAATCCCCGGGCGGCCATCTAGATTTACGTTTTCAGTTATTTGCATAACTCTATTAACGTAAATTCCGGGACGGTTCCTTTGAAAGGGCACGGCCGACTTCTCTCCGCAATCCGACCTTGTGCGCCGTCTCTAGCAAAACCGTCGCCGGCAAGATGTTAAACCTTAATCTTCCTTCCTACATTGGAAGTCCGTATCACTTGCACTTCTAACAAATAAATGCAATGGTTTCGTATGTTTTTGTACATCACGAGAGCTAAGTTTCAAGCCACACACCGTCAGGTGGCTTGCGGAGTATGGATGTAGAAAATAATAATAATAATAATAATAATAATAATAATAATAATAATAATAATAATAATAATAATAAGCTCAGTTTCTAGTACTCTAATTAAAATGATATGGTATGGACTTTCAGTCTTTTGGGGAACACCATTCTTCTCTTGTTCATTGAAGACTGAAAGCAATTATCTTAGTCACTCGCGTGAACTTCAACGTGCACCCCAAGGTCTGTCATTCGCGTCATAAGTTCTTTTCTGGGGTCAAGCATGTTCAATAAAAGCTTAGTATTATGTGGTTCCGGCTTTGAGAGGGAAGACATTGCACTCTCGTTCATTAAAGAGCAAAATCAATTAACTTTAGTCATTCCTGTAAGGTTAATTTGCGGCGAAAGGCAATGCAGGTAAGCTAAGATGCAGTAAAGCGTTGTACACTTCAGTAATTTCTTCATATCTCATCTAGAAGCGACATGTAAAGACTTCCCTCAGGATTTACTACCATCTATGTTCGAATATGCATTCTAGCAGCCAAACGCTCTCGAGGAGGATGACACACATCTCCCATAAGCCGAATCAAATAAGAATTGAGTTAAGCCCTTAAGGACCTCAGAATCGAGGGCCTTCAAAATGGAACCAAAAAAGGAAAAAAGTAACGCTCTATGCTGTTCCCTTTTACCACTTACAAGCAGTTCTTTGTTCCAGGAAAATGCTTTAGGACGAGCTATAGTGAAGGTAATTCTGTTACAAATGCAATAGGAGCCTTTAGTACTTTACGTAGCCTTCAGTTCACCCCTCTTTTGATGTGGTTGCCGAAAGAATATCTCAGTACCTATTGGCGCTCGAAGGGTGTAGATTTTTCTGATACTTTTTTAACGCTTCTGCCTCTGTAGTCATCAGTCGAAAGGCGACTGGGCGGCGCATCTACTTCAAAGTCGTCTTAACGCGCAGTCAAATACTTTTGAAGAAATAATTTATGACCGTGGAAAATAATCGTACTATGATCACCACTAAAAAAAATTACTCCTGTCGGTGAAATTTCCGTAAGCGGTGGTTTGTTAGAAAACGTTTGTGATCTGTTACTCTATAGTTCTACTTTCAATTAGCGTGTATTCGATCAGAAATTGCGTTGTACTCCATGTTTATTAAAAAGTTTGCCAGCAATAATTCTGAGTGTGCGCATATGTTTCGTGCCTTATGAATGGCTATTTTTCATTAATTTACCGCACAAAGTACACGTAACACTCATCATTACAGTTTCATCGACAAAGATCACAAACCGTGGCAGGACAGTTTCTTGAGAGATGGTACCCATACATATTATAGAGATGGATGTCCATACATATGTATGTATGTATGTATGTTTCACATTTCATCCTAAACCATTGTACCGTCAGTGTCGTCCTAACCGCCGTCTGCTTCACGTCTGCTGTGCAGCGATCTACGTTAATTTAAGTATTAACTGTATTTTTCTTACTTGTCACTTCTTCTTCCGTGTGTTTTTGCTTTTAGGAAGCTTTAATTGTCGAGTGCTATTAATAGTGTTCCATAGATTTCGTGTTTGTTTTGAATACAGCCAGAGAGAGTCCCTTTGGTCAACCACAGTGCCAGTAGTGCTAGTGTTTGTTTTGAATACAGTCCAGAGACAGGTAGTGCTATTTTCATTGTTTTCTACAAGACGTAGTTAGCAATCACAGTTTAGTCAATAATCAGCCGCCTTTAGTGAATTAGCAGTCTAGTTAAAAGTTGATTAAGTCTCTTCAGTAAATTGATTCCTTAGGATGGATAGGATGTTTGACTGCTGTGTACGGACGCAGGAGGAGCTGGCCACTCTTCGCGAACAGCTGAGCGTGTTGATGGCCGCGGTCAGCCGTCTTCAGGCTGCTGCCTCGGAGTGTAGCGGCAGTGGGTAGTCTGGTGCGCCACAAGGTACACTCCAGGTGTTACATGCTTCTCCTACTGTCTCTGCTGTCGAGACATCTTCGCGGTACCGGGCGCGGTTGGGCCACCCTCTCCCCAAGGGGAGTGGCGGGTTCAGCGGCGTTCGCGGCGCACGAGGCGGAGAGTAAATGTGGAGACTGGCCGTGTGGCATCGCCCGCTCTGCCTGTGAGTGGACATATGGCTGCTCCTTCAGCAAGGTCCGAGCAGGCACACGGGGGGAGGGGTTTATTAGTTATTGGGAGCTCCAACGTTAGGCGGGTGATGGAGCCCCTTAGGGAAATAGCGGAAAGGTCGGGGAAAAAGGCCAGTGTTCACTCAGTCTGCTTGCCGGGTGGTCTCATCCGAGATGTGGAGGAGGCCCTACCGGCGGCGATAGAGAGCACTGGGTGCACCCGACTGCAAATTGTTGCTCATGTCGGCACCAATGACTCCTGCTGTCTGGGTTCAGAGGTCATCCTCAGTTCATACAGGCGGTTGGTGAAGGCGGAAAGCCTCGCTCGCGGGGTGGAATCTGAGCTAACTATTTGCAGTATCGTTCCCAGAACCAATCGCGGTCCTCTGGTTTGGAGCCGAGTGGAAGGCTTAAACCAGAGGCTCAGACGATTCTGCGGAGAGCTGGGGTGTAAATTTCTCGACCTCCGCTAACGGGTGGAGAAATGTAGGGTCCCCCTGAATAGATCAGGCGTGCACTACGCGCCGGAAGCGGCTACAAGGGTAGCGGAGTACGTGTGGAGTGCACATGGGGGTTTTTTAGGTTAGAGAATTTTCTCCCTAGGCCCGACAAGACGCCTCCTGAGACACGGCAAGGTAGGAGTAAGCAAAATGCAACAGGGAATAACAATATTAATGTGCTAACAGTAAACTGCAGGAGCATCTATAGAAAGGTCCCAGAACTGATCTCATTAATCAACGGTCACAACGCCCATATAGTACTAGGGACAGAAAGTTGGCTCAAACCAGACGTAAACAGTAATGAAATCCTAAACTCAGATTGGAATGTATACCGCAGAGACAGGCTGGACAGTGAAGGGGGAGGCGTGTTTATAGCGATAAGAAGTGCAATAGTATCGAAGGAAATTGACGGAGATCCGAATTGTGGAATGATTTGGGTGAAGGTCACGGTTAAAGCAGGCTCAGACATGGTAATTGGATGTCTCTATAGGCCCCCGAGCTCAGCAGCTGTCGTGTCTCAGCACCTGAAGAATAATTTGAAAAATATTTCGAGTAGATTTCCCCACCATGTTATACTTCTGGGTGGAGATTTTAATTTGTCGGATATAGACTGGGAGACTCAAACGTTCATAACGGGTGGCAGGGACAAAGAATCCAGTGAAATATTTTTAAGTGCTTTATCTGAAAACTACCTTGAGCAGTTAAACAGAGAACCGACTCGTGGCGATAACATATTAGACCTTCTGGTGACAAACAGACCCGAACTATTTGAATCAGTTAATGCAGAACAGGGAATCAGCGATCATAAAGCGGTTACTTCATCGATGATTTCAGCCATAAATAGAAATATTAAAAAAGGTAGGAAGATTTTTCTGTTTAGCAAAAGTGACAAAAAGCAGATTACAAAGTACCTGATGGCTCAACATAAAAGTTTTGTCTCAAGTACAGATAGTGTTGAGGATCAGTGGACAACGTTCAAAAGAATCGTACAATATGCGTTAGATGAGTATGTGCCAAGCAAGATCGTAAGAGATGGAAAACAGCCACCGTGGTACAACAACCGAGTTAGAAAACTGCTACGGAAGCAAAGGGAACATCACAGCAAACATAAACATAGCCAAAGCCTTGCAGACAAAAAAAAATTACGCGAAGTGAAACGTAGTGTGAGGGGGGCTAAGTGAGAGGCGTTCAATGAATTCGAAAGTAAAGTTCTATGTACTGACTTGGCAGAAAATCCTAAGAAATTTTGATCCTACACTCCTGGAAATGGAAAAAAGAACACATTAACACCGGTGTGTCAGACCCACCATACTTGCTCCGGACACTGCGAGAGGGCTGTACAAGCAATGATCACACGCACGGCACAGCGGACACACCAGGAACCGCGGTGTTCGCCGTCGAATGGCGCTAGCTGCGCAGCATTTGTGCACCGCCGCCGTCAGTGTCAGCCAGTTTGCCGTGGCATACAGAGCTCCATCGCAGTCTTTAACACTGGTAGCATGCCGCGACAGCGTGGACGTGAACCGTATGTGCAGTTGACGGACTTTGAGCGAGGACGTATAGTGGGCATGCGGGAGGCCGGGTGGACGTACCGCCGAATTGCTCAACACGTGGGGCGTGAGGTCGACACAGTACATAGATGATGTCGCCAGTGGTCGGCGGAAGGTGCACGTGCCCATCGACCTGGTACCGGACCGCAGCGACGCACGGATGCACGCCAAGACCGTAGGATCCTACGCAGTGCCGTAGGGGACCGCACCGCCACTTCCCAGCAAATTAGGGACACTGTTGCTCCTGGGGTATCGGCGAGGACCATTCGCAACCGTCTCCATGAAGCTGGGCTACGGTCCCGCACACCGTTAGGCCGTCTTCCGCTCACGCCCCAACATCGTGCAGCCCGCCTCCAGCGGTGTCGCGACAGGCGTGAATGGAGGGACGAATGGAGACGTGTCGTCTTCAGCGATGAGAGTCGCTTCTGCCTTGGTGCCAATGATGGTCGTATGCGTGTTTGGCGCCGTGCAGGTGAGCGCCACAATCAGGGCTGCATACGACCGAGGCACACAGGGCCAACACCCGGCATCATGGTGTGGGGAGCGATCTCCTACACTGGCCGTACACCTCTGGTGATCGTCGAGGGGACACTAAATAGTGCACGGTACATCCAAACCGTCATCGAACCCATCGTTCTACCATTCCTAGACCGGCAAGGGAACTTGCTGTTCCAACAGGACAATGCACGTCCGCATGTATCCCGTGCCACCCAACGTGCTCTAGATGGTGTAAGTCAACTACCCTGGCCAGCAAGATCTCCGGATCTGTCCCCCATTGAGCATGTTTGGGACTGGATGAAGCGTCGTCTCACGCGGTCTGCACGTCCAGCACGAACGCTGTTCCAACTGAGGCGCCAAGTGGAAATGGCATGGCAAGCCGTTCCACAGGACTACATCCAGCATCTCTACGATCGTCTCCATGGGAGAATAGCAGCCTGCATTGCTGCGAAAGGTGGATATACACTGTACTAGTGCCGACATTGTGCATGCTCTGTTGCCTGTGTCTATGTGCCTGTGGTTCTGTCATTGTGATCATGTGATATATCTGACCCCAGTAATGTGTCAATAAAGTTTCCCTTTCCTGGGACAATGAATTCACGGTGTTCTTATTTCAATTTCCAGGAGTGTATGTCAAAGCGGTAGGTGGATCAAAACAAAATGTCCAGACACTCTGTGACCAAAATAGTACTGAAACAGAGGATGACAGACTAAAGGCCGAAATACTAAATGTCTTCTTCCAAAGCTGTTTCACAGAGGAAGACTGCACTGTACTTCCTTCCCTAGATTGTCGCACAGTTGACGAAATGATATATATCGAAACAGACGACAGAGGGATAGAGAAACAATTAAAATCGCTCAAAAGAGGAAAGGCCGCTGGTCCTTATGGGATACCAGTCCTATTTTACACAGAGTACGCGAAGGAACTTGCCCCCCTTCTTGCAGCGGTGTACACTAGGTCTCTAGAAGAGCGAAGCGTTCCGAAGGATTGGAAAAGGGCACAGGTCATCCCCGTTTTCAAGAAGGGACGTCGAACAGATGTGCAGAACTATAGACCTATATCTCTAACGTCGATCAGTTGTAGAATTTTGGAACACATATTATGTTCGAGTATAATGTCTTTTCTGGAGAATAGAAATTTACTCTGTAGGAATCAGCATGGGTTTAGAAAAAGACGGTCGTGTGGAACCCAGCTTGCGCTATTCGTCCACGAGACTCAGAGGGCCATAGACACGGGTTCACAGGTAGATGCCGTGTTTCTTGACTTCCGCAAGGCGTTCCCCACAGTCGTTTAATGAACAAAGTAAGAGCATACGGACTATCAGACCAATTGTGTGATTGGATTGAGGAGTTCCTAGATAACAGAACGCAGCATGTCATTCTGAATGGAGAGAAGTCTTCCGAAGTAAGAGTGATTTCAGCTGTGCCGCAGGGGAGTGTCATAAGACCGTTGCTATTCACAATATACATAAATGACCTGGTGGATGACATCGGAAGTTCGCTAATGCTTTTTGCAGATGATGCTGTGGTGTATCGAAAGGTTGCAACAATGGAAAATTGTACTGAAATGCAGTAGGATCTGCAGCGAATTGACGCATGGTGCACGGAATGGCAATTGAATCTCAATGTAGACAAGTGTAATGTGCTGCGAATACATAGAAAGATAGATCCCTTATCATTTAGCTACGAAATAGCAGGTCAGCAACTGGAAGCAGTTAATTCCATAAATTATCTGGGAGTACGCATTAGGAGTGATTTAAAATCGAATGATCATATAAAGTTGATCGTCGGTAAAGTAGATGCCAGACTGAGATTCACTGGAAGAATCCTAAGGAAATGCAATCCGAAAACAAAGGAAGTAAGTTACAGTACGCTTGTTCGCCCACTGCTTGAATAGTGCTCAGCAGTGTGGGATCCGCACCAGATAGGGTTGATAGAAGAGATAGAGAAGATCCAACGGAGAGCAGCGCGCTTCGTTACAGGATCATTTAGTAATCGCGAAAGCGTTAAGGAGATGATAGATAAACTCCAGTGGAAGACTCTGCAGGAGAGACGCTCAGTAGCTCGGTACGGGCTTTTGTTAAAGTTTCGAGAACATACCTTCACCGAAGAGTCAAGCAGTATATTGCTCCCTCCTACGTATATCTCGCGAAGAGACCATGAGGATAAAATCAGAGAGATTAGAGCCCACACAGAAGCATACCGACAATCCTTCTTTCCACGAACAATACGAGACTGGAATAGAAGGGAGAACCGATAGAGGTACTCAGGGTACCCTCCGCCACACACCGTCAGGTGGCTTGCGGAGTATGGATGTAGATGTAGATGAACCGATTTCAACGAAACTTTGCATATATATCACTTGCTCTCTGAAGAGAATCGTTGTTGTGGTAAGAATCACCTACCTATCAAAGGAGAGGGGGTGAAACAGCAATGTAGCCCACAACGCGTGAATACCCATACTTCACTCACCCAGTATTTCAGAATGAGAGCACCTATTGACTTGCAACAAACTTCACACATAATCTCAAAACTTCACAAAACTGTTTATCGCTTACAACGCCCATAAAATGATGAAAGGAATTAAAATTATCGCTTACTACATTTTTTGCGGTTCACGAAAAACTCTCAAATAAAGTATGACGTTCTAATTCATTACTTATAACTCTACTCGCGATACATTTCGCAGATAGTATCCAAATATGCCACTGAATGTACCTACAAAAGTACGTTATTGTACGGGACACAGTTCATGAGGTATGACATCAAATACCGAGATGAGTGAAAAACTGCCGCATCATGCAAGACGTTTTAATTTCTTACTTCTGTACTACTAACTCTATGCACAACATGTTTCTCAGACTGTAGCCTCATAAACCACTAGTCACACCGAAAAATTTTATCATTATAGGACAGATAGTTCAGGAGATACGATGTCATAAACATTGAGCTGTGTGAAAATTAAACTGCAGAGTGAAATTCGCTAGAGATACAGGTGAAATATGTGTACAAATTCGTGTGAAATATGGTAAATATATGTGAAATACCCTGTATGATCAACAGTATCCTGACACTCCCAAAACATACGTTTTTCGTATTAGGTGCATTGTGCTGCCACCTACTGCCAGGTACTCTATACTCCATATCAGCGACCTCAGTAGTCATTACACATCAGAGAGAGCAGAATGGGGCGCTCCACGGAACTCACGGACTTCGAACGAGGTCATGTGATTGGGTGTTACTTGTGTCATACGTCTGTACGCGACATTTCCACGCTCCTAAACATCCCTATGTCCACTGTTTCCGATGTGATAGTGAAGTGGAAACGTGAAGAGACACGTACAGCACAAAATCGTACAGGCCGACCTCGTCTGTTGACTGACAGAGACTGCCGATAGTTGAAGAGGGTCGTAAAGTGTAATAGGCAGACATCTATCCAGACCATCACACAGGAATTCCAAACTGCATCAGGATCCACCGCAAGTACTATGACAGTTAGGCGGGAGATGAGAAAACTTGGATTTCATGTTCGAGCGGCTGCTCATTAGCCACACATCACGCCGGTAAATGCCAAACGACGCCTCGCTTGGCAAACATTGGACGACTGAACAGTGGAAAAACGTTGTGTGGAGTGACTAATCACGGTACACAATGTGGCGATCCGATGGCAGGGTGTGGGTATGGCGAATTCCCGGTGAACGTCATCTGTCAGCGTGTGTAGTGCCAACAGTAAAATTCTGAGACGGCGGTGTTATGGTGTGGTCGTGTTTTTCATGGAGGGGGCTTGCACCCCTTGCAGTATCACAGCACAGGCCTACAATGTTGTTTTAAGCACCTTCTTCCTTCCCACAGTTGAAGAGCAATTCGCAGATGGCGATTGCATCTTTCAAACCGATCGAGCACCTGTTCATAATGTACGGTCTGTGGCGGAGTGTTTACACAACAATAACATACCTGTAATGGACTGGCCTGCACAGATTCCTAACCTGAATCCTATAGAAAACCTTTGGGATGTTTTGGAACGTTGACTCCGTGCCAGGCCTCACCGACCGACATCGATACCTCTCCTCAGTGCAGCACTCCGTGAAGAATGGGCTGCCGTTCCCCAAGAAACCTTCCAGCACCTGACTGAACGTATGCCTGCGAGAGTGAAAGCTGTCATGAAGGTTAAAGGGTGGGCCAATGCCATATTTAATTCCAGCATTGCCGCTGGAGGGCGCCACGTATCTGTAAGTAATTTTCAGCCAAGTGTATATTTGACGTGCGTGTATACAGGCAAATCCAAGGGTAAAAAGCTCAGCTTTAACTCCTGGAAATATTTCAACCAAACCTGGTACCCATACCAGTTAAAATCTGATAAGAAATACTGTGAGGGTGAGAACCACTTGCCTCCTATTGGCGTGGGGGTGGTAATATGGAGAGAAGTGGGGAGGAGGTGATTGACAGATAGAGACTGGGAAAACATGACATGGAGACAGAGAGGGAGGAGGAGGAAATGGACAGAGAGAGGGGAGGGGAAATGGACAGGGGGAGAGGTACAGGAAAAAGGACAGAGGGAGTGGAAAGTAGGAGATAAACAGAGAAAGGAGAAAGAAGGAGATGGACAAGGACAGGGGGAGGATGAGATGGGCAGACAGAGGGGATGAGGGAAGAAATGAACAGCAAAAGGGGAGGGGAAGGGATGTACAGAGAGAAGGAAGAGGAGAAGAGTGTAAAAAAGAGGGGGAGGAGGAACTGAAGTGCGAGAGAGGGGGGGAGATGACAGTGGGAGTATGGGGAGAAGATTGGCAGAGAAGGGGTGGGAGAGGATGGACAGAGAGAGGGCGGAAGAGGAGATTTACAAAGGAGGGAGAAAACGAGATTGGATAGATGGAGGAGTAGGAGATTAATACAGGGGAAAGGAGAAAACACACGGAGGGTGTAGGTAGGAGAAGGTGGACAGAGAGAGGGGGCAGAAACAGATGGATAGAGAGAGGGATAGGCGGAGATGGACACAGAGAAGGATAGGAGGAGATGGACAGTCAGTGGAATGGGGTAGGAAGAGATGGGTAAAGAGCAGGGGATGGAGGAGGAGGACAGAAAGACGGTTTGGAGGAGACGGACAAGGAGTGGAGAGAAGTTGATGGACTGAAAGGGCAGGAGCGGAGGGGAAAGGAGGAGATGGTCCAATAGAGGACTGGAGTAAATGCATACCCGAGCAGTGCCGGGTACTGAGCTTGATCTTATCATTAGCTAATGCAAAAGCTTCGTTGCTACCTAAAAGGAGAATTTTAAAAATATTAGTAGGTGTTTCCTGTCCACTTTCACTCACACGTAATCTGCCATCCTATAATCACTTTATATAACTAAAACGTGGCGTAAGTAACAAATCTAATACTGAAGTAAATCTGTCTTTCTCTGTATGTAACCGAGAAACGTTGTGCTTAAGTTACAGTTCCACCTGCCGAAGGAGTGGTCTCCAAATCCCCGATCGTCAATCCAGATTTAGGGCGTACATTGTTTCCCAGGATTATTTGCTCTAAAATTTATTTTTATCGGACACGTCCTTCCGGCAGCCTTGTGTAAGTTGAGATTATGTACAGTCAATGATGAATTAAATCCTCAGTATGAATATCATTTTTAAGTTTTACTTTGGTTATAATAAACAGAGTTTCAGAACAAAAACAGTCTCAGTTGCAAAATTATTTAATGTCAATGACGCGTTTCGCCATTTTGGGGCATCATCAGATTGTGTACAAAAAGAAGAAACCAAACAATTTGATACAAGTGGAGGAAAAGGGCATGGTCCTATCTTGTATGGCTACGCAGACTACGTTAAGTAAAAGTAATAAAAACTTACCTACAAATAGCTGGATACGTGAGCCATCAGTCATAAAACCAAATATAATGTAAACAATAAAAATAACTGGGTACGTAACCCATCAGTCACAAAACCACGTAAAATGTGAAACCAAGGTAGCCGGATACATAATCCACCAGTCATGATACACCTAAGCCATGAAGTGGACCTAGTGAAAAAGAGAGAAACAGCCAGCATAACACCAAGTAAGCAGAAATATGTGGCCGAAAAATTTTCGACAGTCATCGTATGTTACACTGAGCACACCAGCTGGCACCGCTGTGGCAGTACAAGATAGGGCCACGCTTACTAAACCGCGGCACAAGCCATATACGGCACACTGTCTAGATCTGGCGCGCATACAAACATTACTACGACAAATTGGTTCTATCTTGTACCGCCACAGCGAGGTCGACTGGTGTGCTCAAGACAACATATGATGACTGTGAAAAAGTTTTCCACCACATATTTCTACATTCTCAGTGTTATTCTGTCTATTTTTCTTCTTTCACTAGGTCCACTTCATGTTTTAGGTTATCATGACGCATCTATTATGTATCCGGTTACATTGGTTTTACATTAGACATGGTTTTATGACTGATGGGTCACGCATCCAACTACTTTTACATTATATGTGGTTTTATGACTGATGGGTCACGTATCCAGCTATTTTAGGGAAGTTTTTTTCACGTTGTCTGCTTAGCCATGCAAGATAGGACCATGCCCTTTTCCTCCATTTGTATCTGTTTATTTGGTTTCTTCTTTCTGTAGACAATCCGATGATTCCCCAAAATGGCGAAACGCGTCCTGGACATTAAATGATTTCGCAACCGAAACTGTTTTTGTTCTGAAATACTTCTAAACCGGTTGCTGTAACAGCCTGCCGCGATGGAATGGGGAACACTCTGACATAAAATATACTTGCATATTTTTCTCCTTGAATACGTGAGTAATCCATGTTGAGAGAATTTCACACCCATATCTGCATATCTTTAAACAACTATGAATATCAAGGAGTTTGCTGCAGAATCGATAATGTGTGTGTTTATAAACACTGCACAGCTCTGTGTCAAATGGAGGATATCACTCGTGGAAATTAAGGTGTATTCATTGTACTCGAAAAATTGTGATCGTGACGTCTACGTTTTATATATTCTTGCTATATACAACTATAACATTTTCTAGTACACGCTAACAAATTTTCCACAAGAGCCAAAACGCATACATGATACCGGTAAAGATATCTCACTTCCTGAGCGTACGAATAGGAACTTTGAACACAGTCTTGCATTGAACTGAGAGCTGAGCTAAGTTTTTGAAAATGCTGACAACACAATTTGCTTGGTGGCGAATAATCATTTGGGCGTGTCATATTACTAACTAAACTAAAAACCTCCATTTGAGCTCCATCCAGACTGACTTCAGTGCCAACACTTCCAGTTTACAGTCGAAAGCGAAACACAGAAAAATTACGTCAGTGATATCAAGAAATATTGAAGGCCCTTTGAGTATACATATTTTTTTACGATACACATTCAAGAAAAGAAACTGCACCATTTTTCAGCAACAATAATCTCACCGAAGAGTCAGGCGTCGTACCAACAGGAGATGCAAGTCGCACTGGCTTAGATTCACTTTCAGCTGCAGACCAAGCATCGTCTTATTTGGCAACTACACAAACGGTAAGCACTGACTCGCGTACTATCTCTCTCGTGCTATTAACATTCAGACGAAACTAACAACGCTAGCGAGAAAATATCTGTCTCTGAGGAGCACTAGTATCACCGCAGGACGTAATATAAGTGTATAGCGTCCGTAACAGCCACCGCACCTAAGCAACTTGGCAGCAGCTGCGATTCAGTCTGCAGCTCTCACTGTGGTCTTCAGATTTCGAAACCCTTACTCAGAAACCGATTATTGCAAGAAATGTCCGACTTCATAAAAGGTAGAAAGTCAGTTTTAAATATTAATTATTATATCTCCATTATATTCCGTGGGATAACGAGAATAAGTTCAAGTGATGGGAAATCGTATGCAGCGCGTAAGATTACGCATTAACAGCCACTCTAGCTACAGCATTCGTAGAAGAAAGATTGCAGTAATTCCGTCGGTGAATTATCATTGTTTAGCGGTTTTAGAAAGCCCTACCTCTACCATGTCATGCAACACAGAGCAGAGTTTTATAACTCCTTTAACCTACAAGATTATAGGTTGGTTGGTTGGTTTGTGGGATTGAAGGGACCAGACACAAGATTATAGACGCAGCGTTTAAGCAGATGCTTCGAAGATGTGTGGAGAAATTGAAGTCACCTTTTAGGAACTATCCCAGTCTTCAGGAGAGTTTACGTTGGAAGTACAGCTTTTTACTTACTTCTGAAATATTTCAATAATACTAATAGCTAAATGATGGGATGCAGTTTAGTTGAAATTTCTTAATTTGATCGTTAAAGTAAATTTTTCTTTTGTGGTTGATGCTTTACACAATTAGCTCTACTCCTTAGCTGTTACATTTTTTACGTGGAACCGCATTTTCTTCCTCCCTCCTCCCCCCTTTTCGCGCAAAAAAAATCTAAAAGTTTACTCACAAACTGAGCTGCAAGGTTACCAGTATAAAAGAAACTAGTCATCAAAATTCAGCCTTCCAAGAAAGAAAATAAGTTCATCACTAACAGATAGTGTTGGAAATAACGTTGTTAATACAGAACACTATGAAAACTTGTCACTCTTACGTAAAGAGAACTTATCGAAAGTATCACAAAATCTCGTAGGATGCTTATATGATGTTTCATTAAAAATTGTTTACAAGCAGCCTGACAGTCTTTACAAACTATTAACAAATACGCTATAGTTCATATGAGTCACTACTTGTCAGATAATGGTATGGTTCTTTCGCTGTAGACTTAGTAGGTTTATTTAAGATTTTTATAGACCATACGAGAGGATAAGTACATTACATGAGTCTACAAACTGAAGAAAATAGCATAGCTGTGTAGTGTACAATAATCCATCAGTTGTGTTATAGTATTAACCCACACTCTAGGTGTCATCAATGAAATGTTAGCAGCTGCTGTTTATGCAGAAATTACAAGGGCTTTAATGTTAGCAAACGCACAGACTTCATTTGCATCACATTTTGTACCAAACCAGACAAGGAGTGATCGATGTTCAAGGCGCCCTCTTTTCATTTATCCGTGCAGATATTTCGAACAAGATCATTCCTAGTCTTAACGCATAACAAGTCGCATAGTTGGACCTTAATCTCAGGAAGTACGCCAATTAAGCTGAAAAAAGTGCATAGTTTCAATTTTTCTGTAAACAGCAAACGTGTCAGCCTGAAACATAGAATCTTTTTCCACTCTCAACAGTTATATATTTTCCAGAAAAGTGATTTGAAACGACAGTTTGTACAACAAAATTAAATTTCTATTTCTTATTACTTTGTTATTGTTTCTTTATTGGAAATTGCTGTCTCCTTCTTTAAGTATTCTCGGAGGTGCCACAACCTTGCTAAAAGTTGAACGACCCTATCGGTCAGAGGAAGTGCAGTAACTGAATTTACAAAATCCGCCGCTTGACATGACAGTCACGTGCGCGCTCTCGGCCGCTGATCTTTATCTCATACGTGCGCCGCTTCGGATTTGACGCCACCTACACAAACAAGAAACAGTGCCCCTATTTTCCGAGTTCTCTAATATACTGCAGGTTTTAATAATAAACAAATTCGTGGTACTTCAAGTAAAAATTCTCTGAGTGACGTACTGTGAAAAAATAATGTTAAAATCAATGGTTATCATTAATACGGTGACCAGCAGTTAATAACGATGGTAGCGCACTGCTTTATAACGCGTATTAATATGCAGATAAAAGAAATGTTACGTGGATTATTTTTGGTAAATGTTAGTGAAATGTTACTATAAATCATAGAAAAGAAACAGATGCCGGCTGAACGATATGCAGACGAACTCTGGATGTCCGTAATACAAAAGTATCCAGTAACTCAGAAAGAAACATTACCAGTTCTCTTTTTTAATAATAATTGTTCCTAGTTGCAAGAAAGTTTGAAACTTCAGAAGCTTACGGTATCATTCTACGCAAACACGTATGTAGGACTATGTGCGAAGAAGCATGCTTCTCACAGCTTTTCTGCTTGCATATTTGTGTATTAGATGACCACCGTGGAACAGTAGCACTGTGTTTCACATACAATGAAAACTATGACGGAAACTTTATAGTCTTACTTCAGAAATGTATGGCAATCAAGATCGAAATGCAGTCATTTATTTCAAAGGTAGACATAAAGCAGTTCGACAAGAAAAGCAAGAACTACTGAACAGTTTATTCGTAAATTACAAGGAACGTTAACACAGAATATTTATTTTCAAATGATGCTGTCGTATAACATTCAAAACAAAACTGATTACCCAAATTCCAAAAAGATACGGTATCCATTGCAGTATATATTCAGAAAAGATCTCAAAGAAGTCAACCAGTGACAGTTATATGCCATTCTTCCCAGTATCCCTTTTCTGTATGTCTGTCTGAAATATTAAATCTAGAATGGGGAACTAACTGTAACGTTTACTTTGTTTAAATTGTTCTTCTTGCCGTTGACACAAGAAATTAATTTATTCCAGCAATAATTAAACGTTGTGTAATAATTCTTAACTTAAATGAGTTCGGACAGTAATGAGAAACTTAAAACAGACGAATATAAGAAGTACATTTATAAAATACATATTTAATTTCAGTGGCCTTTAATTCTAATGAAGCGTGCAATACTGCTAAGATTGTTTCTGCTTGGATGTTATATGTGCATCACATTTGGTAATGAACTAAGGTGTGTTTGGATTTAATACATAGTGCATTAAAAAGGATTTCAATAGAGTCCTGCACACTATACACCTCAAAGCTTTCATTTCCCGTCCGCAAGTTAATTTATGGCTGTCTGAAATAGTCAAATGATCTCGCATAATTTTCAGTGTGTCTATGCAGTACGTCACCTGAACATATGAAGGGTCGTTTGTTCCTCTGGTCGAATGTGATTTATGTGGCAAGAAGATATACTGCAGACAGTCGATGTCAGCTGTCGTAGCCACTGCTACATTCTTAGGAATATTCCGTGAAAACATGCTACAAAGCATAGTTCTTGACAGGTACAATTCCTTCTGAAATAATACACTGACAGAATATCATTCTGGTACGCAGTCTACTTGACAATTTCCTTAACCCATGGCTCACAGTATACTTATTTCATAGTCCAGAACTTCGTTTCGGTAGAACTGAATATTTTTACTTTGGTTGCTTTCGGAAAACACATCGTTTCTGCTATTACATCTTAGATGTGGCTGCAACAATGATATGCATGCAGAGTTATAGCATGTCAAGTAAGTTTTAGCACTACATCATTTGTTGTTTTTCCTCTACTTAGAGATGTATTAAGATTATTTCACTTCACGCTGCCCATTTAAAGTGACAACTAATTACACCATTACATCACTTCTATATTGTGATCAAAAGCGTAGGTAATATTCTGTTTTTATTGTAGGACCAACCAAAGCAAAATAGCGATCAGGTACCTACGTAATACCTGCGTACTAATAGAACAATATGCAAAATTTTTCCTTCTCCTTAAGGAACGGATAAAAAATGTGAGTAAACGGTATTACACGAAAACAATTAAAACTTTCCGTGTGGTGAACAACAGCATCAAGAATACTTTTCAGAAGACTAACTGAAAAGAAAACTAATTAATTGGAAAGTGATCTACAGCTGATTTGTAGATATCAGGATACAGATAAGTATTTTGGTTATTTCACTGGCCATCGACGCTAGGTGGTTAGAACTGTCAGAACAGCACTTTTGTTTATATTTCGAATTAGGTTGCGAGTTAAGATGAAAGCAGTTAAAATCTAAAATATCAAGATATAAATTTGTACACATACAGATAGGCGATCACGGAAAAGTCAACGTCTGTCACGCAGTTTCTAAAAACATTTCGTAATTGAAGATAATATTGTTGCTTCCTATATTTTAGTATATTAATATGTGGAGTGCAAACAAACATTTCCTATTTGCAAACCACTGTAAGAGTAAACAAAATAGACAGAATAGATTACATTCGTAAATGTTAAAGAAATTAAAACGTTTTTGAAGTCATATAAATGTTTGTAGGCTAAAATAGAACGTACTTGGCTTCTACAGTAGTTATAGCAGTTCGATGGACAGTACTGAAAACGGAAGTTCCCACCATTTACTGGCGTTGTTAATAGACGTTCGATGTTCGTCTTACCCTTCAATGAACGTGGAGTTGGGTAACATCGCTACGCAAAAATACTGTAGTTTTGCGAGTGCACGGCACACCCGCAATCAAAAAAAGCGGCTTACTAAAATTTAGAAACCTAAACGTAAAATGAAAATAGTCTAAAAAAACAATTCCGACACGTACTGACTAAAAAGAATAATAGAAAGTGATGTTACACAGTGCCGTTATTGCCGCTGTCGTGGCGCGGCGCAACATGCGCTGCGTGGCGGGTGGCCGCTCTTACCTCGGGCAGGCGCGGAGCGGAGCCGGGCGCGGATGCGAAGTCGGCGCGTCGCGGCGCCGGACTGCGGCCCCATAGCCAGCCGGCGACAAGCCGCGCATGCTCCGACCTGCCCCGCTGCCCACGCACCCATTCACTCCCTCCCCTTACGGTTTCTCTGGCACCCATGTGAAGAACATCACTTTTTTGCTGTCGCCGCTCGGCACGCTCAGCTATTTCTGCATTTCCGTGCTCTTTTTCTGGCACTGCGTGATGTAATGAAACTTGCCCTTAGCACAGCATTACACGATTCCTTACCCATACATGTACATATGTATCTACATGGTGACTCTGCAATCCATAATTACGTTCCTGGCAGAGGGTCCATCGAACCACCTTCAAGCTATTCCTCTACCGTTCCACTCTTGAACGGCCCGCGGGAAAAACGAACAAGTAAATCTTTCTTGCATTCTCGGATTTCTCTTATTTTATCATTATAATCATTACTCCCTGTGTAGGTGGGAGCCAACAGAATATTTCCGCAATCGGAGGCGAAAGTTGACGACTGAAATTTCACGCGAAGATTCTGCCGCAATGAAAAATGCATTGTCTTTATAATTACCACCCCGAATCGTGTCTCATGTCCATGGCACTGTCTCCCCTGTTTAGCGATAATGTAAAGCAAGCTGCCTTTCTTTTAACTTTTTCGATGTTATGCGTCGGTCCCACACTGCACAGCAATACTCCAGATGAGGGTGGACAAGAGTGGTGTTAGCAGTCTCTTTTGTACACCAGTTGCACTTTCTAAGTGTTCTGGCAATTAATCGCAGTCTTAGGTTTCCTCTATCAACGAAATTATCCGTGTGATCGTTCCAGTTTATATTATTCGTAATTGCAACGCCTAAGTACTTAGCTAAATATACAGCCTTTAGATTTGTGTGATTTATCGTGTAACCGAAATTTAGTGGAGTTCTTTTAGGACTCGTGTGGATTGCTTCACACTTTTAGTTATTTAAAGGCAACTACCACCTTTAACACTAAAGAGACATCTTTTACAAATCATTTTACAATTGGCTTTGATCATCTGATGACTTTACAAGACGGTAAATGACTGCATCATCTCCAAACAGTATAAGAGAGCTGCTCAGATTGTCTCCTATGTCGTTTACGTAGACCAGGAACAGCAATGGGCCTACAACCCATCCTTGGGGAACGCCAGGTATTACTTCTGTTTTATTCGATGACTTTCCGTCGCTTACTGCAAACTGTGAGCTTTTTGACAGGAAATCATGAAAACAGCCACACAACTGAGGCGATACTCCATAGACACGATAATTTGATGAGAACACGCTTGCGAGGAACGGTGTCGAAAGCCTCCTAGAAACCTAAAAATATGGA
Source organism: Schistocerca gregaria (assembly GCF_023897955.1). Classification (NCBI taxonomy): domain Eukaryota; kingdom Metazoa; phylum Arthropoda; class Insecta; order Orthoptera; family Acrididae; genus Schistocerca; species Schistocerca gregaria. Next base: position 541,558,207 of record NC_064931.1, read on the forward strand.
ATCAATTTGACACACCCTGTCGATAGCGCTCATTATTTCGTGACGATAAAGAGCTAATTGCGTTTCAAAAGAACGACACTTTCTGAGACTGTGCTGACTATTTGTGAATAAAATCGTTGTCGTCGGGGTAATGCATAATGTTCGAACACAGCATATGTTCCAAAATCCTACTGCAAATCGACGTTAATGAGATAGGTCTGTAATTCAGCGGATTATTCCTATTTCCTTTCTTTGTTGCTGGTTTGACTTGAGCAACTTTCCAGTCTTTAGTTATGGATGTATCGAAGAATGAATGGTTGCATATGATTGCTACGTTTGTAGATATTGTATCAACCAACTGTGAAAGAAACCTGATTAGTACACAATCCGGATAGGATACCTTGTCTTTACTTAGTGACTTAAGCCGCTTCGTTACACCGAAGATATCCATTTCTGAATTACTCATGTTGGGAGTTCTAGGTTCGAAATCTGGAATATTTACTTCGTCTTCTTTGGCGCAGGAGTTTCGGAAAATCGTGTTTAGTAACTCAAATTTGGGGGCACTGTCATCGGTGACATCATCGCTGTCATCGCGCAGTGAAGGTGTATACTGCGCCCTTGGCGCTGGTGTACTTTACGTATGACCAGAATCGTTTGGGGTTTTTAGCCAGACTTCGAGTGGAAACTATTAAAAGCATCTCGCACTGAAGTTTGCTCAAAATTTCGAGCTTCTGCAAAATTTGGCCAGTCTTAGGAATTTTGCGTTGTTTTAAATTTGGCATGCTTTTTCGTAGCTCTGAAACAGTATTCTGGCCCGTTTTGTCTACTCTTACGTAGTCAAAGCGGAATGAGTGGAAACTGCATGTAAGCAAGGCGTCAAGCGAATTTATATCTGCTTTTTTAAATACGATGTGTTTTGCACAACAACTATCTTGTGGTCACCAATCCTTGCCTCCGTCACGGTGCTCAATATTTGCTCAGGTTTACTTTTTGCAAAGAGGTCAAGTATGTTTTCGCAACCATTAACACTTAGAGTATAATCCTGAACTAATTGTTCGAAATACAATTTCGGACGACGTTTTATGCCTACCGCTGGTTTTAAACATCTATTTTTTCCAACGTATCCAGGGTCTATGGAAATCATCACCAACTAAAGTTGTATGAGTGCGGTACTGGTTTGAAATAAGACAAGTTTTCGTTGAAATGTTCAGCAACCGTATCATCTGGGTCAGGGGGTTGGTAAAGCGAATTCGTTTTTAATTTATTCCGGTTGTCAAGTATAACCTCTACCCATAATACTACCTTATAGGAACTGTCTGCTTCCCTTTCCCTATAGGGTACACTAATATTGGCAGCAATAAACAGCCCTCCACCAACTGTATCTAAACTATCCTTTCTAATCTCGGTTGGGTACTTTGAAAAAATTTTGGGTGAACTTATTTCCGGCTTTAGTCAGTTTTCCGTACCTGTGCTCTTTATTAGCGTTTGGTGCTCTGGTCCTTCCAAATACAACTACGACAATTTACAGCTGGAATTCCGATTGTTTCTAGGTCTACGTTCCTGTGTTTGTCCTGCACTCTTTTAGACTGACGCCCTTTCTGTGTCTTCCCGAATCCGTGTAACACAAAAAACTGCCCAGTCCCCTCCACACAGCTCCTGCTGCCCGTGTAGCCGATTCCTGTGTGTAGTTGACCCCTGACCTCTTAAGTGGAACCCGGAAACCCAACGACCCGATGGCTCAAGTCGAGGAATCTGCAGGCTAAACGGTCGCAGAACCGCCTGAGCCTCTAATTAAGACCCTCCACTCGGCTCTGTACCAAGGGACCACAGTCGGTTCTATCGATGATGCTGCAGATGGTGAGCTCCACATTCATCTCGTAAGCAAGACTGGCAGTCTTTACCATTTCAGTTAGTGGTCCAAAACCAGAGAGAATTGAGGGAATCTCTTTCGATCCAAACAGACACACATCGTTAGCACCGACATGAACCACCACCTGCAACTGGCTGCACCCTGTGCTCTTCGTGGTATCCGGAAGCACGCTTTCCACACCTGGAATACCTCCTCCCTGTACGCACACAGAGGGCACACAGGTTTCCTTCCCCTCCTTGGCAACTATATCCCTAGGGGGCCCCATATGTACCTAACGTTGGCGCTCCCAACTACCAGCAAACCCACCCTCTGTGAGTGCCAAGACCTAGAGGGACGAAAAGCTTCCTTTCGAACAGGGCGGGTGAATGCATCTAGCTCAGGGACTTCGTCAACCACAGATAGCGCTCGAAACCTGTTGGTCAGACAGACCGGTGAGGCCCTCCGATCGGCTCCTCCGAAACTCTTTCGCTACCTGCCACGCCCACTCGCCCACGGGTAAGAGATCAACCTCAGTGCAGGCTGTACCTGAGGCCGCCACAGTAGTAGACCTATCGGCAGACGCGTAGGATGCGCTGGACCTCTCTCAGATCCCCACCAAAAGCCCCCTACAGTGATTTCCATTGGCAGCAGCTTCAAGCTGTGTGACCGAAGCCAACACCGCCTAGAGCTGTAAGGGAAAGGTCACCAACAAGGCTTGCATCTGAACACAGCAGTCACAGTTCCTATTCATAATAACTACGATGAAAATATACTAGACAGCTAATTAACGCGGAACTCCGCCTCGTAAATATACAAACGTGCATGAAATTAACGACTTTAAACTAAAGAGCAAAAAGGAAATTTAAAATAAGTCGCTTCTTATGAGAGGCTATGTCAAACTCAGAGAAAGAAATGCTGCCCTCTTATATGCTCCTGCAATCACGAAAGCTACTCTAGACTGCGACATGCAAGTACTTCAGTGTCTGTTGAAACACAAAATAAAATGCCAGAGGCGACGTAGACAGCCGTACTACACAGAAAATAAATCTCGGAACTGTGCCTAATAAATAAATATAAGAGTAGAGGACGTATTCTGCTAGCAATGACTGGGTATTTCGTAAATCTCCGACGACCTCGACATGTACATTATCGAGACTTTTCAAGTAACAGAATTCAGTATGTTTCCCAGGATGGCGAATATTCATGGGAAAGTATGGTATCCTCAGCAGTGTCCCAGTGGGGTACTTTCTCTGTTTACATAAAAGATCTGACGGAAATTGTGAGGAGAAATCTACGACTGTTTACTAATGACGCTGTTGTATCCGAGAAAGTGTGGTCGTTGAGTAACTTTAGGAGGATACCAGATGATTTGGATAGAATTTCTGTTTACCGTGATGAATGTCAGCTTACTCCAAATGTGGAAAAATGTGAGTTGATCCAGATGGGTAGGAAAAAATATACTGTATTGTTCGAATACAGTACGAGAACGTACTGAAAAGGAATACCTCGGAATTTTGTGCGTGAAACATCCTAAAGCTTTTCACATAAAGCAAACGTTATTAACAATCTACATCTTTATTCCTTATGCCTACGAGCTTCTGACCTGTACCGCAAGAGGCCTCCGAATCGTAGTGTGTTATATCGCGGTGTGTAACGTAATTACGAGGGTTGTTCCATAAGTAATGCTCCACATTTTTTAAAGCCATTAATACACATAGACAAATGTCCCTGTTGGTGCTTCACATTTGATGTTTGTTCTGTTCGCCGGTGAAGTTTCGAACCGTTCTGGCAGATGGCAGAGCCGTAGTTCAGAGTCAAAATTGAGCATATATACGACTCACGTTACAAGCAGCGTGCTGGTATCGAATTCTTGTGTGCAGAAAAAGAAACCGTGGTGAACATCCACGAACGTTTTTGTGCAGTGTATGGCGATGCTGCAGTTGTTAGTACAGTTGGCCGATGGGTAAAGAAAGTTACAGCCTCAGAAAATGCAGAAACAGAGCTCCATGGTCAGCCACGCTAGCGACGTCCTGTCACAGCTATCATTGCCGCATCCACCCTACAGCCCAGACCTGGCACCCTCGGACTTCCATCTTTTTGGGCTGCTTAAAGATTCTCTACGGGAAACACACACTGAAGACGACGATAGTGTCAGTCATGCAGTGAAAACTTGATTGCGACTACAGGACAAGAGCTTTCACCAGCAGGAATTACATGCTCTTCCACAACGATGGCGTACGTGATTGAGACTACCTAGAAAAATAGAACATGGAAAAGACATGTTGATCTACGTTGTAACGAAATTCTGACTCATAGCAATGAATATGTTCTGAGAAAAAAGATGTGGGGCTTTATCCAACGACCCTCGTATGTCGGTGTGCTAGAAACAGCGTGGTGTACTCGAGGTTCGAATTCGAAGAGTGAGTCCACACTTGGCGCATCCTCTCCTTAATAATAAAATTCCAGACTACACACGACCGCTGCGACATCTGCAACAATCCTACGCCTTGGGTTCACTGCCATCGATCATCCTCCATCCAGTTAAGACTTGGCCCCATCCGATTTTAACTTGTTTCCAAAACATAAAGAACACCTCCAAGGACTTCACTTTGAAAATGATGAAACGATGCCAGCAGAGGGGAGGTTATGGCTCCGTCAAAAAAATCAAACATTTCACAGTGGCGATATCAAAAAACTGGTCGCTCTTTGGGAGAATGTGTTTGTCGCCAGGGTGACTATGTTGAGAAATAAATGTGTAGACATGATGAATAAAGATGCAGAACAGGGCTGGCAAAGCATGTCTCACAAGACATTCGCCTCCAGTGAGTGCTCCCCCCCCCCCCCCCCCCCAACCTTCCGCATTCTCCTCGGGTGCTGTCGTTACGGTCTAGCCGCAGCCCTCGGTTCGTTTATCAGCAGTAGAGAGGGGCAGCGGGCAGTGTCTCTTCGACTCCGAAGAGGTAACGTTGTTTTGTTAGCCCGTTTCCTCTAGGCATTTTGTTCAGATTTACTCTCATTAATATTGCTCTACCGTTCAAGTTATCATTGTGTTTCTATCTGTGGATCTCATTCTACTTTTGGTTCTGGTTATATCTGTAGCTATTTTCCTATTACGAGTCTTAAGAATGTCGAAAAGAAAGAATATTGAAAAGCACGTTTTTCATTAGGAGTGGGGGATTAAGTACTTGTTTTGACACAATTCCGATGAAAAATCGCAGTATTTAATATGCAAAAAAATGCTTAAGTCAAAACCAAGGTATGCTTGATACTTCTCTTCGCTTCATGAAGCAATACACAAGCGTTACTCTCATGACGAACGATGCTCTCTTGTAAAGAGGTACAATATTTTCCTGAACCATCGAATCATAAAAAAAGAGTTTCACTGCATCGTATGTCGTACACTTCAAATCAGCTAAAGCTCAGAAATGTATCAGTGACGACTTAGACGTAAAATAATCTACAATAGAAATGACAAAAGAATTTGGTTTCGATGATACCACAGTATATTTTAAAACAGTAGCTTTGTCACGTAACACTGTGAATTCATGATATGGTATATAACGTAAAAAAGAAACAATAATTTAATTGCAAACTGTTGGTATTATTTTTTGTGTATGGAGGAGAGTTCTAATCGAATAGATCACAGTATACTTCTAATTTTCCTCGCTTAATAAAGTACGACATTTCTGTACATGAAGATTTTCTCCATATCGTTCCGGTGCTCAGAACAACAGGTTTCGATACTTAAATGCTGTTAAAAAGTGTCGACCCCTCCCACTTTCCCACAACCATCCCCCCCCCCCCCCTCACTCACAATTTCATTTCACTTCTTTCTCCTCACTTTCTCCTCTTAACTCACATTCCATCACACTGCTGTACACTTATGTCCATTAATGTCCATTCATCGTGGTTTTTCTCCATCCCCTACACCGAAAAAAATTCCTCCGTCGCTATTCCTTCACTACTCTTACACAGTATGTAAAGACACAGAAACATAATTAAACAGAATTACAGACAAACAATAATAAATAAATAAAAAAGGTTCAGGTTAAAAACAAAGTAGGGGAAAGGTTATGTTGGCAACACTACAAAAAAACAAACCACAACGAATACTCTGAATTACAAAAACAGGCCACACTGGTTAGCCTCGCCGTTTAAGGCGTCTTGTCACGGTCCGCGCTGCTGCCCTCGTTGGAGGTTCGAGTCCTCCCTCGGGCATATGTGTGTGTGTGTTGTCCACAGCGTAACTTAGTTTAAGTTACATTAAGTAGTGTGCAACCTTAGAGACCGATGACCTAAGCAGTTTGTTCCCATAAAATCTTACCACAGATTTACAAAATTTACAGAAACAAACGGAGTACAGTGGTGCGCAAAAAAGTGTTGTGAAAAACATAATAAATGCATAGTGCTGCAGAACAACTAAATATTCGACCATAATTATCAGTGTCTAACGCAGAAAAACAACGATGTGCTAGCAGACGACATTTCCCGATGTAAGCAAGAAATCAAACGAAAATCACCGTAAGTACAGTTCTTAAACAACTGTTTCTGATCTAAATCATATCAAAATGCAAATAACTTAATTACAGGCCACTGATGACGCTTTACCTCAATAAAGGGAAACGCGTCTGTTAAAAAAAAATTACGAATTCTTGTAGTTGCAATGACAGAACAAAAATACCCTCAAGAATTGTAAAGCAACTACGGACACTATGGCCACATAAATGAAAAATCGTACAATACGTTTTAGACGGATTTGTGCCGGGCGAAATTGTGAGGAATGGGAAAATCCCATCGTGGTTCGACAACAGTGTTAAAAAACTACTTTGATGCAAAGAGAGCTTCGGTGTAAATTTAAACTTAGCCAAATCCCCGTAGACAAACAAAAACCAAACAAAGTTATCGTGACGCGTTCAACTAATGCTAAAGTAAATTCTATCTATCGATTTCACACAAAATCCTAAAAAGTTTGGTCTTACGTTAAATCAGGAAACGGATCGAAGCCATCTGTCCAGACTCTCTGTGACCATGATGGCACTGAAACAGTGAATGACATAGAAGAGGCCAAAATACTAAACTATTTTCCCAAAACTGTTCCACAGAGGAAGGTCGCACTGTAGTTTCTCCTTTAAACAGTCTCACGAATAACAAAATGACACGCATTGAAATAAGTGACCAAGGGATAGGAAAGAAACTGAAATCGCTCAACAGACGAAAGGCTACTAAACCTGACGTGATACTAGTTAGACTCTACACAGAATATGCGAAATAAGTTGCCCCTCGTCTAGCAGAGGAAGGAAGCGTCCCAGGTGATTGGAAAAAAACACATTTTCAAAAAGGATCGTTGAATAGACGCATAAAACTATAGGCCTATATTCCTGACGTCTGCCTGTTGCAGAATTTTGGAACGTTTTGTGATCGCATATTATGACATTTGTGGAGACTGAAAATCTCATCTGCTGGGATCAACATGTGTTCCGAAAGCAACGATCGCATGAAACGCAGCTCGCTCTGTTCGTCCGTAGGAACTAGAAAGCAGTAGATGCCAGCATACAGGTAGATACCGCGTTCTTTGACATGAATGGGCCGCTGATTTGCTCACGCGGTGTATGCACCCGATAGTGACCCAAATGAGTTCCACAGGATTTATATCAGTTGAACTTGATCGCACAGACAACAACCTGAGTTCACTATAATACTCCCTCACACCACTATAGAACGCTTCTGGCTCCGAGAGACGGACAATTACACTGCTGAAAAATGACATCGCCGTCGGTGGAAGGCACAAGCATGATGGGATGCAGGTGGTTCGCAGCTGTCAGCGTGTCTTCAATTACTACCACAGGTCCCATACTAACGAAGGAGAATGTCTCCCATAACATAATACTGTTCCCACCAGCCTGCGTCAATGGCACGCTCCACGTTTCGACCCGCCTTTTATCTCGATGACATGCAATTGTGGAAACAACCACCGACCTAGCGTAGCAAAAATGTGGTTCACCCGAAGAGCCGGCATGTTTCCATTGATCGACGGTCGAATTCTACATCTACATCTACATCTACATGACTACTCTGCAATTCACATTTAAGTGCTTGGGAGAGGGTTCATCGAACCACAATCATACTATCTCTCTACTATTCCACTCCCGAACAGCAAGCGGGAAAAACGAACACCTAAACCTTTCTGTTCGAGCTCTGATTTCTCTTATTTTATTTTGATGATCATTCCTACCTATGTAGGTTGGGCTCAACAAAATATTTTCGCATTCGGAAGAGAAAGTTGGTGATTGAAATTTCGTAAAAAGGTCTCGCTGCGACGAAAAACGTCTATGCTTTAATGACTTCCATCCCAACTCGTGTATCATATCTGCCACACTCTCTCCCCTATAACGTGATAATACAAAACGAGCTGCCCTTTTTTGCACCCTTTCGATGTCCTCCGTCAATCCCACCTGGTAAGAATCCCACACCGCGCAGCAATATTCTAACAGAGGACGAACGAGTGTAGTGCAAGCTGTCTCTTTAGTGGACTTGTTGCATCTTATAAGTGTCCTGCCAATGAAACGCAACCTTTGGCTCGCCTTCCCCACAATATTATCTATGTGGTCCTTCCAACTGAAGTTGTTCGTAATTTTAACACCCAGGTACTTAGTTGAATTGACAGCCTTGAGAATTGTACTGTTTATCGAGTCATTGAATTCCAACGGATTTCTTTTGGAACTCATGTGGATCATCTCACACTTTTCGTTATTTAGCGTCAACTGGCACCTGACACACCATACAACAATCTTTTCTAAATCGCTTTGCAACTGATACTGGTCTTCGGATGACCTTACTAGACGGTAAATTACAGCATCATCTGTGAACAATCTAAGAGAACTCCTCAGATTGTCACCCAGGTCATTTATATAGATCAGGAACAGTAGATGTCCCAGGACGCTTCCCTGGGGAACACCTGATATCACTTCAGTTTTACTCGATGATTTGCCGTCTATTACTACGAACTGCGACCTTCCTGACAGGAATTCTGATGGTTCCGTGCCCATTGCAAACGTAACTGACGATGTAGTTGGATCAACATGTGAAAACGCATGCATGGTCTGCTGCGAAGTTCAATGTGCAACAATGTTCTATGAAAGGTGTGCTCTGAAATACTTGTTCCTGCACCAGCATTGTGCAGAGATACGACAGAACACCATCCATCCTACTTTACAAGACAGACAAGCCTCCAAACCGCACATTCTGTGAAGAGTCGTGGATGTCCAACCATTTAGTGCCTAGTGGTAGTTTCGATATTGTTCTACCTCTTTCCGTAGACGCTCAAGCAGTAGCAAGTGAACATTCGACCAGCTTCGCCGTTTTCGAAATACTCGTTAACAAGCTCTGCGTAATAACAACCTTCCCTTCGGCAAAGTAGCTTATCTCAGTGGATTTTCCCATTTGCAGCCCAAATCTTCGTTATGGTGACCACCATCCGTGTCTGCTCCGTTTACATACTTCTGTTAGCGCGTCACATGCCTGCAGCCACCAGGCGGCATCCACCATCGAGGGGGGCCGTGGAAATAATCTTTTCGGTTGTCAGTGTATGTCCAAAGGGTTGAAACTAGATCAAATGACACATCTGTCGTGGGGTGCAGTTTTCTTGGGTCGGAAGCGCTGAGACTTAGGGAAGGAGGGGATGACCGAAGCTTTAGAAGGTCTGCTGCAAGCTTCCTCGTGGTCTGACTGTCTGTCCATCTGTCTGTTCGTCACTGCCTCGTGGTTGTCTGGCTGTCGCAGCCTCATCGTGTAATAGGAAGGTTGATGTAAAGGTGCCGAGCGATTTACTGAGCATGAGTTGGGATACAATTTTGAAATTCATTTATTAAGATGTACCAAGTTTAGACAATCTTAACAAAACAGCAGTAAAATAACATATTTTATAATACAAACTAGACTCGAAGAGTGATGCATCAGAATGAATACACGAGACAATGTAAAAACACGTAAACTAATAACCATTGATACAGCCGATCCGAATGACCCGTCAACGTATCCATCATAAGCTTTCTCAGTAACACACAGATAATCGAAAAAACAACATACAGCACAAAATTAATCATTAATTGACATTAACAAGAGACCAGCCAATAGGCCACAAAATTACTCACTCCTCATATCAGCGTTAACATCATAAGCACGAGAAATGGACTTAACGAAAACAGTTCTCAAAGTGGAAAACTAATCGTTAACATGAATGCTTTAGAAAGACTCTATCCGGAAAATCATCATGTCAAGCACGCACCAAATCAGTCTTAGCCAAATAAACGTACATTACGTCCAACACTTTGAAATTCACCGCCCTCAAGAATACATGACAGTCAAATAACACGAGTGCATTACAATGCTCCCAACAAGTATACGCTAAAACAATACCCTACGGTTTGAAAGACAAAACATATCTTCCCTTATTCTCTCGGTGATGACAAGAGGCCAAGTTCCTATCAAAATCACAACATCTCCACATTAGTCGTGTCTCAGAAGTTACACAGCTTCCGATATGTCTTACTTTTCCACTATGACGTAGTCCACCACTCACAAGTGTATAGGTCGACAGCGTGCCCTACCTTATTAGCGATATCTATTCAGCCCGGCTAATGCTTGCCTTCGAGTACAACCGTCACACAAAGTTCTCGTAGCTGTTCCGCCAAGCCACCGGGACCGATAGACAACTTGGGCACGTGATTGCAGAGACAAGCAGTATGGGCACAAACCGCAATCCGCCCATGTTCGCTGTCGCATAGTAACGGCCCACCTACGTCCCCGTTGGCATTCCTCCCTCCACCCGCCATCGTGCCCTCTGGCGCCCGCCTGCGTCACGCCAACGGGCGGCGTAGACCTCAATCTCCATCCTTACAAACGTAGGGAAATGAACGTATGGCATTGTTGGCCGGGATGTCCCATTCGGGTTCGGCCGCCAAGCGCAAGTTTTATTTCAGTCGGCGCCACATTGGGCGACTTGCGGCCGACGATGAGGATGAAATGATAATGAGGACAGCACCCAGTCCCCGAGCGGAGAAAATCTCCAACCCGGCCGGGAATCGAACCCGGGCCCAGTGCATGAGATGCAAGCACATTACCACCCAGCTAAGCAGGCAGACTTCCATCCTTACAGAAAGAGGAAGATAGAAATTTGGCGGCACCAGTGCCGTCATGACACTGTGTTCGGTTTGTCTGGGTTTTGAGGTCTGTCGATATGAGTAGTGGTTAGAGCTACACTGCGAAATTTGGGTTTCGCCGTGAACGCGCGTCCACCAAACGCGTCGCCTCGAGGTTGTCAGTCAGCCGCCACAGCAACAGCTAATCACGCGGCGAGGGTTCGTCGCCGGTAAGCAGCAGCTGGGTCTTCACGGCAACGCAGCGCAACCGACGCTCTAAGGATGCAGGCTTCAGCGCGCCGCGCTAAGCCACGAGGTCGCCGTCTCCACGCCGGCCTAGCGCAGGGCAGATCACGCTCCGAGACTACGTCTCCAGCGCGCCACGCGTTCGTCATCTCCACACTAATCCAGTATAGCATCCGACGCAGTGCACGCAGCCATCAACTTCACACCAGCAGGAGCAGACCGGTCGCAGATCAAAGTTAAGTCGAGCAGCATTCGCTATTTGCTTTGTCCTTCATAGCTTGTTAGCCATGGCTGATGGTATCAAGTAACCGTCAAGTGAGTGTCGCTCGGGTCGAGTGGACAACAGCATGGGGAGCCCTGCTAGGTCTGGTGGAGATGAGAATATTTGTTTTGGGGGAAGGAGATAGGATATTGGTATCAGGAGATCCGCATACGCTGTTGCAAGTTATTACGCAGAAACTGTGAGTAACTGTGGAGATAAAAAATCATGTTAAGGGGATTGATGAATTAAAAAAATCAAAATGCAGAGGAACTTAGAAAAGATTTAAAGTATCAAATTGAGGCAACCCAGATTATTTGAGAGGGAATCAGCTCACAAGAGAGAAAGCTGGCAGACTGAATTACTGCTGTCGAGAATAATTTGGGACAGAGGACAGATTCTGTAAGGACAGAGTGCAATAAAAAGTCGAAAGAGACGTAGTCTGCACTATAGTCGATATCAGACAGCATAGGTCATGTGGTACAGTGCTAGGCATGGGCGAAGGCAGAGCTGACGTCAGTAAAACCTGAGAACAGCTGTTTGCACGTCGCTGTCCTTAAAGAGACACAAACTAGAAGCAAAGAAACCGCGTCAGTTAAGGTCACGTTCAGTGACGTTGTTATGATTCAGGAATGGACTACGCATTTCACGGCGAATCCCAAACTAGTGTTTTTTAGTTGGAAAGGAAAATACCACATGGTGGATTTCTTGGCCTCGTGTAAGGATTGTTTTGTGGAGGGCATGCCTGTCGAGGCTAAGGTCAAATTCGTAAAACAGCTTGACGCAGGTGTTTAGTCGTGGGCAAATCAAAATGTAGCAGCATTTACTGATTACGCTAGAGACATATTGGGGTGTAGGAAAGCAGATGCAAGTGCAGATCACGTTCCTGAAGGATGAGTGCTACATCAGTAACCGTGGAGGCATGCGAAATTTTACTAGTCAGAGCTGCAAAAACTGGTGAACTTAGTCAGACTGTTGTGTACGTTGACAGAAATTTCAACTCCAAAAAGGCGTTTGCCAGATTACTTGCAGTGAGATTTGTTCCACAGCCCCGCGAAAATATGCAGAACTGTCTTCAATTCTTGGAACGAATAGATGGTGCAACGTGTTACCGGAATAGAGGAGCCGGTAATCCAAAACGTTAGGGGAATAGCAGTGGAGATGGGACCTGGCAGGGCGCTACCGAGAGCACTTCCAGCATGATGTAAATAATTGTCGGCCGAATTCACACAGCCGCGAAAATCACTGAGCAGAGAAGGGTCGGACAGTAATAGGCAAGGTGGTAGTGGAATCAAAGTGTGAATAATCAACGGCAGAAGCTGGCAAACTAGGGTTTCTTCCGAGTGTGTTCTGCAGGGATAACATGATATAACAGGAGCAGGGCGAAAATAGGTTGTTTAACACACACATTGTCAATGATGATCATAGAAAAATCGCAGTGTTTAATATGTAAGCCGTGTTGGGAAATGAAGAGTTATGGACGGGCTGGAAGGAGCATGACGGTAAACTCGGGAAGAAACGTAGGCGCAGAACTGAAAAACCTGAATCTGCAGAGGTAAATTTAATTATTTTGTTCGATTTAGAGTCTTACGAGAATCATCGTAATGGCTTGGCAGCTCAAGAGCTTAGTAGTCAGGACAAGGAGCCTTTAACGGCAACAGACGGCGAGGGCAGTGTTAAGTTTTGTGAGGACCGAGCAGTGAGCAGTATGCTTATGTGTAGTTGTACTTGTTTTATTTTTTAGGAGTAACTCCACCAGTATTTACATATCGGTCCGAATTGTAGTAGTAGCTAGTTAATATGTTGATGGGATTTGCGGCTGCTCGCCTGCTACACATAAGTCGACTTGTCGGTTCATAGTGTCTGGGTTACTTCCCTTAAGGTTCCAACTAATGAATCTGAATCAGACATATGCATTCATCTTCAGTTCGCTCCAGTTGCTTAATGGCAGGCGTATTACTGCAGCTAATGCTTCCTATGACAGTGTACGGGATTTCTAGTCCTATTAACGTACAATAGATTTATTTACGTTCCTGTCAGTTACCAGTCTTACAACAGCTCTTCCCGCCTTCTTGTAGACAACTCCATCACCTACAAAGATCCTAAATTTAATGCAAATGCATAACAATCCACTGTATAGTGCATGGTGGAGGGTACACGTCACCAGTATTATCGGGTATCCTTCCATCCCACTCTCACACACTGATCGAGTAAAAAATGACTGTCTATAGGCCTCCATACACACCCTCAATCCACCCGGCGTTTTTGGGAGAAATACGTTGTTTTTCCTAGAGATTTCATTTTCCATTAGATATACGAATGAAATATGCCAACCTATAAGTACCTAGCAACATCCACATGATGCTTTTGTTTAGCTGATCAGCCATGCAACACAGAGAGATGGGGACTCACATTACTGGTAGACAGCCCCCATGTCTTGTACAACATATCGATACCACCCCACGGGCGCCACAAACTTGGGAATGGAACTGCAGATTTCCATTAGATGCCGACAGCAGTCACGGGGGATCTGGCCAACCCAATGGTGCATGTCCATTGAGCCACTGCAGTGGCTCTGCACCTCAAGCACCCTCTGCCACCGCAGTATGGGATGGCTTGCGTCAGCCACACAGCCCACTCGCACTCAGAGATACTTTGCTATGCGAAGCTACGCAGACGCCTCTTAGTCCGGCTCAGACACCATCGTTCATGCTTTAGTTCAAATAGTCTCTTCCTTGTTGTCACTGAGAGCTGGATTCTACTTTTTGCTGCATTATTTGTGATGAGTCTTCGTTCACTAGGAGAAATACAAGTTAAGTGAATTTTTCGTTTACTGTGTTACATTGTGCACTGATCATTTCTGTTCCTGTCCAGCTTATCTACGATGACAGTTGCAGACCACTCTTCTTTAGTCCACCTATATATCTCATTGTGTATGAAGTCATACACAACGCTGTGTATTCCTGCGCTTTCTAATCGATGATACTGTTCACCAGTAAGTATCATTGAACCATAAACGGGCCTGTGCTACGGGATAGCAGCTGACAATAACCTCAAAGCTATAGCGGAAATGGAGAATGTATGGTGAGGTACAAAAGGTGAGGGGCTCGTTCATATGGAGTGGAAGGAACTGTGCGGCAGACTGATGTATATGGGGGGGGGGGGGGGGGGGGCAGTTGATGCCTAAGTACGGCAAATTCTGTATTCGAAAGCAGCAGTACTAGCGCATCAGTACTCATTATGTTTGCTATTGCTCTAGACTCATCACAGAGAATATTTATAAAGCATCAGAGTGTCGTGAACTAACGTGGTTTTCAGGAAGCAGCACGTGTTGCACTGCATTGAGAATAGGTCTGTGGTACATTATTGTTTGATATAGTGTGAGTGGTATAGTCTTCGTTGAGAGACTGTGATCATTCAGATGGAACTGTATTGCTTGTGATTTTTGTCCCTCAGTCACTATAAGATCAACGAAAGTTTAATGAAAGATTCGTGTACCTACTCCAACGGGTTTTGGAAGCAAAAAATATGGAATTCAAAGCAAACAAAATACAATTATTGCAAAATACTGTTGCAGCATAGTTTCCAAATGTCTGTCAATCGTATTTAAATACAGCAATGCTGTGTGTGTGTGTGTGTGTGTGTGTGTGTGTGTTTGTGTGTGTTAACCAAAGTTGCATTAAAACTACAATCTTACAGCCCATGTACTTGCATACACATACCATACTGTTGTTTTTTTTAGTTTAATTTCTTACGATGAACAGTCAGCTATCCATTCACTCCCATAGTCAACTATAGCATATAGACTACCATCCTGATTTCGAAATGTGATTTGCTGACGAAGAAATACACAGTCATCCAGTGGAGCAGTGGAGAGGATGTGTGTGTAACGTAGTTTCCAAACGTCTGCCAGGTCTATTTGAGAACAGTAATCTGTGTGTGTGGTACTTCCTCCCACTGTTAACAAATGTTCAGTTAAAACTACAGTCTTCTATACCATATACATGCACATAGATACCCTTCTGATTTCGAAATGTAATTTGCTTATAGTGGTCCAGCAAGGAATCAGATGCGTGTAATATAGGTTCCAAACGTCTGTTAAAGCTGTTTAAGTACAGTTGTGCTGTGTAGGGTACTCCGTGCCATAATTCGTCCATTAAAACTATAGTCTTCCACACCATATATATCACATACTTGAATTTTGGAACGTACTTCCGTATCGGTACCATTTAGACCGGTTGTGACTCGAACAGCCATTTCCATGGGTATAAATCAGAGCTTACAAACTGTTTTTCCTCAACAGAGGGAGATGTAAACCATTCTGCCAGACATTAGGTAGTCGCACATACCCGCCAATTGTGTTTATATCTGCTGTGTTCTGCTTTTTACTAAAGTTATATTACGCATGAACGTAGGCAACACTCAGATTTTCGTTTTCGTCCTGCATTGCATTGCAATATAGAACTAGTCGCTACTACCTTTGTGGAGAGTACATGTCGCAACGCACTTGTTACGAGATCATATGGGACTGTGTAGCAAAGTTCTTGAGAATAATACCCCGCTGGGGACGAGATGATGTCTTTCTGATCCTACGGAAAACTGCATACGTTGACAGAACGATGGTACTTTCTGTCAGTTCTACATTTGGACATAAAATAGTCACTGTTATTCAACGCAGATCAAGAGGTTTTAAGAACATAGGGCCGGCCGGAGTGGTCGAGCGGTTCTAGGCGCTTCAGTCTGTGAACCGCGCGACCGTTAGGGTCACAGGTTCGAATCCTGCCCCGGGCATGGATGTGTGTGATGTCCTTAGGTTAGTTGGGTTTAAGTAGTTCTAAGTTCTAGAAGACTGATGACCTCAGATATTAAATCCCATAGTGCTCAAAGCCATTTGAACCATTTTTGTTAAGAACATAGTGTAGTCATAACTGTCATATTAAGAATAGATCTAAGTGTGCTTGATGTAGGAAAAAACATCAAAAAATACATTTTAACGACAATGCTTTATTCTTCACAATGTTTATTAACGGTGTATAAAAAACACATCGTAAAATAGCAGCATCTCTTACAGCACCATCGTTTTCGTCCAAAATGCTCTTACTGTAGCTAAAACAGGTTCCTGAACACGTAGCACACTATGTAATGGTAGGTCCACATTTAACGTAAGCAGCAATATGTCTGCAGGGAAATAACAGTACTCCATTTCGTTCTGGCAGCATATTTTACATAGGTGAGCTTTGTCAGAAGTTCTCAGCGTCGCATGTTGTTCTCATGCTAATTTCAGAAGACCTGATGGAGGTTTAATATTAGTTGCATCCTTTGCAGTAATTTGTGCCTCTAACAACCCCTTGGAAAACCACACAGCACGTTCAACCTACGGTTTTTTGTTTCATTCCAATATTTCCAACTTCCACCGCAATGGTAACACACAGTTTCGTCTCTGTCACTGGTATAAAAGAATCAAACTTCACTTACTTTGTCAGGACGTTACTCAATAGCTAATGACCAACATTTGAATAATTCAAGCCTAACATCGTATGTTCTGTATTTAGCATAAGCTAACCTATTTTCCCGCACATCATACGTTAGACCGCATAATAACGATGATCCAGGAGATACATGTGGAAGCATCTTCATTCTGCACAGGTTACAAGTATTGTACAAAAGAAACAGTTCGATCCACCATAGATACAATTTCACAGATGTACCTCTCTAACACCCTCAGACGTTCACTATGTTATAGAGCAGGGGTGGGCAGGAGAGGTGCCCACATGATTGCCCGCGGGCACCGTAAGCCTCGCGGGCAACGCAGGGCAGCTGTGCGGGCACGTAGTGCGGGTAGCAGAGCTGTGGGATGTGGCTGGCCGCTTCGGTATGCACACTTCACTGGGGGGCAACCGTGCCCCTGTGAGAGCGCTTTGCGCACACCGCTGAGTATGGACATGCTAACGTACGCAGTGCAGGTGGAACACACATACGTCCGAAGTCGTTTCGCGCGTATGTGGCGTCCGGGAACTCGGCACCGGTACGCGGTTATCGGGAGGCCAGCCACATGTGGCACAACATGCGTGTGTGGGAGGTAAGTGTAAAACGTGCTAACCCGAAATTTGTGTATCCTGTGCCATGCGACGGTTGGCCATGTACGTACGAAACACAGTTTCGAACCACTGTAACACGTTCTGCTTTCATGGCCACAAATAGGATACAGACGTAAAGGATTAAGAAACGAACACATCTGCGTTGTAAATGTTACGTTAGATTTACACAGCCGTGTGTAATTCAGAGGAGGGGTACTACGTACGAATAGGACATGGGCATTAATTTGCATCGTCCTGAATGTTTGTACAATGGTTTTCTCGATATTTGATGTGGAATTACTGGTCATTAGGGGCGCTGAAACAGTCAGATGAACATCACTAACACTACTCCTAAGCTTCGATTTTGTCAGTTTCATCATGGAGAAAACACTTTCGCAGAAGTATGCAGTTCCAAAAAACTATACACATGAGCAGCTATTTTAGATAACTATGGAAACTGTTCACGTGGGAAATATTCGTAGGAGCTTTCCAAAGTTTCTACAGTGCGAAACTTCTCCTTCTACACAAGATTTCATTGAAAGTCAATGAGTTCCAACTGAATTTGAGAAGGCACATTTTCAACGTTAACTGCAAAAGGAATCGGATAAAGACTGACACCGCATTCCAGTCGATTTTAAGTCCTCAAATCTACTATCGAAAATGCTACAGATTGTAGCACCGTCACAAACCCATCAAAATGTTCTTTGAGCCTCTCCTGTTCCAAATTGTTTTCACTAACAACTTGTGCAAGGCCCGGGAAGTGTACACACGACATTTCTGACTGTTGATTTGCCCACCAAAACAGGTTTCTCTTGAAGGCCAAAAAATAGTGTCAAACACTTCGCTAATTACCTTATTTCTACCTTGCAAAGCTACATTCAAGCTATTCAGATGCTTAGTTACGTCAGTTAAAAACGCAAGGTCTAAAATCCACTGTTGGTCATCCAATTCTTTAACCGGATTTCCCTTTGCATCCATGAATAACGCTATACCTTTACGCAAATTTAAAAAAATCCTTCTAAAACAACACCTTGACTCAACCAGCGTACTTCACAAAAATATGGAACATCGCCGTATTCACACACGAGATCTGCCAGGAACGATTTGAATTGTGTGCAAAACCGTGCGATCTGAGAATGTTAACTGTTTTTATAACCACGTTCACGAGGCTAACTAGTTTGGCACATTTTGCTAGCACATTAACACAGTGAAGAACGTAATGTATTGTTAATAGTTTCTGCTGGACACCGACGGCTTTCAACGTTTTTCGTATCAAAGCGACGATACTAGAGTTATGACCAATCATTACAGGATTCCCATCTGTTGCAATAGATGAAAGATTTTCCCAACGTAGCTCGTATTTCACTATTATATGTTCTACGCATGAAAATATATCGTCAGCCATTGTTGTATAATGCATTGGCACTAAATCTCGGAATTCCTCAATCACATTAAACTGAACATCGACTTCTCACAAAAAGACTGGACGTCGAGCAACATCAGTCCTTTCATCCAATGCTAATGGAAAGAAAACCGAATCTTTGATTCTGTTTCACAGCTGAGCTTCCACATCGTGTGCCATTTATTCAATGCGCCTGCAAACCTTTCTCCGTGAAAAAGGAACGGTTTCAAAAACAGGAGGACTTGCTGGCCTCAAAATTGTTGTGGCAGCAACAAAAAATTCTTTCACAAATTCTCCATGAGCCATGCTGTTTTAGCTATTTTAAGAGCTGCATGATAGTGGAACGATTATACTTAACACCTGTTCTGTTCAACCTTTAAATCTAAAGGGGGTGAAAGGGCTGACCCAATAAAGTGAACATTTCAATTACAATGAGTTTATTAACTCCCCAAAACAACCTCACATAAAATTTGACAGACGCCACTCGGGCAAAATTTTTTAATAGTCATTCATTACATAAAATCATAAGCAAGTTAATAAATCGTTAGCCAACATTGAGAACCGCCACTCAGGCAAAATATTTAAGAAAGTCTCATTACATAAAATCGTAAATATGTTAATAAATCATTAGCTCACAATCTCCCACTAAAGTTGACAAAAGCCACTAAGGCTGAATTTAACCAATACTTTAACAAGACAACTCTAGTTAAGACACATTACTTAAGACCCTTTCAGTCCCAAACTTTAACATCAAACGTAAAATAACAGTTGACACACTGCCTCAACTTTAACACGAATACTTCGTACAATCGTAAATGTGTAACAACAGAAGGAATGCCCAAACTTGTAAGGCAGAAGCTTAATCACGAACGGTACAACCGATTGAGGGAAATAAAACTTAACTTCGAACCAAGACGTGGCTCCATTTGCAACCCCACGTCGAGTAAACCACCAAAATGTGAACCAAGCAAACGCTACCAAAGAGGAACACACGAGCTCAGCCGAAATCCACCGCCTGTAAGCGAAACTTGTAATCTAAAGGGAAGCCCTGTGCTTCGGTTGCCCACAGCCTCAGCTCACTGAAACACGGACCACACCCGACAACAGGAGACAGAAAAATTTTTCTTAATTTTAACATTTAAGATTGACCAGTAAATTAACTCTATAAAATCAAGGCTAAACAACAACTAATTTCACTCGGAAGTTCTTCCTTTAAGTGAAGCAACACTTCATAAACAAACACTAAAGCCGTCAGCATCCAAACGTTGAGCGTTGAGCGTGCCGAGTTTCTGACGTCATAGCGTGGAACAGCACGTTCGGGAGTCTTTCCGAACGCGCAGAGCAATATCTATCATGTCAGATATTCTGAGCGTGCGTCTGAGCGTTGACCAATCACATGACACAACGCCACCTACGTCACACGCACGCCACCTCCCTTCAGCACAGAGCTGTGAGGCGCCACATTGGCATTCAGTTCACGCCTATACGTATATACGCCGTTTCTGAGCCCCAGAAAATTGAGAATCACTCGAAAACCCCTTGATTAACTGTGATTCGTTGCAATAAAATAATGAGAAACGTCTTATTCATGGCAAAAGAATTACTTTGACTTGCGTATTATGAGAGTATGTCATTTTAAGGTAGCGACACACTGAGGATCCACAAAAAATCCATTGTTCTGGGTACAATTTGTTATAATTAAATTTCAGGTGGTAACATAGGTACGATTAAAGCATTTAGCATGTCGTAACATGTCAGAATTGTCTACAGATGCATTAATGTCACTTCAGCGTAGTGAGTAGCGTCAACGATCCACGATTCGGTTGGTGGTAGATAATTCGTGTCTCGCGAAACTTAAATAATTTTTTTCCCCTAACATTCGCGTATTTAATAGGTTTTGATGCATTATTAGTAGTTTAATGTAAGTATGTTCTACATATTTGATGTTACGTAAATATGAGTTCACCTTTTGAGGAGTGAGTTTGTTTGATTGGCTTAATCTACAGGACAGCTTGCGCTACTTGTATAAAGATATTTTGTTCCTTTTTCTTTTGACTTCGTAATTCACGTCTTTTAAAGATTCTGCTACTGGATAGGAACAGATATCAAGTAAGAATGACCTAAGGGTTTTACCAAAATGTAGGAACGATAAAATAACGTTTATCTTATGTGGAGATCTACAAATTTGTGTTGCAATGTTTGTGATGGAACTTTTATAAGCCTGTGTCCTTATTGATTGGACATGGTACTTCCTTTCTGTCTTAAAAACGTGTACATCGATAGTGAAGTTTTTGTGTATATTACATATAGAACAACGTGACTAGGGTATGGACAATGGAGGAAACGTGCGTTTTAATAGAGCTAACGTGGGAATTTTACGCGCGCCCGTTGAGTGAACAGTGTGATATACTAATAGAAACATCCCACAACTACCGCTGGAGTGCGTCGCGATCGCGTATACCATGTTGGGGCTCACGTACCGTATGCACAAGTAGCATCGTTCCTGAGCGTTCAGCAGCACGTTGAACTCGGCACGCTCAACGTTGACGTTCGACAGCACGGTCGGTGTGCCGACGGCTTAAGTGTGGGAAATGAACTGGCTCACGAGAACCGAGACTCACTAAAACTTAACGACACACATCTGCAAATACATCAATATTATGCGGAAGCAGAGCACACGCTTGGTAAGACGCCTCAAAAGAAATCGAACAAACATAACATCACACGTCTTGCAACGTCTTACCGTACCAAAGCGATCACAGTTAACTAAGCGCTCTTAGTAGTTAGCGTACTTAACTGGGTGTCTTGATGCTGGGGCGATTTTGCGAGACCATAACAGCGTGTCCCTCCAAGAAAGCAGGCACATCCACAGCTCACGAGGTTGCCGGACAATGCACAGCGCAGGCCAACTTCCGCCGCATCCAGTACAACCACGTGACAACCGCCGCCCGGCTTCAGGCACGCCGTCTTGTCTTCTGTCCGCCAGCCAATCGCCGACTCGCGCACCGCGGAGATCCGTTCTCATAGCATTGTGTCCTCTCTCACTGCTCGCGGTCGGCACTCCCTTATATCTCGAGCCCGCCCAAGCTCAAAGACAGACCTCTGTACTAGGAAATCGATCGTACTCAAGTCAGAGATACTAATGGCGCCGGTCCCGCCACGGCTCAGATAGCTTACTGTCGTCGCTGGACCGTTGTGGATTATGAGGTTTTCGTCCTGTAAATACATACAGGAGAAGGTAAAGTGACGGAAAATGCACATAATATATTATTAATAACAGTAATAATGTTACCCAATGTCATAATGGTTCAAATGGCTCTGAGCACTATCAGACTTAACATCTATGGTCATCAGTCCCCTAGAACTTAGAACTACTTAAACCTAACTAACCTAAGGATATCACACAACACCCAGCCATCACGAGGCAGAGAAAATCCCTGACCCCGCCGGGAATCGAACCCGGGAACCCGGGCGTGGGAAGCGAGAACGCTACTGCACGACCACGAGATGCGGACTTACTCAACGACATAACCATCTGTATGTATTAAATGTACGTCTTTCTCCTTTTTCTGTTTCAGTTCGATAAGTTTGGCCTTTCTTTCTTCATTGTTCAAACCGACTATATTCTTCTCATGAAGCAGTTGATAATGTCGCTTCACATTGTACTTCTTCGTGAAGACAATGTTACATTGCAAATTAAACACTGAGGTCCGCTTTGTGTTCCAACAAAAAAGTACTCTTCTTCCCACTGTGGATTAACAAGTATGGTTCAAATGGTTCTGAGCACCATGGGACTTAACATCTGTGGTCATCAGTCCCCTAGAACATAGAACTACTTAAACCTAACTAACCTAAGGACTTCACACACATCTATGCCCGAGGCAGGATTCTAACCTGCGACCGTAGCAGTCTCGCGGTTCCGGACTGCGCGCCTAGAACCGCTAGACCACCGCGGCCGGCCTAATCAAGTATGGGTTCAAAGGACTTTCGTTTCAACGATTCTAACTACTCCTCAGCAATTTTCGACCCACTAGTTCTGTTCTATCACAAACACCGAACGCATTACCTACACAGACAATAGGAACGATGGGTAGTAAACGGACCGAATGGCTCTGCGCGGTGCAGTGACGTGCGTGTCTAGGCGAGTAGATGGTGGGGTTACTGTTGGCTGGCGGAGTGGAGGAGAACTGCGGGCAGACCTTGCAGGCACCTGCGAGCGCCCGCACCCGCGAACCGGTATTTGACCAGCCCTGTTATAGAGTGACCAGCTTTTAAAGCTCACTTTACATATGGCCTACTTTAAATATCCAAGGTGCCGATTCTTCTGCATACTTGATCATGACTTCACTTCTGGTCACGTATTCTAAATTTCCTTGTAAATGCAGGACAAATGTAAACACCTAGCGCAATAGCTATATTTTATGTATGTGTATGTATCAGTTTCTCACAGGGGGCTCCCACGATGCAGCACAGGTCTGGGATGGGATTCAAAGATGGATCCACAACACGCTATGACTAGAATAGAGCTCAAGTGTGGATGTATCATGCATAACATTGGGATAGGTTTCGAAGGTGGACCCACTACATGTTATGGTCAGCATAGGTCCATAGGTCCCACGCGAGAAACTCATACACACACATACAGAAAAATACCGTAATTGCGCTAGGTTTATACAGATGTACTACATTTACAAGCAAATTTCGAATACGTTACTAGAAGTGACGTCATGATAACGTGAACAGAAGAGTCGACACCTTGGATCTTTAGAGTAGGCTATATACACTGAAGAACCTAAGAAACTGGTCTCTCTCTCTCTCTCTCTATTCGTTTAGTCGGTTCCTACTCTGCATGACCCCATGAACCAAATCACGCCACTTTTTCCTGTCTTGGACTTTCTCCCGTAGACCTTCCAGGTTGGAACACATTGCTTCCGTGATTCCATCGGTCCATGTCATCCTCTGACGTCCTCTTCTTCTAGTTCCTTCAATCTTCCCCAGCATTAATGTTTTTTCCAGCGAGGCATGCCTTCGCATTGTGTGTCCAAAGTAGGTCAGCTTTGGTTTTAACATTAGACCTTCCAGGGAGAAATCTGGTTTTATTTGCTCCAGTATTGATCTGTCGGTTCTATTTGCAGTCCATGGAACTCTAAGAAGTTTCCTCCAACACCACAATTCGAAGGAGTCAATTCTTCGCCGTTCAGCCTTTCTAATGATCCAGGTCTCACAACCATACATCACAACTGGAAAGACCATAACTCTCACTATACGGATCTTTGTTGCTAGTGTTATATCTCAGGAGCCCGCATCTCGTGGTCGTGCGGTATCGTTCTCGCTTCCCACGCCCGGGTTCCCGGGTTCGATTCCCGGCGGGATCAGGAATTTTCTCTGCCTCGTGAAGGTTGGGTGTTGTGTGATGTCCTTAGGTTAGTTAGGTTTAAGTAGTTCTAAGTTCTAGGGGACTGATGACCTAAGATGTTAAGTCCCATAGTGCTCAGAGCCATTTGAACCATATCTCTTGACCTTATAACCTTGTCAAGGTTTGACATCGCCTGTCTACCGAGCAACAGGCGTCTCTGGATTTCATGGCTGCAGTCGCCATCAGCAGAGATCTGGGAACCGAGATAACTGAATGTGGTCACTACCTCCATGGTTTCTCCTGCTATATTCCACGAATTGGTAGGTGTAGTTGCCATAATTTTCGTTTTCTTCACATTCAGCAAAAGACCGGCCTTTTCACTTTCGTCTTTCACCTTCAGTAAGAGTGTTCTCAATTCTTCTTCACTTTCTGCCAACAGGATCGTATCATCCGCGTACCTGAGGTTGTTTACATTTATTCCAGCTGTTTTAGTTCCTGTTTCTCCTTCATCTAGCCTAGCGTTCCTCATAACACGTTCTGCATACAGATTGAATAAGTACGGTGACAGTATGCAGCCTTGCCGGACCCCTTTCTGAATATTTATCCATTTCGTTGTTCCATACATAGTTCTCACCGTGGCCTCTTGGTCAAGGTATAAACTCCGTATCAGATGAATGAGGTGATCTGGTACACCCATGTTTTTCAGTACGTTCCATAATTTGTTGTGATCGACGCAGTCAAAGGCTTTGGCGTAGTCAATAAAGCAGAGGTACACATCTTTCTGGAATTCTCTCGCTTTTTCCATAATCCACCGAATGTTAGCAATTTGATCTCTAGTTCCTCTTCCTTTCCTAAATCCAGCTTGTTCTTCTGGTAGCTCTCGATCTAGATATTGGCGAAGTCTATTTTGTAAGATTTTCAAGATAACTTTGCTAGCATGTGAAATTAGTGCGATTGTTCGGTAATCTGAGCATTCTTTAGACCTTCTCTTCTTTGGAATGGGGATGAAGACTGATCTTTTCCAGTCTTCTGGCCACTGGTACACCTGCCTAATACTGTGTAAGGCCCCCGAGAGCACGCAAAAGAGCCAAAACACGACGTGGCATGGACTCGACTAAGAAGTAGTACTGGAGGAAATTGACCCCATGAGTCCTACAGGGCTGTTCACAAATCCGTAAGAGTACGAGGGGGCTGGCATCTCTTCTGAACAGCACATTGCAAGGCATCCCAGATATGCTCAATAATGTTCATATCTGTGGAGTTTGGTGGCCAGCGGAGTTGTTTAAAATCAGAAGAGTGTTCCTGGAGCCACTCTGCAGAAATTCTGGGTATGTGGGGTGTCGCATTATCCTGCTGGTATTGCCCAAGTCCGTCGAAATGCAAAATGGACATGAATGGATGCAGGTGATCAGACAGGATGCTTACGTACGTGTCACCTGCCAGAGACGCATCTAGACGTATCAGGAGTCCCTTATCACTCTAACTTCACAAGCCCCACACCATTACAGAGCCTCCACCTACTTGAACAGTCCCCTGTTGACATGCAGCGTCCATGAATTCACGAGATTGTCTCGATACCCATACACGTCCATCCGCTCCGCTCCGAAGGCCCATTTCGATGAATTTTAGTTGAATGGTTCGCAATCTGGGACTTGTTGATGGCACAGCATTGAAATCTGGAGAAATTTGCGGAAGGGTTACACTTCTGTCACGTTGAACGATACTCCCATTCTTGCAGGATATTTTTCCTGCTGCGGCGATGTCAGAGATCTGATGTTTTACCGATTTCCCGATATCCACGGTACACTCGTAAAATGGTCGTACTGGAAAAACCCCACTTCATCGCTACCTCTGAGATGCTGTGTCCCATCGCTCGTGCACTGGCTATAACACCAGACTCACTTAAATCTTGATAACCTGTCATTGTAGCAGCACTAACCGATCTGCAAACTTCGCCAGACACCGGTTGTCTTATATAGGCGTTGCCGAATGCAGTGCCTTATTCTGCCTGTTTACGTATCTCTGCATTTGAATACATGCCTATACAAATTTCTTTGGCGCTTCATTGCATAAAGGGAGCTTTGAAACCAGGTCGCTAAGCAACATGGCGGATGTCTGAGGGTGTTGGAGAGGTTAATGTGTGAAAGTGTATGTGGTAAGTCGAACTGTTTGTAAACATGTGCAGAATGGAGATACTTCCACATTCATCTCCTAAATCAGCATCTTTATGCACTTCAGTTTGCGATGTGTGAGAGATAAGGTTAACTCACGCTAAAAAAACGAGGGTTGTTCAGAAGGTAACGCACCATCTTGTACCATTATTTCTTGATCTTAGAAAAATCACAAACAGCACTGCTGCATCTCAATACTCACACTCCCTTAAGCAACATAACGTCACAGATCTATTCTACCTCCACAGTAACACACCGCTTCCTGCAAACCACGTATGTTCACGACACTTTGATACTTTGGAAATGCAACGTGCAATGCCTCTCGAGCTGTTAATTTTAACGTAGGAACTCCAAATACAATGAGTATTGGTGCACTAGCACTGCTGCTGTCAAAGAAAGGAATTCCGAGACAGAATGTGCAGCACTTAGCTCTCAACTGCCTCTCAATATACACTGAAGAGCCAAAATATTATGACCACCTGCTTAACACTGTGTTGGTCCACCTCTGGAATATAATACAACAGCGGTTCTGCGTAACATGGACTCGAAAAGTCCTTGGTAGGCTTCCGGGGGTATGTAGTATTGGGTGTCTACATACAGGTCACGCAATAACCGTAAATTACAGGCCGGTGGTTTGTGGCCGTGGAGCTGGCGTTCTATAGCGTCCCAGATATGTTGCATCGTGTTCAGATAAAGGGAATTTGGTGCACAAGATATCAACGTGAGTTCACTGTCATGTTCCTCAAACCACTGCAAAATGATTCTAGCCTTTTCAGTTGACAGTCACGCTGCTAGAGAAGAGAAGACGTCAAGCTTGAAGTGATAGAAATGTCGGTAATAATGTTCACATACTCCACAACTACACTCCTGGAAATGCAAAAAAGAAGACATCGACAGCGGTGTGTCAGACCCACCATACTTGCTCCGGACACTGCGAGAGGGCTGTACAAGCAATGATCACAAGCACGGCACAGCGGACACACCAGGAACCGCGGTGTTCGCCGTCGAATGGCGCTAGCTGCGCAGCATTTATGCACCGCCGCCGTCAGTGTCAGCCAGTTTGCTGTGGCATACGGAGCCCCATCGCAGTCTTTAGCACTGGTAGCATGCCGCGACAGCGTGGACGTGAACCGTATGTGCAGTTGACGGACTTTGAGCGAGGGCGTATAGTGGGCATGCGGGAGGCCGGGTGGACGTACCGCCGAATTGCTCAACACGTGGGGCGTGAGGTCTCCACAGTACATCGATGTTGTCGCCAGTGGTCGGCGGAAGGTGCACGTGCCCGTCGACCTGGGACCGGACCGCAGCGACGCACGGATGCACGCCAAGACCGTAGGATCCTACGCAGTGCCGTAGGGGACCGCACCGCCACTTCCCAGCAAATTAGGGACACTGTTGCTCCTGGGGTATCGGCGAGGACCATTCGCAACCGTCTCCATGAAGCTGGGCTACGGTCCCGCACACCGTTAGGCCGTCTTCCGCTCACGCCCCAACATCGTGCAGCCAGCCTCCAGTGGTGTCGCGACAGGCGTGAATGGAGGGACGAATGAAGACGTGTCGTCTTCAGCGATGAGAGTCGCTTCTGCCTTGGTGCCAATGATGGACGTATGCGTGTTTGGCGCCGTGCAGGTGAGCGCCACAATCAGGACTGCATAAGACCGAGGCACACAGGGCCAACACCCGGCATCATGGTGTGGGGAGCGATCTCCTACACTGGCCGTACACCTCTGGTGATCGTCGAGGGGACACTGAATAGTGCACGGTACATCCAAACCGTCATCGAACCCATCGTTCTACCATTCCTAGACCGGCAAGGGAACTTGCTGTTCCAACAGGACAATGCACGTCCGCATCTATCCCGTGCCACCCAACGTTCTCTAGAAGGTGTAAGTCAATTACCCTGGCCAGCAAGATCTCCGGATCTGTCCCCCATTGAGCATGTTTGGGACTGGATGAAGCGTCGTCTCACGCGGTCTGCACGTCCAGCACGAACGCTGGTCCAACTGAGGATCCAGGTGGAAATGGCATGGCAAGCCGTTCCACAGGACTACATCCAGCATCTCTACGATCGTGTCCATGGGAGAATAGCAGCCTGCATTGCTGCGAAAGGTGGATATACACTGTACTAGTGCCGACATTGTGCATGCTCTGTTGGCTGTGTCTATGTGCCTGTGGTTCTGTCAGTGTGATCATGTGATGTATCTGACCCCAGGAATGTGTCAATAAAGTTTCCCCTTCCTGGGACAATGAATTCACGGTGTTCTTATTTCAATTTCCAGGAGTGTATCATAGTGCCTTCTGTTACTGCCCAGCCTCCATGGAAGTCCATGTGAATGTCCCTCATAGCATAATAATGCCCCCACCGGCCTGTGTCTCCGCCGCAGTACACGTTTCCAACAGCCATCAGTCTGGATGACGCCCTGTCCGAAACGACCGTCGAGCTGCTATAGCAAGAAACGTGGTTCATCCAACCAGGTGACACGGTTTCATTGACCTACGACTCAAACTCAATGATCCCATTGCCCACTGGAATCGTAATTGACGATCGTGTTGGGTCAAGATGGGAACACGATGTGGTCGCTGCTGCAGAGCCCCATGTTCCACACTGCGCTCTGAACGGTGTTCTCTGAAACACTTGTGCCTGAATCAGCATAGTACTTTGTAATCAACTCAGCCGCAGATGGTCACCTACCCTGCTTTTTAGAGAGGAAAATCCTCTGAACTCTATGTTTGGTGCTGAGACGTGGATTTCCAACGTATTGTCGTTTACTCACGGCTTCATCGTCCTACAACAGCTTTCCATAGATGCTTACGACAATAGTACGTGAACAGTTTGCCAGATTCGTCGTTTCCGAAATGCTCGTTTCGAGGCTCCAGGCCGTAATAATATTTCCTCTGCCAGAGCCACATACGTCAGCTGATTTCCCAACTTTCGGTCCATATCGTCGCTAGAACGATTTCCTATTTAGATACGGTCCGCTAATTTAGTTCCTTACAGCGTCATATCCTCGTAGTGCCACCAGGAGCATTAAATCTTGCCAAGGGCAGTGGTCATAATTTTTTTGGCTCTTCAATGTATATTAGTTTGCCGCACAGTTCTCCCACTCTATTTGAACGAGCCCACCTACATTCATGCCTCACTGCACAATCTCCATTTCCACTACAACTTACAGGTTTCTTTGCGGTTAAATGATACGCACTGGTGAACAGTAACATCGATTCGACATCTCAATACTACATAGTGTCTGCCTACCAATCATGTGAGACACCCAGTTCGTGTTACGTTGCTGATCTGCTAAGAAAAAGCATCATGAGTATTCTGCTAGGATCGTACAGGTTGGCGTGATCCATTGAATATCTAATGGAAAAAGAAATCTTTGGGAAAGACGACATATTTCTCCCGAAAACGTAAGAGTGGATTAGAGGTATATATGGAGGTATGTATCCAATCATTTATTACTCTCTTTATGCGAGAGAGTTTGATGGAAGGATAATCAATAATACTGGTACGATGTTCCCTCCACCATACGCTGTATAACGGTTTGCGGCGTATTTGTTTCAAATGAAGGGTGTTCGCAGGTCACGGAGTTGTCTACCATATTCGGGAAGAGCTGTAATGGGATTGGTGGCTGAAAGGAAGGTAGCTAAAACTGTTGCACATTAATAAGACTAGAATTCCTGTACATTGGCATCGGAAATATTAACTGCAGTAAAACGCTGAACAGTAATCATCTGGAACGAGCTGAAGAAGAATGCATATGTCGAGTTCGGATTCATTTGCTGGAATCTTAAAGGAAGGAACCCAAACACTATGAACTGAAAGGTCGACTTATATTGGCAAGCCAGCGACCACAAATCCCATCCGCTTTTACCTAATTAAAACTACAATTCGGACAGGAGTGTAAGTACTAGTGGGTTTGTTTTAAAAAATAAAATAAATACAACAACACATATGCGTGCTGCCCACTGCTCTGCCCTGAATACTACATCAGGTCAACGCACTCTCAAATAGTGGGAGGGAAAAATGAACAGTGCTATGATTAAACAATAAATCTTTCCCCTACTCTTACAGTATCTCTGAATTCTGCATGTTTGTACGAATCAGTTGCAACAGTGTTAATGATTCAGTGGACAGAGTGTGTGTATGTGTTGGAAACTTTGTGACGCTGTTAGAATTGCAATATATCTGTATATCTAAAAAAAGGAAAAAAGAAGAAGAAGACGATGATGTACATCCCACAAAACGCTATGAATTCAACGAAGAGTGTAACTAGTGAACCTAAAATACCTGAAGAGACTTGCTAATATCGGGACATAAGCATGGCAGTGAGTTTCTTCCCGTATATTTGTGTGCTGTTCTGTCTCGTTGTGATAGCTCTGTCCATATCCAGTGATGGGTAGAGCAGTGTTATGGGATTTAGAGAGAATTAGTAAGTCTCTGTGAGTTAGCTGGGGACATCTAGAGCCAGTATGACCCGTGAAAATCAGGTAGAGCCAAATACCGTGTATGGAAGACTCGTGAATGGTGAGAATGTAGAGGGTAAGCGATACTCTGACAATCTTCTGTGAGTTTTGTGTGCCTATAAATGGATGGACTGATATCCCTGTAGGGCAAATAAATTTATACATCGTTGACTACATCTATATCTACATGACTACTCTGCAATTCACATTTAAGTGCTTGGCAGAGGGTTCATCGAACCACAATCATACATTCTCTCTACTATTCCACTCCCGAACAGCGAGCGGGAAAAACGAACACCTAAACCTTTCTGTTCGAGCTCTGATTTCTCTTATTTTATTTTGATGATCATTCCTACCTATGTAGGTTGGGCTCAAAAAAATATTTTCGCATTCGGAAGAGAATGTTGGTGACTGAAATTTCGTAAAAAGGTCTCGCCGCGACGAAAACGTCTATGCTGTAATGACTTCCATCCCAACTCGTGTATCATATCTGCCACACTCTCTCCTCTATTAGACAAAGTCCTATGAACAAAGTAACGGCATTGCTCTACAACTCAAGAATTTTAATGGGAAGACAGACATTCTTTTCATCAACCAAAGTAAGAGCATATGAGTGTACCAGCAACGAAATCAGATTCTAACGTATATGTATTATATTGAAAGTTCATTCAATGATAATTATATAATAAATGACAGTGGACAAATAGCCTAAAACAGCTTGTTCCATCAAACTAAATAGAAAAATCTTGCAAGGTTATTTTCAACGACTTGTTGAAGAAAATGCTAACATCGCCAACACAGTGTTGCCTTGTAACTTAGCAGTTTCTTTCAGCTGCTCAGTTATGGAATATAATTAGCTGACTTCGACAATTATTATTAATTCCGTGCTGTTTCAGTACAGTAAATAAAGTGCTAGAAGTTTCATGAGTGACTAAGAAGACAGAGTAGGTAGTGTGCATTCTTCAGTGAGTTTTATTGTCATTAAATGATTGGACTGAAATTATAGTAGACAGACAAAATTTACATTGCTAACTAGTAGATAAAATCCAGCGAGTTTTTTTCTGTCTTTAAATGAATGGACCGAAGTCATAATAGGCAGATGAAGTTTGTATTGTTGACTCGTAGATAAAATCCAGTGAGTTTCGTCTGTCTTTACATAAATGGACTGAAATCATAATAGGCAGATGGAATTTACATTGTTGACTCGTATGTAAAATCCAGAGAATAAGGTAATGGACTTACCCTGCAGCACAAAATTTCTGACCAACAGACAGACATTCTTTGCATGTGCATTTCACGAATGCTTCTAGTCGCAACCGGAAAACAGTCACTCTTGGCGATTGCTAGGACCTGCAAAGAGTATATTTGATCGTTAAGATGGTCAAACTTAAAACGAGGGGAGCGGCATCTGCCGGATTTAGAATGTTAATACATTTGTAGATGATCATTTGGTCGTAACGATGGAAAAATATACTAGAATTCTCAAAGTTTAATTGAATGTCGATTTTCGTAAAACAAATGAAGTCATATATCTCTGGAAACGTATGCAAACTTTCAAGATGGGTGCAAATTCGCGCATACAGTCTGCTCGAGTACAAAACGGCGGGAAGAAATTGTTTTTAATCGTGACACACACTGTAGTATTTCACTGAACCTTGACCGAAAAGATGGTCAGATGTGCACACCGTAATGAGAACAAAGAGGCAGGAGAGAGCAGCAAAACGTGGCCAGTCACAACAGGTCACAGAAAGCGCCTGTGTCTTTATGCCTGCTGCTTGCGACGGTTGGGGAGGGCATTGATCCTGCAAGTAGCCGTTGATCGAATCAGCTTTCATTACTCACACGCGCTCTGGAACGCGCGGTGCAGTGTCGTGAACACGCAGATTGTTCCGCAGTGCGATAGTGATCACTAAGCTAAGTACAAAATTTTATTGTTTTTTATGTTTTTCGGGGATCACTTCACGGTGCAGTATTTGTTGAAATATAAACTTTGTAATTATTCGAATATTATCCCGACAGTTATCCCACAGCAGTACTAAAATGTGAACTGTGATTGTTGGTTAGCTGTGGTAGATGGCTGCTAAAACATAAGAGTCCGTCGATAAAGTGCAGGCTTCGCGTCTCTAAAATGCAGAGCACGGCACGAACAAGGAGTGACGCCTACACGGTAGGCGCATGCAAAAATCTCACAGGCGTGCTCTCTCCCAGCCTAGTGCGGACTTCGCGAATGCATGTACATTTTTCTGCAGAAGCCTTCCAGCAGTTATTTTTTTTTACAAGTCCATTATCGTCATAACATAGTGTTAGGCGACCTAACATTTACGTCATACACAAAAAGTGCTGGGGAAAAATTCGTTTAAGTGAAATGTAAGCTTCGAGAGTATTTTGTTAAGTAAAAAGAGTTCAACGCTGAATATTCGTGTAATTTTTCGGAATACTGTGACGTTGGGAATGTTAGACTGATATTTTTTCGTGTGCCTCTCTGAAAAATGTTGCTTTTTGTGAATAAAATCGATAAAAATTTAAAGGGAGCCATATATTTGCGTGTGTCGTCTCAAAAATTCGGCAAAATTACAGGTATTTTCGGAACACTGGTGGAAAATCGATAAAATTTGCCTATAAACTGTAAATAGCGTCATATGTTTGTGGCGTTACGTATTAAACATTTAAAGCTATGCATTTTACATGCGTTTCCTAAAATTGATAAAAGAGCACCGAAATTCGTATTTATGAGTGCTGTCTTAAAAATCGGTAAATTAGTCACTAAACCCATAGATACGTGCATCTTCTTAAAAAGTGGGGGAAAATAGCATCGAAATCCATATTTGAACACATTTTCTTAAAAAATGTTGATACATCATCAAAACAGCATTGAAATGGTTATCTTCTTAAAAAAAATTGGTGTAACGTCATATGTAGCAGCAAATAGCATTGGGTGCCGAACATTTGCGAAAACAAGGTCAAAGAACCGGGGTGACATACTATGCTAGAAATATGCAACATCATCTGAATTTTCTGTTGCTACCTCTGCTGGTCCAGTGAGGTCGAGATTAAATGAGAACCTCAAGATGCTAGGGAGCAGTGGAGGCAGTGGTAGGGGCGTGGCCAATATCAGCGCAGTGGTGGCAACGGGGGAGTCATCTTCTTGTGTCACAAATTACTGTCACTAAAAGTGGCAGTTATCAATTTAAACAAAAGCATTGAACACCTGAGTAAACATGAACCCACTAGGGCGCCATCTTGCCTACAAATTACAATAGTTATCTCAACAGTTATTGCCTATTAATTAAGGCCTAAATAAACAGAACATACACCCAAGCGAACCGTTTGTTTATGTAAGGGTCATAAATTAGGCTAGTGCAAGTGCTCGGTTTGTATACGTAAGAGAATAATGCGCCCCATTTGGCCAGAACCAGTAAACCCTCTACTACTTCTGGGCTCTGAGGAGAGAATCGTTGTTAATAATTTAAGCATTGCGAATAGTCAGAA
Source organism: Schistocerca gregaria (assembly GCF_023897955.1). Lineage (NCBI taxonomy): Eukaryota > Metazoa > Arthropoda > Insecta > Orthoptera > Acrididae > Schistocerca > Schistocerca gregaria. Next base: position 541,592,636 of record NC_064931.1, read on the forward strand.
TGAGGTAACGGTTTCATCATTGTTAATAATGAAGAGCAACTAGCCAATAATGATGTGTGTACTCACTGACTCAGTAAAGAGAAGGATGAGTTCTAGCCAAATGATTGTGTAAAGCAAGCCAGATTTGTAATTCGGTTGTTACCACAAAGGTGGGCAACCAAGAAGTTTAAAGTGGCTATGAAATTTTGTAGCTTAAGCGATGGTCAGCCAGAATTTCATGCTGCTATTGATGAAATATTTATTGATGATATTGATGTTCAACCTCTGAGTCATGTTGTAGTTAATACCACGTGCGTTGAAAGCTTTAAGCAGAATGAGCGTGATTTAATGGCGGAGACTGAGCCGAGGAAAGAATACGATGAAAGGGTCCAGTGTATCATAAATTTTGTGGTGAATAATGCTACTGTAGACTGTCTGACACTGGAAGTGACCTGAGTTGTGTTTCACAATCATTTTTTAATTATGTAAATAATAAAGATGTTTGTGTATATCCTTTCAGCAGCGTGAAAATAAAGACGACTACTGGCAGCTGCAATAGGCCGATTAAAAGCGAAGCCATCTTTGAGATAAATGTGGATGGAGTCACTTACGTGCACAGATATTTTGTGGTACCAAATATGTTTACCGATATGTTTTAAGGCACAGGCTTTCTGACGTCAGTTACTAACACAGGTATATTAAGTCGGACGCTGGAGAAAACAGGAAGCGCGTCAAGTTTAATAGTTCGCTTGCTGCTGAGAAATCGGTGACTAGTGAATATATAGATAGGAAATACGTTTTGAGATTTTATTCTGTATGGCTTTTTTGTGTAAATTTATGGCATTTTAATGCATCCTGTGGATTAAGTCTTGGTGCACGGAGATGGCACTGGATTAATTCAAAAATGTTGAAATGTGTGTGAAATCCTATGGGACTTAACTGCTAAGGTCATCCGTCCCTAAGCTTACACACTACTTAACTTAAATTATCCTAAGGACAAACACATACACCCATGCCCGAGGGAGGACTCGAACCTCCGCCGGGACCAGTCGCACAGTCCATGACTGCAGCGCCTTAGACCGCTCGGACTGGATTAATTGTTCTGGTGGGTTTAACAGTGTTCGATAGACTGAATTTTGACTGGTTTTTTGTGTCGTGCTTGAATTTTGTATAGAGACAGCTGCTGTCTCAGTTTGCCTGCGTGTGAGGCCGAACGGTTCTAGGCGCTACAGTCTCGAACCGCACGACCGCTACGGTCGCAGGGTCGAATCCTGCCTCGGGCATGGATGTGTGTGATGTCCTTAGGTTAGTTAGGTTTAAGTAGTTCTAAGTTCTAGGGGACTGATGACCTCAGAAGTTAAGCCCCATAGTGCTCAGAGCCATTTGAACCATTTTGTCTCAGTTTATTTGTTTGGTTGATTGTCTGCACTGAGAATACTCACTCTGAGGCAAAGATTCCGTTCTCTGACGTGTGCAGTGTTGTGGTCGGTGGTCTTTCTGCAAGAAGACTCTGATCACAGCGTCAGAAGTAAAAAAAACTACATTCATGTGTCTTATTTTCGGCACCGCTGCTGCACTAATGTCTGTCATTGTCCTGATGAGTTTCTGATGTACTGATTTGGTCTGCCAAAGGTGGGTCTCAATAGCCCTACCCAAGGGCGACTGGGTGAAATTAATTGTTCAGACGACTAATTGGATTCAGTTGTATCTTTACTAAAGTACTGTGTGGCTGGTATGATGTGACGATAACACTGCAGTGCTGGTCGCACTAGGTCTGTCTTCATCGAAAGAAGATTCACTCGAACGACTATCACAGAGAGTTGTTCGTGACATTGTGTGCGTGTACAGTGTAGTGATCATTTTGTGAGCTTCAAAAAAAAAAAAAAAATAACGCAAAGTACCGCAGAAGTCAAACTAAAAGACTGAAAATGGGACCTGGTACCATAAAATTTGTTAAATCCTTTATTTTTTATGTTCTGTCTGCTGAGCCAGAGAGTAGACACTGAAACGATAACATAATACAGAGTCCATTCCATGACATGTGTTATCTGGAGACAAAATGTTGCTCATCACACATGAACAGAAATACTCATATTAGATTAGTTTGTTATGTTTGCTGTTATGAGAACTTATAGTTTGACAAATTTTAAACTGTTACACATGCAAATTTACGAATGTCAGCTTCTAAGATGCCATGAACCCACCACACCTGTTCTCTAAGCCCATGCACAGAATGTTACCCTCTATTTTTACATATTTGTTTTTGATGAAGATTCACATGTCTCTTTGGGTAGATCATTTTAATCTTGGTGCTGCTTCCCTTATCTCGTCACTGGGTGAGAGATAATACAAGCGGAGGTACTGTAACACTACAAGTCGCACCGGCTTCTTGGGTATACTGGTCGAGCACCAAGTTTGAATGGAGCGCTCGGCTAGCATGGGACGGCTTCGCGCCTCTCGTTGTCGGAGGTGGCCTAGGGCCACATTTCCCGACGTTCAACACCTCCTTCCGCTGAGCAAACGCCGACTAAGTGTGGCTTTCCCGCAAGCTCGTGAACTTAGCTAGCCGTTGGAAGGAATAAACTGCTTTCCAATCATCCGCACATGTCCTGCGAAAACCATACTATGTACAGAGAAGCAGGAGGTGTCATATGAAAGAGGATTTAACTGGCCATCAAATGTTATAACGGTGTCATCTGTGTGTTATATATAAAAGGAATTACAGAGACGAATATATTTGCTTATAATGTAAGCACTTTGTAACTTACAACTTTTAACATAATCACACGACCAAGTTGTTGGTTTTCATGAGACGTATCAACTCAGATAACCATATGATCCACAACTGTAACAATTAAGATGAGAGAATTAATTTAATTGGAAAGTAATTAAATTCAGTATGAGGTACTCCTGATAAGCCAAAACGTTATCAACACTGCCCACCGCGACGATGGATGTCGCTTTGTGGCACTGCGGGCACGTGACTCAGTAACAAAAGTATGTAGGCGGGGCAGATGCGGACGGGGACTCAATTTAGCGAAGATAAGGACTGCAAATGGGGAAATCCATTGAGGCAAGCGACTTTGACAAAGGGCAGATTATTACACTAGTGGCCATTAAAATTGCTACACCAAGAAGAAATGTAATGATAAACGGGTATTCAATATATTGTAAGTAGGCTGTTTAGGTTTTTTTATTGGTAACGCAACGTAACGCTCTGTATGAAAATCACTGGCAGTGCTGTGTGCAGTCAGTGGCTGGTTGGCATTGTTCTAATACTCACCATTGTAGTGTTGGGCAGATGGATGTTAACTGCGCGTAGCGTTGCGCAGTTGGAGGTGAGCCGCCAGCAGTGCTGGATGTGGGGAGAGAGATGGCGGAGTTTTGAAATTTGTAAGACTGGATCTGATAAACTGCTATATACATTATGACTTTTGAACACTATTGAGCTAAATACAATGTTTGTCATCTATTAAAATCTTTCATTTGCTAACTATGCCTATCAGTAGTTAGTGCCTTCAGTAGTTTGAATCTTTTATTTAGCTGGCAGTAGTGGCGCTCGCTGTATAGGAGTAGTTCGAGTAACGAAGATTTTTGTGAGGTAAGTGATTTGTGAAAGGTATAGGGCCACTCTTTTGTAGGGATTATTGAAAGTCAGATTGTGTTGCGCTAAAAAATATTGTGTGTCAGCTTAAACACAGTCCTGTATAATTTTTCTAAGGGGACGTTTTATATGTCGACCCTTAGCCGAGGATACCTCACGGAATCTTCTGATTTTTTCTTGTAGTTTGTGTAATTAGTGTAGATTTTGTTTATTGCTAGCGCGTAATTGTAGAGAGAATCTCCTTTGTAGTTGTAGTCTTTCATTGTTGTACAGTAAAACAGGTATGGCACGCATGTAAATTTGCACCAAGTATTTCGCAGCTGCGCTTGCAATTAACTAGATATTATTTTCAGTGCTATGTTAATGTGTTCTCTTATTTTTGCTCTTCAAATTGTGTTTTTCTTTGTTGTCGTGTGAAATATTGTGACAATAATGGCGTAGGAAAAACGTAATACTAGGCTCCAAAGTAAACTGAGAAATGTCAGTGAAGATGAAAGCAGTGTGTTAGCGCCACCATGTAATGAATCAACTAACGTTCAAAGTAGTAATTTGGTAATTGTGCATAGGGAAATGGAGCGGGCTGCAAATAATGGCGTAGACAGTGAAACAATTAGTGAACAGGGAAGCATTATCGATCGATCGGTAGGCAACATTTCGCCTCAGGATTCCGAAATGACAGGACACAATCTTGCAAATACTGTAGATTCAGGTTTTGCGTCCTCACCGTTTTCTCAAATAAATCAAGACACATTTTCTGCTTTTCAAAATGCGAATATTGCCGGTTCAAATGCACTGCCGAATAGCACTGAGGAACATGTTTCTGACACCAGTGCACTGTTATTACAGTTAATGCAACAAATGGGACAAAGGCTACAAAAGTTAGACACAACGCTTGAACAAAATCAGAAACAAATGGAACAAAATCTTCAAATATTAGACACAGTGGAACAACACCAGAGACAAACACAGCAACAGTTAGACACAATGGATCAAAATCAGAGACAAACACAGCAAAAGCTTCAAACGTTAGACACAATGGAACAAAATCTTCAGAAGTTAGACACCACGCTTGAACAAACACGTCAAGATTTAACTACTGAGTTACATAAAATCGAATCAAAATGTCAAAAAGTCTGCAATGACGTAAAAATACAAATTTGTGAGCATTTCCAACCTATTTTTTCGTGGCATGAAAACACATTACAGAATCACGAAACAGCCATAAAAGAACTGCAAACTATTGTTCATGAAAATCATGAGACCTTGCAAGTTAAAATTGACTCAGTTGCATCTACCGATTCGGTTACGCAACTTGCAAAAACTCAGGAAAACTTAAAGGACACAGTAGATACGATTTCAACACAAATGGACACTCTGAAATTTGGTTCAGAAAAACACACTGTGGAAATAAGTACACTATCGAAGAAAGTAGCCGAACTTTCGGATCAGTTCATTAACTTATCTGCAAATGTAGATGATGATCTGAATGACACAGAAGAGTGCGAACAAATTAGGAAATTCAAACAAAATCAGAATCAAATTAATACGCAACACCAAAGAGAAATCCGGGAAGTACAAGAACAACTGACACAGGTAATACAAGAATTACGTATTTCAGAGGACATTCGCGCTCCAACACGGGAAGAGGGACTTAGAAATACGGAACAACCACAAAATAATAACACAAGACACTTCGGAAATTATGAAAGAAATTGGCAAGGTGCATTGAATTTTGAGATGGAACCGCCGAAACGACGTAACAATGACTCGCCGACACGATGATTTTTGACTATAAGGTGTTCATTACTACACGTAAATTCAAAATATTTAAGAATTTTGACAACGACATTCATCCACAAGCATGGCTCCATCAATTCTCTCATTGTTTTCCTCCCAAATGGTCATTAGAGCACAGATTAGAATTTATGTGTGGCTACTTAGAGAATGAACCAGCTGAAAGAATGCTATCGGTCATTCACGATTGTCACAGTGAAGGAGAATTTTATCATGCCTTCCTCTCAGCATATTGGTCTCAAGCTACACAAGACCGAGTAAAATATAGCATCATAATGATGAAACGTTTCGAACAATCTGAATTCTACAGTCTTATGAAATATTTTGAAGACATGTTGCATCAGAATCAGTATCTTTCAAACCCATGCAGCCCCTCAGAACTCATCCGCATTTGCTTAATCAAACTGCCTGAACATTTACGACATATTATTTTAGTAGGACGTTGCAAAGACCACATTGAAGTTTTTCAGGGACTGTTACAAGAACTGGAAATTGACACTGACAGTTGCGGAACGCGAAAACAGGATCACAACAATTACAGGTCACATCTGTCACAATTCCGCGATGACAGAAATGATACACGACAAGGCTATTCGTACAACGTAAATGGTGACCAAAACAGACATCACCCGTATGACAACCGTTGGCAGAGTAGTAATAATTACAGGGGAAGATCACCTCTCCGCGGTAATGACTATCACAGAGACAATCAGAGAAACAGACAATTTGGGAACCAAAATAATTATTATCAATGGAGACAGAATAACTTTAGATGCAACGGTCCAGCGCGCAGCTACGATTCAGGGAGAAATTCTCCACCACGTGACCGACAAGAAAGAAACTATGGAATCTACCGACATGACGACAGACGATATGATGGTAACGACAGACCTGAATTGCATCAGAACTGGTGGGATTCAAACAGAGCAGGGCCCTCTCGACAAGGTGAATTTGTAGAAGTTAGGTCTCCAAATCCCAATAACAACGCGCGCCAACAAACACACAATAGGCAATTACTCATACCGCTGGCAGCCACAAAACGTACTTATGAAACTGACGTGGCAGCTGCCGTAGCTAGTAATTACGTAAAAATGGAAGACATTAGGGACATCTTACTCCAGGAACACGACGTAAAACATAACAACATTGCATATCCTGTGATTCACATTATTGTAAATGACGTAATATTCACAGCAGTACTTGACTCTGGCAGTCCCATTTCAGCAATTAGTGAAACAGCTTTTAGCAAATGCAACAAATCGAACGACTGCCCCACACTTCCGTTACGTAAGATTAAATTACAAGGTGTAGTCATTGGAAAAAGTGTAGATCCTCAGGGGGGTACATGCTTACTTTGTATACCATGTGTGTAGCAAGCACAAGGAGCCCTAGCTAATGTGGTATTTGCTTATACAACTTTACATATCGGTACCATATTTCTCTAACACAGAATTACACAGCTATCTGATCATTTAACTGAGAGAGACAAATATTTATTTTACTACATCAGTGACAGATGTTTACGTAATTACACAGTTGGATAACTTCAGACTTATGAAATTGTATTTTGTCTGTACTTTGTGAACTGTTCATACTTTTTCGGAACCATTGTGATACTATGAGAGCTTTGAATGACGTATTTGGTATGGGATCATGATTTTTAAAGTACGTTTGAGGTAGATGACATTTTTGACATAAGCAGAGAATTTTTTTAGGTTTTGAAATTATTGGAGGAAGCTACTACGATTTTGAGAATTTGACTGCGGTGTTATGATGTTATTATTACGATGACTATGTGTATTATGCTGTTGCGGTATGTTTATGATCAATAAGCTGATGCTATATGAGTTATTTGATTATGCTACATATCTGTTATAATGAAATATTGAAGAAGTGTTGACGAATAAGGTAAGGAATAATGAGTAGTGGTTAGGGACTCTGGTTTGTGAAAAAGGTGGTTGGAAGCCAAGAATCGTACTTTAAGAGCTATGAAACGTATGTAAATGCGTGAATGTATTACAATGCCGACTGAACTTTTTTGGACACTGTCATATCAATAGGATTTTGTTTTTACAGATTTGTAACGCAAATTCTTGACCTGTGAAATTTTTTATATGAGACTGCCACTGTAGCGGAAACTGGTGTCGTAAATATTTCGGTAAGAAAGTTAAGTGACCACCTGCACGTAATGCATCGTGGGCACACAGGTGCGCGACAGCCACATGGAAACAAGCCATAAGTGTGTGCCTTTCAGAGACACAGGTGAAAAAAAAGAGGCCATTATCCTCGCTATTGACATTCCTTTGTAGAAAGCATCGCAAATACGACACGCTCAAACTTGAGAACATATGATTATACTGTGGAGCTCTTAATTTATGATATTTACTAAAATACCTAATGAAATGATGAGAAACATTTTACATCTATTGTCTTTCTAGTTGAGAGAATTTTTTTGCCTTTGGAGACGCCATTTGCCTAGTGAATGACGTTTCATATGTTGCTTTATCTATATATTTGATTATTTTGTTTAATATCTAGTTTCTTGCTGCACTGCAGCATTGGTTAAAATAAAATTTAATACATGTACTAATAATAACTATTTTCTGTCTACAGACCCAGTGAAGAATAATTTTGTGATGTACTTTCGTAAAAAAGGAGGAACACAAATAGACATTTCCCCTCGCAGGAATTGTATAATTAATTTTTTTAACGACTTGGTAACTTTCTTTTTGTGATGCATCACTCTAGTGTTAAGATGTGATATAGGTATTAAACATGGCCATTTTTACTGTAATATTTTTTCTGCTTGAGCTTTGTCATGTTCAGATATAAGTTATTGTATTTGCTGCTGCTTGCTTTGACAATTTCCATTTTTGTCATTGCTGTTTGTGTTAATTGTTTTGTGCTCCTGCATTGCCTCGTCCGTTAGTTTAGCATCTGAGCTCAGTAGATTTAAGTTAGCTTAAGAGGGGGTAGACTATATGAGAGAACGAGTTGTGATGAATTGGATGAAATCCATTGTGAAGTTATACGAAAAATGGACAGAAAGCAGGTGTAGGTAGGATTTTCTTGGAAATAAATGATGAGGTAAGAAATATGTGAACATATAAATACAGAAAGTATGCTTGGATAGGATTTTTTTTGGTGGAAACATATGTTGAAATGAGACGAAAGATCTATGGAATGAAGTTTTGGGTTGGACTGTAGTACCTAATGTTACACTGAAAACCAACCCTGCCCTTTCTGGGGAACCCGGAGTCCTCGAGCTGTGGACTGGTGTGCGCCGCCAGTCTGCTGATACCGTAAGCTCTGGGCATGCTTCAGCGACCACCGTTTGGCGCAACGGTGGAACGTTGTGTGTCTTAGGGACCAGGGATCTTGGCTTGGTTGCCTGGATCGCGAGGACGGTACATACCTCTATAAAAAAAAAAACTTCAATCTTAAGGTGAGCTGCGCGCCGATAAGATGCACGGCTGTTGCGGTGGAACAGTCGCTAGCGGATAACCTCTGGGGAACCTGCCGCACCTCAGTTGTACAAGGCTTATACAGGCACCCGGAGCTCTGTCTGGATCGACGTAAGTTTCCCTAGCTGCTCGTGGGACAACCATGAATACCATGAATTTTTCCTCTTTTCCTCATTCTAATTTTTCGCTGGCCAGTGGGATGGGTGGACCGCTGGTAGGCACTACCGCCCAATCCAACAAAAGGGCTAGGTTAGCCAGTCCTCCTGACTCTGGCGTCAGCAAACGTACAGCAGTTTAGAGTAACTGAGCACATACTGAAAACCAGAATGTGTTTTTAATTATAAAATGGAAAGAGGGTTCCTTTGAAAAGGTTTCGCCATTCTATATCCAAAAGGGTCTAAAGGAATAGCTGGAACTTTAAAATCAGTGAAGCGTTTACGGAATGGGACACTGCTTGTTGAAACATCAACTGCTCAGCAAGCAGTTAACCTTCAAACAGCTAAAAGCTTGGGGGAATACACTATCGATACAGAGCTTCGCAGCACCCTGAACTCCAGTAAGGGTGTTGTTACCTGTAGGGATCTCGTTGGCATTCCTGTGGAAGAATTAAAGAGTGAGTGGGCTCAGGAGGGAATTGTTGACGTTCAGAACATCATGAAAAGGGTGGATGGGAACCTGGTGAAATCAGACTCCTTCATTCTTACTTTCAATACCCCCAAACTCCCAGAACACGTCAAGGCAGGATTTCTTCGACTAAACGTCCGGTCGTATGTCCCAAACCCAATACGCTGTTTTAAGTGCCAGCGTTTTGGGCATACAACTCTAGGGTGTAAGGGGGAAGCGATGTGTGGCAACTGTAGTAAGGCTGCCCATGACGAAATTGACTGTTCGTCGCCTGTCAGATGTATAAACTGTTCTGAAAGCCACCCTGTTTGGAGTAGGGACTGTAGAATCTTCCTAGAGGAACGTAAAATACAAGAAATAAAAGCAACTAAGCGTATCCCCTACAGTGAAGCCAAAAAGATCTTTAAGGCCCTGCAGCCCCCCACGTTCGTTACGTCTTTTGCTTCCATTGTTCAGAAGCCGCCTCTGAAGGTCGATGCATCTACACTCCTGGAAATGGAAAAAAGAACACATTGACACCGGTGTGTCAGACCCAACATACTTGCTCCGGACACTGCGAGAGGGCTGTACAAGCAATGATCACACGCACGGCACAGCGTACACACCAGGAACCGCGGTGTTGGCCGTCGAATGGCGCTAGCTGCGCAGCATTTGTGCACCGCCGCCGTCAGTGTCAGCCAGTTTGCCGTGGCATACGGAGCTCCATCGCAGTCTTTAACACTGGTAGCATACCGCGACAACGTGGACGTGAACCGTATGTACAGCTGACGGACTTTGAGCGAGGGTGTGTAGTGGGCATGCGGGAGGCCGGGTGGACGTACCGCCGAATTGCTCAACACGTGGGGCGTGAGGTCTCCACCGTACATCGATGTTGTCGCCAGTGGTCGGCGGAAGGTGCACGTGCCCGTCGACCTGGGACCGGACCGCAGCGAAGCACGGATGCACGCCAAGACCGTAGGATCCTCCGCAGTGCCGTAGGGGACCGCACTGCCACTTCCCAGCAAATTAGGGATACTGTTGCTTCTGGGGTATTGGCGAGGACCACTCACAACCGTCTCCATGAAGCTGGGCTACGGTCCCGCATACCGTTAGGCCGTCTTCCGCTCACGCCCCAACATCCTGCAGCCCGCCTCCAGTGGTGTCGCGACAGGTGTGAATGGAGGGACGAATGGAGACGTGTCGTCTTCAGCGATGAGAGTCGCTTCTGCCTTGGTGCCAATGATGGTCGAATGCGTGTTTGGCGCCGTGCAGGTGAGCGCCACAATCAGGACTGCATACGACCCAGGCACACAGGGCCAACACCCGGCATCATGGTGTGGGGAGCGATCTCCTACACTGGCCGTACACCTCTGGTGATCGTCGAGGGGACACTGAATAGTGCACGGTACATCCAAACCGTCATCGAACCCATCGTTCTACCATTCCTAGACCGGCAAGGGAACTTGCTGTTCCAACAGGACAATGCACGTCCGCATGTATCCCGTGCCACCCAACGTGCTCTAGAAGGTGTAAGTCAACTACCCTGGCCAGCAAGATCTCCGGATCTGTCCCCCATTGAGCATGTTTGAGACTGGATGAAGCGTCGTCTCACGCGGTCTGCACGTCCAGCACGAACGCTGGTCCAACTGAGGCGCCAGGTGGAAATGGCATGGCAAGCCGTTCCACAGGACTACATCCAGCATCTCTACGATCGTCTCCATGGGAGAATAGCAGCCTGCATTGCTGTTAAAGGTGGATATACACTGTACTAGTGCCGACATTGTGCATGCTCTGTTGCCTGTGTCTATGTGCCTGTGGTTCTGTCAGTGTGATCATGTGATGTATCTGACCCCAGGAATGTGTCAATAAAGTTTCCCTTTCCTGGGACAATGAATTCACGGTGTTCTTATTTCAATTTCCAGGAGTGTACACAGACGGAGGTTGTTAGTGTTAGCACGAACACGTGCACATGTCAGTGCACTTACAAGGCTGCAACTGTATCAGAGCCTGTAGCCCCTCCTAGAACAGCAGAGAAAAGTACAGTAGCTAACACTGAAGAGCCCCAGGCATCTCCGATTGCTGAGGCTGTTCCAAAGCCCAGCATGGTCACAAACACCTCAGCTCCGGTTCCAGCAAAGCCCTCTAAACAAAGGAAAGCAGATGTGAAGCAGCACCAACAGATTAAATCGGCTGGTAAACCCTCGGATCATGTTAATGTGGTCCCGCTAGACGCTTCATCAGACTCTTCCCCAGAGCTGATGGAGTCTGAGAATATGGGGCAATCATCTCGCCCCAATACTGAGCCTCCACCCGCTGTAGTCTCCCCACCTCGGCGGAAAGAGAGGCAGAAAATACAACCACCGTGATGGCTCCCATACTACAATGGAACCTGCAAGGGTTCAGGACACATGTGGAGGAACTACGTCTATTGATTCAGGATAGACCAATGTGTGTATGTCTGCAATAGACAAATTTCAGTGAAACATACACCCCAGAGCTACGTGGTTATGTCCTCCACAAAAAGGACGACCTGAGTGGACAGAGAGCTCGAGGAGGAGTAGGTATCTTCGTCAACACCGACTACCACTCCTCGCCTCTTTCCCTCACGACGGATTTACAGGCAGTTGCAATATTAGTACATGTGCGCCATATGCTAACAGTATGTTCGCTTTACCTGCCCCCACATGATGTGCTTGACGAAGAGGCTCTCAGTGATCTTCTTACACAGCTCCCCCACCCCTTTATCCTCTGTGGTGATTTTAATGCACACAATATGCTTTGGGGCTCTGTGAGTACTTGCCCCAAGGGTAGAGCAATTGAGAGGCTTCTTCTGTCTACCAATGCCTATTTGCTAAATACAGGTCAAAGCACGCATTTTTGCATTGCAACTGGGTCGTTCTCTGCCATTGATCTATCGCTTTGCTCTCCAGCCATCGCCCACACTGCTGCATGGGAAGTGGTTGATGACTTACATGGCAGCGATCACTTCCCCATCCGGATTCACCTGCAACATGCAGTGGAACCAGAAAGGAAACCGCCTTGATGGGTGCTCAGTAGAGCCAACTGGGCACTGTATAGTCAACTCGCCCAGTTTGAACATCGGGTCAGTGTCCAGGAATGGGTGGATCATATTACTGAAGTGATCCACCGCGCCAGTGAAGCGTCCATCCCACAGTCCACGGGACAACCGAAGCGTCAGCCTGTCTCTTGGTGGAGCGACGAATGCCGCTGTGCAATCAGGCCTAGGTGGGCAGCTCTGCGTAGGTTCAAATGCCGGCGAACTGTAGAGAACCTTGCAGCTTTTCGGGTGGCGAGGGCAAAGTGTCGTCGGATTATACGAGAGATCAAGAAGAGGTCGTAGCAGCAGTTCCTTAACACCATTAATCGTTCTACACGAAATTCCATTGTAAGGGAGACCATCAGGAGAATTTCTGGGAGAGGTGGGAGGTGCCCTATGGCTGCTATAATGTGGAATGGTACTCTCCAAACGACCCCACAGGATATTGCCCAGTCTATGGCGGCTCATTTTGCAGCTATTACTGCAACCGACAGTCAGAATCCAGCTTTCCAGCCCCACAGAGTGGCTGCTGAGAGGAGCAGTTTTGACTTCCGCTCACCCAATACTGCCCGTTTTCCATGTGAGAACTGGATTCTGCATTGTGTGGGGCTCGTGATACTTCCCTGGTCAGGATAGAATCCACTATAGCATGCTGCGGCACCTCACAGGGAGAAATAAAGAAATCCTCCTCCGACTTTTTCATCTAGTTTGGATGTCCGGTCACTTCCCCAACTCGTGGCATGAAGCAATTTTAATTCCTCTTTTAAAACCTGGGAAAGACCGCACGTGCCCGGGTAGTTACCGTAGTGTTGCCCTCACTAGCTGCGTGGGAAAGACCTTGGAGCGGATGGTCAACCGCCGCCTTGTCTGGATGCTAGAATTGAGACGACTCCTTAGTTGCTTTCGGTGTGGGTTCAGGAGGTATCGCTCCACCTTTGATAACCTGGCCCTCCTGGAGGCGGCCATACAACAGGTTTCCTGCGCCAGCATCACCTGTTGGGAATATTTTTGGACATTGAAAAGGCATACGACACTACTTGAAGGCATCTTATCATCAGGCAGCTCCACGAATGGGGTTTTCGTGGATGTCTTCCCAATTTTATTCAGTCCTTCCTGACGCCACGTTATTTTCGGTACCGAGTCGGAGACGTACTGTCTAGTCACTTTGAACAAGAGAACGGTGTCCCTCAAGGTAGTGTTTTAAGTGTGACGGTCTTTGCTATTGCTATTAATAGTATTACGTCTGTTGTGAAACGTCCTGTGCAGTGTTCCTTGTTTGTGGACGATTTCTCTGTAGTTTGCTCTTCTTCAAGCCTTGCAACGACGACTCGTCAGTTGCAACTCACTCTGCGACGTTTGGATGAATGGGCACAGAAGAGTGGTTTTAAGTTTTCAACTGATAAGTCGGTGTGTGTTCTTTTTAACCGTTCTCGTTCCATTTTTGACTTGCCTGAGTTGAGGATGAGGGACACCGTTCTGAATTTTAAAGACACGGTGAAGTTTCTGGGCCTCACTTTTGATTCTAAGCTTACGTGGCTGCCACACATTAAGGAAATGAAAAAAACGGTCTCTTAAGGCGCTGTCTATTTTGCAATGTCTTAGTCACCTCACATGGGGAGCAGACAGGACTTGTCTGCTCCGGTTTTACAGAGCCTTCGTGCGGTCCCGGCTTCATTATGGATGCACGGTGTATGGGTCTGCAAGACCCACTTATTTGAAGCTGTTGGATGTGGTGCACCATGAGGGGATTCGGCTGGCCACTGGGGCGTTCAGAACGAGCCCCATACCGAGCCTGTGTGCAGAGCAGGTGAACCGCCGCTTCACCTCCGGCGGCGTCTACTAATGGTGCGCCAGGCCTATCAAACATTATCCACACCATAAACACTTGCATACCACACTGTTGCTCAGCCTCCACTGGAAAGGCTGTTTCGCAACCGGCAACGAGCAACAAGGCCCTAAGGGATTCGTGCAAAGGATTGCATTTTAGAGATGGGTGTGGCCGGTTTCATGTCGAGGTTGAAGCAGATACCCACCTTGGCTCCTCCAGAGGCCCAGACTGATTTTAGATTTGGCAAATTTTAAGAAAGACAGTACATCAGATTTTACTTTCAAATCTTTATTTTTTAACATTTTAGATAGGCATCATGATTTTACAGTAGTATACACTGATGAATCCCAACAGGGGGATTTTCTTGGCTGCTCAGTAGTGTTCCCCGAACGTGTCTTCAGGATTCGCCTTCCCCAGGAATACACTGTTTTTTCAGAACTTCACGCGATCCTGAAGGCATTGGAGCAGATACGGTGTACTCAGGGCAAAAACTTTCTAATTTGCTCTGACTCAATGAGCGCATTACAGTCACTGCAGAACCTGTACCCAGCGCAGAAGTTGGAACAGCTGATTTACGACCAACTGTACATCCTCCAACGACAGGGCAAGCAAGTGTCCTTTTGCTGGGTGCCAGGGCATGTGGGCATACAGGGAAATGAACAAGCTGATAGAGCTGCCAAGGACGCCTGCAGATTACCGGAGGTGACACAATGTTCTATTCCTTTGCAAGGTATTGTTTCTGTGCTGCGGCGGAAGTGTGTGGAACTGTGGGAGGAGGAATGGCTGGCGGTGAGGGAAAATAAGCTGCGATTGGTGAAACCCACCATCCAGCCGTGGTGTTCCTCCTGCCGGTCACCTAGGCGTGACGAAGTGACCCTTACATTAGGGCACTGTCCTCTTACGCATGCCTGCTTACTACGGCGAGAGGAACCCCCACTGTGTGATGCCTGTGGCGTACGAATCACTGTACGCCACATTTTAGTTGAGTGTGATTTATATCGTTCTGTCAGGGCGGAAGTTAATATTAGTGGGGATCTGCCCTCGATTCTAGCCGATGAAGAGGCGAGTGTCAAGAAAGTTTTAAGGTACTGTGATGTTTCTGGGCTTCAGCCAAAAATTTTTGGTTGGAGTTTTTAGTGTGCTGCCGAGTGGCTTACCACTCCTTCTTATACTTGTAATAGGCCAGTTCCAAACATGTACTATGTGTTTCATTTTAACCCTTTCACCTACGTTCTCTTGCAGTTATCCTCTTTATGTGCTGAATTCCACTTTGCAACTGTTGACGTGCAAACTGCCTATGTAGCCTTTCACTTTTAATTTTAGTCCTATTTTAGCACTTGCTGCATTTTAGTGACACTCGTCCGTGGTTGTTTCCGTTCGGGCGCTAAAGACTACACTGTTGAGCGACCATATCCACCATATCCATCCATCCATCCTGCCCTTTCCTCTTGTGTTATCCCACTATGTGTTTGTGTACCCTTGGGTATTTGTGTTCTTCCTGTCTTTATGTGTTTATCTGACGAGAGTTACGTTTTAGAATTTTTCTGATAATGTTATTTACTTTGTAAAGATGTTTAGACATTATTTATCTGTTCTGTTTTGTTGCTCATATGTGAAGTTGATGTTTCAAAAGTTATTCTGATCTTTATGTATGTACTTATGTCATAATTCTTGTAACACTGATGTGCATGTTTATTTCTATTCTTTTGTAAAGCCTGTTTTACTACACATGTTATCTGTATTATTATGTTTTAATGATGTATTTTGTACCTTTGTAATTGTATTCTTATGTTATAAAATTGTAACTGACACCAGTTCATCAAACTAAGTAACTTGTAAGTTACATTTCACTGCACACGTTTCTGTTGGTCATAGTATATGGACAATATGTGAGAAGTAGGGACTGATAGTGTTTGTACGTGTGTTAATAATTCAGCAATGGACTGGATAACAGCATTGCTGGTTCTAAGGACATTTCAAAAACAATTTCTGAGTGCACAAGTGGTGGTTTATGGACTTTCTGTATTCTCCTCAAGACTCTTCGATGGTGATCGTGCACCTGCACAGTCGCAACAGATGGCTGCTGGCCATCTCTACAAGGACTACAGTGGGTCTGCATCACTGGTGGCCCACCAATACCGTAATCTCTACCGGAAGTACAGTGGGTCTGTTCTGCGATGACCTACCTACCAATATTCTTCAAAACTTTGACTGACTCTGCTGTGGGTTTGTTCTGTTGTGGCCCATTACCTGCGTGCATGACAAGAGTCAGCACTGTCTGCCCGTTGGAAGGACAACACTACTTCTTCAAGACAGCATGGAAATCCACTACTTCCGTGTGCATTTTCTTTTACTGCTCAGACTTTGAGAATAAAAAATCTGCAATTTTACTGTGATGAATGATCAGGACTGTCTTTGTGGACTGCGAGAAAATTTTAGCTTTTGACCAACATTGTATCAATAAGTGTGTGCATTTGATATCTTTGTTACTGTAATTATGATTTTTTTTCAAATTTGTATTGGTCACTGCCCAAAACAGTTTGTAAAATATTTTGTGGGGAGCATGGGGTCTATGTAAGTAGGTTGTTCAGGTTTTTTTATTGGTAACGCCATGTAGCGCTCTGTATGAAAATCACTGGCTGTGCTGTGTGCAGTCAGTGGCTGGTTGGCATTGTTCTAATACTCGCCATTGTAGTGTTGGGCAGCTGGATGTTAACAGCGCGTAGCGTTGCGCAGCTGGAGGTGAGCTGCCAGCAGTGCTGGATGTGGAGAGAGAGATGGCGGAGTTTTGAAATTTGTAAGACTGGATCTCATGAACTGCTATATACATTATGACTTTTGAACACTATTGAGCTAAATACATTGTTTGTCCTCTATTAAAATCTTTCATTTGCTAACTATGCCTATCAGTAGTTAGTGCCTTCAGTAGTTTGAATCTTTTATTTAGCTGGCAGTAGTGGCGCTCGCTGTATAGCAGTAGTTCGAGTAACGAAGATTTTTGTGAGGTAAGTGATTTGTGAAAGGTATAGGGCCATTCTTTTGTAGGGATTATTGAAAGCCTGATTGCGTTGCGCAAAAAAAATTGTGGGTCAGCTTAAGTACAGTCCTGTATACTTTTTCTAAGGGGACGTTTCATAAATGGACAAATGTATTATACTAGAACTGACATGTGATTACATTTTCACGCAATCTGGGTGCATAGATCCTGAGAAATCAGTACCCAAAACAACCACCTCTGGCCGTAATAACGGCCTTGATAGGCCTGGGCATTGAGTCAAACAGAGCTTGGATGGCGTGTAGAGGTACAGCTGCCCATGCAGCTTCAACACGATACCATCAAGAGTAGTGTCTAACGTATTGTGACGAACCACTTGCTCGGCCACCATTGAGCAGACGTATTCAGTTGGTTAGAGATCTGGAGAATGTACTGGCCAGGGCAGCAGTCGAACATTTTCTGTATCCAGAAAGGCCCATACAGGACCTGCAACATGCGATGGTGCATTATCCTGCTGAAATGTATGGTTTCACAGGGATCGAATGAAGGTGCAGCCACAGGTCGTAACACTGTTCAAAGTGCCGTCAATGCGAACAAGAGGTGACAGATACGTGTAAGCAATGGCACCCCATACCATCACGCCGGGTGATACGCCAGTACGGCGATGACGAATACAAGCTTCCAATGTGCGTTCACCGCGATGTCGCCAAACACGGATGCGACCATCATGATGCTGTAAACAGAACCTGGATTCATCCGAAAAAATGACGTTTTGCCATTTGTGCACCCAGGTTCGTCGTTGAGTACACCATCGCAGGCGCTCCTGTCTGTGATGCAGCGTCAAGGGTAACCGCAGCCATGGTCTCCGAGCTGATAGTCCATGCTGCTGCAAACGTCGTCGAACTGTTCGTGCAGACTGTTGTTGTCTTGCAAACGTCCCTATCTGTTGACTCAGGGATCGAGACGTGGCTGCACGATCCGTTACAGACATGCGGATAAGATGCTTGTCATCTCGACTGCTAGTGATACGAGGCCATTGGGATCCGACGTTCCGTATTACCCTCCTAAACCCACAGACTCCATATTCTGCTAACAGTCATTGGATCTAGACCAACGCGAGCAGCAATGTCGCGATACCATAAACCGCAATCACGATAGGCTACAATCCGACCTTAACCAAAGTCGGAAACGTGATGGTACGCGTTTTTACTCCTTACACGAGGCATCAAAACAACGTTTCACCAGGCAACGCCGGTCAACTGTTGTTTGTGTATGAGAAATCGGTTGGAAACTTTCCTCATGTCAGAATGTTGTAGGTGTCGCCACCGACGCCAACCTTGTGTGAATGCTCTGAAAAGCTAATCATTTGCATATCACAGCATCTTCTTCTTGTCGGTTAAATTTCGCGTCTGTAGTACGTCATCTTCGTGGTGTAGCAATTTTAATGGGCAGTAGTATATTACGCAGTACCTGTGAACGAGTATCTCGAAAACGATGAAGCTGGTCGAATGTTCAAGTGCTACTGTCGTGAACATCTGTGGAAAGAGTAGAGGCACAGTGAAACTACCATTGGGCGCTAGATGGTCTAAATGGTTGGGGCACAAGATTACTCACAGAATGTGGGGTTCAGATGCTTATCTGCTCTTTAAAGTAGTATAGATAATGATATATGGCATCTCTGTTGAAAGAGCACAATGCCTTTGCACGCACAACTGTTTTGGGGCACACCGTTCATCGTACATTGTTGAATGTAATGCTCTTCAGAATACCTGCCCTACGTGTTCTTATGTTGACCCAACGGCATCGTCAGTTACGACTGCAGTGGGCACGGGACCATCGGGATTCTACAGTCGATCAATGGAAACGTGTTGGCTCTCCGGGTGAATCACATTTGTGCTACACTAGGTCGATAGTCTCTGCACAGACACCATCATCGAGGCGAACGGCGTTCGAAACGTGCAGCGCGCCAAGGGCGCATGTGGTGGGAGCAGTATTATGCTATGGGAGATATTCTCCTGCGCTTGCATGGGACGTGTGGTAGTAATCGAAAACAGTCCGACAACTGCGAACCACCTGCATCCATTCATGCTTGATGTCTTCTCCGACGGCCGTGTCATCTTTCAGCAGTATAATTGTCCGTGTCTCGGAGCCAGAAGAGTGCTACAGTGGTTTGAGGAGCGTTATAGTGAACTCACGTTGATGTCTCGGCGGCCAGAGTCTCCTGATGTAAATCCTATGGAACCTATCTGGGTCGCTGTCGAATGCCATCACCGCGTACGCAAATCAACCGCCCTTTATTTACGGGAGCTACATTGTTTGATTATACAATTATACAAATTGCTGTTGAAAACGACTATAAAACAGACATCATAAACAGACTCAACAACAAGGTAAAACGGAAACATGCAGCACACACAGACAACACAGCAGACCACACCACTTCAGAAAAAAGAGAGAGATGGTACACACTGACATACAATAACAAAATATCACATAGAATAGGAAACATCTTGAAAAATTAAGGGATACCAATAACATTCAGAACAAACAATACATTTCAGAAGAGACTAAGACCTGTCAGAAAAACCTCAGACAAATTCAGCAACGCTTAAATATATCAACTCACTTGCAACTCCTCTCAGGCCCACTACATAGGACAAACAAACAGAAATTTCCGAACGAGGTCCACAGAGCACATGAGAGCTCTAAAAAGTGACAGCACACATTCAACTTTTACAGAACATCTAATGAACAAAAACCATAACCCCACTAATATCGAAAACGATCTACGCATTCCGAGAAAGAGCAACAGTCTATACTGACAACTAACAATACAAGAAAATTACCACATACAAAAGGCTATAGTCGAAGGGAAAAAATGTAATAAATGGAAACAAAACATTCTGCAACAACGAACTCTTTACCGCTCTGAGGGAACTGACCAAGGACACAGAACAGAAGGCCCACACACTCAAAAGAACCACTTCCCCATCACACACAGAGACATAAATAATGAACAGAAATCGTCGTAATTCGCCCTACAGTTTTTCATATCCTTTCTCGCCACATGCTATACGCCTCTCGCGACACACGCGAACAGCAAGATAGCGTAATATTCTGGATCAGAAACAAAGTCAAAAGTTTTGTTTTTCTGTGTATAAAAGCAGCCACATACCATCCAACGAACGTGAGTACACGAATAGCTAAGCAACAGCTCAGTATACACCAAATAACTGGTTTCCACAACACTACCACAACCCCAAGTATATACTGCTGACATACGAAGTTCACTTTTTAGTATTTGTTTACCAACAGCCGCTCACATGGTTGCAGATGACATGATGTTCGCTAAGTAAAAAGACGGCAACAGAAAAAAGAGCACAGAAAATATGTCGCAAACAGCGCCAATAATTGCTTAAAACATGCTGTAACATACAATAAATAAGGTAGTATGAAAGTATCAATAGAAAACTATATTTCAAAAGACGAATTGTAAAAATGTAATGTTTTACAGTGTTTGCACAACCATGCCATTTTCTGCATGTTTTAGATTAAAAAACCCCATTGATGATGGTGATATTTCTCGCCGAAACTAATTTGAGATAATAAAGAAATAAACGAACAACAAGGTGTTTTGCATCAAGGTGGACTCAATTTCTGATATTACTATGTCACTGACATTCTAGTTTACACTCATTTTAATCTGTTAATGTCAATAGGCATTGTTTCATTTAAAAAGTGTATGTTTTCACAAAAATACACTTTCTAAATATTATTACAATCTGTTGAGTGACTAACATTACGAGCCCCTGACTACCATTCCATTCCGTTAAAACCGCTCTTAAGTAGCACTTAAAATATTTGAGGTGCAAGTTTTAGCTAATACACCTCATATATTGAGAACATTAGAGGTCTTATTATGCTTACCTGTTGTATACCCGACGTTACATTCGTTTCTGCTGAACAAATTCTGTCCGGTACAACGTCTTCGCGCATCACTGGCCGAGCCCGCGTACATCGTAGGTTTAGCAGCTCCGCCTCCACTGTACTACTTGGCAGCTGGCCACGCGAGTCGACCACCTGGGAATCTAGGAAGATGGAAATACAGAGGAGGCTGAACTCAGCTATGCCCGTACTGTACTTCCTCTTCAGCAGTGACATGCCGAGGGCAAGGAACATTCAACTGGCGTTATATGTGGATGACGCAGCGCTCCTCAACAGTAGTCTAGCAGAAGCCCAGGGATACCTCAGCGTCAACTTCAATGCAGCCTCGACGACCTTGTTGCCTGGGCCGGCACCAATCATTTTGCCTACAATCCGCAGAAAACAGAAGCTGCCATCCTCGCTATCAGACCCATGCCTAATGCTCTCGAGGACCGAGGAATACGAGACCCGTGGTCGAAACGCGTGAAGGATTTAGCTATCACATTCGACACGACATTAACGGGGCGCCTCGCTGCCCGGCGGCAATGCGGCATCTTCGCCATCCCCGTCGTCGACCCTTAGTCAGTTCTACCTTCAGACACAGACATAGGACTGACCATCAACAAGTCTCAGGTATGGCCGGTCCTCGAGTATATAGGGGGGTGTCTGGGGAAATGCAGCTCAACAACGCATAGGACGTCTTCAACGTGTTCAGAACAAAGTTCCAAAGCATCAATCTCGCTCCATCCTATTATTCCATCAATTGGCGGGTGTTCCGTACCTTCGGGAACACTTCCGAGATATATCGCGGACTTACTTCAGCAAGACAGATGGTTCGCTCAGCGACCACATTCTTGAGCTGGGGCACAACGAGCACCGGCGCACCAGTATTCGCTGACCCATCGAGCTCTACAAGTCACCATTGCCCCAGAGATTTTTACTAGAAGAGAATACAACTTATAGTCACCTGTAGTTCTACTATACTCCCACCCGACGACGAGAGGAAAGAACTATCGGCTTAACCTCCGCCACAGTTCCTCATGCAAGTTCTCCCCGCAGCAGACGAACTCACTTCTGTTCGCGCAGCCACCTCAGGCAGATTATCATCATCTACAGTACGCCACCGTTTTCTTACCGCCGCTGCTGCTGAGTGCTGCTTACGACATCGTCCTGATCTGCTGGGCTATGCGCCGCCTTGCTGTGCTGCCACGGAGTTCTGATACTGTCAGCGGTGCTCGATTACAGATGACAGGCTCGGAAAAGTTTTTTCTGGATATGTGTTCTGCTCATGTCATTATCAAGCGTCACTGATTGCACCCTGTAGTAGAAGCTGAACCTCTAGAGCTTCATACGTCAATTTATTCGTCTGCTTCGTTTAATTCCTATAGACTTTAAATTTTCTCGAGTACAAGAATTCGACAGATAAAGATGTATTAACGTTTGAATGCCAATAAATACTGTAAACTTAAGTATTTCTTTGTCTGCTGTAGGTTACAGTATTCATAGAGGACATTATTTTTTAAACAGCGAGGTGTGTTAACTTGTTAATAAGTATCTGAGGAGCTCCTCGTGCCATTCATGGTTAAGTTTGACTTGGACAGCTACGGTGCATAAAACCGATGTGCTACAATGGAAAGCCGGCCGCTGTGGTCGAGCGGTTCTAGGCGCTTCAGTCCGGAACCACACGGATGCTGCTGTCGCACATTCGAATCCTGCCTCGGGCATGAATGTGTGTGATGTCCTTAGGTTAGTTAGGTTTAAATAGTTCTAAGTCTAGGGGACTGATGACCTCAGATGTTAAGCCCCATAGTGCTTAGATCCATTTGAACCACTTTTTCTTTCTTTTTTGCTACAGTGGAACTACCCACTGTGCAAACAATCCAGGGGAGTCGAGTCTATCACATCCTTCAGCAGATAGCCTTTGTGCTCATGATAACGAGGATCGATGTGGACAAAGTGAATTTTCTTGATGATGAATACACTGAGATGGCAAATGTCATAGGATGTCTCTGAATATCGTGTCGGACTCTTTTTGCCCTGCGTAATGAAGCAACTTGACGTGGATTGCATTCAACACGTCGTTGAAAGTCCCCTGCAGAAATACTGAGCCACGCTGCCTTTATAGCCTCCATAATTGCGAAAGTGCTTCCGGTGCAGGATTTCGTGTGTGTACCAAACTCTCGATTATTTCCCATAAATATTCGGTAGGATTCATGTCGAGCGATCTGGGTGGCCAAACCATAGCTCGAATTATCCAGAATGTTTATCAAATCAATCGCAAACAATTATGGCCCGGTGACATGACTCATTGTTCTCCATAAAAATTACATCGCTGTTTGGGAACATGACGCCTATGAATGGTTGCATGTGGTCTCCAAGAAGCCGAATATCCTGAGGACCCAGTCCATTCCATATAAACACAGCCCACACCATTCTCGAGCCACCACCAGCTTGCACAGTGTCTTGTTGACAACGTGGGTCCATGGGTTCGTGGGGCCTGCGCCACACTCGAACCCTACCATCACTTGTTACCACCTCAAATCTGGATTCATCTGACCAGACGACGGCTTTTCTATCATCTAGGGTCCAACCTATACTGTCTCGAGCCCAGGAGAGGCGCTGCAGGGGATGTCGTCTGTTGCCATAGGCCATTAACGCCAAATGTCACCATACTGTCCTAACGGATAGTTTCGTCGTACGTCCCACACTGATTTCTGCGGTTATTTCACGCAGTGTTGCTTGTCTGTTAGCACTGACAACTCTATAAACGCCGCTGCTCTCGGTCGTTAACGGAAGACCGTCGGCCAGTACGTTGTCCGTGGTGAGAGGCTATGCCTGAAATGTGGTATTCGCGGCACACCCTTGACACTATGTAGAGCAGAATATTCGATTCCCTAACGATTTCCGAAAAGGAATGTCCAGTGCGTCTGGCTCCAGCTACCATTCTGCTTTCAAAATCAGTTAATCGTGTGGCGATAATCACGTCGGAAACATTTTCACATGAATCACGCGAGTACAGACGACAGCTCAGCACTGCACTGCCCTTTTTTACCTTGTGGATGCGATACTACAGCCATCAGTATATGTGCATATCGCTGTCCCATGGCTTTTGTCATCTCAGTGTAAACTGGACTGCTGCTCATTGTCACCGGATAGTCTTATCCAGTGATTCATGTATCATATCTCACAGAACAAACAGATATCGGTGGAATGAAACCAGTGGCAAACGTGGGAAAACAAACACAAATCAAACATTCCTGGAACTACACAGAAAATGTCTGGGAATAATAGCCGAGGAAAGGTTTCTAGGCATTCTCCATAGTCAAGGTACCGATGCCCTCTGTACTTACAGCAAAATCTACTAAAATTAAGTTCATTTGTACACGACAATTGCATTATATGTGAAAGATGAGATCTTTCATTAAGATACATCGCTTTACCACGCGACTCTCAGACTTTATGCAAGTGATAAAGTTATCTAGGAAGAAATGGATCCAGATCATAGACTGCCAAACTGAAGTTGTGCACTTCACGGAATCATCGTATCCTTTTGACTACAGGGTTAATGAGGTCACGTCAAACAAATAAGGGAGTAACATTGTGTAGAGATATGAAGTGAAACGGCTATACAGTCTCAGTTGATATCAAAGCTAATGGAAGACTACGTTTCACGGGTAGGATGCTGGGATCTAAGGTTTAATTATAAAATATTTTGCATAGAAAAACATCTGTGTGACACATACAGGAATACTGCTCAAGTGAGTGAGACCCATACCTGGTTGGACTAAAGAGGACATCGAGCTTGTATCAGTAATGGCGGAGGGAACTGTCACAGGATTCACTGACTGGCGAGAGGCAGGCAAAATCAAATCATGTCAGAGAGAGGCGGAAGCAGAAAGCGAGCCGGTATATCGCAAGTGCGTCAGGCACTCGTCACATTACGACGCCATCTGCCGAGCAAGAAGACGCGTTGAGTGGAAAGAAGACTGTCATTACGAACCGAGCCTCGCGTCATAGTCTCCCGCTTGCTCCCTTGAAGTACTCCAGCGTTCCAGATCTCGTCATGAGTTGGTCTTTGGAATCGATGGCATTCACAGTAATAGCACTCGATTTCATGGTTATAGTACTCTAGTGAATCAGTGTCCTAAATGCTCCTGCACTGTCTATAAGCTAGCCGAAGATGTACTCGAGATGATGGTGTTCACCTGATGAACTTCCTGTTGCACGCCACGTACTATCTACTGATCGTGAAACGGACTGTCGTCCGACAACACCACATCACAGGGTGCTGCCAGCACTGAACTTCAACACGGAAGCCAGCAACAAGGCCTCCTGTAGTCCACGTTCCTTTACAACGTCCTGGCACCTCTAGGTGCTGAAACCTACCAAGTCGGTAGGGAGGAGATCAACAGACCACATCAATACCGACAGCAGGTTCGTCGCTGATGGATTATCAAGGGTCATCGTAGAATTCTGAGAGGGAGCGAGGACACACTAGCAGAGAGCAAGAGTTCACTTCGTGCTGGGCAACGGCCGCCCTGGCTCTCCGGTAACACACCGCGGCGCCAGGGTCGCTGACATTTTCTCCTTGGCGCGCAACCGCTGAGATGACTGGACAGACGTCAGCTAGAATCCAACTCGCAGCTGAATGAGCATCAGCCGAAGCTGGTGCGGAAGAACGACGAAACGTAACTTAATTGAACTCTAATAATGTTTTAGTAGCGTCGAAGACGTTGCACAGGGTCCCAACAGCAATCCAGACTTCACGCAGAGGTGTCTCCACTCGGCGCTTCTGTAAAACTTTGTGTCGAATGATCGTGACAGACGGCCATTGAAGAGCATTATGACGAAAAATAAGGGACGACAGCTGCAAAAGTCACTGCAGAACTCGATGTTGCACTCGGGAACCGTATCAGCATCAAAACAAAATGAAGGGAGCTCCAGAAGCAGGAAATTTCTGGGACACTTGGAATTCCAAAACCTTACATCAGTGATGCAAATACCCGTAACAGAGAATCGTGGCACCGAACCCGAAAAACGTCGGCTATGGAGCAACGGAAGAAAATCATTTGATCGGATGAGTCTTCTTTCACACTATTTCCAGCTTCTGGCCGACTTTATATCCGAAAAGTAAAAGATGGCGGGGGCTCAGTGATGCTTTGGGTAGCCATTTCGTGGTATTCCATGGGCCCTATGCGATGTCGTATTAATGCCATTAACTATGTGATCATTTGGCTGATTAGGACGATTCAGGTTACAATGTGTCTTCCACAATGGTGATGCTGTGTTCCTAGATTCAAGGTTCTTTATGACACAGCTCGCAACGTCCTGTACCGGTTTTTGGTGCACGAAAATAAATTGTCGCATCTTCCCTCTCAATATTATTGAGCCTTTATTGTCTACTTTGAAGAGAAGGATACATTATCGCTGTTCACCTCCATCATTGTTACCGGAACTTGTCAGTATTTTGCAAGAAATATGTTATAACATTCCCCTTAAAACCAAATAGAACCTGTGTTTTTCCATTCGGAGACGACTGAAAGCTGTTTTGAATTACAACGGATTTCTTACACCGTATTAGGCAGATAATGCGTTGTGCTTTTGGTTGTTGTTGTTGTTGGGATGTTTAAAGGGGACTAAACGTGTTTTTGGTGTTACCGTATTTTTGCCCAATCCTTGTTGTGGTTTATTCCGCTTTACATAGAATGTCCGGATACTTTTGATCTGATAGTGTACATCGCACACCATGCGCTGTACAATTCGCATCTAGGAGCTGGGAATAGCATTGTCACTCAGCTATGTATCAAAACACATTCACAGTGAGACGATTCTCACGATTTAGCCACAATCACATTACAAACCACTGCAAAATTTGGCTAAAATAACGTTAATGAAAATTCGACGCCCTAAAGTGATGGCCCTAATTAATCATATCACGAAGTATCTACTAAATAGTGGAACACCGAAAGTACATTAAAAATGAAAAAAAGAACAAGGTTTAACGTCCTATCGACGAGGAGATCATTAGATAAAGTGCACAAGCCCGGCTTAGGGAATTGTATAGAAGGAAATAGACCGTTCTCTTTCAAATAACGATCCCGGCATTTGCTTTAAAATGTTCTCGCCGGCGCTGATAAATGTGTATAATCTTTCTGTGGGGTGGCACACGCATTCACGTTTTGCTTCATCTGAAGGCGCTACTCTTCCCGTTTCTTGCCTTGGGGCGGCGGTCGTATTCAAATGCCCGAGACAGCTATTTTAATATATTGACTTCTTATTCTGAAAGTGAAGTTAGTTTAAAAAAAAAGAGACATATCATATAAAAGAAAAAACTTACACTCAATTACCTACAAATTATGTGCTGTCTCGTTTTTATTTAGAAAGCTGCTCCGTTGAAGCGCCACACAAAATTGTATTCACAAGCTGTTCGTTACACCTCGCTGATGCGTAATATATAAGGCAGTTTATTCCTGGTAGCAATGAAGGCTGAATGAACTTTGGTTCAATTTCATTTGCTATTCACGGAGAATCATGTTAGGGGCGACACACTATAGACCAGGGCTTTTCAGATTGTTTTCATAAGCGCATGAGCAATGCAGAGTGCAGAAGACGTTTCGCTATGTTGACGAGGGTGCAAACCCCCACTCCTCGACTTGACGCAGTAGCTATGTCTCTCTCTTTCCTTCCGCTTGCGTCGCTCGCTCCACCTGTCTTGATCTTTTATAAAGCTTCATCTCTATTTTCTTCGTCTTTAACAAATATTTACGTGCAATGGGCTGAGAGGTTAGTCCGGTGGGACAAGATTACCAGTGCAAAACAGATTAAAATAATATAAATAATAATAACTTTAAATTTGGTTTCAATAGAAAATTATCTCTTATATTTTCTCTTTCTTTATTTTCAATTATACGACTAAGATCTCGAACAATCGGACGGCTGATAGCAGTTCTTAGAGCATTTTTTAAATTACAGTCAGAAATAATTGCACGCAATCTCGTTTTCGAACAAGACGAAACAGAAAAATGCCTTTCACATACACTTGTGGAACCAGACATAGAAATAATCTTCTCCGTTGTCTATGCAGCTTAGGAAATTCTTCTTTCGTCAAATTCTGATAAAATTCCAGCAAACTTTAGGTATTGTAAAAATCAATCTTTTCGGTGATCATCGGATTGCAAATCGATTCGTTCCAAATGTAAACCGGCAGACGCACATGCAGTTGCTATTGAAATGGGCTTAACAAACACATGAATTATTTCAAGTAATTTCCTATAAAAAAGCAAAACCAAATATTAGTAAAAGGAAGCAATGTACAAAGTTGCTTTGAAGTATTAAAAGGCAATATGTTTTAATAAACTGGTGCTGTCGACTGTTGTTTTTAATGTAATGTTACATTTATACATTTAATAAAATCGATTTCCTTTTGCTGTTAGCGATATACCGTTACATTACCTGGAATCGGCCGCTAAACCCATTCTCAAGGGATTGAAGCACCTCGATGTATTTTTCTAAACGCTCTCCTTCCCGCACAGATGCTGTCAAAAAAAAAAAATACCATATTATCCTTGTGAATAAAGCACTCTTAAAAATACGAGTGCATCATTAAAGCTAAAATTTATTTATCGCTTACCTAGGTTTTCAAAGTGTCGAGTATTTTTCTCTTAAAAATTGTTTTGGAGGAGCTGAAGTATACGTTGGACGATATTTTTGCGATCTTACAGCTGGTAAAACAATTTCCTTTTTGGAATTTCAGACATAAATAATTTAGGAAAACCAAAAAGTCTGCTAAAGATCCTAAACCAGCTACCATTCGGGGTCATGCGGAAGTGGCTCAGGGTGTCCTATGTCCCCCAAAATCTGAGCCACGGCGAGGCGTAGTCGAAAAACCCGGCAAATCACTTTTCCTCTGCTCGAACAGCATAGCACAGTAAGGTAGGCGAACTCTGTATACTCCTCTTCAAATGCAAAAAGAAATTCACTGAACTGAAGATGAATGAGACCGTGAGAACGAATATAGTCCACGATACGCTCCACTACGTTCATCACGTCTTGAAGACCTATAACTTTCTCACAAAGAGTCTCTTCGAGTGCAAAACAATGAACGGAGCATTAATTCGGCACATTTTTCTGCAGTAGGCCAATAAACCCTTTTACTTTACCTCGCATTGCTGGTACCTCGTCGGTGGTTATGTGAATCAGCTTTTTCCAAGTGAATCCCGTTCCTTCGGCTGCCATTTGGACCGCCTCTAAAATATCCACCCCTATAGTAGTGTCCTTCATCGAAACCATATCCAGGAGCTCTTCCGTTATAAGTAGGTCGACGTCCTCGCCACATAAAAAATGTCTAACTGAACCTTGTCGCTAATATTCGTGGACTCATGAAGTGAGATGGAGTATGCCAGGAGGATTTCAAATCCGGCTGCCAGTTGTTCATGCAAATTACCGGCAACGTCGCTGATTTGCCGAGATATTGTCATACTGGAAAGTGATATTCTGCTATATGCGGGAGCTAATGTGTATCCATTGTCTCCACTACGACCTACAAAATAGTCTTGATTAATGACTCTTTCATAAATGTCTTCCCAACTCTTGCCGAAAGTAGAGAAACATTATAACTAGATCTAAGAGTCCTGACGCTGCACGCTTCACCTTCATCGCCTTAAATCAGAGCAAAAAGATTGTGTTAGAAATAACACAAGCGGAAACGAAATCGGATGCACATCTGAAAGCAACGTTAACAAACTTCAATTCGTTTCGCAGGACCTATAACTAAAATAACCGTAATGAACTACCGATGCAAACCGCATTTGTATATGCAGAGTTCTCTTCTCAAGAGTGTCTAACTTTAAATTTTCCTCTTCGGTGTCCCCTATGACTTCACGATATTTTTCTGAATGCAGTTTGCTTTAATGTGTTTGAGCAGACGATTTTCTTACACAATGAATTACTATACCGCAGATTAGGAATGTGGCTGTACCGTCACAGCTAACAAGAAAATAAGGAAGTTCCCTCGCCGGTTTAAATGGATTTTCGGAAAGCTTTGCTTTCTTGGGAGCAGGTTGTCCCATTATCTGTCTCAGCGGTAACTAAGTCGTGTGTGGAAACACGCTGTAGCCCACCACGGCTGCTTCACATCGAGTCCGAATTGAGGCAAACTTAGCCGAGCTGGACCCAAGCACCTAGCTTAGCACGCGCGCAATTCTCCACGTGTGAAAGCCCTAATGTAGACTAAAAATGACTTACACACTTTTAAAATAAGAAGTCCAGTATAAGGTCTTTACATGATTGTGTGTGTGTGTGTGTGTGTGTGTGTGTTGGTGTTCAAAACGAACATTGTGAAGTGTCGCCAGAGGTATTGTTGGTGAACGGACTTTTTAACAGAAAGCCAAAACCAAGTGTATTTAGTATGTTGGTAGCTACTTGTTGAATTATATCAGTACTGATTCAAACTGAACCATCAAGTGACTTTCTTTGACCTCCGTCAGGCTACTCTTTAATCATCTATTCCCTGAGCCAACTTCGTGTTGAAAGCTATATTCGAGTCATGTTGTCTATTCGCCCTAACCATGCATTTGTACAATATGTGTATCTAGAAAGGTGGTTCTCATTTTTCCTTTAATAGATTAAATTGATATAGAAATAAGTGATTCGCCTGACGAATCTCTAAATACAAGTAGAAAAAATAAAAGACCCAAATACTCTCAGCTTCTTCACAGGAGAAGTTTGTTCATGTACGGGAAGAATCAAATAAATACGGGAAGAATCAAATAAATTTTCTGTGCAGTGCATACATTCTTTACCCATCATCAGAAGCCACCGATAGGCCTGGCAGCGTAGCGAAATGAATACTTTTATTGCTGCACTGTGTGTCATAGGTGGAGAACAACTACTGAAAATTAGACTATGTTGGTCTAAAAAGGATTTGAATACCAACACACGTATAAAAATGCCACGAAACATAATCAGTTTTATCCATATTGAGTTTCTTACATTTTCGGTCAA
Source organism: Schistocerca gregaria (assembly GCF_023897955.1). NCBI lineage: Eukaryota > Metazoa > Arthropoda > Insecta > Orthoptera > Acrididae > Schistocerca > Schistocerca gregaria. The sequence goes on from NC_064931.1 coordinate 541,623,887, forward strand.
TACAGAAAAACTGGATATCGAATGAACAAAATTCTAAGTATTGTAGAAGCAATTAACGATACTTTCAAAAATGCCGTTGAACGTGGGAAAAATATTGTTATCGACGAAAGTGTAGATCTATACGGAGGACTTCTCGGTTTTCAGTAATATTTACCAGGCGAGCGCTGCAAGTACAATATAAAAACATATGAACTGTGTCTGCCTGATGGTTACATTTATAATATTGACATTTATGCCAGAAAAAATGCAATGATAACTATCGAAACACATTCGCAGAATGTCGTGATGACAAGGTAAGTCGATTATTATCCGAGGTTCGTATACTACACAGAGATAGCTATTACAAGAGTATCGCTTTGACTTAAGATGTTTTGCAGAAAAAAATTATTTGTGGTATTTCGAAAATAATGAAATATTTCTACCGCCACAGACAAAACAAAAATGAAAACCTATTAGCATTATGATGTTCAATGAGTGTAGCAGCGCAAATTTTTTGAAATAGACTGACAAAAGACCAGTATATATGCTAGCGAGAATCACAAGTACACAAATGTTCAAGGGATCAAAGAAACATGAGGCCTGATTTTTTATAACAACGAAAAAAGGCCAGCCCATTATCTGAGATATAGTTGTTTATGGAAAAGCTTAAATGATCTAGAAACATTGTTATAATATTAATACGTGGAACTTGTTAGTAAATGGGTCATAGCTGTATAAATCAAAGATGGTGTAATAAGCACACAAATGATTAAAAATTTAGGGAACAAATTATTGATCATGATTTGACCAGTGTCCACCACCCCGAATAAATCGCTATTGAAAAGCACGTACGATCAAAAAAGTTTCTAGTTTTCTAGAATCGCAGTAAAAACCTGCAAGAAAGTCAATAAAAATGTAAGGAATTTTAGAAAAGAAGCAGATAGTATGCCACGATGAGAACAAAAAGGTTAACGACTCATTGCAATCACTGTGAGGGCCTGGACATACTGTTTCAAATGCTTTCAAAAACTGCAGAGAGAACAAACACTGCATTGGATCAATATGCTTTCACAATCGAATTTTTGTTATAAATGTTTATAATATTATGTTGAGCTGTGTTTATGATATTACGATGAAACAAAAAACTTAGTTCAGTTCATATACCTTAATTTCAGATTATATACATTTTCAACTATACAGCACTTATTCTAGTTAGCATCTGAGGGAACATGCAACTGTGAGCCTCTGGGGGTGCACGTCACCGAGTGCGAGCTAGTGTTACCCGCCGTCTGATGGGAGAGTCGATCACGAGCCACCAATGGTATGTGCTGCGCCATGGAAGAGTAGTGCGGGACGCCTCTGGTACGGACCATCACGCCCCTTCTTAAGCCACGCCCCCACTTATCTGTCATGTGATGAGCCACATCTACTCTTATCTGTCAAATCACTAAACAATGCCCCCGTCCCCCCTCTCATCTCTCCAACCAGTCAAAGCGGAGTATTAAAATGACAAAACCATCAAAACTATTAGGCGGTGAAATAGCCCAGTTGTGCTAATGGGAAGTTAAAAAATCACCTCCGCCTATCTTCACTCCATCAGAATCCAAGATGGCAGAACTAGCTCAATTTGTGCTTTATGCCCATACCCTATCCGTCTTTCCAATCAATCACAGCAATAGATCATAAGGAGGCAGTCAGACAGAATGCAGTTTCAATAAATAAATAAAATAAATTTTAAAAAATCCGTCATCCCAGTAGTGCTTTCTTCCCCACTTTCCTCTCCCTATCCTCTCCAGTCAATCAGAGTATAGTATTAAAATTGTGTGTAAAAATGACACAAAGATGGATTATTCCCGTCATATTTACATAAAATTGGGTAAACTCACACATTGCACAATGTGCCACCTCTCTCCATTATCCTCAAGTTATAATATCTTACCTGCCATTAATGTGAAACAACTATTTACAGTCTAACGCTGTCTTGGCTGTGCTCAATAAGATCCGATTTACTTATCAAAAAAATTACCTTTTTCCCTTTTATCACCAAACCTGGCTGTATTCGTAAAACATTCAAGGTTCACTTGCTGTACCATAGCGTAATAGACAACAGAGATTAAAATTAATTGTTTGCCACGTCTATGATTCTTCTCAACTGTCACAGTGTTCTAACCTGTCATGAAAAATGCATCAGCAAGGAAACAATGCGCAATATTTACATTAATAATCACAATGTTTACGTTACGTATCACGATGTTATCTTACACACATACTCGTCAGATTGGTGCCTAAAACATTGCTGTCCACTATCAAATTAAGCTCCCCAATACTGTTTTCATTCCCAAAAAAAAAACAAGCAGTTGTCAATCCAAGTTACATGACCAGACTTATAACTGCAGGAAATACATCTTATTTAAAGTAATACTCAGGCACATAAAAACATCATTGTGGACTCTCACTTTATGTGTCAATTCAATTTTAATGCGTAAAAGCGTGTGATTTAAGGAGAAAATTACACATTTATAGCTGGACGTAAAGGATGGAAACCATCGTGACGAGGATAAAGAAGTAGGCAAACACAGACCAATAGACATTCTGAATGTAGGCCTTCTATTGATGGAACACCCTCAAATTAAATATTAAAGTGTTACAACGGTGTCTAAATACGCAAGGGTCTTCAGTCTGACGCTATGTACTGTCAGCGGCTAACGTTCTTTTTTTCTGCAGTAATGTTTCACGGTGCGAAGATAATATGTGACTAGAAAAATACAACCGGTGGTAATGAATGGGAAGCATTGCAAATGATTCAACCTAGTTGATGTTAAGTACAAACAAACTGCTGCAATTGGAACTACCCCTCCATAAAATTGCAGTCAGCTGCATCAACATCTAATTAAAATACCGCCACACACAAGCACCATTTTGGGAACGAAGGAATAAGGTATTTTGTTATTACAATGTATCGTTTGAACTTAAATGTTTACATACACACAACAGAACCAAAGTTTGTCACAGAGATGCAACATCGAAACATAATTACAACAAAATAAAATTGTATTGTTTCTCAGGTAAGATTTCCCACATCTTGCAAGCTCAATTGACCTGCAAATTAAATAATACTAAATCTAAATTACCTATATTACTTATCAAAATACCCGCAGCTTGCATGCTGATTGCAATATGCAAGAATAATTACAGATTTCTACGAAAATTCGAGCAAAATAAAATGGAATCATTCCTCAAAACATGTACGATTTTGAACACTTTGTAAGCACGATAGACCTTCACATTAGCTTTATCCACAACTGAATTGCCTATACTACTTTTTATTTAAAATCCGTGCAGCTAGTACATTTGCGCTACTGATAAAAGCTATTAGGTTAAGCAGCACTGTGTTAATGACGAAATTTCGATACCTGTACCACACTTACTAGCTCTGTGAAATTTCAACTTAAATATTTCCACATCTACTCATAAGTTGTCTCTATGATTAATTAAAGTACATGCAGTTTGCTTATTGGTACTACTTAAATAAATTGTAGGTTGATAAATGGCAGCAGTTCGATCTTTGTACTGTACTTTAAATTCCTCTAAATACATAAATACTGGTGACATTAACAGACAGATGAGCACTGTTGCAGATCTAAGTTGCATTGAGAATTAGTGAAGTAAACAATGAAAATATTTTATGCTTGTAAAAAGCAGTTACGCGTTTCCCTCACCCAGTCTAGGTATGACTTTCTGTTCTCATATGCAACTAACCAGTCGTTCACTTTGCTTTCCACAACTTCAAACAATAATTGATGCCTCTTCGAATATCTTTTCAATAACTATTATTTAATATCATGTGAATGACTGCGCACTGCTTCCGATGACAGCAGGTAAAGTGATCACTCTACCTATTTATTCAGGTCAATATCTGCTCGTAATTTGTTGGGAACCACCTCCCACTCGAGAGTGTCATTATAATCATCCTATTTTTCTTCTTCATCATTTTCATAATCATCGACTTCATCTCCCTCATCATAATTATCCTTCTCCACTTCTTCTTCTTCTCCACTTCAACTTTATAAACAGATTGGCTTTAACGTCTTAGTATTCCTCTGTCTTCGTTCCCATATGTCTTCTTGTTTTAGAATTAGTTTTCTCAATCTCTAAAGCGGTTGAGAAACTGGTTTAAATTGTTTCTCCTCCAAAAAGTCAGCTTCAGCTAACTTTTTCTGCAGCAACAGCAGTTTCCTGTGGATATTTTGTGGAGATTTCAACAACACCCGGTGAGATTTTTCGTATCCAGCATTAGGAACAGCTGGATTATATTGCGAAAATAAGATTACTATTTCATCAATATATTTATTAAGTAAATAAATATTCGTTTCTTACGTTTTGACTCACTGTGCTGGAAAATGAATCTGATGGAAAGTTGAAATGCATGGTTCTTGAATCACATCATCGCCTCTGATAAAATTTTGTGAGATTTTTTTTTTATCCAGCATTAGGCTCAGCTGGGCTACAATCTGAAACTGAGAATATTATACTATCTCCATTAAGTGATGATAATAGTCTATAAATATTGGATTTGAAACATTTTTTTTAATATTGATTCCCTGTGTTTGTTGTGGATAATAGGAATCAATCTGAAAATTAATTCATCTTAAAACCTATTTTGTTATTGTTGTTGTGGTCTTCAGTCCAGAGACTGGTTTGATGCAGCTCTCCATTCTACTCTATCCTGTGCAAGGTTCTTCATCTCCCAGTACCTACTGCAACCTACATCCTTCTGAATCTGTTTAGTCTATTCATCTCTCGGTCTCCCTCTGCGATTTTCACCCTCCACGCTGCCCTCCAATATTAAATTGGTGATCCCTTGATGCCTCAGAATATGCCCTACCAACCGATCCCTTCTTCTAGTCAAGTTGTGCCACAAATATCCCTTCTCTCCAATTCTATTCAGTACCTCCTCATTAGTTATGTGATGTGCCCATGTAATCTTCAGCATTCTTCTGTAGCACCACATTTCGAAAGCTTCTATTCTCTTCTTGTCTAAACTATTTATCGTCCATGTTTCACTTCCATACATGCCTACACTCCATACAAATACTTTCAGAAACGACTTCCTGACACTTAAATCTATACTCGATGTTAACAAACTTCTCTTCTTAAGATATGCTTTCCTTGCCATTGCCAGTCTACATTTTATATCCTCTTTACTCCGACTATCATCAGTTATTTTGCTACCCAAATAGCAATACGCATTTACTACTTTAAGCGTCTCATTTCCTAATCTAATTACCGCAGCATCACCCGATTCAATTCGACTACATTCCATTAATTATCGTTTTGCTTTTGTTGATGTTCATCTTATATCGTCCTTTCAAGACACTGTCCATTCCGTTCAGCTGCTCTTCCAGGTCCTTTGCAGTTTCTGTCAGAATTACAATGTCATCGGCGAACCTCAAAGTTTTAATTTCTTCTCCATGGATTTTAATTCCTACTCCAACTTTTTCTTTTGTTTCCTTTACTGCTTGCTTAATATACATATTGAATAACATCGGGGAGAGGCTACAGCACTGTCTCACTCCCTTCCCAACCACTGCTTGCCTTTCATGTCCCTCGACTCTTATAACTGCCATCTGGTTTCTGTATAAATTGTAAATAGCCTTTCTCTCCCTGTATTTTACCCCTGCCACCTTCAGAATTTGAAAGAGAGTATTCCAGTCAACATTGTCAAAAGCTTTCTCTAAGTCTACAAATGCTAGAAACGTAGGTTTGCCTTTCCTTAATCTATTTTCTAAGATAAGTCGTATGGTTAGTATTGCCTCAGGTGTTTCAACAAACTCTTCACGCAGTATCATACCTCCAATTTTATTTTCATCTACATTCTCTTCCATTTCTATTATATTGTCTTTAAGAACATCGCCCTTGTATAGACCCACTATATACTCCTTCCACCTTTCTGCTTTCCCTTCTTTGCTTAGAACTGGGTTTCCATCTGAGCTCTTGATATCCATGCAACTGGTTCTCTTTTCTCCAAAGGTCTCTTTAATTTTCCTGTAGGCAGTATCTGTCTTACCCCTAGTGAGATAAGCCTGTACATCCTTACATTTGTCCTCTAGCCATCCCTGCTAAGCCATTTTGCACTTCCTGTCTATCTCATTTTTGAGACGCTTGTATTCCTTTTTGCCTGCTTCATTTACTGCATTTTTATATTTTCTCCTTTCATAAATTAAATTCAATATCTCTTCTGTTACTCAAGGATTTCTATTAGCCCTCGTCTTTTTACCTACTTGATCCTCTGCTACCTTCACTATTTCGTCTCTCAAAGCTACCCATTCTTCCTGTACTGTATTTCTTTCCCCCATTCTTGTCAATCTTTGCCTAATGCTCTCCCTGAAACTCTCTACAACGTCTGGTTTAGTCAGTTTCTCCAAGTCCCATCTCCTTATATTCCCACCTTTTTGCACTTTCTTGAGTCTTAATCTACAGTTCATAACCAATAGATTGTGGTCAGAGTCCACATCTGCCCCTGGAAAAGTCTTACAATTTAAAACCTGGTTCCTGAATCTTTCTCTTACCATTATATAATCTATCTGATACCTTCTAGCATCTCCAGGCTTCTTCCATGTATACGACCTTCTTTCATGATTCTTGAACCGAGTGTTAGCTATGATGAAGTTATGCTCTGTGCAAAATTCTACGAGACGGCTTCCTCTTTCATTTCTTCCCCCCAATCCATATTGACCTACTATGTTTCCTTCTCTCCCTTTTCCTACTATAGAATTCCAGTCACCCATGACTATTAAATTTTCGTCTCCCTTCACTATCTGAATAATTTCTTTTATCTCATCATACATTTCATCAGTTTCTTCGTCATCTGCGGAGCTAGTTGGCATATAAACTTGAACTACTGTGGTAGGCGTGGGCTTCGTATCTATCTTGGCCACAATAATGGGTTCACTATGCTGTTTGTCGTAACTTACCCGCATTCATATTTTCCTATTCATTATTAAACCTACTCCTGCATTACCCCTATTTCATATTCTATTTATAACCTTGTATTCACCTGACCAGAAGTCTTGTTCCTCTTGCCACCGAACTTCACTAAGTCCCACTATATCGAACTTTAACCTACACATTTCCCTTTTTAAATTTTTTAACCTACCTGCCCGATTAAGGGATCTGACATTCCACGCTCCGATCCGTAGAACGCCAGTTTTCGTTCTCCTGATAACGGCATCCTCTTGAGTAGTCCCCGCCCGGAGATCCGAATGGGGACTATTTTACCTCCGGAATATTTTACACAAGAGGACGCCAACATCATTTAACCATACAGTAAAGCTGCATGCCCTCGGGAAAAATTACGGCTGTAGTTTCCCCTTGCTTTCAGCCGTTCGCAGTACCAGCACAGCAAGGCCGTTTAGGTTATTGTTACAAGGCCAGATCAGTCAATCATCCAAACTGCTGCCCCTGCAACTACTGAAAAGGCTATGCCCCTCTTCAGGAACCACACGTTTGTCTGGGCTCTCAACAGAAACCCCTCCGTTGTGGTTGCACCTACGGTACGGCTATCTGTATCGCTGAGGCACGCAAGCCACCCCACCAGCGGCAAGGTCCATGTTCATGGACATTTTATGGAGTGGTATTTTTAGTAGATATTGGTGCAGTTGATTCCAGTTTTAGAGGGCCATAGTGAGATTGCAGTAGTTTGTTTTTTACTTAATCCCAAATAGGTACAATAACTTCTAATACTTGCTGATCAATATAATCGCTAGGTTTTTCTAGTGATATATTACCAACACCCGCATCCTAAAATGGTGTTGAAACATTACCTGAAAAAAAAAGCATTGGTGATAACAGTACGTAGCTTCAGATTGAAGACCCTTTACGTATTTAGACACTTTTGTAGTTAAAAAATCAAATGGCTCTGAGCACTATGGGACTTAACATCTGAGGTCATCAGTCCCCTAGAACTTAGAACTACTTAAATCTAACTAACCTAAGGACATCACACACAGCCATGCCCGAGGCAGGATTCGAACCTGCGACCGTAGCGGTCGCGCTGTTCCAGACCGTAGCGCCTAGAACCGCTCGACAGGCAGGCACTTTTGTAGGACTTAAATATTTAATTTAAGGTAGTTCCACCAATAGAAGGCCTAAATAATTACATTCAGAATGCCTGTTTCTTTGTGTTTGCGTAGTATATTATCTTGGTCACTATGGTTTCCATCCTTTAGGTCTAACTGTAAAAGTGCTATTTCTTCTTAAGCCACATGCATTTAGGCAGAGAACTTACACTGAAACACTTAATTTGAGTGGCCACAATGATATTTTTGTGTGCTTGGCTGTTATCTTAGCTAACCTGAAAAGCCTACCTTTTTTTTAGGATGAAAGCAGCACTGAGACGCTTAATTTGATATTGCACAACAATGTTTTAGGCACCAATTTAACAAATATGTATGTAAGATAATATCGTGATACGCAACGTACACATTGTGACTCTTTATGTAAGCATTCGGCTTTTTTACGTTGCTGATGCATTTTTGAAGATATTTTAGGACATTATGACATTTGACACGAGTCATATATGTGGTAAAAAATTAATATTAATCTCTGTTGCGTCTTACACTGTGGTACAGCAATCTAAATGTGGACGTTCAAAAAGATTTCGGGCTTGCAGCCGGTCGTCGTTAGCTTCCATCCACGATATTTCGACTGGACAACTGCCAGCCATCCTCAGGTGCGCCATCGAAGACTGACGAAGACGCCCTCCGTTCCTGAATATATAGCATGACGTGAGTATTCCGCGCATGCGTCAAAATCATATTGACAGACGAACCACACCGCCCGCCAGCAGCGCCCTCGCTGGTGGAACTGCAGAACTCAGCTGTCTTCAGCGTTGTCAATTGCTGCGGCCATCAGAGTACTCTGACGTCTTAGTCTCGAGCAGATCTTAGAGATGACGGGGTTCCACGCATTATCTATCTGGTAGACATTGTCACGGTTCATAAGATTGTCTGTCATGCGAATTTCCACTGATTCTTTTATGACGGAGTCCAAAAGGATGTTGCTGTGGCCAAAATTGTTGTCTTGTCTTACTCCATTGAATGTCCAGTGGAAATGCATCGCTCAGCAATTGCAAACTTGCTAGGCTGCAAAAGTCGAGTACAGCGTTGATGTTCAGTGCAACGTTATTCTACTGTTCGCAATGTTTGTCCTATATATGACATGTCACACTGACTAGGTATTTTATAAATTCCCGCCTTCCGCAATACCAGATCGTCTTTAACTGATTTCAGCAGGTCGGAAATCTTCGATGGTGGACGGAAAATCACTTTCACTTCGAAACAGTGGAGGATTCTTGCAATTTTGAACGAAATGTTGCCCTTAGTTGGCTGCAATCGTAGCTGACGATGTCGTTGGATGAACACAGGATCACGTAGTGGTGATGTGATGTGGAGCTCTAACTATCAACAATGGCCTTTGAACTGTGTATTCCGAAACACTTGTGCCTGTACCGGCATTACACTCTGTCGTCAGATCTACAACAGATCGCTACCTATCCTATATTACAAAGTGGGGGATCCACCGATCTCTAAGTTTTGTGATGAGAAGTGAACGACCAGTACCATATGGCCTTTGCGTTATTCCACCATCCTTCAATCGCTTTCCGTAGGTGCTCATGACCGTAGAACGCGAACAGCCGACCAGTTTCCCCGTTTCAGAGATTCTCGTTTCCAGACGCAGCGCCACAATAACGTGCCTTTTGCCAAAACCGCTTTTACACGCAACAAAAAAAGCTTTGAATCACCCCGGTTCCCAGAACTCCTGCAGATAGGGGTTGACTGTGGCTATTTTATCACAGTCCCTTTGATTGTTCAGAGATGTCACTAAACCCAACGAAGATGTAAACAACCATGCATGAGCAGCGCCTATTAGACAGAGGGGGTCCGACTACCGATCAGTTCCAGTCATTCCACCAGGAAGAAGATACACGGCTCGTGTTGTCTGTAGACGATACGGTAAGTACCGTGGTTCGATCGCGTCCGCATTGTTACTTTGTGTTAGGAAGGGCTCTCAACAAGGGAAGTCTCCAGGCGTCTCGGAGCGAACCAAAGCGATGTTATTCGGACACGGAGCAGATACGGAGAGACAGCAACTGTCGATGACATGCCTCACTTACGCCGCCCAAGGGCTACTACTGTAGTGGATGACCGCTACATATGGATTATGGCTAGGAGCAACACTGACAGCAGCGCCACCATGTTGAATAATGCTTTTCGTGCAGCCACCACTAGACTTCGTGTTACAACTCAAACTATGCGCAATAGGCTGCATGATGCGCAACTTCACTCGCGACGTCCACGGCGAGTTCCATCTTCGCAACCACGACACCACGCAGCGCGGTACAGATGGACACAATAACATGCCGAATGGGCCGCTCAGGATTGGAATCACGTTCTCTTCACCGATGAGTGTCGCATGTAACTTCAACCAGACAGTCGGTGGAGGCGTGTTTGGAGGCAACCCGGTCAGGCTAAATGCCTTTCACACACTGTCCAGCGAGTGCAGTAAGGCGGAGGTTTACTGCTGTTTTGGGGTGCCATTACGTGGGGCCGACGAACGCCGCTGGTGGTCATGGAAGGCGTCGTAACGGCTGGACGATAAGTGAATGCCATCCTCCGACCGATGATGCAACCATGTCGGCAGCATATTGGCGGAGGCATTCGTCTTCTTGGACGACAATTCGCGGCCCCATCGTGCACATATTGTGTATGACTTTCTTCAGGATAACGACATCGCTCGACTAGAATGACCAGCATGTTCTCCAGACATGAACCCTATAGAACATGCCCGGGATAGATTGGAAAGGTCTGATTATGGACGACGTGACCCAACAAATACACTGAGGTATCTACGCCGTATCGCCATTGAGGAGCGGGACAACCTGGGCCAACCGTGCCTTGATGAAATTGAGAATAATATGCCACGACGAATCCAGGCATACATCAATGAAAGAGGACGTGCTACTAAGTATTAGAGGCACCCGTGTGTACAGCAATCTGGGCCACCAGCTCTGAAGGTCTCGTCGTATGGTGTTACATCATGCAATGTGTGGTTTTCCTGAGGAATAACAAGAGCGGAAGTGATGTTTATGTTGATCTCTATTCCAGGTTTCTGTACAGGTTCTGGAACTCTCGGAACCGAGGTGATGCAAAACTTTTTTTGATGTATGTGTAAGTGGATTTCCACCTTTGTGGTCCGTATCTTCAAATGGTTCAAATGGCTCTGAGCACTATGGGACTTAACGTCTGAGTTCATCAGTCCCCTAGAGCTTAAAACTACTTAAACCTAAGTAACCTAAGGACATCACATACATCTATGCTCGAGGCAGGATTCGAACCTGCGACCGTAGCGGTCGCGCGGTTCCAGACTGACGCGCGGTCCATATCTTCGCTATAGTGACTACCCATCCGTCTCTCTTCCGCCCTACATCAGGGTATCTTGATTCCTACTTTCCTGTAAGGTACCTCTAAATCGCAGCAGTTGACTCTGAAGTCGATAACATGTAAATATGATAAATCGATCCAAATGAATGGAAAAGAAGAGTATGAGATGGAAATAGCAAAATAATTATTTTCCCTCGGTCAAGCCTTTGACAATGACGTCTCTACCATTAGGGAAGTTACAAGAGTAACAGTCTATGCTTTGTGGAGACCATGTAAAGGTAGAGTCCTCATTAACATTCCTATGCCTTCTTCAGTTCCATGCCAAGAAGTCTAGAGACTTTAAATGCAGCACAACATACTGAATTCTTAAAGTAAGAGGTCACGTGCAGTACTGTAAATGTAAACATCTGTGTACTGTCGAGTACCTAATTCCTGGTATGTGAATAAAATCAATTTCACTCATATATATGCTTATCGGTGATGCTATGTTCACAAAAGCTACTGTCGAAGGATACATTCGTATAATACTAGTGCTTCAACCGATTTCTATAGAGCTATGGAGCGCCTTTGTTTGTTCTCGATTCTCGGTATGTGCCTCTCTTCTGAATTCCGTCTAAACAAAAGAGCCATATTTCCAGTGCAAGAATGCTTACAATGTTGAGTAACGGGGCTTTAAGCGCTATCCCAACTCTAAACGAGCTTCGTGCATCAATATGTAATCTATAGTGTCCGATAATCATGCGACCCTTTCCACAAAATGAACGGAGTTTAATTAGTGAATAAAACCTCGTTAATTAAGGGGATTCCGGCTGGGCTTTGTTACTAGTTGCAAACAGATATACAACGTGAGTCTATCTAGACAGGGGCGACGCAGTTTTGGGTTCTGGGAAGTCACGAAACGATTTTCTTATTTTCCGAAGAGGAGCACTTATTGGTGACTTGGTACATATAAAAGAAAACGTAGGAATGTTTACCCTTTATAAAATCTTTGAGAAAATAATTCGGTTTTGCAATAGACATCGAAATAATATTAAATGTCAGTAAAGAAAGCCCCAACTTCTGTTTACTGTTTTCTTGTCTCGTGATGCCACCAGAGCTAACGTATATAAATTGCAGAGATCTGGTCCTAAGGTATTAATGGTCCCGTGAAATCGGGGATTACTTTGTTGACCGTCTGTCTGTCTGTCCTTCTATCAAGACGAGTTTTCCTCACGAACGGATACAGGTATCAAGTTCAAATGTATATGAAACACTAATGTATCCCTTGGCGGTGAAAAAAAATATAAGCTTCAACGTCAATGCAATCAAAAAATACGACCATTTATGTCGCGTAGTTTCATGTTCGCCAACTCACTCATCAAAACGTACAGGGTACTTTCCTTTCACTTAGAATCGTCAAATTTGGCAAAAATCTAGAGGGTACAAGTAAAGGAACAAATCCGAAAGTTGTTGTTTGTATTGTTGTAATTATATCACATAAAAAATATTTTTGCCATTTGTTGTCCACCTGTCTGGTTTTTTTTTTTTTTTTCAGTGAAGGTTAGATCTATCAAGTTGAAATTATGTAAAATACTGGGGTCTACGGTACCTTGACCGTGTAAAGAAATTGGGCTCCTACAGTAAGTCAACGCAGACAAAACAAATGGTCATTTATGTCACATACTTTAATATTCACAAACTCATCACTAAAATCTATGAAAAACTGTCTACTGGTAAGTACATAATTATGTTTGTACGGAACCTTCAGTGGGGTCAAATGGTTCTGAGCACTATGGGACTCAACTTCTCAGGTCATTTGTCCCCTAGAACCTAGAACTAGTTAAACCTAACTAACCTAAGGACATCACACACATCCATGCCCGAGGCAGGATTCGAACCAGCGACCGTAGCGGTCTCGCGGTTCCAGACTGCAGCGCCTACAACCGCACGGCCACTTCGGCCGGCCCTTCAGTGGGCAGTCTACTCGCACACGTCCAATTGTCTGAAGTGATCGCATTATGAGCACGCTATGAGATACACCGTATGCTACAGCTGTTAGTTTGTGATGAACATCTAATGCGTGTTGTATGGCACCCGCATCAAATGGGTCTAACGAGGGATAAAAATAAGTGTAGCATAAATGATCACAGGTTGTTTCGACCCATGACAGATGCTGACAACCTGAACTGACGGACGCTTGAAGATAGACGCAAACTATCCAGTGAAGGTGTACTTACCAAGTTTCAAGAATCAGTTTTAAGTGAGAATCTAGGAGTATGCTAATGAGATAGTATTCTCGCATTAGACACTAACTTACGTGTTCCTCTACATCTAAATCTACATCCATACTCCGCAAGCCACCTGACGGTGTGTGGCGGAGGGTACCCTGAGTACCTCTATCGGTTCTCCCTTCTATTCCAGTCTCGTATTGTACGTGGAAAGAAGGATTGTCGGTATGCTTCTGTGTGGGCTCTAATCTCTCTGATTTTATCCTCATGGTCTCTTCGCGAGATATACGTAGGAGGGAGCAATATACTGCTTGACTCTTCGGTGAAGGTATGTTCTCGAAACTTTAACAAAAGCCCGTACCGAGCTACTGAGCGTCTCTCCTGCAGAGTCTTCCACTGGAGTTTATCTATCATCTCCGTAACGCTTTCGCAATTACTAAATGATCCTGTAACGAAGCGCGCTGCTCTCCGTTGGATCTTCTCTATCTCTTCTATCAACCCTACCTGGCGCGGATCCCACACTGCTGAGCAGTATTCAAGCATTGGGCGAACAAGCGTACTGTAACCTACTTCCTTTGTTGTCGGATTGCATTTCCTTAGGATTCTTCCAATGAATCTCAGTCTGGCATCTGCTTTATATGATCATTCCATTTTAAATCACTCCTAATGAGTACTCCCACATAATTTATTGAATTAACTGCTTCCAGTTGCTGACCTGCTATTTTGTAGCTAAATGATAAGGGACCTATCTTTCTATGTATTCGCATTTTGGATAGAATAGTTTTGGCAGGTTTTGCCAAAATGTCGACGAAATAACAACAGGAAGCAGCCGCTGCTACAAAAAAGGCAAGCTGAGATGACTTTGTACTGGAAAAAACATTTAACCCTTTGCTTACCAGAGAATCTTTGTAGCGTTGCCTACCAGTCAGGCCTCTCGGGCCCGTGTTGTTTAAAATTAACATAAATTGACACTATTTTTACTACTTATGATGTATATACTATTGAGGCATGAATACTTTTAACTAATTTTATTTATTTGCAGTTTACATTTTACTGGTGACTTTTATTCTTATTGCAAATTTGCGCAGGGTCTACAGCCGATAGCAGAATGTTCCAAGCATACAGGTTTGGTTCACTTATAACATGTATTTTAACTTTTCCTGTCTTTCTTCTCTACACAAAATGTGCAAAAAAAATGGTTCAAATGGCTCTGAGCACTATGCGACTTAACTTCTGAGGTCATCAGTCGCCTAGAACTTAGAACTACTTAAACCTAACTAGCCTAAGGACATCACACACATCCATGCCAGAGGCAGGATTCGAACCTGCGACCGTAGCGGTCGCTCGTTTCCAGACTGTAGCGCCTAGAACTGCACGACCTCCCTGGCGGCCCAAAATGTGCATCTTCTCGTTTTCTTCGCTGGTGATTTCACTGCCCTTTTTGGATTCGGAGCTACCAATGAATTCATTGACTTTCTTACCACTGCTAGTTGCTTCCCCAAATGGATAAAAGTCCGACGTTTCATTTTTTTATTGCTAGCCAGCATCATAATGTATGCATTCATTATACTTACAGCGATCGTGTTGAAGAAAACCACCAATGGCAAGCGCCTTGTTTTTCTCTTCACACTGTAGCATCGCCTCTTCTGGTCCGTGTTGTAAACGTCAACCGTTGTGGCATTGTACGTCAATATAACTTCAAGCTTCTTTAATTGTGATGATGACTCCGTTGGTTGGTCATGAAGAGAGCTAAGGACGGTAACAACTTTGTTTTTCTTAGGAACATAAAGGGGCAATAATCACATCTGGTTGAAAACCAGATAATGTATAGTATACTTCACGTCCTTTAGGTGTAATAAAATCGGCAGGCAGTTTATCGTTGTGTCAGATCTTTTGGCAACAAATAATGAGCTAAATCGAGAGATGTAAAACATATTATCATAGGTGATAACATGTCCAGACTTTTTAAGTTCAATCATCAGCGTTTTTACAACATGCTCTCCAAGTCGCACGGTTCTGGTTTCTTCCTCCTGCCCCAGATATGCTTTCATCTTCCAGCATTAGGTTGTTGTATTGTCACACTATACCAGATTTTGAGGGGATGTATTGTCGAAATGGACAGTGGTATCGAAATGTGATCAACTGTTCATCCACGGGCATGCACAGTCCTGGAATGTAGGCATCCCTAAGGGTAATTCCCCACATCTCAAAAAGTTCTTTGGTTGGTTTCATTTTCTGAGCTGACCTATGTTCAGGTTGCTGCACTGTCAAAGCGCAATACCCTCACAGTAATATGGAAGCCGGTCCAAGACATAATTTCACTGAACAGTGGTCGGCCACTCTCACCCTATCAAAGCTGACTGATATCTTCATTTCTTGACGTATAAACTCCAGTCAGGATCAGAGCAACAAGAAACTTTTTCATTTCATGCCTATCTATATCTACCTAGTCCTCGTGGACGATTGCACCTTCCTTGTTGGTCCACATACACACATTGTCAATAAGGGTTACACGAAAGAACAACATAAATAAGATTCTTCATTATCACAGTTCCTAATCGAATAACTTGTAGGTCCTTGGTCTTCTTTCCATTCATCCTGTTTGCTCCGCCTATCAGTAATTCCAACCTGGGGTGCTGTAGCCCAGGGTTCATTCCCATTACGAGAAAACGATAAGTCGTACTTAGCACAACTTGCACTAAATTGTTCTTCTGCATCTTCGTAAACGATTTCATTATGATCGGCATCTTCGTGTAGTTCTGAGTTTTCAGTGACATCTACCTCATTACCGTCATCACATTCACATTCACTGGGTGGATTTCAGAATCAGAAGACTGCTCCAGCTATTCCCTTATCTCCTCATCTGATAGTTTGCAGTTTGTAGAACAGAAACTCTTATGAAATAATGCATAAAATAAATATGTGCTTAACACAATGAGGACTGTTGAACACTGAAAGAATTACAGCTTGAGTCAACATTAGCAGAAGACCTAACAGAGGCTGCGCAGACAGCCATCTGGTTGTTGAAAAACTGTTTCTAACCGCACGTGCCTGCTAGACCTGTACAGAAGGAACTGTTAACCAACACGAAACCATAGGTACAGTTTTATAATTCTTCCAAAATTATGACTAACTTGAAAAATTAAGAGAAGTTATAAAACTACATTAAAATAAAATGTATAATTACTAACAAAGAAGATATGAAACATCACGAACGGGCCTCTGAGGCCCAATGGAGAGTAAAGAGTTAAACACTTTCTCAGCCGCCGGCCGCTGTGGTCGAGCGGTGCTAGGCGCTTCAGTCCGGAACCACGCGGCTGCTACGGTCGCAGTTCGAATCCTGTCTCGGGCATTGATGTGTGTGATGTCCTTAGGTTAGTTAGGTATAAGTAGTTCTAAGTCTAGGGGACTGATGACCACAGATGTTAAGTCCCATAGTGCTTGGAGCCATTTGAACCATTTGAACCTCCTCAGCCGCACAGAGATTGGGGCAACTATTCCGAAACAATAAGACAGACCAAAACGATTGTGTTCCACAGTGCTCTTGGATCCATTATGTGTTCCCACTTCTTGTCATATCAGGGTACATACAGCACTCAGAAATATTGTCGGACATGATCATTAGGGTGGTCTAGGTGTTGTGGTGCAGAGAGGCATAATGTTGCATGAGCGTAATGACCTCCATACCTAGGAAGACGACACAGTCACCGGTCAACGTTATTGTGACACTGTAATTCAACCCATTTGTATCTTTTTAGAGGTTCAAAAAAATGGCTCTGAGCACTATGGGACTTAACATCTTAGGTCATCAGTCCCCTAGAACTTAGAACTACTTAAACCTAACTAACCTAAGGACATCACACACATCCATGCCGGAGGCAGGATTCGAACCTGCGACCGTAGCAGTCCCGCGATTCCGGACTGCAGCGCCTAGAACCGCGAGACCACCGCGGCCGGCTTTTAGAGGTACATTCGAATCCGAATTCATTTTTATGAAATACAAGCGCAACCACATCCAACTGCGCGCGAGAAGATATTCAGTGAGTGAATCGCTCTGACATTCCCCCGATTTAAATCCTATTGGGCAAGTGTGGATTGCATTGACGAGACGTATTGCACCGCGTTCAAATGGCACCAACGACCATCCAGCCGTTGGCAATCCCGCTGGTGGAGGAATGGAACACCATACTATAAAAACTATTTATTAATCTTATTGGCAGCATAGAGGCGCGTTTCAGAGCATGCATTGCTGTTCGTGATGATTGTATACCGTGTTAAGAACTATGTCTCGTTTTTTATAATGTCAAGGGAACTAAGATGAATCATGGTGGCTTCAGCGTCGTTATTGTCTTTGAAAAAAATGTCATTTCTGTTCGTCTCATTTCCAGTTTCTTACCTTCTGTACCATACTCTGGCGGTTACTTCTAGGTATATCCCAAGTTTCATCGAGGTGTGTTACTTTGCGCTGACACATCATGTGAAAGTTACTTTCCTTCTTGAGTTTGCTCACCAGCGTATTTTTCAGCGTATAAGATTAGATTCGACTGAGCATTTGATCAGAAATATGGAAATTCCAGATAAAATGGACTTTTTGAATTCTATTCGTAAGGTTCATCTTCATATTTTTTGTGTTTGATGCTTATATGTAGACATCAGTGAGCAATTCTGCTTAATATGAAGTCTAACAAAATATTTTTATCTGAACGTGTTATCCCCAACTATGCCAAGGCAAATGTAAACAATATGTCATTTGCTGGACAATATGCGAAAAGAAAATCAGAATCGCTATGTCCTAAAGAGGAAGTTCAAGGACTGTACTCAAAGAAACAGCTGCTCAAGACCACATTATACTAAACATACCTACAGCTAAGCAACAACATTAAACAATCTGCAATACTTTAGGGCATTACTGGGCAGTGAAATCTCACACCAAACAGCAATAGAAAAGAAGATCGAGAAGCAAGACCAGAAACTAAAGAAACTGTTAAGCACATACCCTCGCAGTAGCACACAAGACATACATTCTATGAAAGAGTTGCTAATTTGAGATAACTGTATTTGTAGTCTTATCGGGTGTCCAGCCGGTCACGTCGTAATTACTTCATGATATTTCTCCAAACTTTCTGCTGTCGGCTTCCTATATACTACGCTGGCCGTACCCCCACCGCTCCCACCACCACCACTCCTCACCTACTGCTCTCCATGCGGCCGCCGCAGTGGATTTTGGTGGTGGGGTGTGGTGGGGTGGGTCGGGACGATAGCAGCATCCCGGCCTCGAACTTCGGCACCACATCTCCTAGCGTTAAGGAGTTTTATACACACTTGTTCACTCGGCACTGTCCATCTGCGATCAAGACAGCCTTCCATCTAAGCTGAAGGACCTAGAGACGACGTTCTGGAGAAATGGGTACAGCAGCAAACACATAGGCTCTATCCAAACAACAGCAGGAAGAAAAAGAAGACCACAGATCTCTAGCGTGCATCCCGTTTGTCCGTAATACCTCCAGAAAAATCAGCAGGACCTTGGAGCGACATAATATTAACTGTAATTTCGTCCACCGCCTGTAACATAGACACTACTAGGCTCAGTGAAGGATGCAAACCAGGAGACTACCAGACCAGTTGCCAGTGCAGCAAAGCATACACTAGGGAATCTGTGCGCATGGAAGAAGAGAGATGTCGTGAACAATGATGCCACATTGAATCACGCGAGACGACCAAATCAACCATAGACGACCATAGTATGTCAACAGGCTACCATAGCGCAGACACTGGAGACCATAGTCTGGAGCCGGGTGCCACTACCCCTCCCCCCTCTTCCCCCCCCCCCCCCCCCGCGGCATGCACCCATAGGTGACCTGTTGGCAAGTATGTTCCTTAATCACCTTTAAAACAAAATCTCTGATGAAATAATAGAACCAAAATAGTATAAAGTAATATATTGGTACCATTACGTTGATGACATAATTTCCTTCCAGATGAAACATGTCACCGGATGCTACAGTTACACAGAGACGTTCAATACTGCTCACCCAAACATACACTTCACCCTTGAAACTGAAGCTGACAAAAAATAAATTTCTTAGACGTCACAATAGAAAACAAGAACCACAAACACTATTTCTCAGTATACAGAAAACTGCTTCAACCAGTACACTGACACACGCAACAGTATCACTGTGCAACACACCAATAACAACTACACAACAGAGACCACACTAAGTATACAAGATAAAGAAACCACAAACAAAAAGAAAATATGGCACACCATGACATTGGGGAAAAAATAACACACAAAACAGGGAACATTATGAGGTGCATAAAACAAACAAAACACTGCAGAAAAGATTTAAAATTGCCAACTCCGCCATAGATAAATTCAACAAAGCTGGTATATACCAGTTCATCTGCAAAGACTGTGATTCAATATACATCGGAAAGAAAACAAACGGAACAAACTCAAAGTTCGTGAATTTCAAACCAAAACAAGACAGTAAACAAACGACAGTCGAGAGCGCATCGGAAATGTAAAATGTGTGGAGCGAAACGCTCGTCAAAGCCACGGCAACCTAACAAGACGCAGTATTCACAAATGAACTGGAGAAAACGTGAGTAAACCGTGTCAAAACACGAAACGTAATGCATAGATAATGAACCGCACCGAACAGATATCCAAACCAAAGCTTTACAACAATTTTTACCGGTGTCCTCAGGCCAGTCACAAAAACAACAAAAACACCTTCGGCACCCATATACAAAACAGCCACAGCTCAGCCAAACGTTGCAACAGTAAGGCCAAAAACTGGCATATGCCACGAGTTTTAAAGGTTCGATTATTAACAAACATTCAATTCAGATGGTATCCTTACAGCCCTTATGTTTGCAGATGAAATTGTATACTAATTTAGACATGTGACTGATCGACGGTTGGCGTCCACAGTACACACACTATATAAAATAAAAGATAAAGTACATATGTAATTCAAAGGACAACAAAATACAATGAACCCATACCTGTACCTGTGCGTATGTACTTCAGAAAAATGAAAGAAAGAGCTCACACAGGATGCCATAACTGTGGTGAAAGAATGCTTTCGTACTGTACTTGCAAAAAGGTGTGCCCCCCCCCCCCCCCCCCTTAACACATTATTATTTTCTGCAAGCACGGGACCTAAGCTCAAAATTCCAATATGAGAGTTTATTGCCATTTTAGATCGTTATTCTTCATGTCTACATATTTATTTCTCAACACAGTCATCCTGCCGACGAACACATTTCTCCCGACTAGAGACCAGTTTGTTGACACCGTCACTCTGTTGACGGAGCCACAACCTTATCTCTGCTTGCACCGCTGCATCACTATCAAAGTGAAGTCCTCGAATATAAGTTTTGGAAACACATGAAACTCAGATGGGACCAAGTTGGGACTGTCTGGAGTACGATCGATAAGTGAACCCAAGGAGTCCGATTGCTGCAGAAGTCGCAGCGCTCGTGTATTTTCTGGCATTGTCATGCTCAAGGAGAGGGTGCCACATGTGTGCGAAAAATTTAAATCTGTGTGAAATCTTATGCGACTTAACTGCTAAAGTCATCAGTCCCTAAGCTTACACACTACTTAAACTAGATCATCCTCAAGGACAAACACACACACCCATGCCCGAGGGAGGACTCCAACTGAAACGTCCCCTTAGAAAAATTAATGAATTACTGTGCTGATAGACCTCTTACATTATTTGATTTTCAAACAGCTGAGCAGAACTGAACGTACTCAGACATTTCGCTCTTTACCTATTCTGATCAACATTAAACTGACTCACAATATTTTTACCGGAACGCAATCTGATTTTCAATAATCCTTACAAAAGAATGGCCCTGACTAACATTAACCTATACTTTTCACAAATCACAAACCTCACAAAAATCTTCGTTACTCGAACTACTGCAATACAGCGAGCGCCAGATACTGCCAGCTAAGGCAGGCTTTTAGATTCAAACTACTGAAGGTACTAACTACTGATAGGCATAGTTAGGAAATGAAAGATTTTGATAGAGAACAAACAATGTATTTACCTTAATAGTGTTCAAAAGTCATAATATATATCAATTCATGACATCCACTCTTACAAATTTACCGTCCCTGATGGACACACTTCCAGATCATCCGCTCTCAAAACTCCGTCATCTCTCTCCCCACATAGACCACTGCTGGCAGCTCACCTCCAACTGCACAACGCTACGCGCTGTTAACAGCCAACTGCCCAACACTACAATAGCAAATTCCAACAATGCCACCCAGCCACAGACTGCACACAGCACAGCCAGTGATTTTCATACAGAGCGATACGTGGCGGTGGCGTTACCAATATAAGAACCTAAACAGCTTACTTACACAACCTCCGCTGGGAACAGCCTCACAGTCCATGACTGCAACGCCTGAGACCTCTCGCTAATCCCGCGCGGCGCTCCATGTGAGGAGGAACCCTTCTAATTCCAAATTCTATTACAGCACGGGCTGTTTCTACGCACTAAAGAAGTTACAATACGTACAACCGTGTAACACTTCGGAATCCTGTAGGCGCCGGGAACTGCAAATATGTTGACATGATGAATAAAGATTTATAATGTCAGTGACGTTCCTTTTATTTAAAAAACTTTAAGATTTTTCACGTAAAAATTTGGAGGCATTACTTTTCATCACGGTCTCGTTATTATTACCTTTCAAAATCAGGCCATTTGGATACGAAAAAATGGTCAAATGTGTGTGAAATCTTATGGGACTTAACTGCTGAAGTCATCAGTCCCTAACCTTACACAATACTTAACCTAAATTATCCTAAGGACAAACACACATACCCATGCCAGAGGGAGTACTCGAACCTCCGCCGGGATCTGCCCCACAGTCCATGGCTGCAGCGCCCGAGCCCGCTCGGCTAATCCCGAGCCATTTGGATTCGTCTCATTGGCTATTTCTTTCGGTTACGTTCTGTACTATACTCTAAAACGTCTTCCTATGTTTGGATCAAGTTAAATCGCGTTATGTCACTTGGTAGTGACAAATCATGCGAAAGTAAGTTTTGCACAGCCTTGTACCAAACCGTACGCACTGTTTCCGTTGGAATAGCGACTACAAGAGTAGTCTAACTACAGCGCGCACAGAAGCTTTTAAACTACCATTCTTCCAGAGTTCTTTACTAGATTGTGACGGTAAGAAGCTATCATCACTGGTACGAGAAGCGCCCTCTGCCATGCACTGCTCTGTGGTCTGCGTAGTACATATGTAGATGGAAGTCTACCCTTCCTTCCAACTAGTAGCTACTCTACCCACTTCACCCCATCCTAAATGAAGACTCCAACCTACACTCTCTTAATTCAGCAGCCATCTCACTCACCTTCTGACACCCACACCCCACCTGCCAATCCCGTGCGACTTATGTCACGTTCAGAAGTAAATGTGATGTGTACATCCAGCCATATATTCTTTTTAGTTAAACGTTATGATTCTTAGGCGCTAAACACGACCTTAGTATCTTTCAGGTTGCTTTGTAAGGTCTATTTGTTAACACTCGTAGCTCTGTGCCTAGGCAGCACGAGAATATACACTCCTGGAAATTGAAATAAGAACACCGTGAATTCATTGTCCCATGAAGGGGAAACATTATTGACACATTCCTGGGGTCAGATACATCACATGATCACACTGACAGAACCACAGGCACATAGACACAGGCAACAGAGCATGCATAATGTCGGCATTAGTACAGTGTATATCCACCTTTCGCAGCAATGCAGGCTGCTATTCTCCCATGGAGACGATCGTAGAGATGCTGGATGTAGTCCTGTGGAACGGCTTGCCATGCCATTTCCACCTGGCGCCTCAGTTGGACCAGCGTTCGTGCTGGACATTCAGACCACGTGAGACGACGGTTCATCCAGTCCCAAACATGCTCAATGGGGGACAGATCCGGAGATCTTGCTGGCCAGGCTAGTTGACTTACACCTTCTAGAGCACGTTGGGTGGCACGGGATACATTCGGACGTGCATTGTCCTGTTGGAACAGCAAGTTCCCTTGCCGGTCTAGGAATGGTAGAACGATGGGTTCGATGACGGTTTGCATGTACCGTGCACTATTCAGTGTCCCCTCGACGATCACCAGAGGTGTACGGCCAGTGTAGGAGATGGCTCCCCACACCATGATGCCGGATGTTGGCCCTGTGTGCCTCGGTCGTATGCAGTCCTGATTGTGGCGCTCACCTGCACGGCGCCAAACACGCATACGACCATCATTGGCACCAAGGCAGAAGCGACTCTCATCGCTGAAGACGACACGTCTCCATTCGTCCCTCCATTCACGCCTGTCGCGACAACACTGGAGGCGGGCTGCATGATGTTGGGGGGTGAGCGGAAGACGGCCTAACGGTGTGCGGGACCGTAGCCCAGCTTCATGGAGATGGTTGCGAATGGTCCTCGCCGATACCCCAGGAGCAACAGTGTCCCTAATTTGCTGGGAAGTGGCGGTGCGGTCCCCTACGGCACTGTGTAGGATCCTAAGGTCTTGGCGTGCATCCGTGAGTCGCTGCGGTCCGGTCCCAGGTCGACGGGCACGTGCATCTTCCGCCGACCACTGGCGACAACATCGATGTACTGTGGAGACCTCACGCCCCACGTGTTGAGCAATTCGGCGGTACGTCCACCCGGCGTCCCGCATGCCCACTATACGCCCTCGCTCAAAGTCCGTCAACTGCACATACGGTTGACGTCCACGCTGTCGCGGCATGCTACCAGTGTTAAAGACTGCGATGGAGCTCCGTATGCCACGGCAAACTGGCTGACACTGACGGCGGCGGTGCACAAATGCTGCGCAGCTAGCGCCATTCGACGGCCAACACCGCGGTTCCTGGTGTTTCCGCTGTGCCGTGCGTGTGATCATTGCTTGTACAGCCCTCTCGCAGTGTCCGGAGCAAGTATGGTGGGTCTGACACACCGGTGTCAATGTGTTCTTTTTTCCATTTCCAGGAGTGTATGTTTCAAAGCTTCGATTATTAACAAAAATTCAATTCAGATGATACCCTAACAGCTTTTATGTTTGTAGATGACATGGTGAACTAATTTAGACATGTGACTGATCCTCGGTTGACACCCACAGTACACCCACTATATAAAATAAAAGATAAAGTACATATGTAATTCAAATAACAACAAAATACATTTCAGGAGGACTGTTTCAAGGAGATATATCGAATAAATCACCCAATCGAAAAAGATCTCTGTTGGTCAGGTGAGGATGCTTGCAGACTTCACTCTCTTTCTTAAACTTGCTCAGGAATTACAGACCCTGGTGCTGACAGAGTTTTTCAGTTTTCCATCTTTACACATTTGCGAGGTATTACGTCAAGCATCTTCCTAGGGTATCTAGCGTGCAGCTGCCTAACGAGTTTTCAGAGCATTTTTGCAAGGCCATATGCACACTAGTCCGGAATAAATGACAGGAACCAAGATATCTCGCCATCTCATTTAAGTCATTCTAGAAGTTCACACACTTTCGCGATTCCTGAAAGAAATCACCCCCTCCCCCGCCCCCCCCCCCCCAAATAATTGTACATCAGTACCAGGGAACGCTGACGAATAAATTGTGAATTTATGAAATAGGACAGATGTCCATCAGCATTCTGAAATCGTGATCCGATGATCACACACACGAAACTGGCAAGAAATTTATTGTAACACTTGACTGTCGTAAGAGTGCCGTTGTCCGGCTTACAAGGGAATCGCTTCACCCATTCGAGTAGTGGAATACCGATCGAACTGGGCGGGGACGCAATATTGTCAAATAGTACAAGTTATCCATAAAAGGCGACTGTCCGTTGCTGTACTCTATAGACTTCGCGACACAGGGTAGTCACGTGAACGAACTGCGACGCTATGCAGCTGAAGCAAAAAGAGATATATTGGCAACTGAAGCCGAACCTAACTGTAAGAAGTTTAGAAAGGCGAGTAACTGTATTTGTCTGGAGGGCTCATCGAACATTGCGTTACTGTTTATCACACCTGTAACGATATTAAAGATTCGAGTGTTTCATAATAACAACAATCCACGACCAATTCTTCGTTTTAATAGAATGTATTGGTAAATCACGAAACATCTTTCACATAGAGTGTTACTTTTTAAAACGTGTAATGCCAAGATTTGACCTAGTGCAAAATACTCCTACATTTCAGGAGGACTGTTTCGAGCAGATATATCGAATAAATCTTTAGACCAGCATTTTATACCAGCTACTTAAACCAGTAAAGAAACTTGTGTGAAAGTGTGGTATTTATTTTCTTCTTTTCTTACAATCTCCTGTACTAGATATTCCGGACGATGTGCCATTTTTAGCGCTACAAAAAAATTTGGTTCATAGCTGGAGGATATTCTCCTGCTTCTTCTGCTCGTCAAGCTCTCGAGCGTAGAACCATAATCAGTGCGCAGCGCTATGAAGACACTCTGCAGAAGCCGCGAAGCGCCATAATGTCTAAACGATCAGGAATACTGCCGGACAGAATAGTCCCGTTGTACGATAACGCACGCCTCCACACTGCCAATCAGACGAAGGCTACTCTTCGGTGATTTGGTACAGCCCGAATCTTTCACTGTATGATTTTCAGATATATCGTGTAGTCTCCTAGTGCGATAAATGTCTTCACGCGTGTGGTGATTGCTTTGAAGTGTAACCGTTCCGTGGTCCCCTTGTGGAGAGTGCTTGGTTTTCATTTGAGTTCCACTCCTATCTGCAATTCTAAATGAGATCATTTGATGAACAACATATGAGAAATGCTTCGCGTCATCAATTGGAGCTCTGCAGTCAAGATAATGAACATTATTTCTAGCAGTTGTAGTTTGGAAGGGGTACAACTCAAACGTTGACAGTGACATCCATTGACAGTGACATCCATAAAAATCCAAAAAGATCAACTTAAAGACACACAATATCGATTTTACCAGACTTTTGTACTATTTGAACAAAAATCCACTCATGAGCAAATTCATTTTAGGGAACTTTTGGGGATGGAGAGCTCCTATCTCCTCGTCAAACGGAATAAACTAAAAAATTCACGGTCTTGGTCACATATTGACTAATGCAAACAATGCGGTTTCAGCTTAACAGCTGCTTCAGATATTAGAAACAGCTACAACGCTCAGGACTCGCAGTCGGCTAACTGTTAAACCAAAATATTTGGAAAACCACGATTCCCTCTGTTTAACTAGATTTCATGGCCACCGGCCTCCTCTAAATGTCGACTTCACTCTATTTCATACATTTGGAATGGCTTGGCGAATCATGTGACTGCGCTGTCGTTACACCTTATATTACTCACTATGGTTGCAATCGATCGCAGGATAGGTAAGACTCGCAATATAAGTGCATCTAAATGTGGCCAGATCCCAGGTGAGCGACACATACATCTCTCCATACCTGAAATCGTACAGTTAATTGTCATTTCGTGGACTACATTGCCAGTCGTGTGCATCGGGGACTCTTTCATAAAATAAGTTTATTTAACAAGAAGGAACAACATGACACGAACATTACAACTTGTAGTGTCTAGACGCAGCTCTTCGAAGATAAGGTAAAGTTACTGGTAAAGGTAAAGATAAATTCCATGGTGCAAGCCCGTGATCAGCTTACTGTGTTGGCCTGACTGCAGGTAGACTACAGCCTTTCGTCGTCGCGGCACTAGGAGGGGGACAGTGGCGGGACCATCACCCGGCCGCCTTTTACCTCCGGGGAATATCCTCGGTACTCCTTTCGAAAGCAGGCGGAATCGACCTGGGGCCGTCCTGAACTCTTCAAATGTATCTGAACAAAATACATTGCTCTACATTAAAATTGCAACATAATGAAGGCGACATGCAACAAACTTTAAAAATGATTAAGTCTGGATATATAAATAATTGCCCAGATAAGAGTTTCGGAACTATCACGCAGAGTAGATAGGAGAAATGTCATCTTCATTATACATACACTGATGAGCCCAAATGTTGTGCCCACTTGTATAAAACAGTTTTGGTCCTTCTTTTCAACACAACACAGAAGTGATTCTGCATCACCTGGAGTTCACAAGTACTTTTCAGGCTTCTGGAGATATTTCGGAACAGATTTCTACGCACAGATCACGCAATTCAAGCAACTTATGGGCCACTGATTTGTGGGCGCGGACTAGCGCCCGATAGCGTCCTATATTTACTCCATCAGATTGAGATCAGGCGAATTTTTAGCAAAGACATGAACTTGAGCACACTATAAAGCTCCTCAAACCATTGTAGCACGAATTCAGCCTTACGACACGAACAGTTAGCCTGATGGAAGATGCCACCGTCATCAGGGAAGGCATAAAGTTTGAAAGGACGCAAGTTGTGCCCAATAATATTAATGTTGCGCAAAACTGTCATAATGTCTCCGATTCCATCACAGGTCCTATAGCATCCAAGGTGAATGTCCCCGTTACTCTGTACTGTCTCCAGCATTATGTGTGCACCGAGGGAGATGGCGCAGTGGATAGCACACTGGACTCGCATTCGAGAGGACAACGGTTCAAACCTGCGTCCGGCCATCCTGATTAAGTTTTTCCGCGATTTCCCTAAAACACTTCAGGCAAATGCTGGGATGGATCCTTTGAAAGAGCGCAGTCGATTTCCTTCTCCATCCTTCCCTAATCCGATAGGATGTCCTCGCTGTTTGATCCCCTCCTACAAATCAACCAACCAACCAACCATTCATCAAACATTCATGGGGCTGTGCATGTTTCGAGCAGCCGTTGTCCTGAATAACGGCATACCCGCATACGACTATCGACCTGGTGTAACAAGAAAATTGATTTTTCCGACCAGGTAACTCGTTTCCTCTAATCAAAGCGTCCAATCTCGATGATTCGATGCCCACTGTAGTAGTAATTAACTATGCCGTTGGGTCACCATGGGAACACTTTATGGTCGTGTGCTGCGGAATACCATGTTCATCAACGTGCTTTGAAACGGTGTGCTGCAAATATTTGTGCCTGCATCAGCACTGTGCTCTGATGTCAGATCTGCGAGGCTCTGATCTCCACGTTTACCACGACTGATACCGTGTAGGGAAACCGCTGGCATTAAAAACAGCTCCCAGTCGTCCCGGAATGAATACATATAGGTCCTTTATGGTTTTCAAGTGTGTCTTATAACACTCATCTTGCGAAATAATGGCATGTCCAGGCAACTATGAGGGAGGCGGACAGCGATCGCGCAACCTTGACTCCAAAATACACGACACAGACTCCATAACATTGAGATCTACCGACTATGGTGGCCAGAGGAGCTACGAAAATTCACTCTCGTGCTCACTAATTGAGTTCTGAACGATGTGATCTCTGTGAACAGGTGCCCCGTCCTCTTGGAACACAGCATCACCAGTTGGAAATAAACATTGTGCCATGGGATGTGTTCTGGAGTAACCACAAGCACCGGAACGAAGAAGAAGAACGCAAAAGTAGAGTAGACGGTGAAACGAAGTCGGCCAATGGTGTGCATATGAGGACCGCACCACGACAGGAGCGGCATCTAGCCGAAATGAATACAAGCACCGCTCCTGCCACGCTCGGCCGGACATTAGTAGACAGTATTCGCAGAGAGTCCTACGAGAACAGTTATTAGTGATCCATATCCATTGCTTGTTTGGACTCTGTCTATAGCGACGAACATCACTTGTTTTCATGTCGCCTATCGCTTGCGACCTACTCATTGTAAATCTCCAAGTATGGTCAATCTGCTTTATTGAAATAAACCTAGTAGTGTTATTTGCTTGAATTGTCGTATAGCATTCTGAGAACGCAGCATCCTTTTAGGCACCCTACACGAGACGAGTGGGCAGGACCCCACAGGATGGACCTCATCAGCCAAAATGGTCACATAATCCTTGGCAGTAATGCGACGTTGCAGAGTAGCCATGGGGTTCATGGTGAAGCACGATATGGCTGCTCAAATTAATCACCCAACCCCCACCATGGTCCACTTTTTGAATGTAAACTTGGCCAAAAGTTGAAAACAGTGTGAAACTAGACTCATCCAATCAAATGACCTTCTTTCATTGCTCCATAGTCCAGATTTATGGCTTCAGCACCCCGTTGTCCTATTACAGGCATATGCATCAGTGTTGAGCTCAGGCGGAAATTCCCTGATTATGGCGCTCCCTTCGTGTTTTGGTGCCGGCGGGGTTCACGAGCGTGATATTCATTTCTGCAGTGATTTTTGCACCTGTCGTGTTCTTATTTTTCGTCACAACCCTATTTAATGGCCGAGTGTCACAATCACTTTCTGCCATCCCTATACGCGGTATAAATCTTCGATACAGTGCCTCTTCAAACACCAAACACTTCGGGTACCTTGTTTACGGAAGCACCCACCATACGAGTGCCAACAATCTCCCCTCGTTCGAATTCAGTTAGCGCCGACATAATGCACTCATAACTACGCACAACACTGTTCTGACCACGGCTTAAACTTTCACCGTATTGCGGATCTATCACAAGTCCCGTTCGTTACACATTAAAGCACAACCTGTAGGCTTGCCTTGCATCTGCGTCTATGTACTAGCATTCATTTCTCACAATTTTGTCCAACTCCTGTGTCTTCCAAGAGGTATTCGGATCTTCCAAAGATGTTTCTGATACTTAGCTAAGTTTTCACGTTTAAAAGTGAATTAAAGTATGGAGACAGGAGGTTACGAGGAGTACCTATCTTCAAGGTCTCCGCGAGGTCATATTTCAACAAGATAACCCAACACTACACGTTGCCCATGTTGTCCTGTCCAACCGCGATACAGAGTGTTCGACTGCTGCTATAGCGAGCATCTTCTCCAAGGGTATTATGTGGCTTAACAAGAGTACAATGACAAAAAAATTGTATGTGATGATCATGAGCTACAGAGATGAACGTGCTAATTCAGTGTTATCTCAGTAGACAGAAAGTGAATATAGCTTATGTCAGCTACGTATGCTGTGATAAGAAATTATTAAATAACATAATTAATAAGATAAGGAGTGATATATTAACGCTCTTTATATTAATTATTTAGCTCATTCCACAAACGTATGGAGCCAGAAGAGTAGGATATAAGAATTCTTCCAAATATATAGACAGACTGTTAGAGACCTTACAGATTCAAACATGTGGAGGTTTACAAAAAATTCAGACTGAAGACCCTTTACGTATTTAGACACTTTTGTAGTTCAAAAAGCAAATGGCTCTGAGCACTATGGGACTTAACATCTGAGGTCATCAGTCCCCTAGAACTTAGAACTACTTAAACCTAACTAACCTTACGACATCACACACATCCATGCCCGAGGCAGGATTCGAACCTGCGACCTTAGCGGTCGCACGGTTCCAGACTGAAGCGCCTAGAACCGCTCGGCCACACCGGCCGGCTGGAGGTATACACCCGTGCAAATAATGTGAACGCAATTGCGTCTTTGTCAGTGGATGCTTTTCATTTGAAGATGTAAAATACTATTCGAAAATGGTTTACTTAATGAAAACGTTGACATATTTTTACTTAAAGCTAAACAATATTTTTATATGTAGGCCTATAGCACTTCTGATGCGCTAAGTTAGGCTGTCTTCAAATTATCTGAGATAGTAAAATGTCCCCAACATACGAACGGAAAATGAGATGGACACGTTCAGTTCTCATGTCATTGGAACATACACGAAGTACGTGTATTCGCGCGCGCGCGTGTGTGTGTGCGTGTGTGTATGTGTGTGTGTGTGTGTGTGTGTGTGTGTGTGTGTGTGTGTGTTTATAATATTTGTGCTCGTCGGCAATGAAACTGAAACAAGGAGCTAAACTTTTACAACGATTACTCGCTATTCAGATTAATGAATATTACGTCTGTAAGGTAATAAAGATCAATGTAGGATTTTAGGGCCTTAGCATTTAGTTAGCAGTAAGGGATAATTCTGTATTTGATAGGATTTACTGCCTCAATCCATCGCAGGATATACAAGGCAATGTCCAGTGACCAAAATCATAATGGAGTCAATCATCTAAATAGGAACGTAAGACTAAATAAGTTAGTACCTTTCTCAGTTGGCGTTCATTTTATGTCTGATGTTGATTGAGTTATTTGATCAGCTATAAAATATTCTTGTTTACGACAGCTTTATTAATAACAATAAAGAGTAAAACGGTTTATGTGAAAAGTATTTCTAATCCGTAGAACTAATAAACGGGTAGACATATAAAGTTCATGACAAGTATAGGTGAGATCAACAATTATAACAGACACCCCTTACTGCTTCATACCTTTAATTAATTTTTTTTAATGATTGCTGTACGCCATGCTGTTGCGAGTAAACCTACAATGGTCATATTAGACATTTGAGGAAAGGAAATGGCTAATAGGGATCTACATTCATTAAAAGGAACAAATGCATTATTAATTCATATTTTCAATTAAAACAGAAAATTAATTTCCTGTTGCATATCAAAGTGCTAAACGAATTTTTAATTAAACTTAAATATTCCATATGGACCTTTGAATGTAGTTGATTGTATACACTACATGCCGCGTGTCCCTCCTAAGACTGTATTTTCTAACGAACAGTAACCAGTACTCCAACAGCGACTGCACCAGCCTGGTCCGCACTGCCTGCTGCCGCCATGCAGCAGCGCTACTCAGTTGTTACCGGAGTGCTGGCTGTTCGTGTTTTACTGTCGCTGTCAATGCATACTGTTAAAACAAATATCACTTAAGACCGTTCTATCGAATGGACACGTAAAATTCCACTCTAAAAATCATTTTGTTTGTAATGGAAAAAAACCTATGCTTTCCGTGGACGCTCCGCGTCGCATGAAAGCCGTGGTGAGCAGTATTTCTTTGGGCTGACGCTACCTACGAATTTCAAAAACGAAATTGCAAATATCTGCCGAAACACCAAATAAAATGCGTCTGGCGACTCTTAGCAGAGTCACTCTGTATGTTCTGTTCTATAGATTAATGCAGTGAGAAGTTCCTTCGTAATGGTTGAACTTAGAAAAAGGGCAGAAGGAATGGGAACTAGTCTGATGTGTATTCAGGAGCCATATCTGCAAAATCAGAGACACTTTCCCCCTGATATCAGCTAAGTCCCTGGCTCAGCAAATGCAAAGGCAGTTATTGTACAAACAAAGGTATAATAATTAACGAAGTCTCGGAAATGTGTATCGAGCATTCGGCTTCTGTTGTATTTCGATACCAAAACAGTGAATGGAGTCTCAAATATATATGCACGGTACTCTGATCACATAGAAACGCATATTTTTAAAAACATCAAGGAAGCGGACGACGCCAAAAGGTATTAGACATCACTCAAGAACCTGTCCCATTTTTGGCAATTTGTCCGGGACGATGTGGGATATACTACAAGAGAGCCAGCGTAGCTACAAACGTAAACATTACACGAACAAACAGAAGATCTGTAAATAAAATTTTCGAGTGCACAGTACATTCTGCATTGACCAGCAGTGATCATAATATAATTACATTTACATTTAGCAATTGAAATAGTATCGATCAAAATCTTACTATAGCAGAGGGATTCAACTTTAAGAAAGAAAACTGGAACAAGGTACTTGGAATAGTACCCGGCGTCAATATAATATCGGGTAGTGTAGATCCAAAGGCTCAAGCAATATAAGAACAAATATAAAACGCACAACTAGAACATATCCCTAAAAGTACTATCACTTCATTAAAGAAGATGCCGTGTCACCCGACTTGACGGACTTCAGACGACTTACAAGACGAGCTAGAAGAATTATCAAGATGTCCCCAGCCATCAAGTAACCCTGATTGGCACATTACAGAAACCTTAATTCCCAATACCATGAACTGCTGAATCTTCGCAGACGGGGGGGGGGGGGGGGGGGGACAGATTTATGGAGTAAAATTTATAAAATACTGACAGAGAAAATAAAAAGTCTAACATTTTATCCACAATGAAAGCCGAAGATGGATCGATGACACGTCGATGGTGACAGTCAGCAGAATACCTGCTTGGCAATGAGGTGCTAGCGAGTGCATCTAGCATTGTGGAAGATGTTGATGCAAGTCTAACATTTTATCCACAATGAAAGCCAAAGATGGATCGATGACCCGTGGATGGTGACAGTCAGCAGAATGCCTGCTTGGCAATGAAGAGCTAGCGAGTGCATCTAGCATTGTGGAAGATGTAGATGCAAGTTTGAGTTACGTAATGTACGTGTGCAACCACGATCACCGCAACACACGAGGCAGAATCCGCAGCATCACATCAACACTACGTCGGCGGTGTTTCCAGTTCATCTGGCCGACGGAGACGAGTAGACACACAACGAAGCAAGGTGCATAACACATGACGTGTAACTTTGTGCTTGATGCAGTCCCGATGTTTTTTCCGAGACGGTTTCCAAACAGAAAAATTGTAATAAAAACTAAAAAATTATTACACCGCAGAGAGAAAACTGCATCGTGCTTATATTCCATTCCGAAGCATTTTCACATCTATTTATAAATACAGTAGCACTTTTTTTATAAGTGGGCTCTAGTTTGATATGGCTCTTACCATCGGATATCGACTGTCCAATACTCACAAGGTCCCGAGGTCGAGTCTCGGTCGGGCACACAGTTTTAATCTGCCAGGAAGTTTCATAACAGCGCACACTCCGCTGCAGAGTGAAAATCTGATTCTGGAAACATCCCCCAGGCTGTGGCTAAGCCATGTCTCCGCAATATCCTTTCTTTCAGGAGTGCTAGTTGTGCAAGGTTCGCAGGAGAGCTTCTGTAAAGTTTGGAAGGTAGGAGACGAGGTACTGGCAGAAGTAAAGCTTTGAGTACCGGGCGTGAGTCGTGCTTCGGTAGCTCAGATGGTCAGTCCGCTGTTAGCAGCGTTGGGGCAAGGTCGCCGTGCCCGTGTCCCCCTGTTAGCGCACCGCGCGCGCCAGAGTTTACTGTTTACCTTCCGCTGCGGCGAGTGTCACGCGTCCGTGTCTCGGTAGCGCCATGGCGCACTCGTATCGCAATTCCACAATTAAGATCACATTTCAAGCGGACTACGCAAGACCTCGAGCGCTTGACATTGAACGTTTCATCCGAGAAGAACTTCATATTGCACCTCAAGACATCATTGGGATCCACTTTTCTATAACACAAAGTGTCGTCTACATAAAAATGATCAATGAAAAGGCGTGCACTGACGTTGTGTGCCGACACGCTCATGGACTTAAATTTAAGCATTCTGATGGTCACATAGGAACTGTCACGATCGACCACGCTGGATTAGGCCTTCGCACTCTGAGGGTCTTCGAGCTGCCATTCGAAGTCCCGCCAGATGTTGTGATGACAGCTTTCAAACCGTACGGCAACGTGCTAAGCCACTTGGCTGAAAAATGGCAAACGTTTGAGACG
This sequence comes from Schistocerca gregaria, assembly GCF_023897955.1. Classification (NCBI taxonomy): domain Eukaryota; kingdom Metazoa; phylum Arthropoda; class Insecta; order Orthoptera; family Acrididae; genus Schistocerca; species Schistocerca gregaria. The sequence goes on from NC_064931.1 coordinate 541,658,953, forward strand.
TACCCCGTCTTAAATGGAGTGAGACAAATTAAGATTGAACTGACGAAGCATGTGTCATCCTATCTAGTAATTGGCGGCTGCAGAGCCAATGTCATCTACGACAGACAACCGCGTACTTGCGCCGGCTGTGGCCAGGAAGGACATGTCCGATCGGCCTGCATTCAACGCCGACTGACTCAGACACCGGTTGGTGAAGTTCCATTCCCGGCGACGCCTACTTCACTCCCCATCACGTATGCAGCGGCTGCAACCGCAACAGCTGTTCCTGTCCAGGATCGTAACACCATATTGCAGTCAATGGTCGATGACAGTGTGGCGGACAGCATATCCCCCTCTACGACGCCTTCGGCAGACTTGCCTCAAGACGGTGATCAATTATGCCACCAAGACGAGCCTAAAGAGAAGATGGAAGTAGAAAAAAATTGTCCCGACCTCTGCCTTCCTACCAATGGAGACCGCATCAGATGATTGTGGCCCGCACTCTGACACAGAACGGCGCCGACGCAGGACACTGATCCAAGCTATCACGACGGAAGACGGACGACGCCTTGATACCCAGCGTGACATAGGAAACGCCCTTCATGCTCACTACACTATGCTGTACTCGGAACATCGACATCCCCCAGAGGTGATCGCCGAAGTCTCTCAACTCACTTATGGCTCGATCTCTCCGACGCCGGCGGCGGATTTAACTGCAGATGTAGCGGAAGAGGAAATAATTGAAGCAATACAGGCTGGAGCTGCTCATAAGTCCCCGGGACCTGATGGCCTTCCTCTGGAATTTTACCGGACGTATCAACAATTGCTGGCACCAGCGTGGACTGATATTTGCCCCGATCTTATGTCTCCCACGACGCAGATACCTGGGGTCTTCCTAGAAGGACTGATTGTGCCCATACACAAACCACGAGGCGGATCCAGGATCAGTGACTATCGGCCCTTGACCTTACTCAACAGTGACTTCAAGATTTTCACCCGGCTTCTGGCGGCACGCCTAAAGCGATCAGTACGATGTGTTGTGTCGCAGGACCAGGCATCGTTAGGTGGTGACCATAATATTCGCACTGCATTGTGCCGATATAGAGATATGATCGCGCTAGCCAAAGCTCGCCAACTGCCAGGAGTTTTGGCCTCACTCGACTTTAGCCAGGCCTTTGACAGAGTCGACCACACATTTTTGATGGAGGTACTGCGACACATGGGCTATCCGTACGTCATAGTTAATGTACTGATGCGTCTCCTACGCGGCGCGACGTCCAAGGTGTTATATAATGGCCGTCTTACGCCGCCGATACAGATCCAGCGATCGGTGCGACAAGGCTGCCCTCTTTCGGCGATATTGTACGCCCTCGTCTTGGAACCACTCCTCTGCGGCCTCCGACAACGCCTGACCGGGATGTCCCTTGGTGGACACACTTTCTGCTGCACTGCCTATGCAGATGATCTGGTACTCCTTCTTCGCAACAATGACGATGTTCGTGCAGCACTGGCGCGGGTGGCGACCTACGGCGCGGCATCGGGGAGCCATCTCAATCTCCACAAATCACACGCTCTGTCTATAGGCAGAGGCCTACCCGGCGAGAGCGTCGCACCGCTGTCTTGGCATTGATTTCACATCTGACATGAAGCGTTCAGCAGCCCTTAACTACAAACGTTTATTGAATCAGATGAGAGCAGGAATAAGTGACCACCGTCTGAGACATCTAGACCTCCTGCAACGGACACGATATGCTAACGTCTATTTGGCGTCACGTATCCCCCATTTTGCACAGATACTCCCCATACCACCTACCCTGCCTCGCCGCATGTTGGCGGTTTTGGGATCCTTTGTTAATACGGGCATGTTATTTAAGATTCGTTACGAGTCCCTAACCCTCCCGAGGAGCAGAGGGGGTTTAGGCCTTTGTCATGTTCAGAACAGAGCGAAGGCCCTGTTTGTCAGCTGTCACCTCAACTGTGGCGACGACGTCTGACGTGCCTCACAAGTCTCTTACTGGAAGCCTTACGACCAATCTCACTCGCACCCCCTGTGATGATATCGGACATCCCAGCACCTTTCTTCTACATTAGCCAATTCTTCCTTGAATTAAGCTACATCCGCACTGCACTACTATCCACACGCTTGATGATGACGAGGGCGATATATGCTGCCATGCAAATGAACATGACGCCGAATGTGATTGAAAGCAAACACCCCAATACAAAGTGGCGCGCTGTGTGGCAGGCAGTGAATGCCACCACCCTTGATACTGAGGTGCAATATGCATGGTACGTAACTGTTAATGAGAAACAGTTGTGCCAGTCCCGCCTACATCACATCCACCTCGCTGATTCCCCCTTGTGTGCCACATGCCAAGTGACTGACACAAATGAACATCGTTTCGAATGCGAGTCAGCAAAGGACGTATGGTATCTGGTGCGTCAGATATTGGCTTTTCTCACACGCACGACTCCTGACAGGATAACTACCCGATCACTTCTTTTCCCCGATAAGATTTATTTCCCAAGAGCAAAAACGAACTCTGTGACGTGGATCAGCGGCCACGCTGTTCACTACCTCTTCGGTAATGGCGAAAAGACAGTACCCGATTTTTGGTATTACCTCAACGAACGACATTGTGCGATCGTCAAGAATCCTAAATATAGGCAATATTTTTCTAATTTCCTTTGGAGCGCATTCCATAATCCGCCTCGCAGATGGATTATCGATTACATGAGATGACAACCATAGCACCTCTTCCCAGTTCCTTTTCTTATGAGATTTGAACAAACAGCGGAAACAACACAGCAACGAGAAGACAGTCATCGAAAAATTCGCAGCGGGCTATAGTATGGAGCATCCTTTGTCGCAACGGGACGACTTCCTAATATTCTGATTATGTAGCCGAAAAGGAATGGCCTTCCTTTTATACATTCGTATAAAAATAAAATGAAATAAAAGTAAAATAAGCAGAAAAACAAACCTTCCAAAATCCTTTTTTTCATTTTTGTTAAAAAAGTGGCTAGGATAGCTGGCTATTAAAAAAAATGTCTATTTGTGTTACTTACGCATTTTGTTATAAAGGAAAAAAAAGATGGTAGAGCACTTGCCCGCGGAAGGCAAAGGTCCCGAGTTCGAGTCTCGGTCGGGCACACAGTTTTAATCTGCCAGGAAGTTTCATAAGAGCGGACACTCCACTGCAGAGTGAAAATCTCATTCTGGACTCACTCTTTTTTATTAAACTTCCATTTAACTCCTTTGGCCAATACAAATGTGTTTGATCCCTAAGATGATATTGGTACTGACATGTATTATCACTGTCATCATTGTTATTATTATTATCATTATTATTATTATTACTAGCTGAGGACCCAACGTTATCTGGGTATGTATTTCTTCCAGTCTACTATTAGTCTATCCCCCCTTCCCTCTCCCTCTGTCCATCTCTTCCTTCACCCTCTCCCTGTCCATCTCCTCCACCTCGTTCGTCTGTTCACCACCTCCGCACTCAACTCTCTGTCCATCTTTTCCTGCCCCTCTCTCAGTCCACCTTTACGTCCCCCTCTGTCCATCTTCTACTTCCCCTCCTGTCTATAACGTTTTTTGGTACCTTCAGCAGCATATGAGGACACTGGCTCTGAGCACTATGGGACTTAACTTCTAAGGTCATCAGTCCCCTAGAACTGAGAACTATTTAAACCTAACTAACCTAAGGACATCACAAACATCCATGCCCGAGTCACGATTCGAACCTGCGACCGTAGCGGTAGCTCGGCTCCAGACTATATAGCGCCTAGAAGCGCACGGCCACTCCGGCCGGCGTTACAATCGGTCCAGTGGTTTAGGAGGAGATGTGTAACATGCATAAATTCATACATACATACTTACGTACATCCATTTTATAACATGTGTGTATTTTTATTATTATTATGTTAAGACATAACTTTGTAATCGATCAAATCAATAGGGAGAGTAGGTATAAAGGAAGTAACAAAATAAAATAAAAATAATAAAACTGTTCGTTGGGCAGCTACGAAAGGTCTCCTCCCTACCACGTTTCTATTCCAAAGAGGACATGCAGATAAAAGTAGACAATTAACAGCTATTACATAAGTATATAGACAGTCATTTTCTGTAAGCCGTATCCATGAATAGGAGGAAGAAAGATTAGGATTTAATACCTCGTCGACATCGAGGTCATTAGAGACGGAGCACAATCTCGGTTTCTTTCAAGAATGGGTGAAGAAGATCGGCCACGCGTTTTCAGGGAAACCGTCCCGGCATGTCCCTGGAGCGATTTAGGGAAATCACGGAAAACCTAAATCCGGGTCGCCGTACGGGGATTTGAACCGTCATTCTCCCGAATACAGGTCCAGACTAGTAACCACTTCACCACCTCGCTTGGTGTTCTGTGAATAGCATGTTGAGACATCTAAAGGTGTGATTTAATAAAAAGTAGCCTAGACCACGTGCTTCACAGTATAGATATAGACGAAAATGTAAATGCAGTTCATATTTCTTATCTTGTGAGATCTGCAGTATTTGCCGTTCGTTTTCCCTTCGATTGCGCCTCCAATACACGAAAACATTTTTGGGGCCTCGTGCTGAAAAATTATAAAAGTTCAGAAATTCCGAGAGAAAGCTTTCAAACATTCGCTGAAATTTTCCGAAAAACGTGCTCCTAATATACCACCCACTCACAATGGTTCTCGACAAAAGGTAAAACTTCGCGTTTTTCTAAATTACCGACATTGTCACCCCCTCGGCGGTGTCAAATACTCGGATTCGTACACCAGCAGTAGAGGCTATTCGTAATGTACTTATTGCTCAGAGCTAAAGTCTAAAAGTATTTTGACCAGTTACGTCATCCAAGACAGACGTACATGACAGTAATCGTTGCAGCACATAGTCGACACTTGACGACAGAGAGCCCAATACGGACAAGGCGTACCAAAACAGACGAGCTGCCAATGGAGGTGGCATGTTATTTACCACCGGCGACAGCCTTTGTGTGAACCAGGCAGCATGCCACACCGCTTCCCCCTCCCACGCCACCCCGTCTGTCGTCCTCTGGGCGGGCTTTCGCCGCTAACGATGATTGCTGCGGAAAAGAGAAAATAAGCACTAGGACTTCATTCAGAGAGTGGATATTGGGCTTTTCTGACGGCTTTTAAGCGACCTTCCCCCTTGTTAGCCAAGATGCAGTACGCTTCAGATTCCATGTGCGATTCGCAACTTTCCATACAAAGCAGCTTAATAGAGCGAAGAAAGATAATGATAAAACACCTCCGCTACACCTAGCATACATATGAGAGTAGGGACTTCCGGAAGGACTATGCAATGGCCGGGAAATATATAGTGAGCTAACTTCCATAGTAGAACGACAGGACGTATTCGTTATTTAAAACTGACATCAATCACGCTCTTCCCCATACACGAAGGATAGAAAAAAAATGACAATAACGTGTGAGGCCTTATATCTCTTTAGCCGGACAGGTAGCACCCATGATGCACGATGTGAGAATCTTTCTTTGACGAACTCGCAAATTTCGTGAAATGCCTGTGGTATAGTGGATGCTTTTGGAAAAGTACATACATGCGAGTGTGAGACATCAGCATTCCATAATTTGGAAAATAGAACCGATCTCCATCATCTGGGCTATCATGATTGTTTCGCGGCTCTTACATAGAACACATGTCCTAGATACCCAAGTTAACGCAGACAACAGTAACATATTATTTATGATTCGAAATACTGAAAGGAGGTTTCCGGCAAGTGGTTCTACGCAAAGTGGAGGGTATTTACTTTTTATTTATTGATTAGTTACATGCCTATTCTATAGGGGAGGCCTGCAGTATCTAAGTTGCAACTCTTTAACGTTTGAATAATAAAAGCGTAAAAAATTGAAATACAAATTTTATTGGGTTTAAACAGAGAAGAGCTTCACAATGGTGGTGGTTGTTGTTGCAGCTCCTGGTAATACTACATAGGAGGTCGAGGTAAGGTTGTGGGATTCGAGAGGACATTAAATTAAAGATGTTGAATGAGCGTATACGAAAGAAGTAATGGATGGGATGTGGAAGTCGGAAGGTGGGAAAGATTGCAGTTAAGCAGGGAAAGACTGGGTTGGAACTATGATTTGGCGTGAAAGGGATAGGACGGATTATGCTTAATAGGAAGGGAATAACTTGTGGATTTCACAGTCTGGGAGGGAAATACTAGGTGAGATATAATGACTGAGGGCAGCTACCACCTCAGCATTCTCGGGGACGGTAATAAAAATAGTGTGTTGGGACCCGACTTAACGGAATCGGACAAATGAATATTTTTTACGTGCGTATTAGTTGCTGCAGGACACGAATGAGAGAAAAGTATCACATGTGAAAAGTAAGGCAGAGTGTAGTTTGGTCGAAGAATCGGAAAGGTGACAGAACTTCGGAGGAGCGGAGATACGAGATACATTTGCATAGGTGAGGATCGGCTAAATGATAATCTTGTATGTATGGATCATTCTCGTGATATTTAGTCAACCTGTTCTGCTGGCTGGTAGCATTACACTGAGTTGGCAAAAGTGATGGGAGTGGCCGGAGTGGCTGAGCGGTTCTAGGTGCTACAGTCTGGAACCGTGCGACCGCTGTGGTCGCAGGTTCGAATCCTGCCTCGGTCATGGACGTGTGTGATGTCCTTAGGTTAGTTAGGTAAGTAGTTCTACGTTCTAGGGGACTGATGACCTTAGAAGTTAAGTCCCATAGTGCTCAGAGCCATTTGAGCCATATCTCCTAATACCGTGTCGGACCTCCTTTTGCCCGGTGTTCCGCAGTAACTGGACGTGGTATGGAGTCAACAAGTCATTGGAAGTCCCCTGCAGAAATACTGAGCCATATTGCCTCTATAGCCGTCCATAATTGCCAAAGTGTTGCCGGTGCAGGATTTTGTGCACGAACTGACGTCTCGATTATGTCCAACAAATGTTCAATGTGACTCATGGCGGGCGATATGGATGGCCAAATCATTCACTCAAATTGTCCAGAATGTTATTGAAACCTATCGCGAACTGTTGTGGCTTTCTGACATGACACAGTTGTTTGTGAAAATGAAGCCAATGAATGGCTTCAAATGTCTTCCATGTACAAATGGTCTCCAAATAGCCGAACATAACCATGTCCAGTCAATGACCGGTTCACTTGGATCAGAGGACCCAGTCCATTCATGTAATCAGAGCCCACGCGATTACGGAAAGAACACCAGCTTGCACAGTGCCTTGTTTACAACTTGGGTCCGTGGCTTCGTGGGGTCTCCGCCACACTAGAACCATACCATCAGCTCTTATGAACTGAAATCGGGACTCATCTTACCAGGCCACGTTTTCCTGTCGTCCAGGGTCCAACCGATGTGGTCCCGAGTCCAGTAGAGGCGCTGTCAGCGATGTCGTGCAGTCAGCTAAGGCACTCGCTTTGGTAATCTGCAGCCACAGGGCATTAACGCCAAATTTCGCCGCCCTGTCATAACGAGTACGCTCGTCGTACGGCCAAAATTGATTTCTGCGGTTATTTCACGTTAACGAAAACGCCGCTGCTCTCGGTCGTTATGTGAAAGTCGTCGGCCACTTCATTGTCTGTACTGAGAGGTAACATTTGGAAATTTGTGGTAAGGTCTTATGGGACCAAACTACTGAGGTCATCGGTCCCTAGGCTTACACACCACTTAATCTAACTTAAACTAACTTACGCTGAGGACAAAACATACACACCCATGCCCGAGAGAGAACTCGATCCTCCGACGGGGGCAGGCGTGTGTACCGTGGCAAGGCGCATAGATCGCGCGGCTACCTCGCGCGGCTACTGAGACGTAATGCCTGAAGTTTGGTGTTCTCGTCACACTGTTGACACTTTAGATCCCGGAATACTGAATTCCCTAACTATTTCAGAAATGGAATGTCCCAAGCGTCTAGTTCCAACTACAATTCTACATTCATAGTCTGTTATTTCCCTAATGGAATGTCCCAAGCGTCTAGTTCCAACTACCATTCTACATTCATAGTCTGTTATTTCCCTTCGTGATGCCATAATCACGTCCGAAACCTCTTCAGAGGACTCACCTGAGTAGAAATGACACCTCCGTCAATGCACTGCCCTTTTGCACTTTGTGTACGCGAAAGTGCCGCCACCTGTATATACTCATCTTACTGTCCCATGATATTCGTCATCTCATTGTATTCCAGTGTAGGGTTTCGTCTGCAATGTTAGTAGGTGTCACGGCTGTTGATTGTAAGTAGTGGTCTCTGGGACGGAATGCTAGGGTGGTTTTTCCTAAGATTACTATCTACGTTTATGCAGGGTTAACGGGTAGGTGCCATTGGTTACACCAGGAGGTGTAGCCGAGATGGAGCTGTAAGGATATTTGGGATGAATTTTAAGACGGGTGGCAATGAAGTCGTTGTCGTCGGCACATTTGTAAACGTAAACAGGAAAGGATGGTTTTGATACATCGGTTTTATGTCCGATCTATAGGAGAAATGACACGACGGATTCTTGAGGCATATTTGCAGGTGGATAGAGAATTTATTCTTACATAGGATGGACGGTTATGCCGAGTACTTGACTGTTGATTAATATTCATATTCTCTTGTCTACTCAGATACTGAGTCGGCTATGGCTCTTTAAAATCAAACGATGTGTCATTATTAATAGCATTTGTGGGCTATGGTGAAATGGAATCGTCAGCAACCACCGAACATGCAATACAAATACTCACTCCTTCATCCTTTCACACCAGAAGGAAAGCAGATGACAATATCTTAAGACATTATATAACCTACGTAAATGTCCGCAGCTCGTGGTCGTGCGGTAGCATTCTCGCATCCCGCGCCCGGGTTCCCGGGTTCGATTCCCGGCGGGGTCAGGGATTTTCTCTTCCTCGTGATGACTGGGTGTTGTGTGATGTCCTTAGGTTAGTTAGGTTTAAGTAGTTCTAAGTTCTAGGGGACTGATGACCATAGATGTTAAGTCCCATAGTGCTCAGAGCCATTTGAACCATTTAACCTACGTAAAGAAGGCGGGTGTGGGTTTCATAGGAAATACTGTATGATGAGAATTACATATAAAAGTGTGTTTGAAAGTGTTGCATGACAAGTTGTTCGTGTTTATATGTCAATATAACATATTCTACTGCTCAGTCACCTCCCAGATTGATTTATAAATACCACAATAAATTTAGAGGTGCAAATTTATGACGTAAACAACAGTAAATCGAGCAAAATAGCATGAAAGGAACCTAACAGAGACCTTTCAAAGATTAGTGGTTACCACGTTAAAGGCCCCCCTGAACTTCGATACTGCATTCTTACGTGCGTTACCATTTTTACGACTGCTACCACAACTCAATTTTATCTCACAAGTGTGTTAGATAGATTAGAGAAAAGTTTCCTATTTTCGGATAGCTAAGGAAATCTAAGGATATGATTGGTTAAAAATCAGCTGACAGTTCCCGAAAATTAGTAACTTATGTAAGACATAATAGATTTTTGTTATATACAACCTTTTATAGCGAAAATCAACAGATTACACTTCATAATTTATGTCAATGAAACTTGTGAATTTTTGAGAATGTACTAAAAGACTGTGCAATATCATATAGCTGTGGTGCCTAATTTCGTGTGGGGTTATTTCCCAAGGAAAATTCAAGATTGCATATCTATAAGAATATTGTTTTATCACAAAAAATATAAAAAGTATTGTTGAGATATTCTAATTTGATTACAATAATGATACAATTATAATTACATTGACGCAGTGCATCATTTGCAGTTTTCACATTTTTACGTCTTCCAGTCATGTTTCTCAGTCCCAGTACACACTTCACGTACCCAGCGTAAACATCCTGAACGCCTTATCCAATCTTCTTCGGGTTTTTCTTTCCAGTTTGGGACAGAACAATAGTTGCATTCCTCAACTGCGCTATCTTCATCATCTGCCGAGACAAGGGAAACAGAACATTTGGACTCCTCGTCAGATGATAACTCACATGTTGATTTTCTTTGTCGCTTACTCATTTTAGCCACCTTTGAGTTCTTCTGCCTGGCCTTTTGGGTGCTTTGGTGCTTTGATGTTTCCCCTTCTTGAAGAGCTCCTATTTGTTCAAAAATTGCTCTCATGTATTTTAGCTTATCTCGAGCTGAAGGCTGAGGATTTTTCGCAGTAAGCTGTAAAAGAGAGCTAAGACTGGCAATGGGCGCATTTGAAATGGTGAAACAGTGTCTGTAGAATAACTTTCTATATCTTCGCAGCAGTCACCTTCATCTGTTTTTTAGACTGTACTGGTTTCCTGTGAGAGGAAGTCTCCGACATCAAGAAGGTTTGGATTTAATAGAATTATTCCACACTTCTTGAAACCATTTATACCTGTTTGCTTATTTGTGGCTTGCGCATAAGCTTACACAAATATTTTCTCGACTTCAACCATAGTCACACAGCTTGAAATGGGTGCCAGCTGATAAAGTAGTTCATGACATCCAGGACGCCCTCCTCTGGCTACAAAGGCTAGGAAGGGAGCTGTCCTTTTGCTGGGTGCCAGGGCATGTGGGTATTGACGGAAACGATAGAGCAGACACAGCAGCCGAGGAGGAGTGCCTTGATCCCCAATTAGTTCTGTGCGCCAACCCCCTCCACGCTCTAGTCTCGATGTTGAGATAGCTATATAGTCTTGCGTCGATGGGAAGAGGAGTGGCTAGAAGTGACAGACAATAAGCTCCGTCTAGTGAAGCCCATAACGCGGCCGTGGCGTACCTCCTTCCAGCCACGTCGGCGAGACAAGAGGCTCCTTACTCGTTATTGCATAGGCCACAGCCCTGTGACACATGACGACTTAAAATGGCTCTGAGCACTATGGGACTCAACTGCTAAGGTCATAAGTTCCCTAGAACGTAGAACTACTTAAACCTAACTAACTTAAGGACATCACACACATCCATGCCGGAGGCAGGATTCGAACCTGCGACCGTAGCGGTCACACGGTTCCAGACTGTAGCGCCTAGAACCTCTCGGCCACTCCGGCCGGCTCACATGACTTCTTTCTCTGGCGAGAGGACCCTCCAGTGTGCGGTGCTTATGGCGTAGGATCACTGCGCGACTCATTTTGTTAGACTGTGTTATATTTTTCGACCAGCGGGCAGCGGCAAATTTGCCGACAGATCTGCCCTCGATTTTAAGTGACGTTCAAACGAATTTCGTTAGAGTTTTACGGTTTTGCGACTTGTCCAAGTTGTTTCCGGAAATTTTTGGGACATGTTTTTAACAGATTAACTGGGTGACTAGCTCACCTTTTTTTTTCTTTTTTGCTCTTCTGTGGTTTTACTTCCGTTTTAATTCCAGGTATAGCACCTTTCACCTTTTCTTCGTTATCTTAAGGCGAGTTCGATGCGAGTTCGATGCGAGTGAGGTCGGAGTGAGTGCATGAGTGTCATTTCATGGGTTTCCTCCTCACTAGGTGATCTTGTGAGCAAACATTTTTGAATGGACCCGTGAAGCTGACATCTTGTGGAGGTGGCTTACGGGTGCTATGGGGTGGCATGCATGCAAGTATTACTCCGAGCTTTCTTCCCAATTGAATAACATCCTGATTTCTCGTATAAGGGTAGTGGCCATCTAAAATGAGCACAACTGGGTCCTTGCGGGATGGTTTCACAGTTTAGATAAAATGCTGCAGGCATTGTGCGAAGATGTGAGCCTGTATCCATCCAGATGGGTGGCATGCCGTTACTGTACCTGGTGATGTGCCTTTAAAAAGTTGTGGCTTCATCCTCGCTCGCTGGAATACGTTTAGGTGTGGAACAAACGTCCCTATAGCATTTATACAAGTAACAACTGTAGTCAAAGAGCTTCTCTCTGCTGAAGATAGTCTTGCAACCTGTTTTTTACCTTTCACACTCAGTACTTTAGACCAAGTTCCCTGAACTAAACATACTCCAGCTTGATCCTTATTGTAAACCTTTTAGGGTCAACGTTGCAAAATATCGAAAAATTCAGAAACTTTTCCTTTGGCGAACCCTTTGTTCTGGCTATTGAGATAAGATCAGATTTTCTAAAATAATACACTTAATGCCTTTTAAAAAGTCACATAGCCATTTTTTACCAGAAATGTGCTTTTCTAGAGCAAAAGTATGTTTAAGATTATTTCGGACAGCTAGTTGATACGCTAAACTTCGAATATCTCTCCTCTGTAGACCATAAAATCTCTCGTCCACAACTTGGCAATATTTGAAAACTTCACTCTCAAGAACATTTCCTAAAGCACATTTTCTGCCTGTCCTAGAGCCTAGTTTCTCTTCCAAGTCTCCTGTATTACATAATCTAAGAGTGTAGATTTTGGCACTTAAAACACTTTGGATGCCTTTAGGAACTCCATTTCTTTATTTCTAATAGCTTTCACTGCCTTCCTCATATGTTCCCCTGCCCAACACTTTCTTTTCTTCCCAGGCATTTCCTGAGAAGAAATGAAAAGCGAAATGTATAAAGGGCCCATTTGTCAGATGATAAAAATTAGGCCCCCTAGTGATATGATATTCGAAAACAGTCACCTGTATCACATGACAAACATAGCTGAACTACCTAAACATGTAATGATTCATTTCATTTAAAAGCTAGTCGCAAGTTTCATTAAATATGACATCTCCGTAACAAATAAGACTAAAACATCAAGCTACTTATCATGTAGTTGTGATGCTTACATTATACCTACAAAACATTATATTCAAATGTTGATATTAAGGAAAAAAGTCACCTGCGAGCACGGAACGCGACTGATGCTCTTGGCAGAAGCCCAATTAGTTCAGTTAGTTTTCGTATCGACAGCACTGTCCAGGGAGCAAATATCCACCTACCCAGAATTACGCTACCATACGGAAATACGTCACCTTACCCTACTATGGACTACACTGTACTGATGCACTTCTTCGACCCGTTTTAGTTTGCTGCATTCCACCGCCGGCTGACAGAACGTGTGAAAATGGTATTAGTGTTTTCACGTGAAACGGACTGTGTTTTGAATAATTAAGACGAACCTGGGATCAGTCCATAACCATTTAAGAAAACTGTCGCACAGGCGCCTGGAATGCCACACCATTCGATAATAAGCACTTAAGGTATTGAATCGCTGACTAGCATAGCATGTAAGCTAGTGCAAACGCTGACAGTAACCAAGTAAGTTAACAGACGGTGTGATATGGTAATTCTATCTCAAAGCATTGAGATTGACTGAATACAGCGACATTCTGAGACGGAAATGATGACACGAGTAATTACCTGAGTGGATATTAAGAGACTTTCTAAGTTCTAACAGGAAGTTCCACCTCACAAGGGCTGTTTAAATTGCGGATGGTCAGACTATCGCTTTCCCTTCGACGAAGTCACGAGCCTGGAAGTTAGATGAATGGCAGTCTGACTGGGACACTAGAAGCACTACAAGGCGGGTATCACCATCTTCCCAAGCATTGGGGACATGCTGGAACTGGTCAGGGTTGATGTATTGGTGTACCTATTAAGAGGTCCACGGTTTATATCCCAAGTATCTGCATCGAGCGGGATGTAATAACACATCAGTCTGTGAATGTGGAGAGGAAGGTTCCGTTGATCATGTCATTTTCAGCTCCCACCTTTTCAGGTAGAGAGAGACTGCAGATTTTAATAGTGCAAGCTGTAAACAATTCCAAGAGACTAAAACTTATGGATGCACATCGAATATCTAAAAGGCAACAGCTCATCTACATCTACATTTACATATATATCCACGTGATTACTTTGCTATTCACAACAAAGTGCCTGGCAGAGGGTTCAATGAACCACATTCAACCTGTCTCTCTACCGTTCCACACTCTAACGGTCCGCGGGAAAAACGAGGGCTTAAATTTTTCTGGGCGAGCCCTGATTTCTCTTATTTTATCGTGATGATCATTTCTCCCTATGTAAGGAGGATGCCAACAGAATGTTATCGCAATCGGAGGAGAAACTGGTGATTGAAATTTCATGAGAATATCCTGTCGCAACGAATAACGCCTTTGTTTTAATGATTGCCACTGCAATTCACGTATCATGTCTGTGGTACTATCTCCCCTATTTCGCGATAGTACAAAACGAGCCGCCTTTCTTTGTACTCCTTCGATATCATCCATCAGTTCCACCTGGTGCGTATCCCACACTGCACAGCAACACTCCTGAATAGGGTGAACAACTGTGGTTAAGCAATCTCTTTAGTAGACCTATTGCACCTCCTAAGTGTTCTGCCAATGAATCGCAGTCTTTCGTTTGCTCTACCCACGACATTATCTATGTGATCGTTCCAATTTAGGTTATTTGTAATTGTAAATCCTAAGTATTTAGGCGAATTTACAGCTCTCAGATTTGTGTGACTTATCGCGTAATCGAAATTTAATAGATTTCTTTTAATACTCATGAGAATAACTTCACACTTTTCTTTATTCAGGGTCAATTGCCACTTTTCGTACCATACAGATATCTTATCTAAATCATTTTGCAATTCGTTTTATTCACCTGATGACTTTACAAGATGGTAAATGACAGCATCATCAGCAAACAATTTAAGACGGCTACTAAGATTGTCTCCTATATCGTTAATATAGATCAGGAACAGTAGAGGGCCTATAACACTTCCTTGGGGAACGCTGGATATTACTTCTGTTTTACTCTATGACTTTCCATCTATTACTACGAACTTTGACCTTTCTGACAGGAAATCACGAGTCCAGTCGCACAACTGAAGCGATATTCCATAGGCACGCAGTTTGGTTAGAAGACTCTTGTGAGGAACAGAGTCGAAAGGCTTTTGGAAATCTAAAAATATGGAAACAATCTGACATTCCCTGCCGATAGTTCTCACTACTTCATGAGTATAAAGAGGTAGTTGTGTTTCACAAGAACCATGTTTTCTGAAACCGTGAGGACTATGTGTCAATAAATCGTTTTCTTCGAGGTACTTCATACCGTTCGAATACAGTATATGTTCCAAAACCCTGCTGCAAATCGACGGTAGTGATATGGGCCTGTAATTCAGAGGATTATTCCTACTTCCCTTTTTGGGTATTGGTGTGACTTGAGCAATTTTACAGTCTTTAGGTACGGATATTTCTGTGAGCGAGCGATTGTATATAAATGCTAAATATGGAGCTATTGTATCAGCATACTCTGAGAGGAACCTGACTGGTATACAAACTGGACCGGAAGCCTTGCCTTTATTAAGTGACTTAAGCTGTTTTGTGACAGCGAGGGTATCTAGTTCGTCGTCTTTGCTGAAGGAGTTTCGGAAAACCGTGTTTAATAACTCTGCTTTAGTGGCAGTGTCATCAGTTGTTAGCGCGGTGAATATATTGATAGCGTTTTGCAACTTGTGTGTTTAATGTACGACCTGAATCTCTTTGGACTTTCTGCCATATTTCGAGACAGAGTTTCGTTATGGAAATTATTAAAAGCATCTCGCATTGAAGTACGCACTATATTTCAAACTTCTGTAAAACTTTACCAGTCTTGGGGATTTTGCTCAACTTTCCCCTAGAAGATTAAGTAGACACTGCGAATATCAAAATAATGTCAACAATCATAAGAAACGTTTACTCCACTATTGATAACGATAGGCAGATATAAATATAATAGGATATTTTAGTGCCTGTGTTGTTAAGAAGAACGATGTAATGTTCCTTCGGACATGTATGCGTATCCCACGATACCAGACAGCGTCTTTCAGTTAAAAAGTCCTCCATGTAAGGAAATTACATTATGTGTGTACGAGTAGAGGTTGTGAAGCAGGAACGACGACATGTGGAAGTTTGACTCTGACCGTGAGTCGTGCACGGATAGCCAAACAGTTAAGGCGGCCACTCGCTTAAAGCAGAAAATTCGGGTTAGAGTTCCGGTCCGGCACAAGTTTTCATGGTCGTCATTTCCTTATGCAGCTGAAGATTTTTCGTTTTCACAACTGCGAATTCGTTTCATGTAAATCTAAATGTAATTAAGAGAAACTTTTAAATACATAAACATTCTAACACAAAAACCGACGCATCACAAAGGAGTTATGCAAATTGGTCACAAATTTATACTCACACAGTTATCGACAGAAAATGCAAAAATGTAAACTTTGGCGGCCGATGGATGAATGTGTGGCACTGCAGCTCAATTTCACCGCGAAGCTGGAAAGGATAGTAAAGAGGGAACATGTCGATATCAGGGAAAAACTCGTTACGAGTTTCATTCCGATTACGCGGACAGTAACTGTGCCTCGCAGACAGGCGCGTGAATAATATCCGCATATGTCAGCATTTGAGAGAGAACGTGTAGCTGGGCTCGAAGAAAACAGTTGGAGTAATAGGCGAATCGCTCGACATTTCAATAGGAGTGATGCCACTCTTCGACAATATTGGTAGGAAAGGATGAACCATGGCCGAAAACAGCGACAAGAACGAAGCTGTCGACTTAGATAGATGTCGGAACGTGAGAACCGATCAATCATCAGAGAGATACTCAGAGCCCCCGATTCATCATTATGATCGATCCGAGGTGCAACTGGTGCTTCAGTGACCACAATAACCATTAACAGGCAGCTCACAGAAAGGCGATTGAGCTCACGGTACTCCTTGTGCAGACTACCATTGACCCCTGTACACCAGGAAGTCAGTTCGTAGTGTCGGGCATATTCGGCATGGATTCTCGTTGACTGGAGTATAATTGTCTTCAGTGTTGAGTCCCGCTTCTAACTAAGCCCTGATGACCACCGAAAATTCGTCTGAAAACGCCCCGAACAGCGGTGGGATACCAACCTGACTGTCGGCCGGCAGACAGCCCGACAGCCAACAGTGATGATTTGGGGTGCCGTTTCATTTCATAGCAGGACTCCTTTGGTTGTCATCCGTGGTGCATTTACAGCATAGCGGTACGTCGATGATATTCTACGCCTCGTTTGCCCGCCCGCCCAAGGTGAGAGTTTCTGCTACTTATCATCGTGCTTGCCAAACCCTACCTTGGCCAGCAAAGTTGCCGGATATCTCCCCAACTGAGAACGTTTGAAGCATTATGGGTAGGGCCCTCCGATCGTCTTGGGATTTTGACGATCTAACGCGCCAATTGGACAGAATTTGACATGGTACCCCTCAGGACGACATCTAACAACTCTGTCAATCAATGCCAAGCTGGATAACTTCTTGCATAAGGCCAGCGGTGGTCCAACGTGTTACTGACTTGCTCATTTTGTGGAGCTCTTTCCCTTGAATAAATCATCCTACTTTTTTTTAAATTGTTTGTCTATCTTGTTCGAAGACAATACAGTCCAGAATTGGTATGTCAACCACACAAAATCGCAGTGAGCACTGAAACAATACTCCCACTGGCACACTTTGTTGTAGATACCCATTTGGGAAAACACCGTATCATGCTTTGTGAATAAGTCCGTGGCAGTCAACAGCACATCATCGTCTGGCAGGAACAGTTGATCTTTCAAGATCTTTTTTAAGGGACTGAGAGTGCAATGAATGTTTTGGGAGAGATTAGGACTATACGGTGGGTGCTCGACTGTCTCTCACTAGATCAAATGAAACTATATGATTCCAGTGATTTTTTCAAGTATCGAACATCTGTGATGTATATATACAGACTGAAGGGATGAATGAAAATTTGTACCGAGGCCGGGATTCGAACCTGGGTCTCCTACTCACTAGGCAGATACGCTAACCACTAACGCCAGCCTGGCTCAGTGACTTTGGACAACTGCACCGACTACCCTAGCACCTCTTCCTTCTCAATTCAAATTGCCATTCACTCCTCAGCCCACTTTGTATTCCCCCAAAACTCGAACAGCATTGCAGAGGCTCCCCAACTCTATTAGAATACAAATTCATCATCGTACGAAAAGGAGGAGTCTGTCTGCCTGGTACGTACTCGCTTGAGTTGACATCATCCGCAATGGATGAGGCTGGCCTCCCAGATCGAACGGCATCTGTGCCGAATCGCGACTAGCACAGGACTTGGTACACCATTGCACAACGGTGGTTTTTGCCAGACGTGCTGTCTCATACTCTTAATTCTCTGATGGATGCCTACCGGTGTTAGTCCTTTGGCAGCCAAGAAAAGAATAACAGCGCGCTTTTCCTGTTTGGACGCATCGGAGGCACATACGCTGCAGAAGCGTTCTCAGGCGGAAACTTTTTTGATATTAGTAGGTAGAGCTATAGTTAATCGGCAAACCTCTAGTTCTTCCAATGCTGCCAGTACATATCTGGTAATAGGAGGTGGAAATTATTCGCTTATAATTTCAGTTAATTCTTATTATTTTATCTTTTTAATTGATCATTACTTTCTACACACTGTTTATTTCTACATTAATGTTAACAGTGGCTGCTGTTAACATAACTCATAACTCATTACTATATACATATATGAAACACTGAATATAAGGATGATTCTTGAGTATGTACAACCTGTTTTGAGTTTCCACGTAACACGTCTAAAATTGGTAGCAGTAAATTGAACTGAACTGAACTGAACTGAATTGAATACGACCAAGTAATTAGTTAAAAAATAGCTACGCCGCTACCAATCAATTAAACTTGGTGTATCGTCATAAACAACATTAGGATTTATTTTTCAAGATGCTGATAGCGTGTCATGTAAGATACAACTTACAGCAATAAAAAATTAATGAAGGAAGGAAAATAAACTAAGACTAGAGTTTAGACTCGCGTCGATATCGACATAACTAAAAAGGGAGCATAAGTTCAGACTAGGAAAGGAAATAACGCGAAGTATGAATAAAACAAGAACGTAATACACAGTCCTGCTACAGAATCTACCCTCAAGGAGCAATCTCAATATGGGGATACCATGGGCAAAGACAATAATCAGATCCCAGTTACCACGGATAATTTGTCGTGGAATACTTGGTGATAAAGAGCGCGTGTTGCTTTGGCCGGTAATGTAAATGGTCCTACGAGTATTCAGTCATAATTCCAGGCCATATATTGACACTAAAGTGAACCTGGTGCCTTGCTTCCACCATCGCTCGATGATCTGCATATGTCCACAGCTGGTTATTGTGGTATTTTATTATCCCACTGTTTGAATTCCTTTATTATCCCACTGTTTGAATTGCATCATCCATATACAAAATGCAAGTTGTGAACTGTGGACCTTCTGTGCAGACAAGCGGACCGCTCCTACACTTCACCACCGAATTCGCTCAAATTTGTGATATATGCAGAGCTTGACCACAAAAGAAAGTGACAGAAGAGGCAGCCCATGACGGCCAAGCGCTTAGAAAAAAATTTTAGTTGTGGAGCGAGTTTGGCTAGGCATCGGCCTTTTATGCGACGGTAGTCTCCGGGCAGCAGTTGACGCATCAGAAAGCGTGCAGAACGGTAATCTGAGGGTTGTGGGGTCGAGTCCCTGCACAGAAACATTTTTTTTATTTCCAATTTTTACGCTACTTAAACTGCAAATAGACAGAAATAATGCTCAGTGTATTGTAGTTATTGATATTTTCATAAAAAGCATGTAAAGGAAAGGCAAAAGAAAATTTGGTGGATGACTACGTGGAAAAATATTGGAATGTCGTCATTATTTAATCGAAGTATGTAAAACTAACAACAAACTTATATAAAAACTTTCTGATGATGTGATAAAGCCTTAAGTGCAGGCGAACAATTTTTTTCTTTATTTTAATCGACAGATCGACAAACAAATCCACAACTATACGATAAAATATTTCAAGAACTACTGCCATCACGTAGTAGTGATGTGATTTCCAGCCGCTCCTCCAAATGACCTTATGCACTGGCTATCAAAAACCACGATCTCTCTTTTTATTCTCCGGTAAAGAATTTGATCAAAAAGCTTCCAAACTGTTCTTGTCTCGTCATGAGAGAAAAAAAATATCATCCCGAGAAGACTGCATCTAAATGAATTCCATTCCCAATATTTAGAGCAATATATTTTACGCGAGGATTTCTGCGACCCTGTGCAATGAGAGAGAAACTTGTATAATGTAAAACAATTTTTTTTCAATAGAAACTTTAAAACCTGCATGTAATTGTATAAATGGGCCTTTATAATGTGTACGTGATGCCAAGAAAACTAGTGTTTCCTCTGTTCTTACGATGAATATCACCTCAGGATGTGCAAATTATAAGTTATAAAATAACAAATATTCAGGGTGGTTATAACTAAACTTTCACTATTTGAGAGATCTCATATGAAATACGAGTGATCGCAGGACGTTTTTAGGCCGTGTAGAAGAGAAATAACGAATATATCATTGAAAGGATTGCATTCTAATTTCCATAGGAGATGGTAACATATGTTAATTGCGTTCCATAGTTAAGCTCCAGGTTAGAAATTGTGCTTAATTTGACAACCATCTGCAACCACCATAGCCTGGAGTCGCACTATGGAAACCATTTCACAAATGAATGCAGCACTTCTCGAAAGGTGGATCGTGGAATGTTCAGCTGTTGTGACACAGCTCGTGCAGTGCTTGAAGATCGCACCTTGCGTCCAGCTTTCTCAGATATGGCAACAATAACTTCAACAATTTGTGACGCAATTGGACGTCCGCCTCTTCCAGGAGCAGTTTCCAAAACACCAGTTAATTCGAACTTCCAAAACACGTTCTTCAATCCCAATGCGGAAATAGGGGCTCTCCGTATTCCTTTAATGCGTCGATACCCGCGAAAAGCAGCAGCACTATTGAAGGGGTCCTGTAGTCCCCTTTCATCATCATTTTATTTGCTTTCTAGTGATACAGAACTCTCTGGCATGCGTGAGTGAATGAATATGGGTGTGTTTCATTTTGCTATACAGTGGTTTAGTCTGCTGCAGAGAATCAGCGGTAGTCGTACAGAATGGCCAACCCTTGTAGTTTTCAAGTAGGCAAAGAGGTTTGCTCCCCTTGCCTGAAAGTTACCGGAGTTAGGTTGGTGGCGGAAGCCTCACCGCCGGCCGGCGTGGCCGAGCGGTTCTAGGTGCTACAGTCTGGAACCGCGCGACTGCTACGGTCTCAGGTTTGAATCCTGCCTCGGGCATGGATGTGTGTGATGTCCTTAGGTTAGTTATGTTTAAGTAGTTCTAAATTCTAGGGGTTGATGACCTCAGCAGTGAAGTCCCATAGTGCTCAGAGCAATTTGAACCATTTTTTTGAGGCCTCACCTCTGGGTTTTCCTGGCCACGGGGTCGCGTGGAAGACGTTGGAGTGCGTAAGGTCAGTCTGCTTCCAGCTCGCCGAAGGTCTGCTGCCGAAGTCTCTTCGAAGAAGGGTGAGTTGACATAACCGCGTGGCACGTTGTCTCATATCAAGAGGGGAGCTTTTAGCTTTTGGTCGCGCGTTTCCTCTTATAAAGATTGATTTGCTGGTCGCAGCAAGGAATGCAAGACTTTTGCAGACTTTCACTTTGATTCCTAATGCAGACTTGAGTTTGATCCGTAAGAAGAACGTAGCACAAAGGTGTTGTATATTTTGAAGCGCCCTAGGGTTAGTGTGAATGTTTGTGTGCCTGCGACTGCGTGTGTATGCAGTCTAATCATTTCCGAATCTTGGTAATTTTTGCTTCTTTGAGAACTTTCTTTGTCTCATTACTTTATGTCCGGTGGAAACCATCCACATGGGTTAATATTAGCGTTTGTTGGCCCTCTCCCATTATCCGTAGTCTATTCAAATGTGTCCTCTGTAAAATGTTAATTGTTCGCGACTGCGTGATTTAATGTTACTAAAATTTCGCCACGGCAGGTAGAAAGAGTGTGTCCGCGAACCACGTGGGCACACGAGTCTGTTGTGAAACGAATAGCGTTTCACAAGCAATTGTACTTAGTTACCAGGCAACAGTAGTTCTATAGATGCATTATTCCAATGTTTTAAGAGATAAATAATTTTGCCTCCAATCTTATCCAGTGTGCAGATGTCATGTCTCCGTTACCTACGCCATTTACCGTGTAGTTTTCCTTGTTAGCCCATCCATAGCGCTTCCATGTGCACAGGTCCAATAATTAATGTCCTTTTTTTATTTAAAACAAATGCTCTGGAATGGATCTTGTTTTCAGGAATGTTGCTGCAAGCTGCACTTATGTATGCACAGTGTTGCCGCACTCTTTACTTTATTCAATATTTGATTTACGGGAACAGTGCCTGGATCATACTAATAATTGCATCCCATTCTTTATCAGTGAATTTACAATGAATATTCTTTTGTGAGTTTTTCTTACGAATAAATTAAGTAATTTTCCTACTCAGCACAACCTCTTATTTTTCGTGTGGCTAGAGTTGGTGGTGACACAATCTCTTACGTTGATTTCAATCTCAGATAGTACTTTCTTATTCAAAGCGCGCGTGGCTCTTTTAGCCATCAGGATAAATTCAAAGGGCGCTTCACGCTTCTTACACATCACGACCTTTTGCTCAAGCTACTTACACTCACCTTTCTCACCTTGTCCGAACCCATTATGAACATCTGCATTAGTAATGCACATCGCTTCTTGTATTTCAGCTCTACGTTGTCGTACCACTATCAGCGCCTACCGGCAAGCCTTGACACTAACTGGACTAACAACGCAAATCCTGCAGTGCATGGTTCGAACGTCATTCGTACCAGCAGAAAAATGCTCCTGTCGAAGCATAAAAATGCGAATATGTTACTGTTTATTTAAAAGACTGTAACTGAAAAGTAGGGTAATAGTTGGCTCATTCTACCTTCCTCAGCACCATTAAAAAATTTCCCAAAAATTTTGGTATACGAACATACTCGCGCTTTTTTTAAAATGCAACTCACCTCAAACTCCCACAAGCTCCTCTAACTGTAACTCACTACCACCCACTAGCCCATCGCTGTTAACTCGATTAACTCATCCACCCCGAATTGTCCTTTTCACTCATTCAGTCCACACTTTGTCATTATCTCTATGTGTCTCTCTGTCACTGTCTCCTGTGTTACAGCCACAGTCACCTTCGATCTGTCCTACTACTACAATCTTCTCCCACTGTCACTGTCTCCCTCTTGCTCTCTCTTACTGAAAATAAAAGGTTTATTGCAACCAAATAGCCAAACTAGTCCAAAGTACAATTATTGTACGTTGCTCTCTCTTACTGCAGATTTGTCATTCCTTCCTACTGCTAGTGTCTCTTCTTACTGTCTATCTCTCTCTTGATCGTTATCATAGTCGCATACTCTGTCTCTAATTATCACTCGCTCTCTCCCATTTCTACTTACTCTTTCTCTTTATTCTTCACCCCCCCCCCCCCTGCCACTCTTCCTACACTCTTTCCCTAACACTGTTCTCTCACTGTCAACAATGTTCCATTACCATTGTGTCTATCTCTTCCTATCACACTGCCAGTGTCTCCTTCACTCTCTCCGTATCTCAACCACTGTCTACTATCTTCCAGTATCTATTACTTTTCCATCTCTTTGTCTCTGCCCATGTCTTCTTCTCTCTCTGCATAAAAAATTGCGAATATTTTCGAATGCCAGATTTTTAAAGGTTCTGTGGAGGGTAGAATAATGCAGCTGGTATCCCACTTTTCAGTCAGTCTTTTAAATAAACAGGAATATATTCGCATTTCTTTGTGCTCCGATGGGAGCGTTTTTCCGCTGAGTCCCTCCTTTCCCCTGCTGCAGTGGGTCGTGTAACTCACACTGATCAGTAAAATTTAGATAGTTTACTAATGTGAAATTGAAATAACGCAAAATTAATTTTACACCTCAAATCGAATTTTAAATGCAAAAATTTTTGCATATGCTTTAGTACTGCAATATGTGGTTCCCAGATGATGACAAACACATTTTACAGCACATTTCTCCGTGCCACGTCACTTTATGAACTATGTTTTCGTCTTCCACCGGATTATGCGTGCTTTTTTTTACGTGTACATGTAAGGTAACTTCCACCCTCTGTACCTTGGAAACGGATAAATATATCAAGAAAATTTTCAAGATTGTTCGAGATCAGGATCTAAGCAATATATCGTAAGCATGTCAGACATTACCTGTGCATATAAGTCTTGGAATACTCAGTTGCGTTTTGGTCTGCTGGTGACGATAAAAGTATAGTAAAAAACAATTTTCATGTGGTTTCCCGAGGAATCACCCATGAACTAATGGTCCGTCCATATGTCCCATCAAGCCCACCACAGACCACATCAAATGCAAAAAGAACCGACAGATTTGCTTCATTTCCCGAAGCAGGAGGCAGTGTCTAACATTCATAATTTGACCCTTTACTGTAGTATAGTGGCACTAAGATAAGCCTCTTGTTTTGTAAACAAATAGTCCCTAGCCCTAGGGCTATCCAAAATACTTGACCCTACATTTTTATCACTATACAGTCGAACGCATACCGATTAAGTTGGGTATCCATACAGTAAGTAGTTTTGGTTTTCACTGGATCAAGTAGCGAAAGTTTAATTATAAACCCCTGCATCTAATATTACATACGAAGTTCTAGTGTATTCCTTAATATCACTTCCTGGAAATTCATCTTCTGTCAGAAAACGGACCACTTTTTCCATTACCCTACATATTTAAATTAGGAATCAAATGTAACATTCTGCCGTGAAACACTGTTCATGTCCGACGAGCTGCGGATTAGTGAAAGATTAATCACATAAAAACGAGAAGGAAACAGATAAAATGTTGTTGTTGTTGTGTTCTTCAGTCCTGAGACTGGTTTGATGCAGCTCTCCATGCTACTCTATCATGTCCAAGCTTCTTCATCTCCTAGTACCTACTGCAACCTACATCCTTCTGAATCTGTTTAGTGTATTCATCTCTTGGTCTCCCTCTACGATTGTTACCCTCCACGCTGCCCTCCAGTACTAAATTGGTGATCCCTTGATGCCTCAGAATATGTCCAACCAACCGGTCCCTTCTTCTAGTCTTGTGCCACAAATTTCTCTTCTCCACAATTCTGTTCAATACCTCCTCATTAGTTATGTGATCTACCCATCTAATCTTCGGCATTCTTCTGTAACAGATAAAAAAATTTCCTTTTTTGTTATTTCAGAGGGATGGAAACGATTTAATTAGTTATTGCAGGGATATTCACCACTAAAGGCAATAAGCAATGAAAAACTTCTCACGTCTCTGTATAATGTATGTTTGAGCAATCTTTATGGGTCTAATAATTTTTGTTGTAGATATGAAAATCAAAATGTGTTTTCGTGTACTTGTACTGCGAATCACTGAAACAGGAAATCTTGATGATCTTCTGGACTTATATGTATGATCAAAGTTGACAAAAAGAAACCAGCGGGAGTAAATAAGTATCATTAATTTAGCAAATGTTCTCATTACGACTTTGTAAACACTAAGAAAAATCGTAACGTCATCTGATAAGTTATTATTATGCAACATAGCGTTTCTGACCTTTTGAAATGTAGCGTCTTATGCAGTTAACGAGAAACTGTTTATCTATATGTGTATTACTGAAATCACAGTATGACGATTATTTGGCACATAGAATATTTTTTTCTTCAGTTACCAGCGTAAGGACTGGTTATTATAACCAGAAAGACATCTTGAAAATGAGGTTCTACGAAATACTAATGATTGGGTATTACTAGTGCCTTATCACAGAACAAAATACTTACTTCATACAGAAAGAAACTATTTGTAGGTTTGCATAAGTCGGCTCCGCAATTCCCTTTTGTGCGGTAGGTCTACTGTTACTGTTTAGAAGTGAAGGTGACTTCATGACGCTAATACTTTTATAGCCAACAGTGAAGGAACATAGCTCAGCTCCAGACTGTCGTTCGCAATTACGTATGTCATTCCAGCTACAACCACTAAATCAGTTTCAGCCATCATTTATCCCCGAAAGAACATTTGTCATATTCAGGTCTTTGAAGCAATAGATAGCAGAACTACGACGTTAGAATATCCGAAGCAATCAACACACTAGTAGAAAAATGAAATCCTGAGCTGCCATTCAATCAGAAACGATATCATCAGTCAGCCACATTCGAACATAAGCCACGGCATGGCGCCTTTGGGGTCTCAGTGCGGCAACCATCCAGACTGCAGAGCGTCGCAGTGTCACCTAAGGCAGTCGCTGCAACTCATGGTCGGGAACTACGCACTTACAGTCGAGCATCCGTTAGCGTGCCAGTTGCGGAATATACATCGCGTCATCTGGTGCATTTTCTTCAGAACTTATAAAGTGCTATTCCTAAGTACGTCGGCGGTTTCAAAAGGCGTCTGCGCGGAAATTACAAGACTCACAGAAAAATTGCACATGAGTGAATAAGGCATCTCTTTAAGTTTTTGATTCCGAATACAGGTGCTCATTAAAGGCACTATTCGTGATGCAGCAAACGTTAATACGTGTGTGGACTAGTGTGACTGGAAAAAAGTGCAGGTGACACCCGCATACAAGAAGGGTAAAGGAACGGCCTCCGCAAAATTACATGCCAATGTCCTTAACATCGGCTTGCTGTGGAATTCTTGGACAAATTCTGAGCTCACATATAATAAATTTCCTTGAGACTGAAAAGCTTCTGTCCACGAATCAGCACGATTTTAGAAAGCATCGGTCATGCGAAACTCGAACGCCATTTTCTCACATGATATACTACAAACTATGGATGAAAGCCAACAGGCAAATCCCATATTTCTAAATTTCTGAAAAGCATTTGACACCATGCCTCAAAGAAGACTTAACAAAGGTACGAGCATATGGAATAGGTTCCCACATATGTGAGTGGCTCGAAGACTTCTTAAATAATAGAACCCAGTATGTTATCATCGACGGCGAACGTTCATCACGGACAATGTTATTGTCAGGAGTGCCCCAGGGAAGTGTGATAGGAACATTATTATTTTCTATAAGACATAATTGACCTGGTGCACAGGGTGGGCAACAATCTGCCGTTGTTTACTGAGGATGCTGTGGTGTACGGGAAGGTGTCTTAAGTTGAGTGTCTGTAGGAGGATACAAGATGACGTAGACAACATTTGTAGCTGATGTGATGAATGGCTGCTAGCTCTAAATGTACAAAAACGTAAGTTATGCGAATGAATAGAGAAAACAGCCCTTAATGTTCGGATGCAAAATTAGTAGTTTCCAGCTTGACGCTGCCACGTCGTTTAAATAGATGCGTGTAACATTGCAAAGCGATATAAAACAGAACGAGCGTGTAATGATTGTGGTGGGAAAAACGAATGGCCGATTTCGGTTTACTGGTAGAATTTTGGGATAGTGTGGATCACCTGTAACGGAGACCGCGTATAGGATAATGGTGCGACCTACTTTTGAGTACTACTCAAATGTTTAGTATCCACACCAAGTCGGATGAAAGCAAGACATGAAGCAACGCAGAGACAGGCAGCTCGATTTGTTTTACCTTTAGGTTCGAACAAGTACTACGGAGATGCTTCGGGGATTCAAAGGGGCCGCGCGGTTTGAGGCGCCATGTCACAGATTGGGCGGTCTCTCCCGCCGGAGGTTCGAGTCCTCCCTCGGGAATTTGTGTGTGTGTTGTTCTTAGCTTTAAGTTAGTTTAAGTGGTGTGTAAGTCTAGGGATAGATGACCTCAGCAATTTGGTCCCTTAGGAATTCACACATATTTGAACATTACATTCAAAGAGGAATCCCTGGAGGGAAGCCCTCATGCTTTACAAGGAACACTACTGAGAAAGCTAAGAGAACCCGCGTTTGAAGTTGACTGCAGAACGATTCTACAGACTCCAATACACGTTTCACGTAATGACCGCGAAGATGAGGTACGATAAATTTGGGCTTATACGAAGACGTATAGACAGTCATTTTTCCCTCACGCTCTTTACAAGTGGCAAAGGATAGGAAATTATTTGTAGGGGTACAAGGTGCCCTCCGCCACGCACCGTACCGTGGCTTGCAGACTATGTACGTAGACATAGATGTAGATTTGTCTACATGTTCTGCTACGCTTGCGCCCTAGTGCATCTATGCCACAGCGCCTAACACGAATGGAAACTCGGAGAGATGCTCTATCCGATTAGTATTTGTCGTTTTTCTTTATGACTTGCAGTTTTCACGCAGTCGTCTTCTGAAACCCAAAAAGTACTGTACTTGGTGATGACGCTTTTCAGAAAACTGTTACTCCCACATGTTGGCTACATCGATGTACAGTCGTGGGACACCTTCAGTAAACAGAACGAATCACTAATCGTTGCAGTGGGTTGGCTTGCGTGTCTCGACGGCACCGATAGCCATGGTGTAGGTGCAACCTGCCTCCACAGCCCACATCGCTGACGCACGCCTGTGCGGTGGCTCTCGACTCGAACATAAACCGGTCCGAATACTGGTGGTGAATGAAATTTTCATTGCCTGTATTTGGCCGTCACGGGGAGGAGAGATAGCGGCGTAAAGTTTCTCATCATCAGGCGTTGCGCCAACGTCCTGGATTAAATTCCGAAGCTTTCCGCAGTGTCTCATGAAGTGAGGTCATATGACACTGTTCCCGCTCATTCGCCCGTCGTATGGAGACGTTAAGCTCGGCTTCCTCTGTTGCTCTTCGAGTGGAGTAGGGTGCGTGCCGGGACCGGCTTTCAGCCTCTCCCTTCTCTCATCATCCCCAACACAAGCACGACACTACAAAACACACACACAAACACACACAAACACCAACCATTACAGTCATGTACACTTACACACACAGCTCCAATTCTTCGCGAAAGGTGCCTATGGGCGAGGAGGGTCGGAAAACATTTCCGATTAGGCGACTGAACCTGCTCTTTCGGGTCTCCCAGCCATTCATGTCGTGCGACATTACTTTACTTTTACCGTAGGTGCAAACACATCAAAGGGGTATCTGGTGAGATGCCTTAAAGAAGGGTAGTGGCCTTTCAATAGTTTCATGGGCAACAGGCAAGGAAGTTTACAGTTCTGACCTTGTTACAACAGCAGACAGAGCCTTGTCATGTTGGTACTGCGAATGGTTGAATGCAATGGAAAGCTATTGCAGCCCTTCATTCTCTTAGTATGTGCTGCTCGACTGTATGGTTCAATGATGATAGCATTCGGTTGGGTAAAATATTCCGGGGAAATATAGTACCCCATCCGGATATCCAGAGGTGACTACTCACATGGATGTCGTCATCAGGAAAAACAAACCTGTCATTTCACGGATAAGAGCGTAGAATGTTACAGTCCTTAATTGTGTAGGTAGAACATAGAACTTGAAAAGAGAAATGGATAGGTTGATGTTCGATATGGTGGGAGAGTGGCAGGAAGAATAGGACTTCTGGACACGGGATCATCAACAGTAAATCAAATGCAGATAACACTGGAGGAAGTATGATAATGAATAAGTAAATAGAAACTCTCCCCGAACAGGTCTCGGAAGGCCCGACGGTGCCGACGAACTGCCGTGTCATCCTCAGCCGAGAACATCACTGGATGCGGATATGGATGGACACATGGCCAGAACACCGCTCTTCCAGTCGTTGTCAGCTTTCATGACCGGAGGTGCTACTTCTCAGTCAAGTAGCTCCTCAATTAGCCTCACAAGGGCTGAGTACACCCCGCTTGCCAACAGCGCTCGGCAGACCTGAACGGTCACCCACCCAAGTGTGAGCCAAGCCCGACAGCGCTTAACTTCGGTGATCTGACAGGTACCGACGTTACCACCGCGGCAAGACCCTTGGCTCTATGAATACCATGGTGAACATATAATCGTAGTCAACATAATCCGATAGCCAAGAATCACCACGGTAGTACAAATACGAATTGCTGTTAGCTCCGCAGATGATGATGGTGATGAGAAAAAAAGAAAATTTTATGAGATAAACCAAATTATTCAAATCGTTAAGGAAGACGAAAATTTAATTTGGAATTTGACAGTAACAATAGACGGAGGGCACAGTACCAGGAGAACATGGACTACGGGAGAGAATTAAGGGGACGTCTCATGGTAGAATTTTTACACAGAGCATAATTTAATCATTGTCAACACTTGTTTCAAGAATCATGAAACAAATTTATTGTTCGTATACTCATATGAGACCTGGGGACACCAGAAGCTTTCAGATAGATTGTATAACTGTTATAAAGAGATTTCGAAACGAGATTTTAAATTAAAAAAATATTTCCGGGGGCAGATGTGGAATCCAGTATTATCATATCAGTTTTGAAGTGCATGTTCAAATAAGAAATTACAGAAGGGTTGAAAACCCGCTGATTTTTGTGATTTTCGGTAATAGCGTTCGGTACCCACACACCCGATTTTTGAACCTTATCCATCGTATGCAAATTTCACACTATGGTGGAATGATTACAGTTCATCACATGTGCCAGTTCTCGTGTACACTGACGTGGATCATTGTGAATTAATACGTTTAAACAATCTTTATCAAATCCTGAAGGTCTTCCTGAGCGTAAAGAGTCAATAGCGTCAAAACGATCCTCCTTAAAATGAGAAAACCATTTTCTTGCCGTGCTCTGTCCCATTGCATTTTCCCTATGCATGGCGCAAAGGTTTCTGGCTGCTTCATTTGCTGTCATCCCTCTAATGACTCAAACAGAAAAACATGTCGGAATTGTTGCGATTTCTCAACTTGGAACTCAATTTTCTAGCGTCCACAGCTCCACTCACTATCACTATATGAAAAAATGCTAACATTTAAACTCCAGTATCAACATTCAACTACAAAACGAAAATAGATAAGTAAACCTATAGCAACCGGAACACCAACATGCAAAACGAATACGCTACGAACTTATGCACCAGCCTAATACTTTAATTAAATTTGGCGATTCTGAGACCATCAGATTACGATACAAGACACTAAAAGTAAGATTGGTACTGTTCCTCATTCGGCCTCTAGGAGGACCAAAAAAAAAGTTCAAATGCGTGTGAAATCTTATAGGACTTTACTGCTAAGGTCATCAGCCCCTAAGCTTACACACTACTTAACCTAAATTATCCTAATGACAAACACACACACCCATGCGCGAGGGAGGACTCGAACCTCCGCTGGGACTAGCCGCTCAGTCCAGGACTGCAGCGCCTTAGGAGGACCAACTTTTCCCGACAGACCGCCGTATCATCCTCTGCCAATCGCGTCGTTGACTGTGATATGGAGAGTCATGCAGCCAGCACACCGCTCTCCCGGTCATTGTTCGGTTCCTTGACCTTGAAACCGCTACTACTCTGTCAAGTAGATCATCATCTGGTCTCACGAGACTGATTGCATCCCTTACCAGTCTTCCCATCTACAAAAAGTCCTTGGTATTACCGGAAATAGAATTTGGGTTCCCCGCAGGGCAGTCAGCCGTTCTGAAGACGCAGCTATGGAAACGGGCAGAGACGGCAGATCTGGCCGTGCGGTTCTAGGCGCTTCAGTCTGGAACCGCGTGAATGCCACGGTCGCAGGTTCGAATCCTGCCTCGGGCATGGATGTGTGTGATGTCCTTAGGTTAGTTAGGTTTAAGTAGTTCTTAGTTATCGGGGACTGATGACCACAGATATTAAGTCCCATAGTGCTCAGAGCCATTTGAACCATTTTTGAAACGGGCAGACACCAAAAAAATAGTAGATGTATTTTTCTGTTTCGGTAGAAAGATAACTGACGATGACAGACGGTAGAGTGGATAAAAAACGCAGGACAGGCTATAGCAAGAAAAGCTCTGTAATTCTCTAAGAGATGAGAAATACCTATAACATCAGTTAGATAGCCTTTAAAAGAGGTCAGAAGTTGAATATCAACAAAATTAAAACACCTGTAATCGAGTACCGTCGAGTGAATTCATGTGATCTCGAGGAAATTAGATTAATAAATTAGACACTGCACAGTTAGGATATGAGGTTTGCTATTTGGCAGCAAAATGCTGAGGATGGCAGTAGTAAATAGGTTGTGAAATGCAGAGTTGCAATAATAAAAAAAAGCCTTTCTAAAAACGAAAATTGTTTTAGCATAGAACATAATTAAATTTATCATTTAGAGGAGTATTACGAAGCATTTCGTGAAAGTATTTGTCCTGATTATAATGTTTTACAGAAGCGAAAGGTGGACGATAAAAACCAGAGACAAGAATGCAATAGAAGCTTTTGAAATGTGGTGCTGCAGATGAATGCTGAAAATTAGGTGGATAGACCGGGTAACTAATGAACAGATACTAAAGCGAGTCCGACTGAAAAGAAATTTATATCACAATTTGACATAAGCAACAAAACTTAGGATCACAAGGAATAGTTAATTAGGTCTTGGGAGGACGTGTGAGTCGTGAATTTGAAACAGAAACAAAGTCTAGACGAGAGTAAAAAGTTTCAAATTGGTGTAGGTTGCTGTAGTTATGCAAAGATATATAGGCTTGCACACTTTAGACTAGGCTCTACAGCTGCAGAAAACCAGAGTCCGAATTGAAAATTACAAGAACAAAAATAACAGCATTTGAAGTGAGTATCTACAATTTTTTAGTTTACATAGTCAGAGTTATTTTTCGCAATGTGAAATAAGAGGAAACTAATAGACAACATGTATGAATTGATGTAGTAGAAGACACTTAATATGTGGGCAACACTCATCTAGCACTCATATTTGTGGCAGTGGGAAAGTGGTGCCATGTAACAATAAATATGAAACGCTAGGAGCAATTTCAATCAAACTTGGCATACTTATGATTTACCATCTGCATAAACTCCAAAAGACTATTATGGCATACCTAGCACTAAGGATGAAGACGAGGCATCATGTTAAAATAATTGAAAATGACCTATGTAAGTGTCGAACTTATTCTGTAGTATCGTACTTGGCTGAATAGTAACAGTTGTGATAGCATTTCACTCGTAGAGGCTGGTGTAAGTAGAAATGGGTAGAAGTTGACATAAAAATAGTCTTAAACGCTGAATATCAGTGTCGAATCCTTAATATGGTCAATGGTGACAGTCTTGACGACGATTGACTCCTTGGAGTAAAGATGGAGATAGGGTTGGGAAGGGGTGACATGTAAATGGTATTGTGGATTTTGTAGAAGTAGTTCAAGCCGAAATGGTAGACATATCACTTACTAATTGGAAAACACAGGGGAGGAGAATGAGGGAGAATGAGATACGGGGCGCGCCTAGCACCCCTAATCGCGATAATAGGAATTAGATGGTCGTGACGGAAAATGTATTTGAAATTGATTGTGTTTAGTGTCATATCCAAAGACCTTTGGGGTGTTTGGTTAATAGGAGACAATTCTAATGACATTTCATCCCTGCAAGTAGGCCAGATTGGGAATGGTTCAAATGGCTCTGAGCACTATGGGACTTAACATCTGTGGTCACCAGTCCCCTAGAATTTAGAACTACGTAAACCTAACTAACCTAAGGACATCACACACATCCATGCCCGAGGCAGGATTCGAACCTGCGACTGTAGCAGTCGCGCGGTTCCGGACTGCGCGCCTAGAACCGCTAGACCGATTGGGAATGGGTTGGCGTGAACACAAGCAACCAACGCCAGTTAATCAGGTGCCATGATCTGGGGATAACGCTGGAATCTCGGTGAGGCTGTCCGCAGATGACGCTGTTGTACGTAGGGCAGTCTCAATGACAGAAAACTGTAGCGAAATGCGTAAAGACCTGCAGACGATCGACGCTTGACGTAGGGATTGAGCCAGGCTGAGCATAGTGGTCCACGATAGTGAACTGGTGTCTGGGTGGGCTTCTATGGGAGTTGCGGCTCGCCTTTCAGAGGGGAGGGCGAGGGGATTAGGCAAAGTGACCGTCCATGGCAGGTACCGCACGGCGGCCCAGCCACCGTTTAGCACAAGTGCCAGGGAATCGTGTTCCTGCAATTTATCTCGTAGTGCGCCCTGCATCATATGGGATCCAGGCCTTTCCGTGAGTCCTATAATGTAGCATGACGAACATATACGCTCCTGCAGAATCTTAGTTTTTGCAAGCTGTGCCATCCGGCGGACGGTCGTCTTCTGAGAATGCTGTGCACGGGGGAGTCAATAATAGATATCGATTCCGTGTTCCGTTAGAAGCGACGGAGCTGCATTGTCGACAGGAATTCTTTTCTGTATGTAAAGCGAATGGGCCGACTTTCTGGCAGCAGGGTGAAGCCAATAATAGATATAGATCTTTGTGTTCTCTGACAAGCGATGGAGATGCATTGTCGACAGGAATTCTCTTATATATGCAAAGCGAATGAGCTGGCTTTCTGGCACCAATTTATTCAGGGTAAACACCATCTTGTCTAAAATGGTGTGACAGAGCTCTTCATTGCTTAACTTTAAAAAAATAGCAGAGAAGGAGAAAGTCAGGGCGCCAGTTTCCGACAAATGGGTACGAGCTTACTGGCTGAAGAGCAAGAGACTAACTCAGAATTGGGTTAAAACGACAGTGTAGATTGCAATAATATTTTATTAATGACCGGTTTCGACTTCACGTAGACGTTACCTTCATAAAATGATCACTGTAAAAAAAGGAATAGCGGAGTTACACAAAATGTGATAAGTATGGCGTCAGAGGAAAGTATAATGAAGTACCGAAGTAGCATTTACCCATCTGGCTGCTGCTGGCAGCTCCTCGGATGCTTAGGCGGCAGCACGACCGTAAACGGCTGACTGATGGCTGCAGAGCTACGGGTTAAATAGTGCGCAAATTTCGCGCCAGAAGCGGATTGCGTCAACCTCAGTCAATGGGAAACATGCACTGTCAGAAAAAAAATAATACACCTGGAAAGACGACGTCGATTTTGCTCGGATGACGGTATATGCCACCTGGGGTATAGCAGATGTACTGATAATTGTTTGAACGTCGTCCGCCAACAAATAGCATAGTGGCATAGCTACCAGAGTGCCATCAGTGTCTATCTTTTAATAAGGAATGTTCACAGCCACAAGGCTCAGTGTGGTATAAACGTGTGAAGCAAGCAGGCATCCATGCCGCGGAGACGCATTCGTACTTCCTACAGACAAATGAGCGAGTTTAAAATAAGTCAAATTCTGTGTGGCTTTCCGAGTGGCGGAATGGTCCTTGCGGCGAATTGTCACCCAAGTTGGACGCACTGCGCCAGTTGTGAAACGATGCTGGTATCAGTGGTCGCGTGAACATTGCAAAACCCGTACATGACATTCTGGACGTCCATGCAGAACAGATTGCCGCCAGGATCGTCGTGTAGTAAGAACAGCAGTGGCAGATCGTATAGCTGCCACAGAACGCAGGCACACCTGTAGCCCGTCTTCCACTCACACCACAGCATCGACGTCCATGGCTTGTCTGGTACCGTCAGAGGATCACTTGGAAGATGGAATGGCGCGCCGTGGTCTTCAGCGATGAAAGTGGATTCTGCCATCACACAAGTGATGGTCTTTTGCGCGTATAACGTAGACCTAGTTAGCGTTGTCTTATAAAGTGCATTCGTCCGAGACACAGTGGCCCACCCTACTAGCACCGATGGTCTTGGGTGCTATAAGCTACAACTCTCGTTCACATTTGGCGCTTCTGCAGGGGGTGGGAACCATCGCTCTGTACATGCAAAATGTTGTTCACCCATTCTGTTGCCATTCTTGCAGCAGGAAGGTGCTGTATTTTTCAAGCAGGAATATGCTCCCCCACACTCTGCCAGTAAAATTCAAAGTGCTCTGTAAGCGTGCAGCAACTTCCCTGGCAACACGATCTCCGGACTTGTTTTCAATTGAGAACGTGTGGGATATTGTGGTGTGCGTACTGTAAGACCTTCAGTACACACACTATCAGATTATTTGACTTGTCGCTCTAACGAAGTAGGCGAGTGACAGCAATATGTCTCGTAGTCTTATCGTGGCGTGTTTATCTTCTGCCGTTAGGTCAGACGATAGAAATGCCACTTGCACACTTAGAGTAGCAGATTGACGCAACCATCTTTAAACAGAACTTGACTAATTTTCACACACATTTATTAAAAATAATAACAAGCATAAAAATTACTTAACTTGGTTCTGGATGCTATTTACAATTGATGCTCTGAAGTTCCTTTGATATTGGTAGGTTAATCTTATTCTCACATATATCTCTGATACTTGCCTAAAGTGTCTATACATTTATCTTCATGGCTATGTACAGGAATATGGTAATCTTATTAGGCGCAGACTGAAACTTGACTATAGACTGGTACAGACAAATGTAGAACTCGTACAGACTGGTGCAGACAAATGCGGACTGGTACAGAGTGGTGCAGACATATGCAGACTGACTAATTGGAGGTCTGTACACTTCTTATAATACCTCAAGCGTTCATGTGTCACTGCGCGAGTGTGATCCGCGAGGAGAAAAGATTCTATGTTAGCAGCAATTTCATTGGCTGCGTTACATATTAATACGCGGATCGGCAGAAGCAGAATTTGGTCTGTCTCTATGGAAGCGCCGTCTCGTAGTGCAGAGATGGACGAGCGCTGGGCCGGCGCTGTTGTGCTTAGCGGGCGCGCTCTACTGGGAAAGTTGTGTACGCGCTGACTATGTGGAACTATGTACACAACAGATATGATGGGACAAGAAGTGACTTGTGCGGCTTGTCAACCAACCACTCTTACAGAGGTTCGTGAACAAATCGAGCACACATGGGATAAAGTAATCCAGGACAATATTCGCCATTTGTACAATCGACTTGATGTCAGAGTCAGCGCCTGTATCGCCGCCCGTGGAGGTAACACCACGTGCTAATATGAGCGTTTCAGCATGGGTCGATTCCTGGTACCTCACAACCTCTTGTACTATTGATCTGTAAATACAGGGTGCGTCAAAAAATGTATACACACTTTGAAGCGTCATAGAAAATTTATTTCCCGTTCTACAATGTTAAATTTCTTTAAATGGAAAGCTTATAGTCCAACTGGAAAAATAAATGTACTTTGCAAATGTGATTAATGTTCAAACTGGTGGCCTTCAGCATCAGTACATTTATGAGTCACCACTGATTCCGTACATCGTACCAAAGAGTCCAATGAGATTTCTGGGCACTCCACCTGAATCTCATTCCAAAGTGTGTCCAGGTACGTGGTTTACGTTTGCACACCTCACCTTTTACTGTGCCCCATAAGAAGAAATCCAGCGGCGTGAGGTCTGGAGAGCGTGCAGGAAACTCGATTGGTCCCCTGCGTCCTATCCACTGGCCTCTGACATTGTGATCCAGGTATGCTCGTACGTCCCTATGATAGTGTAGCGGGGCGCCATCTTGTTGGAAATAAAACTCATCATTACCGTATAATGCACTAATGGCAGGGAATATGGAGCCAGCAAGCATTGTTAGGTACGTTTCTCCAGTAACAGTACCTTCAAAGCGGAAAGGCCCAATGAGTCCCCTTGCAGACAAACCACATCACACAATTACACCAGGCAAATTAACAGCCTTTTCAACTGTAATGTGAGGATTATCTTCAGCCCAGTACACACAATTGTGCCTATTGACAGTTCCATTGAGTTTGAATTGGGCTTCATCCGACCAAATTATGCTACCCATAAATCCCGGTTCTCGTCTCGCCATCACCTAAACCCATTCACAAAATTCTAACCTTCTATCTGGATCGTCGTCACTTAGCTGTTGCACCAGCCTTGAAATGTACACAAGAAACTTGCCTTTCTTCTGAATGCGTAGCACACTACTAGCACTTACATTACTCTCACGTGCCGCTTGCCTGGAAGATTTTTGAGGCGAACGCTGAAACAGTTCCAAGACCGCAGTTGTGGAATCATCACTTGTAGCCGTACGAGGTCGCCCTGATCGACCTTTATGCACATCACACACTGTTTCATGAATTTCGAATTTGTCTCGTAGACGTGTAATTGTTAACCTTGAAGGTGGTTCTGTACCATACTCACTTCTCCACTGTCTTCGAACCGCAGCTACATTCTCAAACTTCCTGTACCACTTAATTGTCTGCTTCCGCATTTCAAAGCTCAAACGCATGTCCGCCATGTTGCAGTTACTTCCTTGCCACTGCTGCCACCTGTTGAAGAAACATAACATTACTTTCTCACAGATATTTAACCTTGTAGAAGTGGAAAAAAATGGTCTATGACGGTTCAAAGTGTGTATACATATTTTTGACGCACCCTGTATATTTATTTAATGCACTTCATATTCACTGTTGCAATAATAAGTCTTACGTGTATTGGAAAACTCTAAAAGGGTGTACTAATTTTTTCTCGGAAGAATATGTACACTGAACAGCCAGAACATTATGACGTCTATCTAATAGCCAGTATGTCTGCCTTTGGCTCGGATAATAGAAGCGACGCGTCGTGGCATGAAAGCGTTGAGGCCTTGGTATGTCGCTGGATGGAGTTGGCACCACATCTGCACACACAAGTCGCCTAATTCCCCGAAAGTCCTGGGAGAAGGTCGACGAGCTCTGACGCCACATTCATACACATCACAGATGTGTTCGATCTGGTTCAGATCTGGTGAGATGGTGGGGGGAGGGGTCGGGGAGGGCAGCACATCAAGTGGAACTCGCCAGTGTGTTCCAAGAACTACTCCACCACATTCCTGGCCTTTTGACATGGCACATTATCTAGTCAAAAAATGTCGCTGTCGTCGGGAAACATGATCCTCATGAAGGGATATACGTGGTCTGTAACCAGCGTACGATACTCGTTGGCCGTCATGGTGCCTTGCACGAGTTCCACTGGACCCTTGGATTCCAACGTGAATGTTCCCCAGAGCATGATGAAGAAGGTATTGGGATTCATCTGACCAAGCAACGCTCTGCCACTGTGCCAATGTCCAGTGCCGATGGTCAGGTGGCCATTTCAGCCGTAGTTGCCGATGTAGTGGTGTTAACATTGTCATATGCATGCGTCATTGGCTGCGGAGACCCATCGTTAGTAGTGTTCGGTGCATCGTGTGTTCAGACAGACTTGTACTCTGCCCAGCATTAAGGTCTGATGTTAATTCCGCCCCCTGTCCTGTTCCACCAGTCAGCCCGGCCTACGACGTCCGACATCTGTAATGAAGGGTGGCCGGCCAATCCCATGACGTCTGGATGTGGTCTCACCTTGGCTACTCCACGTGCTGAAGACACTCACAACAGCACTCCTCAAACACCCGTCAAGTTGTGCAGTTTCCGGAATGCTCGTATCTAGCCCTCGGGCCATCACAATCTGCCCTCGGCCAAACTGAGATAGATCACGCGCCTTCCCCACACGGATAGCACGTTCACGGGCAACGCATGTACCGTGAGTGTGTCTGACTAGCAGTCATTCCTCTCCAGCTGACGGTGCTGTCACCTGGACGAGTTTATATTGATAGTAGTTCGGCGATTATAATGTTCTGGCTGATCAGTATGCATAACTCAGAATTGTTTAAGAATAGCATATGTGGGAGTAAAACGATTGGATAATGTTTTAAAAGTTTGCCAGAGGGAGAGATTGTGGACTTGTTAACAAAACTATTATTAGTCAGCATTTTGAAGAGGTTTTTCATTAGTACATGGGAACTGTGCGAATCATAAAAAGGAGAAAGAACTCTGTGCTAGTAGAGAACACTCTTGGTCTGGGCACCATGAAGAGAAAACCTTGGCTGGAGACACCGGAGGAAACACTTAGTGTGGAGACAAGAGAGACAGGACCACGTTTATATTTGAAGACAGGGGCTGTTCTAACAACCAGCAGCCGATGCGTTGCAGTCTGCAGCGGATGACATCACTCACAACTTTCCACTCTACTGAGTGCTGAGTAGAGTGAAAAATTGTAACTTGAGCAAGCAGGATGTGAGAATTTCTGAGCGTTTATAGGCACGATTTTGGGATCAAGCATATTCCACAGATGTTGTGCTTTTCTCGAATGACTGGTGGCTCGTTCATTACGTTATTTCCGTGAGGTAGTGTTTCATCCTTCTGGCGAATTCTGGCAATCACCCTGTATCCTCTACAAATTTGTATTTATTTACCCCATTCGTAGATTAGAGTTTTATTCCGTTATCCTATGTTAACCAGTCTTTGTCGGAACTTCCAAGTGTCAGATTAGTACTGTCCCACGTAAATAATTGTCAGTTTTCGTCTTCTCTGGATGTCTTAAGATCGAATAGAACCTCTAATAACTTCCTATTCACGTACGTATTTAGCAGGGAACTTTGTAGTAAACAGAGATTAATGCGAAACATTGTTTCATTTCATAGCCAGAGGATCACCCGCATGTTTATTAGTGCCACCTCTTCCTCTGAGTTAACCGTTGCGCAACACCTTTATTAAAGGCATATGAGCCCATAACTATCGGCCACTGATGCGGGTCATTCCGACATCCACAGGGGTATGACGGAAACTCAGCTGTGCCCTCACAGCCTCATTAACATTAATTGGAAGAATCCCAAAGAAAAATAAATGAATAGTTTACAAAAACCTCGTTCGATCGATTCTTGAGTATTGGTCGCCAGTCTGGATTAACGGAGCACATAGAGAAGATCCAATGAAAAGCGGTTCTTTATGCAACTGTTTCGTTTCGTAAGCCTGAGAGGTTAACTCTTGTGCTGACGTCAGGAAAGAAGGGTTCTTCATCGCCGAGAAGTTTACTGTTAAAACTCCTACAGTGCACATTCCAACTAGAGTTCGGCAGAAAATTCGTTCTCCCATATACATTTTGTGAAATGCCATGACGGGTAAATCGGAAAAAACTAGAAATCATACAGAGGTTTACCGAAAGTCTTTTGTCCCCAGCACCACTCGGGATTGGAAGACACCAAGGATGAATCATATGCCGACAGGCGTACCCTCCGCCATGCGTGGAAATGTGGTCTGCCGATGTGGATGCTGGTTATAACGGATAAGTGCTTAAGCAGCGTTAGGTTATTACGTGGGTGATAATGTTTCATTTTGCGTAAAACCGATTCTACAACTGCCAATAAAAAAAGTGAGTTTCCTTCGTTTTTTGGTGTGAGCTGGAAAACGTAGGTATCATATTATTGTTTCATTCTGGCATTGCTCCTTTATTTTTCAGAATTCTATTGGATCGAGGTTCATATTCCCTTCCTAGCACACAGATTTAGGTTTCCCGTCGATTCCCAAAATTAAGCGTATTTCGTTCCCCATCCTAGTCCTATCCGAGCTTGTTCTCCGTCCATAATGACCTCGTCGTCGACAGGACATTAAAATCTAATATTCCTTCTTCCTTTGATTTTTAACGCAGTTGCGGATCTGGTGACACGGCATTTACCTTGCTGAATCAACAGTTCAGCTGTCACTTTATCGTGAGTAGAAAGTAGCCTGTTTCGTAAGTGCTCCTCCGTATCACCAACAGCAATGCGACAAAACTTTTGTTTGACGGAATTTAGAGTACATTTCCGTATGTGTAAAACAGGCACTTTAGATTCATGCTCAGAAGACAGCACAGTGAAGCTTTCAAGGATATGACTGCGTTAGAAGAAGTTAACATTTTGCAAAGTAATAATTATATTGACTGAAGTTAGAATTCTGGGCGAGCAGAGTGAGAGGGGGAAATGCCTGTGGACCAAATGGGAATTATTAGCTATAAGCAGATAAACAACAAACGCATAACACTGAAAAGACGGTTTATGCGCTGAAATAATGAACTGAAAAAGTGTAGCTTGGAATTGGCTAACAGTTTTCTCTCGCAGAATTCTATCTGCGCGTACAGTAGATGGATCACCGCCAGCGGCGTGCTATGGTTTAACACCGTAAAACACTGTGGGGAGCTTTGGAATGATTGCCATATTGGTTACAACCCTGTAATAAAAATCTGTACGCTCCCATCTCTTTACCACTTTCCGGTAAATTTCCTGCCACGTAAATCTCATTTCCTTTTTAAATTTGGAGCACCTCGCCGCGTTAATGCAGTTTAGCTACCTCGTTCATTGAGGCGAGAACAAATTCCAGTTACGGTGCAAAAATAATATAATTACGTATCAGTTCTGTGCTCTTAACCGTCTTTTCACTTTATTTACGAACACGATTTTTACCTGGCACATACTTCACTTTACCGCCCAAAACCAAAATACACTTGCGCTACGTTACTTAACTAAATAGACAGGCAGATGAACCAACCCAGGTGTGAATAAGTTATCCGTCTTAACTTTAAAGTGAGGTAGACTGTCAATGTAAATGTAGAGTTTAGT
Organism: Schistocerca gregaria; assembly: GCF_023897955.1. NCBI lineage: Eukaryota > Metazoa > Arthropoda > Insecta > Orthoptera > Acrididae > Schistocerca > Schistocerca gregaria. Next base: position 541,700,986 of record NC_064931.1, read on the forward strand.
CTGTTTTGTACATCGCCGTAAACAAGTTCTTGGCTCAGTCACTACTTGAGTTTATGCAGCTTCTCAAATTAATGTACGATGCCTTTTATTGAAAGATAAGTAGGCACGACTGCTCAAATTAAATCTTATTGTTATTTTCAGGAATATTAAAGAATTAAAGCGCCATTCGTTAGTGGAACAGAGAAGGGGGGCTCAGTTAGTGGTACCAGAAGAACCCTCCGCCACACACCGTCAGGTGGATTGCGGCGTATGATGTAGATGTAGAATATCTACATCAATGTGACACAAATTAGGCAACGTAAAAGCCGTCGCCTACAAGAACAGGGACCGGAATGTAAGCACTCCATCGTTACAAATGTCGGTATATTCAGCTAACCAACGTATTTCAAAGCACCAAAAAGTCGGCTACACATCAAGCATCAATCAGTGTTTTCCGGCAAGGCTAGTCAAGAACTTACGAAATCGGTGAAAGGATTCAACTGAGTCAACAAATACAACAAAGTAGATGACTTAATATGGTTCGCAAATGTGTACCTATATTTGGACGAAAAGAAGCTCCATAGCTGAGAAAATACAAGCCTGATGGCAATCAACAGCAAGTTCTGTTAGTGGAAGAACAATTGAAGACCAGTGCAGAAACGCCACATTGTGAATCCGAAAAGGGCAGAACTTCAATTTTAATGAAGAGAGTCGCAGCAAATATGTAACAAGCACTTCCAGTAATGGATGTCACAACAACCGAGTAATTCATCAAGTGGTGCCAGCACATCGAAGAAATGCGACGGAGAGTAGTGGGACGAAAGAAGTATGACCGAATCCCGAATGCGGTCCCCATAACAATTGTGGAAGACCACCACCACCACCTCGCCTCTCTCATACGCCAGATAGTAACAGAAGAGCTACAGTAGTTTGTGGCAGCCAGAACCGTCGCACCGAGTAAGCAAGAGATAGCAGTCGTAATGTCGACCCCATACGTCAGGAGGAAATAAGAGTGTTGAAGAAGAGGTTTATCGATCTTTAGTATCAGTTTCCGCCATCAGTCGAACGCGACATGAAGAACTGAATCGGCCATCTCGGACTCATGCAACAGCCGTCAAGCGACAACCCACCATCCGACCAACGCAGATACAACCAAGTCCTCCGCCTAGAACACCGTCCCTCGGAATGACATACAATTAGAGGATGGAGAACAACATGCAAGTGTGTCCACTATGAAAGCTATGGAATCCTGTACGGTTTCGCAAAGAAAGACGACGAGTGTTCAACGACTACTATGCTGCCAGACGTCAACCATCACAACAGTTCTACTCAGATCAGTCAACAACAGATTCTTATAGTCGGCCTGTGGGGCGAAGTACATCGCTGTATCCTGGGCGTGGTCACTCCCTAACATGCCGTAGCCGTTCCCCGATACCTGCCGCTCGCATAGCCGCCACTTCAGGAAAACTAAGCGAGCCGACCATCTGTGGAGATGAGGCCGCTGCAGATGAAAATACTCAATGGGTGACAGTCACCGAGACGTCAGGAAATCTCATTGACGCCATCACCAACGGCCAACCTGTCCGATTCCGGGGCTTCTTTTTCCGTAATCTCGAATGCTTATCGTCGACAGCTAAAGAAGACTACGTTCAGCAATCCAAAAGCTGTTGTGCTGAGGGTAGCAAATGAGAAATACGTCTAGCTGATAGGCACTCATAGACTGAGGGAGATCAGAGTTCCAAACTGACGAAGCTATTCCAACAAACACAAGCACAGACTGCTCGGAGTGGTCCATTACCATTGAAGACAGGTTAAAGTGTGAAGCTCTTGTCGATTCCAAAAAGGTGGTCAGGTTCAGAAAATAAATCTATGTACCAGTAACGAAGCAAGTATTGCAGGTGGACAAGGAGATCTTTGAATCATTCATTGTCACAAGCGTCCACAACTCACCCCTAAAAGCATGAGCGTAGGAACAGCCTACCAGTCCACGATGCGCAGCTCATTGTCACCGACGAAATGTCGTCCTCCGCTGCCACTACAGACAAAGCAGTGGAGGAAGCTACTATCGAATTGCCAATAGGGTCTGGCCTGATCGAGGATGACTTCGGCGAGTGTTAAATATTGTGCACCAATTTTCGGGTGCTTTAAAATCCAGAGTGGAGAAAAAATAGACCAATCTGCCCAACACAAAACATCATGTCAATAATGGGGAACATCCGCCGATAGCAAGCCCTCATATCGGGTGTTGCCGGTTGAAGGCAGGAAGAAGTGGAGAAGATGCTGCAAGATGACATGATTGAACCTTCAGAGAATCCTTAGTCCTCTCCTTTGCTCCTTATAAAGAAGAAGGACACCCCATCGTATTTCGGCGACGACTACCGATGACTGATCAGAATCACGATAAAAGCTATCCACCCATTTCTGCACATTGATGACAACTCAGAATGATTGAAAAATGTATAGCATTTCTCAACTACGGGCATGCAGACAAGCTATTGGCAAATCATGGTTGACGAAGCTGACTGAGAAAAGACTTCCTTCATAAAACCTGACAGCCTCTACGAGTTAAAAATTATACCGTTTTTGGCTATGTATCGCTTCGAGCGTGTGTTGGACAATCTACTTCGCCACCTTAAATGGACGACGTGTCTCTGCTGTCTGAATGAATTTGTTGTTTTTTAGAAGACGTTTAAAGAAATGGCTCTGAGCACTATGGGACTTAACTTCTGAGATCATCAGTCCCCTAGAACTTAGAACTAACCTAAGGACATCATACACATCCATGCCCCAGGCAGGATTCGAACCTGCCACCGTAGCGGCCGCACGGTTCCAGACTTTAGCGCGTAGAACCGCTCGGCCACGACAGTCGGCACGTTTAAAGAACAACTAAGCTGTCTGACAACAGCGCTGGAGTGTGTTCAGAACACAGTCCTCCGTCTCAAGCCGAAAAGACGCCTCTTTGTCACCTAAGAAATAAAAATCTTGGGGCACCTAGTTAAATAGCGGTGCAGGCCGTCCCAACCCAGAAAAAATAAGAGCAGTCACAGATTTTCCAACTCCTCGGCACATTCGTGATGTGAGAAGTTTCCCCGGAATGTGCTCGTATTAGCAGCGAGTCGATCCGTCCAAGACACCTCTCTTGCAAGAACTACTGCATGGCGACGAGAGATTTTCCTGGTATGAGGTAAAAAATGATCTTTCTTTGTCCTTAAGGAGGCGCTACCACCTTCTCCAGTCCTAGCATGACGAGAACACCAAGCTAGAACTTCACACCTATGCTAGTGGGTATCGGATGGGTGCAATTCTTGTACAAATTCACTAAGGCGCTATAAAGTTGGTAGCTTATGCTTCTAGAGTGCTCTCCAACTCCGAAAGGAACTTCTGAACAAACGATAAATAATGTCTTGTTGCTCTTTTGGTCATCAACACGTTCTGGACGTATTCATTTTGCAAACTGTTCATCACTGTGACAGACTACCATCCACTATGCTGGCTGACTAGCCTGAATGATTCGCACCGAGCTAGGTGGCATAGTAGTTAGCACACTGGACTCGCGTTCGGCAGGACGACCGTTGAAACCCGCGTTCGGCCATCCAGATTTAGGTTTTCCGTGATTTCACTAAATCGCTCCAGGCAAATGTCGGGACGGTTCCTTTCAAAGGGCACGGTCGATTTCCGTCCCCATCCTTGTCACAATCCGAGCTTGTGCTCCGTCTATATTGACTTCGATGTCGACAGGACGCTAAACCCAATCTTCCTTCCCTCCTTCCATCTGTAGGTCAGCTGGCGAGATGGACACTAAGGCTTCAGCAATAAGACATCACACTGGTATACGAAAACAGACAAAAACACAAGGACGTTGTCGAACCTAGAGATTGGGATACAATACACATCACTGCGACATGTGCATTTAACACAGTGAAGCAAGATACTACAGGTTGTTCTTCCTGCCCCACGGTCGCGAGATCGAAACGATACACTGTTCCAGTTTCCACAGGACGATACTCAGGGTGCCTATATGAAACTACTCAGTTTGTTGCAAATTTCGTAGTTAATTTGAACGATTATTTTATCGAAATGAAGTGTAACGAGTCAGTTTACAGGATATGTACATATGATTTGTCTTAACATTAATGAACACTTCATTATTTTATTCCTACTTATGTAACTACACTTAAAAACGAGTTTCTTTTTACAGTCTACCAGTTTTTAAATAGGAATTCGTCCATGGAATATAAGAAATTTTCCTGGAGAAATTACTTAAGATTAGATTTAAAATTTCCTTTTCTACCTGTCAGACATAACCAGGACCGAAAAAGCAAGACAGTTGGCTCACTAACGGCTCCTGTACGTAAAGGAAATGGACCGAGAGTGCTGTAACGCCAAGCACTGGCCAGTGAGAGGCGGCCCAGCAGACCTGACGTGGATTTTTATGCCTGTGCGGAAAATGAGACTATCGGAAAAAATTCTAAAGCGCTACTTTGGGCCATATCTTATCCTTCGTCAATTGTCGGACGTCACACACACGGTCTAGGATTACGACCTTTTATCAAGAAGACAGAAACACAAAGACGTCGTCCATGTCCTCCGCATAGAAACCTACTACAGTCCTGACGAACAGATCGGGAGCTTCTCGATCAATAAAACTTACGACCCTCTCGACGGTTGTTAATCTTTGACGGGAAGGGCTACCATCGTTGCTCATCTTAGTGAAAGGGATGTGACAACAAGAAGAGAACGCAAGGATCTACCAGCGTTCAGACAGAGGACCATTGACAACCTCTAGATCCAGAGTTCTGTAGTCGGCTCCAATGAGAGCTTATGAATCGGTCTCTGTTTCTCCTGCAAAGAAGGCAATGCCAAAATCTGTGCTGCATGTATTGCGGCGTAGCGGTTAGAGTCGTTGGAGGGCCTGATACGGGTCGCCAGTTCAAACCTGGCCCCCCAGTAGTTATCTGTTATTTAGTATTTATCATTTCTCGAAAGTTGTAAAAATTTCTTACGTTCATAATGTTCGCATATTCTGGAATATATGACGTCTGTATAAATATCAGCGCTCTCCGTCCAGGAGTTCAGTTCTGTCTGTACACTGGTATCAGCAGCCGCGGTGGCCGTGCGGTTCTGGCGCTGCAGTCCGGAACCACGGGGCTGCTGCGGTCGCAGGTTCGAATCCTGCCTCGGACATGGGTGTGTGTGATGTCGTTAGGTTAGTTAGGTTTAAGTAGTTCTAAGTTCTAGGGGACTTATGACCTAAGATGTTGAGTCCCATAGTGCTCAGAGCCACTGGTGTCAGTTATAAACGTGCTTTCAGTGCTAAGTAATGAGCTTAAGTGACGGCCCTGCTTTCGGAACTGCACTCTAGTGTGATTACGGCCTGACAATATTTTTAATTTGTAAGTGACAAATCCACCAGACGTAATTATTGAGTTCGGTATGAAGCAGCTATGTCACACATGTGACTTGTAGACTTCCATTAACAACGCACAATTGTACCAACGTACTATGTTAGTTCAGTCGAGCTACAGCATCAAAGCAGGAAGGATGTGTGCGCGAGGCCTCGGGCGATTGGCGCCTAACGTAACCTGCTCCGCTAGCGACCACATCGACCGCTCCACTTATGATGAAAATTGGAATGGCAACAGGGGCACCTTGTACGATGTAACAAGTATGGATTTGTACGTTCACGAAACTAAATATTCGGGTTTGTCCTGCGAAGAAGATTTGTTCTGTTAACAAGCTAAAACAGCAGCAAACCATACACAAAAACACAGTGAATCAATTGCTGCTACAGTTGACAATCAGCACCTTCCTGCAGCCAACAATGATGGCTCTCTCAAATTGCCAAGTATGAGACAAGCCAAAAAGAGGAGAGCTACCGGAGAACTACAATCGGAAATCAGTAATCGTTACAATGCTATTAAAGACGCAGATGCAACGCTGGAAGACGGTGATGCAAAACAGCAGAAACAGCAAACAATAAAAACAACAACCCAAACAGAAGGTGTCGCCGATCGTTCTTCCAGATACTTACAAGAAACTTTACAAATGACTGAAGAACAACTGGAAGCAGCGCTTAACAGCGAAGAAAGCAGTTGGCGATAAGCTAAAACTTGTCCTCTCTCCTACTGAAGACTATGTCGGAGTGCTGGATAAAGTTGGAGCTGCTAACTCTCGTGCTCGACTAACGGCAGGTTTGAAAAGCCGTCGTTCGTCACATTCCGACGTCTTCATCAGATGAAGATGTCAAAGACGCAGTTGAAGACGTAACATACGTCGCCACCACTGACACACGCATGAAGATGACAGCAGCGTTAAAGATCACATCCCTGCGAGTTGTCATATTGTGGAACATGCCGCAGCATCTAGAGACATTTGTTCCCGGGTTCGATTCCCGGCGGGGTCAGGGATTTTCTCTGCCTCGTGATGACTGGGTGTTGTGTGATGTCCTTAGGTTAGTTAGGTTTAAGTAGTTCTAAGTTCTAGGGGACTGATGACCATAGACGTTAAGTCCCATAGTGCTCAGAGCCATTTTTCGAGAGATAGTCCATTTCATTCCACTGTGCGTGTTGGAAGTCGAGGTTGAAGATCTCGGCGGTAGTCGGGGGCCAGTGCAATGCTACCGATGCCAAAAATTGTTTCACGTCCCTCGTCATTGCAATTATGACTAAGATATCCAGCCAGCTACAAGGGATGTGAAGCCTATATAAGAGCGCAAGACGATGCGTTAGGGGACTTTCGCCTCCGAACCAGTAAAAACGAGAAGAAGCCAGAATTTCACACCCACCACAGCACCACAAACTGGACAACAGGATACAGCCAAAGAAAAGTGGCCACCACCTATGGAAAGAAGCACTGCTCGTCTCCAGAGCAATATTTTCGTTACAAAGAAAAGTTCTCAACCACTACAAGGAACTGCTGTACAGAATAGGAGTAATAGGAGTGTGTCACACGGAAACTTTTCAATTAGAGGTGTATCATTCAGCTTTTTCGATTCTGCGGGAAGCCTGCTGAAAACGTAACCTGCTGAACAGACAAACTTACCTTTACAATGCTTAAGGAAATGCTACGGAAGCGTATATCGTTAATCCGCCTCCTGTTCACTGAATGTAGTGCCGAGGCACCATTACATCGGTCACACGCGTGGGCAACACCGCAGTTGTGTTTAACAGCTCCTTTTAGGGACAAGAATACTCTCGGTGAGTGCATAGAATTGAACCAGAATATAACACTATAAGAGGTAACAATGCGACAATAAGTAAAGCAGACAAACCGTGTTTCACTGTGAAAGGCCTAGGAGATCATTCTTATAGTGAAGTTTGTGGACAACATCTTGAATGCGTTACTTCCATGTAAGTTTTCACCTACTCTCAGCCATAAGAATTTAAAATGATCGACTTCACTGATTGCCTGACCAGCTTCACACAATAGAATTTCACTTTCACTGACGTTCCGTGTCAGAAACTCTTTGCATTGCATTTTGTTTCAGTTAATCTGTTCTCTGAAAGCCCCAGGCAGACACACACATTTTCCCTGTTTGTGTACGTTGGATGACAGCCTTCTGCTTTCTACTATCCAGATATGAGATGAATCATTGCTGAGATTTTCCCATAATCCTGTAATGTTCCAACTTACACAAAAGTAATCTAGGTGCACACAGTGAAATGCTTTTTTTAATATCAAAGAGAACACCTACTGTCCTCAAGCTATCGTTAAGCTCTGCTACTGCCTCACACACAAAAGAATACATTGTATTTTCTGGGGATACTCCCTTCCTAAAGCCAAACTTACTATCTCAGAAAATTATGTGTACTGAGATGTGCCACTACTCCCCTATACAGTTCTTTCTCAAACACGTATGAAAAAACTGGTAGCAAATAAATTGGACGGTAATTGCTTACGTTACCTGTGGGGTTCTACCCACTCGTCTCGTATAGCAGATTGACAATACTTAACTTTGAATTTACGATGGTGTCGCAAGCGATGGGTGACATGCAATTAAGTCAGAGTCCTTTGCTATATACAGTGTCCATGTAAGCAATGGATACGGATCACACGTCTCTGCTACCGTTGTGCTCTCCTAATACTGTCCGGCCTAGGCTGGCAGGAGCGGCGCTTATATTGTCTTCGGTTAGAGAGCGCTCTTGTCGTGATGCAATCCGTTTCACTGTGCTATTGGCTAACGTTGCCTCACCGCCTTCTTTGCTCTTGCGATCTTCGTCTTCGCGCCGGCGCTTGTCGATACGCCGGTACATTACCTCTTTCATTCTTTTTAGGGTTCCGTACCTCAGTCGGTAAAAACACAACCACTATAGGAGCACTTCTTTGTCCGTTCGTCTGTCTGGCTGGCTGTCCGATTGTTAAGACACCTTTTTGTCAGGAGTGGTTAGAAGTATACGTAAAGTTGAAACTTATGTCACATACTAAGGTGTAATGACTCTTGGTGGGGTAAATATTTTAACCTTTTATACACTGTAATGAAAAGGTACGGATATTTTTGATACTCGCAAGCTCACTCATCAAGACCAGTAGAGTTCTTCCCGTTGATCTAGCATCATGAATGTTGACAAGAAGCAGGATTTTACAGTACAAGTACAGAAAAAACCCGAAAACTGTTAATTTGTAATTATATCACATAAAAATATTTTTTTGCAATTACAAACCTACGCTACATTCGTAACCTATCAAAAATCTCAGGAACTGCTGTGGAGATTTTGAGCTGGTTTTCAGTAAGAGGTAAAATGATTCAAGAGGAAGCTTTACGTACAAAATTTATAAATATTTCGAACTAACTGGCTGAACTACAGTAAAGAGGAGTCCTCTGCCGCAGTGAAAACGATTCTTTTGCGTAGGGCCGCCTCTCGCGCTAAATAGCAAAAGAATCGTTTTCACTGCGGCAGAGGACTCCTCTTTACTGTAGTTCAGCCAGTTAGTTCGAAATATTTATAAATTTTGTACATAAAGCTTCCTCTTCCGCGCCCCACCGACTCATTCTACTTACGAACATTCCCTCAGAGTCTATGCTTACGACATGTACAGCATCTGCAGTGTTTCAGAGCAAAATAAAACTCGTAACTGATACACGACTGCACTTCCATTGTTTGGAATTAGGTTCCAATATCCCATAAAATAGCCACTGAAGTGTTCCAGAGTCCAATTCGACATTTTTCGTAACAACAATAGTCCTATTGGCAGCTATACAGTTTCCTTCTGTGGAGACTTCCTTCAGATCTTATCGCAAAAGGGACGGGAGCAGACGAATTCAAAGCATATTCAATTACGAGTTAGCAAAGCATGTTAATATAACTCCAAAATTAATAAAAGAAAGTGACAGTAGCGAAAGCGAAACCACACAAAAAATTTGGACTTAAAACTGAGAATTAACACAGTCTCGAAAACCTTAGGATTTCCCGGACAGATGTCTCGCCAGTATCGATATCGACAAGAGAGAAAAATCGTCGAGATCCTCGAAATTGATGAATTATCTGCACACATAATTAAGTTTGTACGGAACCCTTGCAGTGCGAGTCCTACTCGCTCTTTTCCGGTTTTTATAAATTGGTTTCAATAACGAGTATTTCAGTCTGCCAGGAATTTGACCACTCCTCAAAGACTCATTGCGCAGATGACTAAGTACAGAATTAACGTATGGTGCACCGATCTTCATAATCCTAATTGACATTTAATCATCACCATGGGAGTCTTTACACTTTAGTGATGTAGTAATTGATTCAATTCAGTCGTTGCTTGTTTCCTGTAGCTGCATGTGATACAGCTTTCTCGGAAAACAAGCTTTCCATATTTCTGCATATATGTACCAATAAAATGTTTATTTGACTAGCCGGTTATTGACAAAAATTAATTATTAAATGTTTTGTAGATCTCTGATGGATCACTAACAGTTCCATTCTCACACAAGAGACGTGAGCATCCATATTCTGCCCTGATACATTTTTTCGCAATTGACCATACAAATTTAGTTATGTTCTGAGAGCTTCTATTCTCCTGGTATAATACATTGTTTTAGCCAGTTTGATAAAATCTCTCAGCACTTTGCAATGTTGTCTCTAGTGACGTTATGACTGGCCTTCATATTGTAGTACAGTACCCGTTTCCTCCTACATGATATTCTAAGGTCATTAGTTATAAACATCGGTTGCTTATTACTACTGCATATGTGCCTGCACTTTTTTAATGAGAAAGAGGTATTAAAAAAGTGATAGGTTCGAGGCTGGCTTTAAATATCTGCATTAAAAGTACACACATATCTCTAAATTTTTTGTTTGCTACCTTGTGATATGACTCTGCCTTTATTCCTTTCAGTACTACTATCCGTGCGTCATGATCTGGCAGTTGATTACTACAGTAATTTTTGTCACGCTACGTCCACCAACAAGCGAACAGCCTACCAAGACACTGAGACACTGTCTTTGACAGTGCTGCTGTTTCTCTGAATTCTAGTTGGAAAATATACAGTCTGTATAAGATCGTAAGATTCCAGTAAATCCAATAGCATTCTTTTTTCTGTAGAATCAGTCATAAATTCTGTATTGAAATCCAAATCAAAATGGCTCTGAGCACTATGGGACTTAACATCTGAAGTCATCAGTCCCCAAGAACTTAGAACTACTTAAACCTAACTAACCTAAGAACATCACACACTTCCGTGTCCGAGGCAGGATTCGAACCTGCGACCGTGTCAGTCGCACCGTTCCGGACTGAAGTGCCTAGAACCGCTCGGTTACAGCGGGTGGCTATTGAAATCCACAAATAAAATCAACCTCATATCTTTATTATAAATCGAGTATAGCACAGCATCAAGTCTAAAGAGGAAAACCTTATAGTCTGAACAAGGGATCTGTGGAGGCCTATAATGAAAAGATTTTTGCTTGAAAATTAAAATGCTCCTAAACAACCTTCAAATATTCGGTCTTCACAGTGTTTTGACATGTTATCTTCCTTTAATGAGACATAACATTTGATGTCCTTACACAAAATCGAAGCCTCCGCTGTGGCAGTAGAAACCATACAAGATGTCTTCATATTCAGCGCCATGTATCTATCTTCTAGAGGCCATTTAGAATTAGATGACCCTGAGCAACTACTCAGTCAACGAGGCAGGCCCTTTTCAGCCTGTGACTTCAATGCAAAACAGGCAGCCTGGAATTCGTGAACCCCACCATCATTGGATGCCGACTGCTACAGTCTTCTGTACAAGTTCACGCCAACATTTTCGGTCTGGAAAAGCCTACAATTTGCCCAAAGAACAGCGACAAATCAGATATGCTAAATGTCACCGTCTTCTAAGAAATTAAACATTCTGTCACAGCACAAGGGGTTTATGCGTTACTAGAGTTGAAAAACTACCATAGGCTATCGTATTCAATCATAAGCAGTCGTAGAGTACATTAGTTTTCCTAGTTTCCTTGGTCAGTTAAGATACCAACCGCGTTATCTGTACTTTAGATGTGTTGCATACCTATCCAGCGTTACTTAATTTTGATGCCTTTGCATATGGGATCAGTGTCTTACTAAAGACCTCTAGAAACCAGAAGCGGTGAACGGTCTAGAAACTGAGAGACCACATAACACCTTTGTTCTACTGAGTCATCCTCCTGTGGCTTACTTAAAAATAAACAGTATTTACACCCAAATTTAATTTTCAATGTCTAATTCAGGATTTATTGGAGAATTGTTGGTTTGTAACTTGAAATAGAGGAACGCTGTACTAAAAATAAAAAAATACCGATTTATCATATAGCGCTGAAAAAAGCTATTTCCTTAAAAAAGCATGTCAAACATCACTTCGATGCCTCGTCGAACTTAGATGAAACATGTTTCGGTTATTCATAAATAACTTTGGCAGTGATCAATAATGAGAGGAAACACTGGTAAGGTTCTATGGTATATAAAATAACAACAAAAATTATACAGATTTTTGTGTGTTTATGAACGTAAACTGTATTTACATCAACATAAATCCCTTTGGTTACATAAAAGCGCAGAAGTTATGCAGTCAACTAATTTTTATTACTTACAAAATGCAGTTTATATTTTGTAAGGATACAAAAACACAGTGGACTAGCACTGAATGATGTGCGGCTCTAATTAGGTGCAAGACAAACAAACAAACGAACAAAAAACAACGAGAAGTCATCGGCTCCAAATTTCTCTCCGACACATTCATTTATGTTCCTTTCCTTAGCAATGCTGCCAGTAATCCTACCATTTACTACGTCATTTATGTACTGTACCAAAACTACCGGAATGCAGTTTTGATAGAAGGCAGCTATATGTGCTGCCATCTGATCATCTTCAAGTCACCTTGTACTTTGCAGCTGAGACCACCAACGTCACCCCGAAACTGAACACCAGACAGACTGACTGCCAGGTCTTCCGCCATTAACTGATGGAGCAGCTGAGCAACATTCAATTTGACTCGAATACTAATGTAAATGAAATTGTCAACGCCTTAAGCGACATTGCCACTGATTCATTACCTCGTAGACACAACAGATAATACGTTCTGAGTGCCCTACTGTCATACTGCCTTTGGAGATCCTGGCCACGATACATGAAAGGACCCGTCTTAATAAGGTTTGCAGCCTCACACGCTATCCAGTCATCAAGGGGCGTGTAAACCTTCTGGGAAGGCAGATTAAGGCTATACTCACAGACTGCCGTAATCGACGCTGGCAGGAGAAACTCTCATCACTACAGCCAGATGCAACAATGTGCGACACAGTGTACATTTTCTGCCGCCCAACTCTCGACTCCCACCGTTGGAAGCTACTTCAGCGTGAGTCCATAAGACGGAAGAGAAAGCAAACGCGATGTCAGATATTTTTGAAAGGAATTTTCTTCCTATTGAAGTCGTCAGTACACCGACAAAGGAGAGGAGAGACTTGCAACTCTCCTCGACGCTGAGGTAGACATTGCAGAGCAGTCACAAATTCCTCAAGTCATTCCAGAGGAAGTCCGCTCCTATATCAATTGCCTTCGTAACAACAAGGCGCCTGTAGACGAAAACATCACAGACAAAAATTCGGGGAGCTTCCGCAACAAGCTATAAATACTATGACGGGTAATTAAAAATAACAGCTAACAAATTTGTAAATTTGTGGTAAGGTCTTATGTAACCAAACTGTTGAGGTCATCGGTCCCTAATCTTACGCATTACTTAATCTAACTTAAACTAACTTACGCTAAGGGCAACACACACACCCAACCGGAGGGAGACGCGCGGATCGTGACAAGACGCCTAGCCAGCGCGGCCACCCCGCGCGGCAATAGCTAACAAGAGGACATAACAATAACCGTGGAAGCAAGTCGTCACAGGGGCAACTCCGAAACCCGCCAAGAACAGGTCATGGCCAAAGAACTACCGAGCCATAAGCTTTCTCCCACTACTCGGTAAAACCTCTGAAAGAGTCTTCCTGGACAGGCTCCAGCTCAGACTTGTTCAGGACAATATTTTGCTTTCAGAACAGTTTGGCTTTCGCGTCCTTACCAAAAGAAAACGAATCTATTTCTCACTTTCGAGCATTTCTAAATCCACCTGTTTGTTTCAGCACTCACATTTCGTCCTGTCATATGAGATTATAGAATTAATCTATAATGATACAGATTTTTTAGTGTGTCGTCCCTCAACTGTCACCTCCGATTGTAACCAGTTCTAGTTTTCTTAATACGGCACGCAAAGGCACGATGCACGTGTTTATCGAAATTTTGTTTGTATGTAAATATTTCTTACATTCTCGGAAGATTCTAAATCTCTTATGCCGATTTAAGGTCACCCACTAGCACATTAGTACCTCATTGTACATAACTATTCTAAAGGGATACTAATTCTGGAGATGTAAATCTCACAAAAACAACCAAGTCCACTGATACACATTACAAGAAGGCCGTTGTGCTTTAAGGAGCGATTTATTATTCACGTTTTGGGGGCGTAGCATCCAAGAAGAGATAGGCAACATAATTTCTGTTTCCAACATCGGTTGATGCATGTATCTATGTATCGTGCATATTACTCGGTCGACTTTCCCGTGCTGCTGACTCAAGTTACAATTCTTTACCGCTTGAGGGCTCCGAGTTGTAGCGTGTAATATGGCGGTGTGTAGCGTAACAATGTCGGAGTTTCAGAAACCCTCAGAAAACTGAAAACACTGACTCCAAGAGTTCGTCCACATATGGAGCACCATGTCCCACAATGCCAGACCGCACACGTGCGCTTCGACATTTGCAACAATTTGTCCCCTTGGATTCGCTAACATCGATCATCCACCACACAGTTCCGTCTTGGCACCACCCGATTTTCATCAGCTGTCAAAACTTAAAGCCAACGGCCTTGTCGCAGTGGTAACACCGGTTCCCGTCAGATCACCGAAGTTTAGCGCTGTCGGGCTGGGCTAGCAGTTGGATGGGTGACCATCCTGTATGCCGAGAGCTGTTGGCAAGCGTGGTACTCTCAGCCCTTGTGAGGCAAACTTGATCGAGAAGTAGCGGCTCCGGTCTCGTAAACTGACATATGGCCAGGACAGCGGTATGCTGAACGCATGCCCCTGCATATCCGCATCCAGTAACGCCTGTGGTTGAGGATGAAACGGCGGTCGGTCGGTGCCGTTGGGCCTTCCAAGGCCTGTTCGGACGGAGTTTTTTTTAGTTTTATTAATACTTAAAGAACACCTTTGAGTACTTCACTCTGATAGTGTGATGAAGCCTTGTAATTAGAGGTGAGGTTGTGGATCCGCCAACAAAGTTAAACATTCTACAGTGACTGTATCAACAAATTGGTCTCTCGTTCGGAGAAATGTGTTCGTCGCCAGGGTGACTATGTTGAGAAGTAAATATGTAGATATGAAGAATAAAGATATAGAATGTTGTTTCTCTTATTTAAAAAGCTGGAAGAGTTTTCTCATACAAAAATCAGAAGCATTACTTTTGAGCACGATATCATACATATGTTGTCTCTCATCCTTGTCTCCCCCCTGTGAGCGTGAACGCAAAACGAACTCTATTCGACGATTGTGTGTACAGTCGTCGATTGTAATTATGTAAAATGTTATAGCACGTTGTAGCATAGCTTAATATTATGGTAGTGGTAAGAACTATTTTAAAACAGCATACATTGCAAGATCGATCGTGGAATAAATTGGACATCATAGCCTTCAGTCGTTTGGTGGTACTGGTGTTATTTTATAAACAGAATGCGACGCCAGCTTAAGTAAAAAGATTAATGATATATTTTACAATCAGCGCCATTCAGGTTACCCAAGTTTTCCCTAAATCATTCAACTGCTGAAGTGATGGTTCAATAAAAGAGATCACCACGTATTTCTATCCTCGTAGTAGCAGAGCGATAGTTCAACTCTAATGACAACTTCGGCAAATTACACTCCTGGAAATGGAAAAAAGAACACATTGACACCGGTGTGTCAGACCCACCATACTTGCTCCGGACACTGCGAGAGGGCTGTACAAGCAATGATCACACGCACGGCACAGCGAACACACCAGGAACCGCGGTGTTGGCCGTTGAATGGCGCTAGCTGCGCAGCATTTGTGCACCGCCGCCGTCAGTGTCAGCCAGTTTGCCGTGGCATACGGAGCTCCATCGCAGTCTTTAACACTGGTAGCATGCCGCGACAGCGTGGACGTGAACCGTATGTGCAGTTGACGGACTTTGAGCGAGGGCGTATAGTGGGCATGCGGAAGGCCGGGTGGACGTACCGCTGAATTGCTCAACACGTGGGGTGTGAGGTCTCCACAGTACATCGATGTTGTCGCCAGTGGTCGGCGGAAGGTGCACGTGGCCGTCGACCTGGGACCGGACCGCAGCGACGCACGGATGCACGCCAAGACCGTAGGACCCTACGCAGTGCCGTAGGGGACCGCACCGCCACTAACCCAGCAAATTAGGGACACTGTTGCTCCTGGGGTATCGGCGAGGACCATTCGCAACCGTCTCCATGAACCTGGGCTACGGTCCCGCACACCGTTAGGCCATCTTCCGCTCACGTCCCAACATCGTGCAGCCCGCCTCCAGTGGTGTCGCGACAGGCGTGAATGGAGGGACGAATGGAGACGTGTCGTCTTCAGCGATGAGAGTCGCTTCTGCCTTGGTGCCAATGATGGTCGTATGCGTGTTTGGCGCAGTGCAGCTGAGCGCCACAATCAGGACTGCATACGACCGAGGCACACAGGGCCAACACCCGGCATCATGGTGTGGGGAGCGATCTCCTACACTGGCCGTACACCTCTGGTGATCGTCGAGGGGACACTGAATAGTGCACGGTACATGCAAACCGTCATCGAACCCATCGTTCTACCATTCCTAGACCGGCAAGGGAACTCGCTGTTCCAACAAGACAATGCACGTCCGCATGTATCCCGTGCCACCCAACGTGCTCTAGAAGGTGTAAGTCAACTACCCTGGCCAGCAAGATCTCCGGATCTGTCCCCCATTGAGCATGTTTGGGACTGGATGAAGCGTCGTCTCACGCGGTCTGCACGTTCAGCACGAACGCTGGTCCAACTGAAGTGCCAGGTAGAAATGGCATGGCAAGCCGTTCCACAGGACTACATCCAGCATCTCTACGATCGTCTCCATGGGAGAATAGCAGCCTGTATTGCTGCGAAAGGTGGATATACACTGTACTAGTGCTAACATTGTGCATGCTCTGTTGCCTGTGTCTATGTGCCTGTGGTTCTGTCAGTGTGATCATGTGATGTATCTGACCCCAGTAATGTGTCAATAAAGTTTCCCCTTCCTGGGACAATGAATTCACGGTGTTCTTATTTCAATTTCCAGGAGTGTATATTTATCATTGTACGTCTACAATAATCAGCCAGAACATTATGACCACTTATCTACTATCGATATAAACCTGTCCAGGCGACAACAGCGTCACCTGGTGAGGGATGACTGCTAGTGAGACACACGAACGGTGCATATGGTGTCAGTGAGCGTGTTGTCCATGAGTGGAATGGGAAAGGCATGTGACCTATCTGCGCCGGCCGCGGTGGTCTCGCTGTTCTAGGCGCGCAGTCCGGAACCGCGCGACTGCTACTGTCGCAGGTTCGAATCCTGTCTCGGGCATGGATGTGTGTGATGTCCTGAGGTTAGTTAGGTTTAAGTAGTTCTAAGTTCTAGGGGACTAATGACCACAGCAGTTGAGTCCCATAGTGCTCAGAGCCATTTGAACCATTTGACCTATCTGAGTTTGACCGGGGGCAGATTGTGATCATCCGGAGGCTCAGCACTAGAATTTCGGAAACTACACGACTTGTCGGGTGTTCGAGGAGTTCTACGGAGAGTGTCTTCAACATGTGGCGAAATCAAGGTGAAACCACGTCCAGACGTCGTGCGGTTGGGTAGCCACCCCTCATTACAGATGTCGGACGTCATTGGCTGGACACACTGGTAAAAGAGGACAGGCGGCGAACTGTGAGGGAACTAACGTCAGACTTACCTGCCGGCCGAGTATAAGTGTGTCTGATCACATAGTGCACCGAACACTCCTAATTATGGGCCTCCGCAGCCGACGAAGCATGCATATGCCAATGTTAACACCACTACATCGGCAATTACGACTGAAGTGGGGATGTAACCATAAGCACTGGACGTTGGCGGACTGGTAGAACGTTGCATGGACTGAGGAATCTTGATACCTTCTTCATCATGTTGATGGCAGAGCGCAAATCGGTCGTCTTTCACGGGAACAGCTCCTTTGACACCTGCGGGACGGAGATAATAAAATGGTAGCGGCTCTATTATTATCTGCAAAACATTCAAGTGGGCTTCCATGGGTCCAGTAGAGCTCGTGCAAGGCAACATGACAGCCAAGGGTAACGTACACCGGTTGCAGACCACATACATCTCTTCATGAGGATCATGTTCCCCGACGGCACTATCACTTTTCAGGTAGATAATGTGCCATGTCACAAATCCAAGAGTGTGATGGAGTTGTTCGAGGAACACAGTAGGAAGTTCCAGTTGATGTGCTGGCCCCCAGTTCTCCAGGTCTGAACCCGATCGAACACATCTGATATGTGATTGAATGTGGTGTCAAAGCTCATCGCCCCCCTCCCCGGAATTTACGTGGATAAGTTAACTTGTGTCTGCAGATATAGTCCCAACCCCCTACAGCGACTTACCAAGGGCTCACTGCTTCTACGTCACGACGAGTCGGAGCTGTTATCCGTGGCAAAGACGGGCATATAATGCTTGTTATATAGAAGTTGATATGTAATTAATATTCTTGATAGCTATATAATTGAATTTTGTAACAATCTGAAATTTTGCAAAAGAAATTAATTTTGAAAGCTGAAAACTTCTGTTACAACGCAAATACGTTTTCAAGCTACATACATCCATGTATAATAAAACTTATTTATAAAATGTCATGTTTGGAAAATTAGCTGTACACAGTGTGCTGTCAGAGTATTTACAAGAGTCGGGCGGGGTAGCCGTGAAATCTGAGGTGCCTTGCCACGGTTCGTGCGGCTGCCCCCGTCGGAGGTTCGAGTCTTCCCATGGGTATGGGTGTGTGTGTCTTGTCCTTACCATAAGTTAGTTTAAGTTAGATTATGTAGTGTGTTACCTCAGCTGTTTGGTCCCATAGGAGTTTAACACAAAAAAGTATTTGCAACATTCCTAATTAAAATATCTAAACATACATTATTAGTGTAGTTATTTATTTTACTTATGTTTGTTTTTTGTTTTAAATTATTGTTTTACGTTTTACATTCATTTCCTCTTTCTTATTTTTTAGTTTATCGTTTCACATAAATATATATCGTTAAATTAAAATAAGAAATAACTCATTATTATGATGCAAAATCATTACAATAACGATAATCTGTAGACAAATACTTAAAACGTAACGTTTTCGTACAACATGCACATAAAATGAACGAAATTTCTTCACATAATATACACGAAACAGAACGCAATATACAACTAAATTCAGCAGGATTTCAAATTCTAACGGATGACCCTCTAAATATCCTGATTTGTATCAGACATATTTCAGTGCATTGGAAAACATTAGCGAAGAAGCTTGGTTATTTGCTAGTGACTGCAGCTTGATTATATTGTTTCTCAAGTGGAGACAGACATCATAATCATTCAACAGAAGTAGATCTGAAAATCCTCTCACAAAGTTCTTCCAAGTTGAAAGCCATATACGTCTCACGACTTTGTGTGTGCCGTTGAGCCCTTCTTCATCACCAGATAAACACGTTCCTCGTCCTCAGTTATGATAATCAAAAGAGCTTTTCCGCATTGAGCACCCACCTTTTTATAGTTTTAAAAGAAAATGACGGTGAGTTAGGACCGAGAATTCGAGAATGTCTTTTTGAAGCACAAAATGTCCTTGTGACAGCATCGATGCAGACTGAGAAATTTAGTATTCCGCAGTTCGTGGAAAGCGGTAGCGTTCTCACTTCCCACGCCCGGGTTCCCGGGTTCGATCCACGGCGAGGTCAGGGATTTTCTCTGCTTCGTGATGACTGGGTGTTGTGTGATGTCCTTAGGTTAGTTAGGTTTAAGTAGTTCTAAGTTCTAGGGGACTGATGACCATAGATGTTAAGTCCCATAGTGCTCAGAGCCATTTGAACCATTTAAGAAATTTAGGACACAGAGTTGTCATCTCAGGCCGCAACAACAGATCTAACACGGCTTGGCGTATAGTTGAACTGAACTTTGATGATAGGTACAAATACGTCAATCATTCAATGCTGCTTCAATTCTATGATAATCTTCACCCATAATTTCTGGTGTGTAGTGCTCTGTCATCTCTCGGCAATTCATTACCAAAATATGTTTTTAGTTTCTGTGAGATCTAGAGAACGCACTAAATAGGACAACTTACGAACACCCTCTTTATCGAGGTAGACCAGGACAGCAAGCGCTACATACGAACTTGCGTTATCTTGGTAAAAGAAAATGTCGTGGAGACGTTAATGATAGGTCAGTCAGTGGCCTTAACACGTCAGAAACTTCACTGCTTCGAATTATATTACCGGCTATGCGAGACGTAGGTAACGTTGTTTTGTACACAATGTCTTACTGTTCGTTCTCCTCGGAACCTGAACACACGAATAGATTAATTATGATGCTGTATATAGAACCGGAACTCACCTGGAAAAGAGGACGTGGTATCATTCCCGTATCCAGTGCTGCCATTCGTTGGTTCCTCTCTCTCTCTTGGTTATCGTGTCATGGGAAGCCACAATACCGACCCTCGTGCTGACAGTCCTTGGTGCTCCAAACATCTTTGTATTCTCTGCGTGGATACTTGCCTTGCTGAAAACAAGCCTATTTCGATTATAAACTAAGACGTAGTATCGAGTGCATGTCATGGAGACTCGCTTTGTGCTGCGCAAGTTGTAGATAGCTATGTGGCATGGCTGTCCATTCCTGCACCGACGAGAAATCAGTATATCTGTCAAAAAAGTTTCAAATGGCTCTGAGCACTATGGGACTTAACATCTGAGGTCATCAGTCCCTTAGAACTTAAAAGTACTTAAACCTAACTAACCTAAGGACATCGCATTCATCCATGCCCGAGGCAGGATTCAAACCTGCGACCGTAGCGGTCGCGCGGTTCCAGACTGAAGCGCCTAGAACCGCTAGACCACCCCGGCCGGCAGTATGTCTGTCCTATCGGGTGCTAGTCACGTGAGGCCGTTGGGATCTTTCATGACGTTGAGTATATTAACCCTGAACCCATCGAATCCATATTCGCATGACAGTCGTTGGAGCCAGACCAAGGTGAACAGCAATACCATGGAATGATAAACCGCCATCTTGGTAGGGAACAATCCTGTTGTTGGTTAATTCAAAATGTTCAAATGTGTGTGAAATCTGATGGGACTTAACTGCTAAGGACATCAGTCCTTAAGCTTACACACTACCTTACCTAAATTATCCTAAGGACAAACACACACACCCGTGCCCGAGGGAGGACTCGAACCTCCGCCGGGATCAGTCCATGACTGCAGCGCCCTAGACCGCTCGGTTAATTCCGCGCGACTATTGGTTAGTTCGGAAACGTGACCGTAAATGTTCACCCGTATAACGCTATGCATAACATGATCTTCTGAAGAACAACAGAATTCAAACCCAATTTCCGAATTTAAAACCTCGCTATGTAATCTTTCCTTCCATACAGAACGTAGATGACCTTAGCGCTACCTATTTTCGGGTGTTGAGTTGAAATACTAACCATTTTCATATCCAAGTATGTATTACATTTCATGTCAGTTTGACCTGTGTTGTACGCTGCTTTCAAGGAGTTGCAGTTTTAATGGCCAGTAGTGTACTTCCGTTTATGTAAATCGCTCTCCATTCTGGATTAGTTAAACTTCAGGTTTCCTACTTACAAATGGGCAAGCAAGATTAAACAGTTACGAACAGTTTGTAAACTTAATTATTATAATCTAAGAGGCAGTATCGAGTGCATGTCAGGGAGACTCGCTATGTGCTGCGCAAGTGGTAGAGAAGCTGGCTAAGCGGCGGGTGCCAGTGTACTGGGAAGAAAAGCGGCGCTGTCAGCCGGCAGGACATCCCTTCTCGCCCCAGAAGGAATGCGAAGACACTTGTAAGCGCCGCAAGCTGATGGAACTGCGAATCCCTGTCGTCTGCTTCCGCGGGACGGCGCGCCGATCAATGGGCAAGGCATCAGGAGGCGCCGAGAGCTCGCAGCCGCAATCGCACGCCAGCCATCACCGCGGCTACCCCACAAGTGCTCCTTCCCACTTCCGCCAACGCTTTCCTAATCAGAAATCCATAACAATCGTCTCCAAGCAGAGCAATGTAGAGCAAATGCAGCGCCGCGTGTTTGTATGGAAGCTGCTGACGTTCACTGCTGAAATTATCATTTATTATTTATTAGTTAGAGGTCCTGTTTCAGGTTACACAGTCTCCATATAACTGATGAATTGCCTTGCACCTATTCCGCAATATGTACTCAATTTTTTAATCTCTTATTTAGGTACATACACTCCTGGAAATTGAAATAAGAACACCGTGAATTCATTGTCCCAGGAAGGGGAAACTTTATTGACACATTCCTGGGGTCAGATACATCACATGATCACACTGACAGAACCACAGGCACATAGACACAGGCAACAGAGCATGCACAATGTCGGCACTAGTACAGTGTATATCCACCTTTCGCAGCAATGCAGGCTGCTATTCTCCCATGGAGACGATCGTAGAGATGCTGGATGTAGTCCTGTGGAACGGCTTGCCATGCCATTTCCACCTGGCGCCTCAGTTGGACCAGCGTTCGTGCTGGACATGCAGACCGCGTGAGACGACGCTTCATCCAGTCCCAAACATGCTCAATGGGGGACAGATCCGGAGATCTTGCTGGCCAGGGTAGTCGACTTACACCTTCTAGAGCACGTTGGGTGGCACGGGATACATGCGGACGTGCATTGTCCTGTTGGAACAGCGAGTTCCCTTGCCGGTCTAGGAATGGTAGAACGATGGGTTCGATGACGGTTTGGATGTACCGTGCACTATTCAGTGTCCCCTCGACGATCACCAGAGGTGTACGGCCAGTGTAGGAGATCGTTCCCCACACCATGATGCCGGGTGTGGGCCCTGTGTGCCTCGGTCGTATGCATTCCTGATTGTGGCGCTAACCTGCACGGCGCCAAACACGCATACGACCATCATTGGCACCAAGGCAGAAGCGACTCTCATCGCTGAAGACGACACGTCTCCATTCGTCCCTCCATTCACGCCTGTCGCGACACCACTGGAGGCGGCCTGCAAGATGTTGGGGCGTGAGCGGAAGACGGCCTAACGGTGTCCGGGACCGTAGCCCAGCTTCATGGAGACGGTTGCGAATGGTCCTCGCCGATACCCCAGGAGCAACAGTGTCCCTAATTTGCTGGGAAGTGGCGGTGCGGTCCCCTACGGCACTGTGTAGGATCCTACGGTCTTGGCGTGCATCCGTGCGTCGCTGCGGTCCGGTCCCAAGTCGACGGGCATTTGCACCTTCCGCCGACCACTGGCGACAACATCGATGTACTGTGGAGACCTCACGCCCCACGTGTTGAGCAATTCGGCGGTACGTCCACCCGGCCTCCCGCATGACCACTATACGCCCTCGCTCAAAGTCCGTGAACTGCACATACGGTTCACGTCCACGCTGTCGCGGCATGCTACCAGTGTTAAAGACTGCGATGGAGCTCCGTATGCCACGGCAAACTGGCTGACACTGACGGCGGCGGTGCACAAATGCTGCGCAGCTAGCGCCATTCGACGGCCAACACCGCGGTTCCTGGTGTGTCCGCTGTGCCGTGCGTGTGATCATTGCTTGTACAGCCCTCTCGCAGTGTCCGGAGCAAGTATGGTGGGTCTGACACACCGGTGTCAATGTGTTCTTTTTTCCATTTCCAGGAGTGTATAAAAATGAGGTTTTACTTAGATAGTTTCATCACTAGCTTACGTTTTTACTATGTCTTCATGGAATAGACTAGATTCTCTGGAAATGGTTACGTTTGGCTACTTGGAGACCATTTGCATCTATCCATGGACTTCATGTTCCCAGACAATGATGGAATTTCAAAAATGGCTCTAAGCGCTATGGGACCCAACATCTGAGGTCATCAGTCACCTAGACTTAGAACTACATAAACTTAATTAACCTAAGGACATCCCACACATCCAATCCCGAGGCAGGATTCTAACCTGCGACCGTAGCAGCAGCGCGGTTCCGGACTGAAGGATGGAATTTTTATGGATGAAAATGCACTATGACACTGGGCCACAACTGTTTGCGATTGGATTGGAGAACATTGTGTACAGTTAGAGCGCATGAGTTGGCCACCCATAGCACCTCACATGAATCCTACCGAACAGTTATGGAACATAGTGGAGGGGTCAGTTCGTGCACAAAATCCTGCGCCGGCAACATTTTCGCAGTTGTGGACGGCTACAGTGGTAGCAAGGCTCAAATGTCTGCAGGGGACGTCAAACGATTTGTTGACTCCTTGACACATCGAGTTGCTGCACTACCCCGTGCAAAATGAAATTCAACACGATATTAAGAGGTACCCCATGACTTTTGGCATCTCAGTGTATAAGAGGTCTCTCAATCATTAAACCAAAATAGAAGTTTTAGAGCACTACTTACTCTTTTTTTCATTAACTGTGACGAAAACCAGTCTTTATTCCCAATGTCTTGATGCATGGATTTACCCGGTTTCACCTCTAATGAGCAAGTACTCCTCATTCTCATCATCATCGCTGTCATTATCATTGCTACCATCAATGATGATGACATGGTCATTATTTTGGACTTTATTATCACCTCAGTCAACGAGGTTAGTGACATCACCATCGTAATCTTCGTCTATAACTGGGTCATCAGTACTAGAAATTCAGAAAAGACGAAAATGCAAAATCACTATTTTAGTAAATTTTTGAAATGCATTCCCAAATTTCGTATGAGATTGTACAATGGCTATACGATTTACCAGTAACGTACGAAAGTTTCTCCGTACCGGGACTCATACCAGGGTTTCTCACTTTATGTGAGCACTAACCTTAACCGCTTCGGAAGTCCGAGCATACCTTCAGCACCGTCTCAAACTCGGCTTCAATAAAAAGGCTGCACCTTATTCCTGCGAAGGGTTCTTCCGCACGCACTTGCATGTCACATGGACCTGTCCACTGACGCTACAGTATCCGTAAATACCGCGGCCCCACACTCGTTCAGTAGTTCTCGCTAAACTCTCAAACCATCGATGCGTACCATTTCTAGCGGTGTATCTGCCCTTGCCTGTGCTCAGATTTTTCTATTCGGATCGCTTCCTAGACTTACTGTGCACGCTTAAGACTACTTGCGCTACACCGTAGGGTCTAGATTTTGCCTCTGGCTACTCGTTCACTTAGTGAACTCCGTCGCCATCGACTGTAGGTTACCGCCAGTGTGGATGATCATAAACTGCGTTCTGCCTACGCCAAGTAAGATGGTAACGTTTTGCGTTTTAGTCCTTCGATTCTCATTTCAAACCAGCTCAGCCAACACGTTATAAACATAACTTCCACGTGAAAAGAATTAGCAGCCTGTGTGGGACTTAGATTTTTATTCTAATGAGCAGATCTTCCGTACAATTTACCTTCACTGTAATTTGAAATACTGTATAAAACAATATTTGAATCAAAAGTCTTTTGTCATTCTGAAGTGGCTTGTTTAATACAATAAAAATCATTTTACAGGCCTGTTTTTAAAAGAAGTTACCCCTGCTAAACGTGAACAGTCGTCGGTAGTTGGTAGCAGAGTGCCGGAAGTGACAGGTAGTTATTAGTTTGATAGCTGCAGATGTCACAGTATTTTCTTGATTGTGTAATGCCATCGTGGCACTGCTGACGACGACCATTACGGAATATTTTTGTTCGTGTTGGATGTTGTTAATAAACGAAAATCACACGAAATTCTTGTTTGATAATCAAATCTCAATACCACCTCTGACATCAAATGAAGCCAAGAACCTGCAACTTTGATCCAAACGCCATCAGCTAAGACTAGTATATCCAGTGGAGTTGTGGATTTGTGTATCTACTGGCATGGGCTCAAATATATGCCAGAAAATAAACATAGGTAGAATTCAAGTAGTACAAACCATATATTTAAGTGGCGTAGATATGTAATGCCTATATACACCTAAGACGAGTATAAATTACCATAAAGGTAGAATAAGGGGAGATGGCGCTACAGACTTAACGCTGTACGTGGTTTTGAAGCCAGTGGGCGGACCTGCCGCCATCTTAGATCCCCCAAAACATTAGCAGACGAGTGTTTACATTTGCTTCTTGTTTGTTATTTCTGTCGTGTGCACGCGATACTTGTTTTATATAGTAAATGTTACACTGTTTTAGTGAACAACACAGCATAAGGAACGCAACTTCAAACGTTTTTCTGGTCTTAAATGCGTATTCGATACTGTAATAAGACACGAAAATATGACGCTTCTGGCCTCAGTACTGTAACTCCTTTTTGTTTATACACTTCGAATAACCGAGAAGAGAAGTATGTGCTATGAAAAGCGTGCTTTCGCAATCCATTTCTATTCACTTTCACTGTGTTTGTGTCGATAATTGATAAAGCCAGAACTCCAAAAGCAATGATTGATAGTTTAGAGGAACCGATTTGTATTCGTTGCATTTTCAAGTAAACTGAAAATTTTAAATGTTCAAGTTTGCAAGAAACTTACCTTATTTCATTTGGTGTCCCGTGGATGTATGCAGGGATGATATAAACAAGCCAGCTGTCATGTCAACAAAGTGAAAGATTCGTTAAATTACGAAGGAAAATACATGAATTTAAGATTGACAGGCCCATTGTAGTTTACACGTGTGCTTTGTTTTTAAATTGTACCTACCAAATGACAGACAGTGTGGCAAATAATAGCAATTTACAGGGTAAGACGACTATACAATGATTAATGTAATGATCTAAGCCTGGACGTAGATAGGGAACTTTGCTTTGACAAAATGTAATCATATCAGGTGTTCCACACATTTTACTGAAGATTTAATTAACTACATGTAGTTACATTACTTTCATATTAAATTATTGCATTTTAAAACATTAGTCTCCATTTCCAGAGTATTTTTTGCCAGGATTTTTCAGTTACTTGGGAATAACCAAACAACGAAAACCAAGTGTATTGCTCACCTCCAGAGAGCTTTTCACGTTGTATTGATAGGAAATGTAAAGTCAAATCACAGAAATAAAACCATACTGTAAAACTTTACAGTGCATCAGAATTACAAGTATATATAAAAAATAGCGCTTAAATAAGTCCACTTACGAATGAAATGAGATTTTTTTAAACTTTAGACTACAATCAGAACGATTAGTACACCCGTAAGCGACGCAGGCCAGCATTTTTCATCAAAACACTTCACGGCTACACGCAGTCAAACCACCAGAAGCGAATGTTTTGGGGTAGCTAACATGGCGGATCTTCACTTGGGTCGGCTTCAAGTTTGTGACGTCATGACAACTCCTCTTATTTTTACCTCCATGTAAATTACATAGCGGAAGATAAGAGAAGCAGAGGTAGATCAGAAAGGAGATGCATTAATTTATTAATCAAGTTTTATGACATTGTCAACTAGGAGATAAGAGATCAGTTATAAAATTTTATATCTGTTAGGGATTGAAGCCCATGAAGTCAAGACCACACATGAAATTTTCTTTATTTCGATTGATTACTAAATTCGGCTAACAATCTAGCCATCTTCGCTTATAAAACGTATTTGATTAGTGTTTGTGCCATTACGGCTCCACACATCGTTAAAATCTTTCTTATAATTGCAACATCAGTACATGAAATAATTAAAAACAGCTTTTCATCGTTGGTAGCCAGTGCAATTGAGGTATGGTCATAAAACAAAGGCGCTATGGCGTTACAACTTAGTAACAGACACAATCCGTATTTTCATTGTTTCGTAACAGATATCATCATATCTATGTTGCTGTGACGTGGTACACGTGAGTAGTAACAGGCATCAGCTACTATACTGTTAACTCCAACCAGACTGAATTATTGTTGGTCTCACGCCGCTGTTTATAGCCCAGTTCGATTTCTGACGCCCCCTACCTCATTTGATGCTCTTTTGTTTTTCAGAGTTCGCACTGGTATTCCGTGAAACGCAAATTCACTTAACGTTTTCCAGCTGCGGGGGATGTGATGGCGCATGAGATGTTAATAAATGGAGTGTTGGATCCCAAGCGTCATTTAAATTAATACCGCTGTCCCTGTTTATTAGGTTTCCTGACATCATTTCGCTAGGCTCCTCAATTATGCTGTCCCAGAAAATTGGCGTTAACACACGATCCTGGTCTCATCGCATTTCATTTCATGATTAAATTCGAGGCAGTGCTCAGCGATAGTTGATTTGCTTGGTTGTTTTATTCAGGTATGTCGCCCATGTTCCCTGAATCTCCATTTGACTGTTCTAATAGCCTACTTCACGTAAGCTATGCCACATTCTCATGGAGTGCGATACACAACCAGCTTTCGGAAACTTAGAGCGTCTTCAACATTAGAAAGAATACTTTTTATCTTACTTGAAAGGAGCGAAACACACTGAGCGCCATGTTTCTGTAGGAGTCTACCGTTCTTTCCGAATATTTGGACAGCTTAAGGTAGATAAGTTACTTCTGGATTCTCTTCCTCGGTCTCAGTCGCAACCTCTTTCACCGGCCGTTTTTATTTTTATTTTTATTTATTTATTTAATTATTTACATATCTAGTTCCGTAGGACCAAATTGAGGAGCAAATCTCCAAGGTCATGGACCGTGTCAGTACATGAAATTACAACATAAAAAGTAACAACAGAGAAAATAAAATGTTTATGAACCCAAAAAATTCAAGTCATAAGTTGAAGTAAACGCAATCAACAATATTACATAAGAATCAGCTTATTTTTCAAGGAACTCCTCAGCAGAATACAAGAAGTGACCCATAAGGAAACTCTTCAGTTTCGATTGGAATGCGCGTGGTTTACCGCTAAGATTTTTGAATTCTAGTGGTATATTATTGAAAATGGATGCAGCAGTATACTGCACACCAGTTAAGGAAGTGCGATCGAATTGCAGATTGGATTTCTGCCGTTTATTAACGGAGTGCAAGCTGCTAATTCTTGAGAATAAACTGATATTGTTGAGAGTTGGCAATACTCTCTTAGTATGTAACGGTTGGCTACAGCGCGCATACACAAGCTCTGGAATCTAAGATATTGTTGTCGCGCATCGCAGCGCACGGATTAACTAGTGGCAGTTTTGAAGTCGGTGTAGGAGCCCGCCTGCTGTGGTGCGCACGTGTGTTGGGCGAGGTCGTCGCCGAGCTGCCGTACTGCTGTGTCCGCCAGCAGCGACACAGCATTAGGTATTGAGTTGATATTTTTTTATAATTTGCAGCGCGCTTATCAATTTAAAGAAAAGGGTTTGTGGATGTGCGTGGCAGCAGACGGTAATTTTGATAATGATAGGAGTTGAATTCTTAAGGGAAAACATTGTTAGGCAAATAGATTAAGTACTGATTTTTGTCATTGATTTCTTTTGTAATTTTCAGGGCATTGTTTCATTACGTATTTAATTGAGAAGTATTTCAGTCTGTCTTAAGAGTTTAATTAATTTGCAATATTGCTTTAATGCCACTGAAGGCACATTTACATACGAAGCAATTCTTCAAAGAGCTTCTAGCGTTTTGTTAATTGAATGAGAAAGAATCGTTTTCAGAAAATAATATAAAAAAGGGAATTATGTGTTTGGGTTATCATTTATCGAGTTTAGATTTGACCAAACCCTTTGTCTTGAATTATATGTAGTTGTAGTAAGCAACAGCAGCAGCAGCAACAGCAGGAGCCGCTATACAAAACATGCATTGCATTCAGCATGAATAATAGGTTTTTTTACGTTTTTGTTAAATAATGGAATGCAGCAGATCAAGCAGTGGCAGCAGAAAGACCAAGTAAGTTATTTGTTGCGCACAGGACCAATTAAAAAAACGTTTTGGCGATCTCTGTAATAGTGAAGTTAACAAGAGTACAAGCACGAGATTTTCAGTAGAAAACACGAGATAAGAAGACAGAGCTCGCGACTTTCACCTATCGACATGCCTGCCAGGATACTTTTTTTATGTGTCTTAGTTAGATATGCTTCGTCTTTCTACTGCCAACTGCAAGCTTACGCAACAGTAATCATTAGTGGCGGCACAGCATTTTAATCGCTTGCGCACTGCTTTGATTTACACAAAATTTTATTTCAGTAGTTTTGTCTTTGAATTTGTTGGTGCATTGTGTAATAGTTAATTGAACTGTGGTATTTTTAGGATAGCGGTGTATTTTAGTAACATGTTTTCGTTCGTATTGCACAAAAGAAAATGGAAAAGAATCCAGATGCTACTGCAAACGCAAACGTAGATACGGTTGCGAACATGAATATAGGAGCGGTTTCAAACGCAGTTTAGGAAAATTCGGAACAGAGAGTAGAAAATTCTTTTGAGAATATTGAGATCCGGGAATTTCGAACAATGCTGCGGAGAATCGGAATCTAGGCGATCATTTGCCAACAATGCGTGATGAACAACTGTGTGCTACACGCAACTTAGGACATGATAATACAGTGACGCAAACCGAACTCATTATGAGAAATTCCAGCGTTTCTTCCGCCTCATAAGCGCAGAGTAATTCTGTTTTCCCCACTTTCGGTGGAAATTCAGGTCTGGTTGCCACTCCGATAGAGCGGAGTAATTTTGTCTTTCCTTCTGTTAGTGGAAATGCAGGTACTGCTTCTGCTTTAACAGAGAAGAGTGACGTTGTACTCTCTGCCCCCAGTAATGATGTTTTACAACTATTACTGAATAATCTCACTGCATTTAATGACAGACAGGAGACTAAATTCACTGAATTTAATAAGAGACAGGAGACTAAATTCACTGAATTTAATAAGAGACAGGAGAGTAAATTCACTGAATTTAATAAGAGACAGGAGAGTAAACTCACTGAATTTAATGAGAGACAGGAGAGAAAACTCACTGAATTTAACAAAAATAATGCAAAGAATTTCAAATCGCTTCAGAAAGAAATTAACGAGAATCTCACATTGTTTCGGGGTGAGGTGAATGACAATTCAGAAAATTTGAAGAAATGGCCAGTCAGTTGAAAAGTCAGCTACGTGAAGGATTCAAATCAGATATTAATAATCTTGTATCCCAACTTGATCACGTACAAAATGTTGATATTGTTGAAGTGAAACGACAGATGTCACAACAAGAACTGCAAGTAGAGGAATTGGCGAAAAATGTTGAGTCATTGCAATTACAGACCACCAATGAAGTTCCAAAGATAGAAACTCAATTAACGACAGTAGCTAAACAGGTAGATGAATTATCCATGAAAGTGACGGAAGTGAGTAGCGCGTTAGAGACGAGGTCAGATGACATTCAGCCGGTACCGAAGAATTTCAGTCTCTGCAACGTTTTAAACAAGAGCAGATGACAATTAATCGGCAAAACAAACGTGACGTGAAAAATATACAGGAACAGCTTGCCAGCTTCGAAGAAAAGATCGATCGCAGCAATGACACTGGTAGATCCGATAATTACCAAATTGGTAACGACAATGAGCGCGTTAATTATGGAAATGCCGACCACTTTTCTCGTGAATATGACACGTTCGCGGGACGTAATGAAGGAAACGTGTGTCATGCTGTAAAAGAAAACTCATCCGCTAAGAAAATCACGAGTTTGACTATAAGCATGTTCTCATAGTTAGGAAATTTAAAATTTTTCGGAATGCTAGTCACGAAATCCATCCTCGAGAGTGGTTACAGCAATTTGACTATTCTTTATCACCAACATGGCCCATTGGCCTCAAACTGGAATTCATTTGCAGTTATCTTGAAGGAGAGCCTGCAACAAGAATGCGCTCAATAGTACGTGAATGTCACACATATGGTGATTTTATCACGCATTCTTATGTGCTTACTGGTGAGAGACTACACAATATCGTGTATAACATTACATCATTATGATGGAAAGTTATGAGCAGTCGAAATTTTGAACTCCAGTGCA
Organism: Schistocerca gregaria; assembly: GCF_023897955.1. Classification (NCBI taxonomy): domain Eukaryota; kingdom Metazoa; phylum Arthropoda; class Insecta; order Orthoptera; family Acrididae; genus Schistocerca; species Schistocerca gregaria. Next base: position 541,732,579 of record NC_064931.1, read on the forward strand.
ATATTTTGAAAACATGATGCGCATGAACAGATATTTAACGAATCCGTACACTCAGTCGGAATTAATTCGTATCTGTTTGACAAAACTGCCGATCAGATTACGCCACATAATTTTGGCAGGTAGGTGCAAAGATGACTTGGAGGCATTCCAAGCTCTTTTGCAAGAATTAGAATTTAACAACTATGAAAACACACAAAGAGATAATAGTAATTAGTATTGGGAAAATAATACCGTAAACGCGTATGGAACTCGGACGAACCTCACGCTTACAGGGCGGAAGAAGATAGGCGCGATATGCGGCTTCAACCGTATTGCACATGTCATAGACGCCAGAGAAATGATTTTTATGATCATAGGAACTCTCAGTACAGTAATAGGGTTCGCGGACCGCGAGAGCAAAGGCGTTATGGAAATGAAAATTATTTTAGAAGGAATGGTCGCTGTAGAGACAACCGAAATTGGTGCGGACACGCAAATTACAATTCGGAACGCGGTGCTCATACAGAATACAGAACATCGCGCCCACGTGATAATTATGGTCATAACAATTATGAGAACCAAAACAGTTATGATGAGGGGACAAATCAAAATTGGCAGGATGACAGAAATTCCAATTTAGAGCGTGGCGACAATGTAGAAATCAGACCACCCAACCCAAGCAATAATTCGTGGCAACACGAGCTGGCACAACAATTACTAGCAACAAGGACTACAAACGAACCGTTTGTAGCGGCGGAAAGCCGACACACAAATTATGTTAACTTTGTTGGACTGGAGGACACATTATTACAACAGAGTGACAACAGCGAAATTATGTATAGTCATCCAATTATAAAAATCTCGGTAGGAAATATTCTACTTTCAGCTGAACTTGATTCTGGCAGCCCTGTGAATGTAATTAGCAAAACAATGTTTAAGAAGTGTGAACAGGCATCTGTTTGCCATTATTAAAGACCAAATTAAAGGGAGTCATTCAAGGAAAGAATGTAGACGTACGCAATCAGAGTTCTTTAGTTTTCAGATGTCAAGGACACGAGTTTTCTGCAAATTTCTTAGTAGTCCCTCTTTTATCAACAGAAATTATTTTGGGTGTGGAATTCCTAAGTGAATATAAAGCAATGTTAATCTTTTGTAATGCTGAAGTCATGTTACGAGTAAATGAAATGTTAATCACGCTTAAATTTCAAGGATGGCTAACAATGGAGGATGAGGAAGTGAATTATCTGCATTTTCTCTTTCCGCTTGAGGCACAACAATGACTGAATTTGTCTAATAGTTGCACAGATAACATCACTACGTTTTACTGTAAAACAGAACAACCCATTAGTACAGAACAATTAATTAAAAGGAAAGTTTACCGAGACGAAGTAGATTCTAATGCAGGCACTGATGAGTTATTTGAAATATTACTAACAAATTGTGAAGTTTTTTCTCACAAGACAGGAACAATATGAAAAATTCTTTATGAATTCAAGGTCAAGGAACATAATAAATTTTTTGTACCACCATACGTCATCCCATTGACATACAGAGACAAAGTCAAACAGGAAATACAATCCATGTTAGAGCAGAGAATCATCGAACCTGCTCTGAGTTCATATAACAGCCCATTACACGTGGTTAAGAAAAGGGATAATTCCATTAGACTGGTTCTTCATTTCAGACAAATTAACACAGTAATCCAACCTGAAACCGATATACCACAGACTCTAGATGAACTATTGCAAAAACACCATGAAATGGTAAGTACAGCATTACAGAACATCAAGAAAGCTGCAGACAGAAGAAAGAAGCTGCATAATCCACGAGTCAACGTCAAGAATTTACAGGTAGGTCAAAAAGTATTGCTTAGATTACATCGATTATCTCATAAAGGAAAATATATGAGTAGGAAGCTTTTCTTGGTGTAAGAAGGACCCTTCCGTATACGTCGCATTGCACACACAAACGCTGTGGAACTTGAGACAATTCGAACACATAAATCGCGAGGTCTTCATCACTTATCACACATTAAAATTTTCAAGGAATAAGGCCGTAGGGGGTTTATTGATCTTTAGTAAATATATGTTTGGTGAGCATAGTTGCCCCAGCCGTTACAGTATATTCTTACGATTTTCAGTACTGTTTCATAATTTTTGACTAACCTGTTTATCTATTAACCTTTTACTATCAATCTATCCTGTATGGAAGGCCAAGAATGAATGATTATGAATGATTTGTATTGTTTGAGAGAATGGGAACTTTGCAAAGGGACATTTCTGACCAGAGAATTATACCAGCTGTTGACATCTTGCTATTGTTCACTGACACAATGAAATTTTCGTGACTTAATTGAAGTAAAATGCAAGAAATAACTATGTACATTTTTTAGGGAGAAATAACACGAAATAACAGAAACTGTTGATAATATATTCAGGTAAAATATAGTGTATAAGTGGCTGTTAATTGAGAAGGTATATTTTATGGGCAATAGTATAATTAGGAAACCTTCTGACACTTGTTCTGATTTATGAGGTAGCTTGAAGAGTAATGATTTATGTGGATTTTTCGTGTTTATTAGTTTGCCAGGTAAGGCGTATTAGGATTTATGGACCACTCATGAATAGTGTGACACAATGAGGAAGCACTTTGCAGACATTTATAGAACAAGAGAAGGTAAGAAAGATACATTTCTAAACGAAGAAACCACAACCTTATTCTATGAAGGAAGATATAGCTTATACACATTTGCGTAAAATTTGAGTCACAGCAATGTTAAGGTAGAGTACACACTTACTTAAAACCTAAGTCACAGTAAAGTTACGACATAGCTATGAGTCACGAAAGGAGTTCTGATACAAATACACAGCAAAGTGTTAAATTATGTGATGAATGAGTGCCAAGAATATTTTTTGCTCTGTGAAATTGTGGAATGGTAAGAATGATAGTGTTGTTTCTCTTCTTATTGTTGTTAAGGTTGATTTTATTGCATTTCTTACAGGAAACATGATCGCAACGGAAGTTTTCTCTATTGCAGAAACGAAAGCACTTAAAGTGACGTAATTTTGTGTAGTAGACGATATTTTTAGATCGGAGCGTAGCACGCTTGCCGTTAAGGGTCGCGAGAAGACATTCCAGAAACAGTTGGCCGTGACAAAGAAAAGCACTGAGCTATGACCGAGATAATTATGTCGTGCATTAAACGATTTCTTTTCTCTTCCCAGAGTGAAATGACTTACGCCAAGAGGCGAGAGTATCTGCCATATTTTATGAATGTGTAAATATTAGTGTAAAATAAGTCAATTTAACATTTATCTTGTGTTTTTCTAATTCATGATTGTCATTTAGTAATGCAGTGCCGATTCCAGCACGAAGTTAATTGGAAGGTGATGATTTTTCTCTTGTCATGTCATAAATTTATTTCTTGTCACCTTAATGAATAAATCATTTCTTTCATTTTCTATTAGGCAGTTGGAGGGGCCTTGTGTGTTGTATTTGGTGAATAATCTATTTTTTTATTATGTGCTTTATAGGTTGTTTCCTTTTCTTGTTCTTTGTGACCATCCAAGGTATGACACCACAGATTTATACAAAGACTAGGGAGGCCTCCAAACAGACAATTAGAACTCCATATAAAAACGATTGAGACGCTGTACCACAGGCATTGACGTTTGACATCAGAAATATTGACAGTCATTACAGACTGATAATTATAAATTTGGTATAAATTAGTAACTAGAGTGTAAAAAAATTCTGACGCAAAGTCACGTAATTATTCACTAAATTTTCTACATATTCATGAATTGATTTGGCAAGCCGTTGGCTAGCTTTTTTCTAAATGATTTTGTAACTTTTATTATTATAGCATCACTATGGAATTACTTTTCTATTTGTAGGATTATTTAAATATTTTATAACCAAAATGTACATAACAATTATTGTAACAAATTAAAATATTTTTTGTGTAGTGCCACACTTGTAATGATTCGTGGTCACAATCAAAACTTTGCCACTGTTATTGGCCAAACTAATCGTAAGAAAATTAACTTGTCACCGTGTGGTGAGCCTCATATTATGACTGAATTGAAAAATACATGCCACAAATCGGTGATTGCTGGGGCGAGAAATTTAAAGAAAACGGACTTTGCCATCATGTGATGAGCGTCACATTATTCATGATTTGAGATATATGCCACAAATCTGTAAATGCAGTGGCAGTAGAGTTAAAGAAAACATTTAAATGAGCGCAGAGCTCACATACCTGTTTATATGATATAATATTATTCCTTGCTTAATTTCTGTAAGTAGGTTAGAGACATCGTATTTTAAAGGGAGAATCTGTTTTCTATAAAATCTGACGTTTACAGTATAGAGAAATACTTGACCGAGACTTGTACTACATAAGTTTAAGGTAGTACTTGTGCATTAACGCAATGATGTGTGGTTGTCAGTGGACACGAGGTCCCTGAGTCTGCCAACACTGTCAAACTGTGTCATCCTAGGAGAATGGACGTTACGTATGGTTGTAAGTGGACACAAGGTCCCTGAGTGTGCCTATGTTGTCAAACTGTCTCTCCAGAGGCAAATTAGACTTCAGGTGTGGTTGTCAGTGGATATGAAGTCCCTGAGTTTGCCTACACCGTAAATTAACTGATGTTGGAATATTAGTGTGGTTGTCAGTGGATATGAAGTCGCTGCGTCTGCTGCATTTAAAACATAAAAACATAAAATATCATATAGTCAGACCACTACTGATTAATATCATGGAAACGTAAGTACCCAAATGCACAAAATAAGATATTATTTTTTACTGGTTATTAGATTATGTTAGTTTATTGAAGACTATTCAATGCTTAAGTAGTTACTGTTACACATCTGTTAAAACTTATATGATCTTTTTTATGTAAGAAACTTGTTATATTTCCTTTGATGGTTTCTAATTACATACGTACTAGGCTAGCAACATTTTCATATTATTTTTGTAAAAGGAGCCATGTTTTCTCCTTTCCAATCAATTAGGCAAGCAACATTTTTGCCATTTTGTATAAAATTTTAACATTTTTCTCTTGCCTATATGCCATGCAAGAAAATTTTCGTCGTTTTGTAAAAAAAAATTTTTACTTAGATGCTGAGCAAAAAATACTTTGTCACTGGATATAAACTGTAACATTTTTTCTCTTTGCCTAATTTTTCGCCGTTTTGTAAAAAATTTTACTGTTTGTTTCTTGCCAATATGTTAGGCAAGAATCACCCTGAAAAATTTTCAAAAATGAGGTTGGGGGTTATGACAGTCTTAGTATGTAACGGTTGGCTACAGCGCGCATACACAAGCTCTGGAATCTAAGATATTGTTGTCGCGCTTCGCAGCGCACGGATTAACTAGTGGCAGTTTTGAAGTCGGTGTAGGAGCCCGCCTGCTGTGGTGCGCACGTGTGTTGGGCGAGGTCGTCGCCGAGCTGCCGTACTGCTGTGTCCGCCAGCAGCGACACAGCATTAGGTATTGAGTTGATATTTTTTATAATTTGCAGCGCGCTTATCAATTTAAAGAAAAGGGTTTGTGGATGTGCGTGGCAGCAGACGGTAATTTTGATAATGATAGGAGTTGAATTCTTAAGGGAAACCATTGTTAGGTGGATAGATGAAGTGTTGATTTTTGTCATTGATTTCTTTTGTAATTGTCAGGGCATTGTTTCACTATGTATTTAATTGAGAACTATTTCAGTCTGTCTCAAGAGTTTGATTAATTTGCAATATAGCTTTAATGCCACTGGAGGCACATTTACATACGAAGCAATTCTTCAAAGAGCTTCTAGCGTTTTGTTAATTGAATCAGAAAGAATCGCTTTCAGAATATGATATAAAAAAAGGGGATTTCGTGTTTGGGTTATCATTTAGCGAGTTTAGATTTGACCAAACCCTTTCTCTTGAATTATATGTCGTTGTAGTAAGCAACAGCAGCCGCAGCAACAGCAGGAGCCACCATACAGAACATGCATTGCACTGAGCATGAATAATAGGTTTTTTATGTTTTTATTAAATAATGGAATGCAGTAGATCAAGCAGTGGCTGCAGAAAGACCAAGTAAGATATTTCATGCGCACAGGACCAATTTTAAAAAAAATAAAGTTTAGGCTATCTCTGTAATAGTAAAGTCAACAAGAGTACAAGCACGAGATTTTCAGTAGAAAACACGAGATAAGAAGACAGAGCTCGCGACTTTCATTGTTAACAAGAAACGACAGCAAGGAATATATATACTGAGAGAGCAGTGTCAAAATACCCAGACTAGTGAACAGGGGTCGACAAGAAGCTCCCGAACTTACACTACTTATTGCCCGAACTGCCCGTTTCTGAGCCAAAAATATCCTTTTAGAATCGAAAGACTTAGCCCAATATATGATGGGCGAATGTAAATAAGCAAAGTAGACTAATTTTCGTGTCGAATGATCACTTACTTCAGATACCGTTCGAATAGTAAAAATGGCAGCATTAAGTTTTTGAATAAGTTCCTGAACGGCGGCTTTCCACGACAGTTTGCTATCTATCTTAACACCTATACATTTGAACTGTTCAGTTTCACTAGTCAAATGCCCATTCTGTGAAACTAAAATGTCTGGTTTTGTTGGATTGTGTGTTAGAAACTGTAAAAACTGTGTTTTACTGTGATTTAGCGTTAGTTTATTTTCTACAAGCCATGAACTGCACTACTTGAAATAGAACCAGTGTTGCACACAACAACCTTTACTACCGTGCTACTGTCATCAGGAAATAGAAATATTTTAGAGTTGCCCTTAATACTAGAGGGCATAAAATTATATAGGTAAGGAACAGGAGTGCCCCAACACTGATCCCTGGGGCACTCCCCCTCCCCCCCCCCCCCCCCACACACATTTGACTGTACCCCACCCAGACCCCACATCACAACCATTCTCAACATTGTGATTGACCTTTTGCTGTCTGTTGTTAAAGTAAGAGGTGAACCAATTGTGAGCTACTCCCCGTATCCCGTAATGGTGCAACTTCTGGAGCAATATTGTGTGGTCAACACAATCAAACACCTAGTTAAATCAAAAAATACGCCTAGCGTTCGAAACCTTTTGCTTAATGCATCCATTACTTCACAGAGAAAAGAGAATATAGCGTTTTCAGTTGTTAAACGATTTCTAAAGCCGAACTGTATTTTAGATAGCAAATTATGTGATATAAAATTATCAATTATCCTTACATACACAACCTTTCCAGTAACTTTAGAAAACACTGATGGCATAGAAATAGGTCTAAAATTGTCTACATTATACCCTTCTCCCTTTTTATAAAGTGGCTTTACTACTGAACACTTTAATAGTTCAGGAAACTGACCATTCTTAAAGGAAAAATTTCAAGTGTGGCTAAGTACAGGGCTAACATGTGCAGCACAGTACTTTAATATTCTGCTAAGCACTCCATCATATCCATGGAGTGCTTAGTCTTCATTGATTTAATTATTGACTCAATCTCCCCCTTGTCAGTATTACAGAGGAGTATTTCAGACATCAGTCTCGGAAAAGCATTTTCCAGGAGAGTTATATGATTCCCTTCAGAAACTAAGTTTTTATTTGATTCACCAGTAATGCTCAGAAAAATATTGTTAAATACTGTATATATGTGACTTATCAGTAACAGAAATATTTTTACTACGAACTGACTTTATATCGTTGACCTGTGCTGCTGACCAGACACCTCCTTCACAACTGACCATATGGTTTTAATTTTATGCTGCTAATTAGTTATTCTTTTTGCGTACCACATACTCTTTGCCTTCCTAATAACATTTTAAGCACCTTACAATACTGTCTGTAATTACGACTACTTCTAATATTTTGATATAATTCCCGCTTCGTTCTACATGATATCCTTATCCCACTAATGAGCCACCCTGGCTGCCTTTAACGCTAGTACCCCGTTTAAAACGCTCTGGTGGAAAGCAAGTCTCAAAGAGCATGAGAAATATGTTAAGTAAAGCATTATATTTGTCATCTATGTTATCGGCACAATAAACATCCTGCCACTCCTGTTTCTTAACAAGATTTAAAAAAACTCTCTATTGCCGTTGGATTAGCTTTCCTACATACTTTGTAATTATACGTGACACTTGTTTGACTAAAAAAGACTTTTAGTGTTAAAATTTGTGCATTATGTGAGGGAAGGCCATTCACCCTTTTACTATCAGAACGTCCATCTAGTAATGAAGAATGAATAAAAAATACTGTCTATGGCTGTGCTGCTGTTCCCCTGCACCCTAGTTGGAAAAAAGAAAGTCTGCGTTAGATCATATGAGTTTAGTAGATCTACCAACATCATTTCTTTAAACAATCATATATAAAATTAATATCAATTCTTGATTCTGACTCCATCACCCGTTCATTTTGATGATCTGAGTACAAATTCCTTCGGAACATTAGTCTTAGGTGTTCCAACTCTTCGGCGAGGTTCATATTATTTGAAAGTTTTCGAGCTATATGGGCCAGAGTCTTTAGCATCGAATTTCTTTGTGGCGGATGATGATGGCTCGACGCTTGAGATAGAGATCAATGTGAGTAAGTTTTCTATATGTACTGTGACCCAGCGATCCGTCCGTTATTCTCTTAACTAACACGTCGAGGAAAAGTAGTCAGCCGCCATTTCCAAGCTGCATCGTGAATTTTATATTACGGTGGATGGAGTTCTAGGAACTCTTGAAGCAATTCCACTCCATGTGGACACACTACAAATATGTCGTCCACGTACCAATAAAAAGAAGATGGTTTGCGGAATGACTTAGACATGATATGTAAATGGTGTGAAAAGTGGACATTGTCTCTCAATAAGGAAAGGCGTGAGGTTATCCACATGAGTACAAAAAGAATTTCAATTACCCGATAAATCACACAGATTTAAAGGCTGTCAGTTCGACTAAATACCTAGGAATTACAGTTACGAACATTTAAGTTGAAACGGTCATATAGACAAAGTTGTGGGGAAGAAAAACCAAAGATTACGTAATATTGGCAGAATACTTGGAAGATGCAACAGGTCTGCTAGAGAGACTGCTACTACGGTCCTCTTCTGGGCTCCTGCTGTGCTGTCATGGGATCCACATCAGATACGATTGACGAAGGAAATCGACGAAGTTCAAAGAAGGACAGCTCGTTTCCAGTTATCGCGAAATAGGGGAGAGAGTACAAATTTCAATCATCAACTTTCTCCTCTGAACGTGAAAATATTTAATGTCGCCAACATACATAGGGAGATATGATCATCATAACAAAACAAGAGAAACCTGAGTTCGTATAGAAATTTCAAGTGTTCATTTCTTCCACACACTGTTATAGAGTTGCACGGTACAGAAATAGTCTGAAGATGGTTCGAAGAATCCTCTGCGACGCACTTAAGTGTGAAATACTGAGTAGTAATGTAGATGCAGATATTTCAGCTTGGCGGACTCTAGTGTCATTGCTTCGAAGCGTTCCATGTAGAGTTTCGCCACTACACTGACTATCCATCGCCAGGCCACCGGTTTATTTATAACACTTTCCTTTGATCAGGAAACAAGTGGCTGTCAGGAGGTGCATAAAAAGTCCTGAGAAACAATCGTCGAAAGGCGTAGTGGGTGTCGGGAATCGAACTCGGCTACAAATACCGGCGTGATACCAACAGTATCCAATAATATTTCAAAGTCTGGTTGGAGTTCACGCAACGAGTACATATAACAGCAAAACTCGCAGCACCGGAAGGAAAGAGCTGGGCAGTTCGTAGAAATATTGTGTAGAAAATGGGACCAACGACTCGGCAGAACACCTGGGAGACGCTGTTAATCAATTTTCGTTAGCAGATCTGAAAGGTTCCAATAATAAATATGCTTATTTTGAGCATCTAACGCTCCTCTTCGAGTATTCTAAGAGAATACTCTACCAAGAAGGTAAGAGCCGCTACGCCACACTGAATGAAAATACTCTTAGTACATATTATGATAGCGTTGTCAAATTGTCATTCTTTGGCGTACATTGTCCGCCGAAAATACACAGAAAATCCTATTTTGGCAGAGACATTTTTTCAGTGCTAGTACGCACAAAATCGAGCTCTTGTATCTCAATGCGCGACTTTTCTTCTACCCTGTACATCACTCTACTACAGCTCCCATTACATTTCACCAGGCCAGTGAGAAATTCAAAATTAAAAGCGTACAGACGCAAGGAGAAAGCATATCACCAAACCCATTCTTGGCAGTAGCAGTCCATCAAGTTTTCAGTTCGTTAAACTGGGAAAATAGGAACCACATTCACTTTTCTGTTGACATTTTATTGTTTGCCTCTAATGTAGTTAAGCTTCGAAGTCGAGTGGAATAACTTAAAAGAGCAAATTTGACATTAGGACTGAAAAGCAATACAGTAAATCTAAAACAATGTATCGTCATTATATCGAAAAGAAAAGAAAAAAAAACATAATACTTCACCACGCAAGCACTGCGTCCAGCATAGCACAGAAACCAACACCAGAGGGGCAGAGTCCGAACACCACATACGCTGTGGACCGTTGCTCAGACTTTGGCAGGTGGTGTATTGGCTTCACCAGAACTATACGAATTAGGAGTGTCCTTGGGAAGAACTCCTAGAAAATCTTTGCATCTTGTCGCATATCAGAGTGTCTTTGTAGGATGGTTCCTAACCCAAATAGTTCGGGTAAAACCAATGTGCCATCGAGCGACGTCCGAGGAATGGGCCTGAGAGTGTGGTGATGGGAGTCTGCCTGCATTCCCGGCATTGATTAGCATGTAACGTCAGATCAGCGCTTGTGTCGTAGGTGAAGAGTGGTTTAGTTCGTATAAGTAAAGGAGTCATAGAACCAGTTGATGAATTTTTGTATTTATATCAGTTTAAGGAAATAAACAGATGAGTAAGAGTGATTTGAGGTCCTTTTTATAAACTAGCCTGAATTTTGAGAGTTGATTAGATTCAGCGCTGTCGAAACTGAAATGTAACAGAAATTTTTACTTTCGTCTAACAGTCCTTGTTAAGATATCCCTTTCAAATGGAAAGCATTTACTAACTGATAAGTGAGCGATAAATCGGCAGTCGCAGCAGAGATATTTGCGAGCGTCAAACTGAATGGTCTGGGCTCTCGTAGCTGTCGTTTGTGGGAATTAATTTTTGAGGAGGAATGTTCCTACTCCTCCCGAGGAAACGACTTTTCAGATATCTTCAGGATGCAATATTGCATGCGGTCTTAGAAATTTAAAACCAAGTAACAACAAATTCATTAGTTCTGTTTAAAATCTAAGACTACGTGCTGGAAAAGAAAATTAAGAAATCTCATTGCCCTTCTTTTTAGAAATTACGACAGATGACTTTCTTGGTGTTGCTATAACCTCTTTGTCTTAAATAACCGCCGTAACATGAAGGGGGTAAAAGTGGCGCAGTATGGACTGCCACCACATGGCGTAGTTACAAATTCAGCAGGTGTTAATACAAATAACTATGTTTATTCAGCTGCAGAGTACATACAGTTTCACGAAACGTGGGCACACTTAGTACTCAACAAATGTTTCAAAATATCTAGACTATATTTTACACACCTGATAGTATGCAAATGGAAAATCATTCGTCTTAAGTGTTAGCAACTGAACAATTTCAGTTAACCGAAATATGCATTAGTGATGTTGGGACAGGCAGAATGACAGGGGGGGGGTGAGGGGGGAAGACAGGAGGAGCTCATGAAAAGTATAGGACTTAAGTATAAAGCTTATTTATGTTAGTACTGAAACTTTCGGAAATTTGAATGTCCATGGTGCCGAGACACTGCAATTCCAGATCCATTCCTGCATAAACAAAGGAGAACAGACAGTAAACTGCGCAAGCATCTTCAGATATGCACCAACACTGATCCACAGTGGATTTTTTGCAGAAACCAAAGTAGACGGTCTTTATAGATTTCGATGCGCTGAACACGAATGCCACGATTAAAATTGTCTCCTAGCTCAAGGTTACAAGTAATTTGAGACTTTTGTTTCTCATATATTGGTACCGTTGTCGGTACGATATATACATTAACTGAACTTATCTAATTTATTCGCGCTGTTTCCTTGCCTTCCTCTTGCGGATGGTGTCTGGAGTATCTCTCGTAGGATCCAGCAGAAACCAGTCAACATCATCGGCCTCGTACTGTTATTCCATGAAACGTCCTAGTGGAGCCGCTCGCCGTGCTCTTCCCTGAATGCACCACAATTCTACATCTACATCTACATCCATACTCCGCAAGCCACCTGACGGTGTGTGGCGGAGGGTACCCTGAGTACCTCTATCTCTTGGCAAACTTCGAGGTGGGAGTAAAGAAAGTGACTCTTCTGGGTCATGTTGCACCCAATGAATTTATAAGCATGAATGAGTTCGTCCACATTGTCTCTAATTTTCGGCTGTACGCGAACAATGTTGTCATTTTACGAAAACAATGCCACGTATGCAGTTGTTCAGTAGTTAGAGTGGACTCAAAGTATATGTCCGCCACCAGCTGACTTAAATGTGGACGAATGAGTACCCTCTTTGTGATCTGTTCTGTGCTCAGTCGTGGAAACTTCTTACAAAAATACTGAAACGCCACTTCATTTCTGTGCTCAGCCTTAACGATTGCTGTTATGAGTCCCAACTTAATTTGGAATAGTAGGAGAACAATTTGGTTCGGATTCACTAGAGGTTCTACGGCAATATACACTCCTGGAAATGGAAAAAAGAACACATTGACACCGGTGTGTCAGACCCACCATACTTGCTCCGGACACTGCGAGAGGGCTGAACAAGCAATGATCACACGCACGGCACAGCGGACACACCAGGAACCGCGGTGTTGGCCGTCGAATGGCGCTAGCTGCGCAGCATTTGTGCACCGCCGCCGTCAGTGTCAGCCAGTTTGCCGTGGCATACGGAGCTCCATCGCAGTCTTTAACACTGGTAGCATGCCGCGACAGCGTGGACGTGAACCGTATGTGCAGTTGACGGACTTGGAGCGAGGGCGTATAGTGGGCATGCGGGAGGCCGGGTGGACGTGCCGCCGAATTGCTCAACACGTCGGGCGTGAGGTCTCCACAGTACATCGATGTTGTCGCCAGTGGTCGGCGGAAGGTGCACGTGCCCGTCGACCTGGGACCGGACCGCAGCGACGCACGGATGCACGCCAAGACCGTAGGATCCTACGCAGTGCCGTAGGGGACCGCACCGCCACATCACAGCAAATTAGGGACACTGTTGCTCCTGGGGTATCGGCGAGGACCATTCGCAACCGTCTCCATGAAGCTGGGCTACGGTCCCGCACACCGTTAGGCCGTCTTCCGCTCACGCCCCAACATCGTGCAGCCCGCCTCCAGTGGTGTCGCGACAGGCGTGAATGGAGGGACGAATGGAGACGTGTCGTCTTCAGCGATGAGAGTCGTTTCTGCCTTGGTGCCAATGATGGTCGTATGCGTGTTTGGCGCCGTGCAGGTGAGCCCCACAATCAGGACTGCATACGACCGAGGCATACAGGGCCAACACCCGGCATCATGGTGTGGGGAGCGATCTCCTACACTGGCCGTACACCTCTGGTGATCGTCGAGGGGACACTGAATAGTGCACGGTACATCCAAACCCTCATCGAACCCATCGTTCTACCATTCCTAGACCGGCAAGGGAACTTGCTGTTCCAACAGGACAATGCACGTCCGCATGTATCCCGTGCCACCCAACGTGCTCTAGAAGGTGTAAGTCAACTACCCTGGCCAGCAAGATCTCTGGATCTGTCCCCCATTGAGCATGTTTGGGACTGGATGAAGCCTCGTCTCACGCGGTCTGCACGTCCATCACGAACGCTGGTCCAACTGGGGCGCCAGGTGGAAATGGCATGGCAAGCCGTTCCACAGGACTACATCCAGCATCTCTACGATCGTCTCCATGGGAGAATAGCAGCCTGCATTGCTGCGAAAGGTGGATATACACTGTACTAGTGCCGACATTGTGCATGCTCTGTTGCCTGTGTCTATGTGCCTCTGGTTCTGTCAGTGTGATCATGTGATGTATCTGACCCCAGGAATGTGTCAATAAAGTTTCCCCTTCCTGGGACAATGAATTCACGGTGTTCTTATTTCAATTTCCAGGAGTGTATTTTGACTCAGGCATCAGTGTTGTTCGTGGAGGCCATTCCTTCTGTGTGTAGTGTTTTTTCCTTGAGTGACTATCTTACACATACTGTAGCAGCAATACTTAGTGTAATCCCCTCACAGAGCCAACAACTTCGCAAAGACTGAAATATCCGCATACCAGCAGTTCATGCTTAGTGTAATTAATACAGTTTGCAATGGGTCTCAACAAGGTATAATTTTCTTTAGTTAAGGCAGCATAAGCGACAGGGTTTGATGGCCGTCTATTACTATTGTGTAACAGTACTGCCTTTAGGGCTACTTTTTAGCCAGTTGTAAAGAGTCTCAACTCGTCTGGTCTCTGTGTGACTTTCAGGTCTTACAACAAACCGTGAATGTCACTGCAGAATATAATGTCGTTTTCAGCACTGAAATTATATTCAAGTTCTTTCTGAGGTCCCGAAACTCAGACACACATACCGTGTCAGCGAGGAGGTTCCATTGCTGCAGTCGTGAGGCCAAGAGTTCGGCTTTACACTTTGGAAGATGTAATTCCTTAATCAGATTACTGAGTTCACACTGCATGGCTTTGTATGGTTCTCCAGATGACGATGTTGGTGCCACCTTCGGATGATTGCACTTTTTCGGCTCTGTATGTTGCTTCAGCAACACCGTGATCACTGCTTGATGGCGGTACATATGGGAGAACAGATACTGGCAGTCCTTCACCATGAGCCACAGGGCGAACGACAGATGGGATGTCAGAGTACTGAATATTCATCTTCCTCTTGGTATTGACTCCTTTTCTCGAGGGAGGTGACTTACAAAAATAGCAATCCGATGCGTGATTTATGAACTACCTCCAAACAGCAGGCACACCAAATTTCACTGAGACGTTTTTACCATATGTCCATGCATTCATTGTAAATGCAACACACGTGTGGAGCCCACAATTTATCTTGATCTCTAACTCGAGACCTGAAACACAAGCACACCCTTGTTTCACTGTTTTCGTCAACTGTTGCCTTCTTCAACGACGATTAACATCTACACAAATGTAATAAAACTTATCAAGTTTGTTACTGCAGGTTGAGGCATTTTTTTGAAAGTGTACACTCGCAAAATAGCACGTTTCTTCCATTTCAACACTTACCTCACATACATTCACTGCCAATCGCCACGTCACTCGTTCCGGTAACAAGGGAACTAACTCGGCAAAAGAGCACGTAGCTGTGACAGATGACAATTAAAATCTCGTCTGGTTTCTACATTCCATAATGCTCACGTGACTGGATGGTGCGCGCATGAGTCATAACGTAGAGTAGCGTTGCCAAATTGTACTGAAAGTGTCTACGACACTATTTGTGGCAGAGGCATCGATGTCACAATGGCTTAGCAGGTAGCTCTTACGATGTCCCATAAGTGTGACTGTGAAAGGTAAATACCTTATTTACTTGTAACCCTGAGCTAGGAGGCAGTTTTAACCTAGTTATTCGTGCTCAGAGCATCTAAATCTATAAGCCACAGCTATTTTTGTTTCAGTGAGAAATAAAGTGAAAATTTGTGGACCAGTGCAAGGACTTGCGTTCCATAGTGCCCTTAAACATATTTTCATTTGGGTACGCGCGTGTTGTCCGCAGCTCGTGGTCTTGCGGTAGCGTTCTCGCTTCCTGCTCGAGGAGTGCCGGATTCGATTCCCGGCGGGGTGAGGAAATTTTCTCTGCCTCGAGATGACTGGGTGTTGTTGTGTCGTCTCCATCATCATCGTTCGTCCCCTTTACGGTCGGAGGAAGGAAATGGCTAACCACCTCCACTAGGACCTTGCCTAGTTGGCGGTGTGAGTCTCCCGCATCGTCCCCTATGCTCCTCGGAGTATGGGACCTCATCATCATCAAGCGAGTGTAATGGTTGGTGCCATGTTTATGGGTCGGTTAATTCCCTCTAGCAGACCCGTAACTTTTTACCCTTTGTAGAATAGTCGTCTTCTTAGCCGCTAATGAAGCAACATCTCAGATTTTTAGTTTATCTTCCTATTCTTTTTGCCTTGTTTATTTTTCAGTAGCAACGGTTGCGATTCCATTACGGAAACGCTATTCGATTTATCACTGTCCACTTTTTGGGAAACATTAACTGCAAAAACCTGATACCTACCACAGTTCCTTATAATGCAGACTTTATTGCATCTTTTACTTTGTTGTCATTTACATAATGAAGGGGCTTGTAACGCTATAGCTTATAAGCAAAACACATAAAGATATGGAGGAGTCGGAAGTGTTAGTTGAGCAATATCTACGCTGTGCAACACATTTAAAGATTCATTTTTTCGAAACCCAGTAGTTGTTTGCCATTGCGACGTAGAAGCTTGAAATTTGGCTCAAAGGTGCCAACGTCCTTCCACTATAACTTTGCAAGGGTTTGGTGCCCTGCCAAGTCACCCTCAAGCTCGGCAACGCTTCAAACAGCAAGGTGTCGAGGCAAAACTCAGAACCTCATGTGACGTGTAAGGTGCGTTAATGATATCAGATTGGCACCAAATTTCACCACAATTCTTCTAAATGCGATTTTGGACGTATCACACGATGGGAAGGTCGTAGCAATCCCTTCTTACCTACATATCACCATTTCTTTCGACACCTCCTCGTTGGAGGTCAGAACTGCGACACCCAAAGTAGAAATCACGCAATTTTCTTATGGATTTCCGAAGAAAATATTTAAGACAAACCACTTATTAGAATCGATACGAAATGGTCTCAGTAGATGGTATGAAGGACTTCAATGAAACCACACCTTCCCTTAAAGCGTTGATTCGCACACATTTTTCAGTTGAAAACGACAGTTCGCAGTGAGATGGGCTATAGGATGACGTTTTTGACAATCTTTGACACTGCTGACACCCCACGGACGCTTCAACCCTTCTCTAAGGACATCGTTGGCTAGCAACTGAACTGAACGTAATCGCACCCCTTTGGACTGCAGTGCAACCGCTATTCATGGTCTGGAGTACAGTGTGGAACAACTAGGGACAGTCCAAAACCGTTCGATGACATTTTAATGCTATCCTAAGCACAAAGAGCGCTTATGCTTTTTCAAATCTCCTGTGTCGCGACCTGCTGTGGCTTGATCACAGAGGTGTGCAACATTGAGACGTACGTTAATAAAACGGCAAAGAGTCCTACTAAGGACCTTAAATTCACCAACACCTTCAGTGCTCCTTGGCCACGTTTGTTGAGCACTTTAAGAATGTACCTGTACAGCCTACTAGCAGGCAGCCAAATCACTCTCATGGGTTTTGTTTGTACAGGTACATTGTTAAAATGCTCAACAAACGTGGGCGGTTAGTACAGATAGTTGGGCTGAAATGGTGGGCCTTAGAGGCACCCTTTACCCTTTTATTGACTCATGTGTCGACATCGCAGCCGTCTGATCACGCCACATAAGGCTGCGACACAGGAGAGTTGACAAAGCATCAGCACCCTTTGCTGCTTTGGATCGCTATCAAATTTCTTCGAATGGTTTTGAACCATCTGTAGTGGTTCCACTTAGTACTGCAAACCGAAATTGTGGTCGCTCTGCACTCCAAACGGGTGCGATCACGTTCTGTGCAATTGCTAGCCCACAATCTCCTTAGACAAGGGCCGGCCGCGGTTACCGAGCGGTTCTGGGCGCTTCAGTCCGGAACCGTGAGACTGCTACGGTCGCAGGTTCGAATCCTGCCTCGGGTATGGATGTGTGTGATTTCCTTGGGTTAGTTAGGTTTAAGTAGTTTTATGTTCTAGGGGACTGATGACCTCAGATGTTAAGTAACATAGTGCTTAGAGCCATTTGAACCTTAAGCAAGGGAAGTGCCGCCTCTGGGGTGTCAGCAATCTCAAAGATTGTCAAGAACGCTGTCCTATAGCCCATCACACTGCGAACTGTGCCACCCCTGAGGTATTTCAGTGTAAATTCTGAGCGGCGGTTTGTCTGAAATGGGGTCACAGGGCACCCATAAGAAAACTGCGTGATTTAAACGCTGGGCATCGAGGTTCAATGTGACATCATTAGACCACGTTACACCTCACATGAACTTCTGAGCTCTGGCGCTGGGACCCCCCCCCCCCCTCCCCCGCACCACAAGTGTCGATACGTTGCTGCTTGTAGAGTCGCCGAGCCCGAGGGTGACGTCGAGTGCGTCACGGCTTTGCAACGTTCCAGAAGAAAATTGTAGGTGCCTTTGAGCCAATTTCAAATTTCTGCGTCGCAATGGGAAGTAATTACACGATTTCGAAACAGTCATCCTTTAAGTGTGTTGGGCGGTATAGGTTACAAGCTACGAGGTGATTGCCGGGCCACACAGCTAAGCGCGGTCCAAGCGGGCTGCTGAGTGGATGTTGTCTAGAATATCCCCCGAGGGGAGAGCGGTAGATCTAAGGAATCGCCTGGCTACAGCACTCTAATATGCTGACGTTCTGACTGTATTTGAAACTGACATACATATTTGCAAAAAACAAAAAAATTACTTCTATAAGAGGTACAATAAATCCTAAAACGGTTGAAATCACAATAAATAGGCAATTTCCAAAAAAATAACTAATTTTGGAATTTTTACTAAATAAGTTATTAACAGTTCTATATTAAATCATTTTAACAACTATAGCAATAGATACAATATAATTTCAGTGCAAACGATACCGCTATTATAAGTGCATCAAATCCACTATCAAACGAATATATTTGTCACAGGGATAATTTAAACTACGTATCTATTATAAACAAAATCATAGATTACTAGTGCTGTGTGCCCAAAATAGAGATATTCACAAATGAAAGAAAAGGTAGGCCTCTGCATGTATGGTTTATACTAATGTTTAATTTCTTTGTTTATTTAAAGAGAAATTTGCACATTGATATTTGTAGAGACGTTCTTTGAGTAACGTAGTGCGGAACAGCCAATACAGAATAAAGTAGTGCTCTTGACCAGCGATTGCCCTTCCATTTCGTGCGATGTTCAAGAAAGTAATAAAAAAGTGGATTAAATGGTAATATATGAATGAAATGGAACCATATTTAAGTGTGTGTCAGTACAAAACTGTGTAATGTGTAAAAACTTGAATATTTAGAGCTTACCAAATGTTTGCATGAACGAATGATGGTCAGGCACGGAGAACATTCCTTTGAGCGAGATAGTTCTGTCAGGTGACAACAGGAGAGTGTGCGCAGAGCGATTATCTGGGTCTGTTGCTGGTGCGAGCTACTGGGGTAAGGTCGGTAGGGTGCCCACAGTGCCGCACGTGACCTAGTGTGTTCAGGGTTAGGCTATGCTGCTGTATATCTATTCGGTAGTTAGTAATTTCTCGATATATTAATTTGTGATTTAGAGACTTTTAATCTGTAAATGCTACAAAAGCCTACAGTGAACGAACTTTGGTATGGTGAACTAACTATTACAAAGGGATTCGCTTGAATTATTAATCATTAGGAATTTATGCAACCCATGTGATAATGAGTGCGCTGCACAATATCTTTGGTTTAGCGTAGTCAATGCCTGCGACTACTCTTCCCGCTTTCCTAGGACAACTACTTCTGATTTCAGCTGCAACATTGTGTATAACATTATTCTGTGTAGGGCCATCATTCAACGTAAATTTGTCTTGTGTGAATAAATTGACAGTAAACATACAAAAGTGTGGTTAGCCCACGCTAATACGGTGAGAGATCATTTTCATTCCTTTTAATTTATTTATATTTACTCGCGACTTAACTCGTACCATTCATTGACTGTTTTCCGATGGCCCCCACCAGATAACCTTTAGAGGCACATTGCAACAGTGTACAATTGAACCCTTACTTGTCGAAACGAACCATCTAACAATCTGTGATGGACGGGTAGCTGTAGAAAGTTACCGGATGCCCTGCCAATGTTCCATTTGTCTCGATGTAAGAAGTGACACCCAGGAATACAACAGTGACATTATTATAACTATTGGCCTCTTTTCAATGATTCTGTGAGAATGGAAGGTGTTATTGTTCCTGAATAATTTATCAAGAGGCCTTACAGAAGATAATTACAGTCTCTTTAGATACAGTTTCACGTAGATATAGTTTGTAGAAATACGTGATGAGAAGCTTATGATTACGTCATGCAATTCATTTAAACTAGGAAAAATATTACCGGGAAAAAAGTAGTACCCCTCGAAAGACGACGTCGATTTTTATCCTGTGACAGCATATACTATTTGTACTGATAACGTGTCCGTCAACAGACAGCACAGTGGCATAGTTACCAGAACACCATCTGTGTCTACCCTTTCAGAGGGAATTCTCATAACCAGAAGGCTCAGTGTGAAGCAAACGTGTGAAACTAGCAGGCAACCATGACACGCTGACGCACTCGTGCTTCCTGCACCCAACTGAGCGCGTTTGAAAGAGGTCAAATTGTGGCCTTTGAAGTGGCGGGATGGTAGTTTCAGAGAAATGACACAAAAGTTGAATGATGTTCTGCGTCAGCTGTGCAACGATGCTAGTATTAGTGGTGACGTGAACATTCTAATAACTGTATAAGTGATTCTGGACGTCCACAGCACACACGGCCACCAGGATCGTCGTA
Source organism: Schistocerca gregaria (assembly GCF_023897955.1). Classification (NCBI taxonomy): domain Eukaryota; kingdom Metazoa; phylum Arthropoda; class Insecta; order Orthoptera; family Acrididae; genus Schistocerca; species Schistocerca gregaria. The sequence goes on from NC_064931.1 coordinate 541,753,263, forward strand.
TTGTAAGGGCAGTAGTGGCAGATGGTACAGCTATCACAGTACAGATAAGAGGGCTTTTGGCCAGACGTATCAACACGAACTGTTGCGGACCGGTTATTAGCAGTGGGATTACGGGCACGCACACCTCTGCCACTGTTTATTTCAGCAATGAAAGCAGATTTTGACTACAGGCAAGTAATGGACGTCTGTGTGTACGGCGTAGACCTGGTGAGCGTTGTCTCGTGGACTGCATTCGTCCAAGACACACTGCTCCCACCAGAGGCCTTATGGTCTGAGGTGCGATAAGTGCGCTGTAACGGATGGCGTACTCAGCTTACAAAATTAGTCACGGTAGAAAAAATGCGAGTCTATAAAATGGATAAGTAGAAGCAAACTTCTGACGCGGAGATTATGCTATTCTCATGTCAGCAGGATGTAAAGACTCTTCTAGGCATCATAGCCTCGATGTGAAGCCATTTTGAAATTTTCACAATTCAGGAAATTTCTTAGTTCGAGAAAATCCACTGTGAAATGTGAAGTTACCGGATAATTCGATTATTACCGTCATTATTACTATCGTTTTCTTCATACCACTGCTGGAACACATTAAGGCCTTTTGGTCATTATAGAAGTAGCTGCCCAAGAACAGGTTCTTTCCCGGTCTACGGAATCCTTTTCATGTTAATATCAAACATCAGCAGCAATTACTCGCAGATTACATTAAAACTAAAGTAATTGATGAAGACGTTACTTGATAACAAAAACGCGCTGCATTTCTTCATATACTTGTGCCTAGAAATGGCTGTCGAATACAGCTAAACCAAAAGCCAAGGGATCTTACTACCTTCCGATATACGTCGCTGTCAGTTCTTCGATATGATTTGGTCGACGTGACCTGTTTCAAGTTGTGTATGACAGAGAATGTTTTAGAAAATCAACTGTTTTCCTTTGCAATAAACAGAAAGATTTTCATTCTAAGCTATCCAAGTTCAAAATTTTCGAAATATTAGTTTAAATTTAATATTCGCTTCTATATTATAGGAAAGTATTTCACAATTGCAAAACCCGCATCCGACTCATTGTCCTTACACTTAGTCGCTGATCGTAAATTATAGCTCAGAGTGACGCCAGTTTAAGTAACCTAATGTAGCGAAGACTGTTTGACAGTGCTCTTTCTCACCGGAAAATATGCAATTCACTCATTGGGCTCCATAACTACACTGTAACAGTAATTTCTGTGTGTATGCAGTGCATATGGATTGAAGAATTTAGTGGTGCTCTCTCTTCCACTTCTGTATACAATATGCATGACCTAAACGGGCCCTTTATCATTACACGCCCTGCGCGGTGCAACACCATACTGACAACAGTTATGTGCTTATACTGACAACCTCACTGTTCGTTTTCCTGATTTTGTAATCATTTTAATAAAACAAGATGACCTTCCAGTGGGAGACATTTCGTCCCCGCCGGCCGCGGTCGCCGAGCGGTTCTAGGCGATTTTGTGCGGAACCGCGCTGCTGCTATGGTCGCAGGTTCGTATCCTGCTTCGGGCATGGACGTATGTGATGTCCTTAGGTTAGTTAGGTTTAAGTAGTTCTAAGTCTAGGGGACTGATTACCTCAGAAGTTAAGTCCCATAGTGCTTAGAGCCATTTGAACCATTTTGAACCATTTCGTCCCCCTTTTCCTTCTGTGAAATTTCCCAGTAAGCTTTTTGCCTTCGAACCAGCGAAATGCGGCAGAATACGGCCGGTAAACGATTCACAAACCACGATTTAATGCCGTTAAGACGATTTCTTTAAACATTGGCGTAGCTGAAGGAATTCAGTTTCTTCTTAAATCGTCTTATGCAGCAACGTTCTCAGATATGTCAAATAGGAAAAGCTCTTTATCCAGATACGAAGGTTGTAAAACAAACTTCCCACAGTTTGTGTCAGGTTGATCTTTTCGTCTGCTAGCACTGCGTAAGTATTTTGTCTAGTGTTCCTGTAGCTGTGGGAATCATTGGTTGAAAACGAGTTTAACGCCAGTGGGTACAGCACTGCTAAATATTCAAAATGATTATCAACATAAGTCTGAGTTCATCCACAAACTGAGGCGTATTTATAATATTGAAGCTAGACTGTGTATCCTTGTCTTCCTTGAGTGGGCAATGGATGGCGTTTACACACACTTATAAAATACAATGAATACTTCGAACGCTATTGTTAACGTTGCTCTCATAAACTAATTTTTTTAAATTCTTCTCGTTCTTAAGCGTGCAAGATGTGTTGTAGATACCGTCTTAGAGAAAAAAACTGACCGCCCAGTCGTTCACGTAATGTGGACAATACAGTCGTGCTCCCCTCAGAATTCTATGTTCGGCAGTATGTTCGATCCGGCGAGTTACCTCCTGGTGTGCACGGAATTAAGTCTCAAAGTTCACTTGATTTTTCCTGTCATTTCCATTGAATAATCTGAGTTATTATCGCTTGAGGTGTAACAATAGATTGTAAAATTACGGTTTTCAGCCCAGGAAAGTCGTTGCACGTGGAAATCGCAACTAATCTCGTCCTTTAAATAGCGGTTTACGGGTTCTAGCCACTATTGGCCTCGTAAGAGGAAGGCAAAAACACATGCCTCTTCGATAGATCTGTAGTGACGTGCTGACATGTGAAAACCCTTCTGTTATGGTTCGCGGTTCCACTCTCACTGACTGTAGTGTTTTCATCCCTTCTGTGAAAGAGCTGCAAGCAGTCAGATCAAACATCGATAAGGAAATCGCAAGAAAATACTTTCAGCTCATAGTGCAATGGTGAAGAACTTACAATGCTGCACAACAAGTACCGCCTCTTTCCGCTGCTGACAAGTAAATTTTGGGTTTCTAGGAATACATAACTTTATTTCTGAAATGCCACATTTGCATACCTGTGGAGTATGACACAGCATACCAATTAAACACAAATCCAATCGAAATATAAGTGAGTAGTATTTTACTAAAAATGGTTCAAATGGCTCTGAGCAGTATGGGACTCAACTGCTGTGGTCATTAGTCCCCTAGAACTTAGAACTACTTAAACCTAACTAACCTAAGGACATCACACACATCCATGCCCGAGGCAGGATTCGAACCTGCGACCGTAGCAGTCGCACGGTTCCGGACTGCGCGCCTAGAACCGCGAGACCACCGCGGCCGGCGTATTTTACTAATTCATGCCAATAGAGGCAAGCTTGTATACAGATACTCAGTTTTATTAAAACAGACTTTCGTTGTAAGGTTATCATGGGTAGTTTTATTTCATTTCTTATGATAAAGTGCACAATTTTCTTAAGGTTTCTTTTAGTGTTGTTAAAACAGTACTAAATATGAGAGAGAAATTAATCATCAACGATATATGCGAATTCTCTGATGTTACCTATAAGAGTCTGACAATGCACATGCAGTTTACAGATTACATGCAAGTAGAAAACTGATTCTGAGTTAAAGCTGTCAAACAAGGTTTGAAGAAGAATAAAATGCCATTACCAGACGACAGCTAATGTAGAAAATACATTTCTGACTATTTTTGCACGATGCGCTCTCCCCATACATAATACAAAAGCTTCGAGATGCATCTTCTGCCTGGCCGTCTATTAAACCTGAAAAGAACAAAATATCGCAGAAGTTAGCCCTTTTTTCCATATGCGGCTATTTCGGGTTGAGAAGTGAAGGGAATTATGTTCAAAGTTCCATTAGAGTGATAACTTCAGCAGACAGCAGAATTGCGTTTTTTTAAAAAATGTAGCAGCGAATGTAATAGAGCTCGCGACGTCTTATCTACAGTGTGCAACACTTCCGTTATGCTACAGGCTGTCATGTAGCTACAGCACCTCCAGAACTCAACAACAGTTTCTCCAGAACTTCCGCATTCCACAGTGCTGTGAGATAATGCACATGGCCGGATCTAGACTTCTGAGAGACAGAAAGTTACAGCTTTTATTTTGCACTACACGACGTTTTCAACCAACATGTTGCACAATAGAGTAGCTCAAATGGAAAGACACACTTCCTACTTAAATTTCCGCATCCTACACTGTTGGCAGTTCTGTGTAGGTGGCAGTTACGTGATTTTATGACGGTGATTATAAAATAGAGTCGAATGTATGCACTGGGTAGCCGAGGCAGCTAGTTCATCGCGATTTGGTCAACCAAGTAAATGAAAGTACTGAACATGGTGCAAAACACTACAGGGAGCCTGTGTGTCAGAATTCTCATCGAGTGTGCTGCAACGGTGTTATGGTAGAAAAATGAGTCTTACAGAAGAGGTTTTGGTGGTCTGTTGGATTGATAATAGGTTTCTGTGATGATGGTCTGGATTCAATTCCAACTTCTGCCGATGTTTTTTAATAGGGAGAGACAGATTCCATTCTCTTCTGGCTACGCCAAGTAAAGAAGGTATAATGGCATTGTAAATTCATATTAAACATGATAGTCCTTCTCTACCAAGTAGACCTTAGGTTGAACTACAATACAGTCAGGAGTGGCGAAATGTGGGAACTCTACAACCAATAACCTTCCTGATACTAGTTATTTATTTCTAGTGACGAAACAAACTTTATGTATGGTCACAGGACACTTATTCCATCTTTTATTTGTGCTTCTTTATGTCGATAAGATTGGTTCTGAACTTGTAATGCAACTCAGACCGCCCTTAACGCGTAATTTGACTTGTTGGAACCATTTTCAATAGTCAAACGACTGTACCAAGGAGCGATTAGAGGACCTGCTAGATAGCCGCGTTATGTGGGTTGCATGCGAATCAGGCGCAATGCAATTCAAGGAGACAAAAGTCATAGGATACCTCCTAATATCGTGTCAGACCTTCTTTTTGCCCAGTATAGTGCAATAACTCGATGTGGCATGGACTCAAAAGTCGTTGGAAGTCCCCTGCAGAAATATTGAGCCGTGATACCTCTATAACTGTCCATAATTGCGAAAGTGTAGCTGGTGAAGGAATTGGTGCATGAATTGACCTCTTGATTATGTCCCATAAATGAGAGATGTAATTTATGTCCGGTAATCTGGGTGGCCAAATCATTCACTTGAGTTGTCCAGAATGTTTTTCAAACCAATCAGGTTCCAGTTCTCAGCTTATATACAACTGTTACACATCATTGGATTCGTCTCGATAGCCGCTATCAGAAAATGAGTACCAAAATATAGCGTCCCATTTTAAAAAAGCGAAGTTTGCCTTCATATCTCTGACGCGAGCCCACCTAGCAAAAAAAAAAAACGTCACATTATGGCAGCTCGTAGTCATGCGGTAGCGTTCTTGCTTCCCACGCCCGGGTTCCCAGGTTCGATTCCCGGCGGGGCATGGATTTTTTCTGCCTCGTGATGACTGGGTATTGTGTGATGTCCTTAGGTTAGTTAGATTTAAGTAGTTCTAAGTTCTAGGGGACTGATGACTATAGATGTTAAGTCCCATAGTGCTCAGAGCCATTTGAACCATTTTTGACCTATGCAACATATGTCCCACAAAACTTTCAGCTACTATCATCTTTTCGAAGTTATTGTAGGTGGCAATAGTTAGTGATTCACGCGGTATAAGAAGATTAAAAGAACGTACCTTCAAAATTACAGACCAATATCCCTAATTTGTGTTTGCTTCAGAATCCTTGAACATATTTTCAGTTCGAATACAATAAATTTTATTGAGACTGAGAAGCTTATGTCCACGAATCAGCATGGTTTTAGAAAGCATCGCTCGTGCAAAACTCTGCATACCCTTTTCTCACATGATACACAGCGAACTATGGATGACAGACAACAGGCAGGTTCTGTATTTCTAGATCTGACACGGTGCCCGTTGCAGGCTGTTAAGAAAGGTCCGATCATAAGGAATAAGTTCACAGATATTTGAGTGGCTCGAAGACTTCTTAAGTAATAGAACCCAGTATTTTGTCCTCGACCGCGAGTGTTCATGAAAGCCAATGGAATCGTCAGGAGTGCCCCAGGAAGTGTGACAAGATCGCTGTTATTTTCTATATACATAAATGATTTGGCGGACAGGGTGGGCAGCAATCTGCGGTTGTTTGCTGATGATGCCGTTGTTTACGGTAAGGCGTCGAAGTTGAGTGACTGTAATGGGATTTCAGTGTTGGTTTCGGAGTTTACAGTGGGAGTTGCTTTGTTTCCAATCCAATAATGGAAAGTGGAAGCGCGTTAAATCGTGAAGTGTAATTCTGATTAAAATCATCGCTCTTTACTGTGAATGTGCGTATAAGTGTTTTCTCTCTTTGAAATTCTTCAAATTATTAATTTCTCGTTTTGTTCAACCAACGTGGTGTGTGCTTTGTAGTAACAGTACCAGGTGCTTTTAAAAATTGTTTAACGAGCCATCAAGTCAATACTATGGCGTTATTAACGCAGTTCGGAAGTTTCTTTTGTAAGTAATGTGTTTGGATTTGACTCCTTGTTTTACAGAGAGTGCTCTACTGCATTAGCTCCTTACTTAACTTGCATTTATCGCGAATCTCTTGCCCAACGTAAAGTCCCGAGCAACTGGAAAAAAGCGCAGGTGACGCCTGTATATAAGAAGGGTAGAAGGACGGATCCCCCAGACCAATATCCTTAACATCGGTTTGTTGCAGGATTCTCGAACAAATTCTCAGTTCGAATATAATGAATTTCCTTGAGGCAGAGAAGTTACTATCCATGCATCAGCATGGCTTTAAAAAGGATCGCTCCTGCGAAACGCAACTCGCCCTTTTTTCACATGATATCTTGCGAACCGTGGATGAAGGCTACCAGACGGATGCCATATTCCTTGACATCCGGAAAGCGTTTGACTTGGTGCTCCACTACAGACTCCTAACTAAGGTACGAGCATATGGGATTGGTTCCCAAGTATGTGAGTGGCTCGAAGACTTCTTAAGTAATAGAACCTAGTACATTGTCGTCGATGGTGAGTGTTCATCGGAGGCGAGGGTATCCTCTGGAGTGCCCCAGGGAAGAGTGGTAGGTCCGCTGTTGTTTTCTATCTACATAAATAATCTTTTGGATAGGGTGGACAGCAACGTGCGGCTGTTTGCTGATAATGCTGTGGTGTACGGGTAGGTGTCTTCGTTGAGTGACTGTAGGAGGATACAAGATGACTTGGGCAGGATTTGTGATTGGTGTAAAGAATGACAGCTAACTCTAAATATAGATAAATGTAAATTAATGCAGATGAATAGGAAAAAAGAATCCTGTAATGTTTGAATACTCCATTAGTAGTGTAGCGCTTGACACAGTCACGTCGATTAAATATTTGGGCGTAGCATTGCAGAGCGATATGAAGTGGGACAAGCATGTAATGGCAGTTGTGGGGAAGGCGGATAGTCGTCTTCGGTGCATTGGTAGAATTTTGGAAAGATGTGGTTCATCTGTAAAGGAGACCGCTTATAAAACACTAATACGACCTATTCTTGAGTACTGCTCGAGCGTTTGGGATCCCTATCAGGTCGGATTGAGGGAGGACATAGAAGCAATTCAGAGGCGGGCTGCTAGGTTTGTTACTGGTAGGTTTGATCATCACGCTAGTGTTACGGAAATGCTTCAGGAACTCGGTGGGAGTCTCTAGAGGGAAGGAGGCGTTCTTTTCGTGAATCGCTACTGAGGAAATTTAGAGAACCAGCATTTGAGGCTGACTGCAGCACAATTTTATTGCCGCCAACTTACATTTCGCGGAAAGACCACAAAGATAAGATAAGAGAGATTAGAGCTCGTACAGAGGCATATAAGCAGTGGAACACGGAGAGAAGATGCTAGTGGTACGAGGCACCCTCCACCATTCACCGTATGGTGGATTGCGGAGTTTGTAAAAAAAATCGTTGTGGATTTACATATTTTCTGTAAATGTACTTGTGCACGAGGAACATGTGGTGTAGTAACAAAACTAGCCCTCAGCTACTCTTTTGTATAATATTTCGTGTATTCAGACGTAATTAAACGCTATCGCGAGCAGTTTTCCTATTTCACAATTTCTAAAAAGATTTTTATAGAGCATTTTTGGTAATATTGTGGATATATCGAACCACGTGATCTTTGTCTAAACTTCCACTACCAGTCTGTGATTATGCATTGGGAACACGACTGCGAGAGGAGCGGAATTTCTTTGCCTAAACAGAATGGATTGGTGATGACTCAGTTCCATTTTTATGTACCCTTGAACCATATTTGTGTGCTTGTTTGAATGCGATATCCCATCCTGTTTCCTATTCTTTCGGTTTCCTATTCTTTGAAAATCATATTTTATGCCAATTGAACCCACGCTGAATAACACTTTTTTCAATTAATTTACAATAGTAAATAAGCCACCAGTTTTGAGACGGACTTAGCATGTGTTATCCGTTTATTGAACATTGAGGAATTTTAAAATAAATAGAAAAGTTTAAACTTATTTTACTTTTCTTTAATCTAATTTTCACCATCATCTGTTTACTTAAAATAATAATAAAGTGTTAAAAAATGAGCTGATAGTGTGGGTGACTATTGCATGGATTTAAAAATTTATAACAAAATGAGCTGATAGTGTGGGTGACTATTGCATGGATTTAAAAATTTATAACAGTAATAAAAAATTATATATCAGTCACCCACGCATACTTTTCACCCTAGGTTCGGAAAGTGTTTTAAAAACACTAGGCTCATTATACGCTTCCATAGTCCATTAACGTCAAATTTCGCCTCACTGTCGTAACAGATACGTCAGCCATACTTCTCACATTGATGTCTCGATTGTTTCACGCAGTGTTGCTCGTCTGTTGTCACTAATACATTTACGCAAACGCCACTGCTATCGGTCGATGAGTGAAGGCCGTCGGCTGCTCCATTGTCTGTGATGAGAAGTAATGCCTGAAATTTCATATTCTCGGCACACTCTTAACACTATGGATCTCGAAATATTGAATTCCCTAACGATTTACGTTATGGAATGCCCCATGCATCTAACTCCTATACCATTCCGCATTCAAAGTATGTTAATTCCCGTCGTGTGGCCATAATTACGTAGGACACCTTTTCATTTGAATCACCTGAGTACAAATGACAGTTCTGCCAATGAACTGCCGTTTTATATCTCGTGTACGTGATACTATAGCCATCTGCATATGAGCATATCACTATCCCATGACTTTTTGTCACCTCACGATAAACTGACAATGGAAAAGCGTTTTAGTTAAGTGGCTAGTCTTCCCATCAAAGAACAACAGCTGGGTAAACCTTCATGATTTGGTAGGTAAACAGGACGCATAAACCTCGAACCAAGTACTAGCATAAAATCAGTTGATTTGCATTTCCCTGGTTTAACTACTGTGCACCTAGAACGAAGATGAAAAACCATCTAGCTCATGTCGACGAGGGAATCAATGTAGTAGTGACACTTGCAAGAAGCATGATATTGCTTATGCCACAAATAAAGATCATCTCGCTCAGATCGAATATTAGCTGATAAAGCCAAGCAGATACGTGGACGAAAGGACACAGACACAGAACAACATATCGTAGCACTAGTAATTCATGAAGCAATGTGTGCCAAACTTAAACTGGACCTGGAATAAATTTCAACCAAGCTATGACTGCTGCTCATCGTACGCTATAGAAGGTAAAATCTGTAACAAATTTTAAAAAATGCATCCAGTCACGGGTTGAGATGGTTAAAAGTACTTTGAAGCAGAAAAAAAGAAAAAAGCCGTATTAAAATGTCAGAGGTTCCACCAGTACATAAGACATCTGCGGAAATGAATCTGATTCTAATTTTGGCATTGGCCTGATTGGCTGTCAGCTCTCTGGCTGGAGGTGTTACTGCCACAGCCTAAACAGTAAAGAACGCACAAAACGCTGAGAAGCAACTACAGGAATCTAAAAGACATAACAGGACGATGTAGGCCATCGCTTTCGTCAAAGCACTGGATTTAAAATCACAAAAAAAGGATTTGGACTGTGAATAAAAGATGTCTCCAACTATGTTACCGAACAGACAGCTCTCCAGTGCATATCTGCTTAAATTCGTCAAAAAACTCAAAACGCCAAGATTTCGTGGGGTGCATATGCCGGACACATTGCCAAAGACAATATGGAAAAGCAAGGAATGTGGAATAGTCAATTTAGATCTTGCAAGATGGTATGGTACTTTGTGGGTTGCATATATTAAGAAAACGAAATACCATCTACTTCTTTGACTTGTACAGTGATTTAAGACCACCTGAATGAAAAATTGAGCCGATACTTTGCTGACAAAAACCAGGAGTTCTACAATTTTCGACGCTACCAAGACTCTTATTCATATATCTATGGTCATTTCTGTCTAATGGTTCTCCTTACCTGACAAGTGCATAAAAACAAGCAGTATGCAGATCACTACAACAGTTGAGGTGAAGATGTGACGTCATTCACTCTTACTTTAAAACAGCTCTAGTAGATATTAAGAGCAATAGATGTAAACTAGATCTAAACTAAGAGGCGTGTGGTATTGCATCGATCGGCCTTGATTCATATAGTACATGTAGAAAGTGGTGATCTCATACTTGTTGTCTCATATGATATTGATAATTTGAATGCATATCTAAAGCGGTTTCTACAAGGTTCTGAGTTAGGCTCAAACGTATACTTACAATGGAGATAAAAACAACAAAACAGACAATAGACCTTCCACACAAAATTTCAATATGATCAGTCCTAGGTTTCTCGAGGAGTCTGTTGTTGAAAGATAATATTGACAACAGTTATAAGTCGAATCAACAAATGTATATTCTACCTGTTAGCTCGATCAGGGTTGCGTGTAAAAGCACTACGAAATCATAGCTTAACGATAAATTAATTCACATAATGTACAATTTTTTTTCTCGCAGTGGATCCAGGTTACAAAATTGTCGGGGTACCTAGCAGTCCAATATACCTCCTAGTAACTTTTCACATAATAGACGATCTCAATTTAAGTATCATAGATCCTAAGCGGAATCTAGTCAAATTTTGCAATGAGAAAATTATACTACATCTTAATCTGAAGCAAAGTTGCGGGTATAAACTATAAATACGATGCTCATAGCCATCAAAAGACCACTTTGCAGCAGAAGAAGAATCAGATAACATTTGAGAATTAAGAGTTTCTTAAATCAATAGGACTGAAACCTCACAACATCACTCGACATAACAACTCCAGTTATTACCATCAGACCATTCATCGGGAATATTTCTCTCGAAAACCTTTTGCTTCAGCAACCTTTGTCAATGCTGACGAGATACGAATACTTATTCAATATGAAGATGAGTTAACGCTTCCAAGAAATAGTTTCCCATACTTGTAAGGAAGATTTATGTCTATGAAGAAGGATGGAGGAGCTCTGGCAACAGAAACATAACAGCTAACAGGAAATATATTCCCTTTATGTTTCAGAAATGAGATATGAACTTAATGGGACTGAGGTCGACCACATAAGAAATGGAATCACATAGACTCTCAAAACATACATTAACTTCAAATTGTAGTGCATTAGAAAATGAAGGATGGTTCATAGATGGATCGATAGATGGCCGCTTTAGTGTCTGCGTTCCGCTCAAAATGTTAATGGGCTTCTTTGAGGATAATGAACGTGTCATTATGAATGCTAAACAGCTGATTCTAGTTCAGAGTGCTACAGATAATGACTCATGCACCCAAGGAGAGACAAAAGAAAGGTATAAAACTGTGCTGCATAATTCGGTGTGGAAAGAACCGAAGTATAAGTATCAGATGAAGACAACCTGAAACTTTTGCGTGTGTAGCACGCAGAAACCCAGTTACCATTAACTTCACTGCAGGCGCCGCAGCACATGCGTAATTGCTACATGAGTATATCATAAATTACTGACCTGTTACAAGAATCGTACAACATGTATTTATTTATTTATGCATTTATTTTACCTGGCAAGATTAGGGCCTTCAGGCCCTCTCTTACACCTAACCAAGCATACTCAGATTGAACGAGTTACAGTTTCTACATAACATTAAGGAAATATAGCCTATTATGCAGTATTGATGTTAAAGGTAGAGGTATTGCACCACATACATCACGTCTCCCAATCACATATCAGAGTTGTGAATATAAAGCGGTGTTAGGATGAGTGTGGACAATTTATGTTTAAAGATGCTGCATTCGCTGCATTCTACAACGCTGGAGAAGTGCTAACGAATATTCCACAGTTGCTGCTTCACTCAAACCGTTTAGTACTGTACACTGCACTAAGACTCGCTGAACCATTGCGTGGCTTACTATCATCAAGTAAAACAGTAGTACAATTAGAGGGTGTCGTATGAAAACTGGTGACAATGTTTCAAGCCTGCGTTTCAGAGGTCACAAAACTTTCTTAACAACGGGCCTGAGAACTGACAAAATGACGAACACAGGCCACATCATCGTTCTGTACAGTACCTAGACACAATAATTTAAAATTAAACATCGTAAATTTAAGGCACATAGCAGTCAGGAAGGCCCCCACGTGAGTGAAGAGCTACCAATCTTCTAAACATAAAATTTGTTGTGTTGGCAGAAGAGCTAACACCGTGTTACGAGGGGAGGCCGAAATGCACGCATTTTAGCTCACGCAGACTGGCGTGAAGAGGGAAGGACTATACTGACGTGAGGCCTGCAACAGGATAAGGAATGAGAATTCAGAAAGCGGACGTAATTAGTTTGATACTTAACTTTAATCCATTAATGATGAACGTCGCTCTCGACGGTACATGATTCACAATATTATCTGTTCAGAATACATTCATAGTAACTGAATATGGCGCCTTGCTAGGTCGTATCAAATGACGTAGCTGAAGGCTATGCCAAATTGTCGTCTCTGCAAATGAGAGCTTATGTAGACAGTGAACCATCGCTACCAAAGTCGGCTGTACAACTCGGGGCAAGTGCTAGGGAGTCTCTCTAGACTAGACCTGCCGTGTGGCGGCGCTCGGTCTGCAATCACTGATAGTGGCGACAAGCGGGTCCGACGTCTGCTAACGGACCGCGGCCGATTTAAAGGCTACCACCTAGCAGGTGAGTTGTCTGGCGATGACACCACAAAATTTAAATTTAAATTGTGTTACAAAGAGTCGTGTTCCATACGTTTTATCAGGCATATTCAAGAACCGTCGGTGGGCTGAGTAAACTGACTTCGAGGGCTGGGTCTGGCCTGAGGGCCTTAGTTTGGCGACGCCTAGTTTACATCAAAGGACGTGCAGCGACCCCAGCTCACTGGTCGCAACGTCGCGAACGACCAACGCCGTAAGACCGTGCTCTCCAGTGGCCAGTCGGTCTCTAACTACCCTGGTGCGAACATCGGAGTGTGTGCGGTTGTCGGAAGTGTGCTACATCTAGTAACCGTGTTCATACAGTTATCGGTTTGTGTTGTAGATGATCAAGAAAATAAGCTATCGGTACTCTAAAGTGAAGTGTACAGTTAATAAATGCCTACAAAGTGGTGACCCCGACGAAAGTATCATGGAGCAGTTATAATAACAGTTAGGACAGCGACAAGCAGAGATGGAGCACTTGCAGCGAGAATTACGCCTCCAGGAACAACTTACACAACAACAGCAGCAGCTGCTGTGCGATCAGCAGCGCAAACACGTGTAAGAGATGGCCGCACTACAATAGCGACACGAGGAGCAGCTACGAAGGCAGCTGGAAGAAAGGGGAGCGCCTACCGCATAACAAGAGCGGGTGCAGGCGCGCTACCAGGAAAGCTCGTGTCCGGCCTCCCTGGAAGCCCCCGCCGCCCCCCTGCCTACGGCGAACGGCAGTTGTATCTGCACCTCAGGCGGGGCCGTCCCGTTACCTGCCTGCGGCCCCAGGATCGTCGAGTCCTTCTACCCGCCGCCACTCCCCGGGACAGCACCAGCAGCTCAAGTGAACTGCGTGGCTTTCACTGCACCAGCCCTCCGGACGGAGTGTCCGCCACTTTGGTTCACACACATCGAAAGCCTTTTCGTCTCTGCAGGGATAACGCAAGACGCCACAAAATATGCACATGTGGTGGCACTACTGGAGAGCTGCTCCGCCAGCGAGGTCAGCGATGTTACAGTCTGTCTGTAAACTCAAGAGCGAGCAGCGCTTTTGCTGGGGGAAGTGGCCTTTCCCGGAAGAACCCTGCCACCGGCCTACAGGGACACCCAAAAGCAGTTGCCCCTTACCTGTCTAGCAGCCTAGATCGTCGTGCTGCCAGTGTCAGTCAGTTAACTTTGTATACTCACTGATATACTTCGGTATCCAGAAGTGATGGATAATCGCCCAGCATTGCAAGAAAATGTGCAGAATACGAAAAAGAGGAGGTATTTGCGGAGTAACGACAGTTCGAACGGCTCTAATGTTATTACGTGTGTTAAAGAGGCGACACAAAAAGAACTGTTTGGCTAACATTACCTGTCCAAATCAAACGGCTGCAAATTTATGCAAGGACCAGCCTCGCATCAATAGAACGCACAAGGAAGGAACGCGAAAAGAAGTTGCGTCGTTAACCGGAATCGTCACGAAAGAAAACTAATAATTTTGGGAGGAAACTCATCGTTATAGACAGTTTCGCAATCACGTAAAACCTTTGATGCTTGTGGAAAGAGCATTTGAATGTATTCTGTTCTCTATCTCGGTTACTACTCACCTGATTCTAAGACATATTGCTTAAAACATGTGCGCATTAGTTGCTCTAAACACTGCTGAAATTTCCTTCGAAACATGTACACCGATTCTGGACATCTATGTAAGAGGTTTGACATACGAGATGCGTTCACACATTAATTTTATTTTTTCGGTAAGAACTTTGTTTGTTAATCTACAGCAATGTTGTCCTCTTCAAAATATTCCCCATTAGTTATGCCAGTGCTTTTTTCAATTCCCGAAACACTTTAGGAACTGTTTCCTCGGGATATTTCATAGGTCTCTTAACTGTGCATTTTTTAATCTCATCCACACTTGTAAATCGCTGTCCAATAAGGCCTACTTTGAAATTTTTATACCACTTGTATGCCCCTGGTTTACTCATAACAGACTCAACAAAAGTAATATTGAACATTTCTAAAATTTTCATAGACTTTATTCCATTCTTATAAAAAAATTAAATACAAATTCTCTAATCTGTTTTTTTTTTTACAGAAAAAAGAATCGTTGATGCTACCAAAACACATGTAACCATTTTGACAGCTGACAAAAAAATAAATACCCAATATGCATAACATTGTACACATACTTTTCATACATGTTTAAGAAGACAGTGACAAAAAGTAGTGCAAATCGGTCTAATAAAACAAACAAACTTATAAATTCCTGGTACTTTTTAAACAATCTTCGTGCTGTAAGAAGTGTTAAGTTTCAATGCAGTCCTTCAAAGAAAACTTCTACCGTTTAGTAGAAACACAAAGTAAGAACAATCCTTAAATTCTACATATTGCTTCCATTATATGGGGTTCGTTTTACGAATAGCAATAGAGGAACATACTACATTCACATGAACAGGCATTCGGTTCTATATTTGCAGTAGAGTCCTGACTTCCGTTCTTATGTTAATATTATTTACTCTATAATGTTGTGTTTCGGAAGAAGCTATCGTCTTTTGTATTCATTATGGTCTTAAAGAATTTGTCTAAAAATAAACGTAACCGGGACTTATCTGCACACGGTGTCGCCACAGATTCAAAGCGCGCGCCGTGGTAGGTCCGGTATTACGTTGTGAAACAGACTGTAGAAGCGCCTTGTGACGTAGCAGGGTAGGCAGAGTGGGGACTCGCTCGCTCGCTCTTCAGTTTACCAACAGACTATATCACCAACCCGCCGGCTTCCGGGAAGTACGACATTTTGAAAGGCGAGCTCATTCGGCGGCTCTCCCTCTCCAACACGCAGCGCTTAAGACAGTTGTTACACAGGGAGGAAACCAGCGATAGGTAGCCGTCCTAGTTTCTGCGACATCTCCACACCTTGGGTGGACCGGGCGTCCCGGACCCTCTGCTACGACCCATATGGATGTCGCGCTTGTCCGAAATGATTCGCACCCTGCTCACAGTGGCACAAGAGGAGAGCTTGAGCAAGCTGACAGTGATCACGGACACAGTAACTGAGGCCGCAGCTCCGCACGTTTTCACTACAACACCCGCCAAAGACGGGCTGGACGACATCACTTCCCGCCTCGACGAGTTGACGTGGCAGGTCGCAGCTCTCAGCATATACAAACGGCCAGACAGCACGCGATCACGCGAACGACGCAGCGCGCGCTCCTCGCCCTCGCCGGACCAGAACGAGTGCTTTTACCACCGTCGTTTCGACGACAGAGCACGTAGATGCACGTCGCCGTGCTCCTGGGTGGAAAACGAGAACGGCAGCGCCCAACACCCGACGGGCAAATCTGACAGCAGCTCCAGCCCGGGAAACCATCGCGATATTTAGTGATAACAGACAGGACAAGTAAGTTGCAATTTTTAGTGGATACCGGCGCGGACGTATGTGTATTTCCTAAGCGTCCGCTGTGGAAAACGCGACCGCGCGCAAAGTACGACTTAGCAGCTACAAATGGTTCGGTCATAAGTACATATGGACTTGTGACTTTAAATGTGAACATGGGTTACGGAGGTCGTTAGAGAGGCAATTTATAGTCGCAGACGTGACCCGCGCTATAATCGGACGGGATTTCCTATCCTATTATGATCTCATACTGGATGTAACAAAAGCTTCCATTCTGGACCGTGTTGCGGCGTTGAAGATGGCATGCCAGCCTACGCAGTGCATTGAGTCGTCGGTACACTTTCTTGCCGCGCTAGCGCCGTTAGCACAACTGCTGAACGAGTTCCTGTCAGTCACGCGACCTGCCGGAGTACCGTCATCGGCCCACCACCCGACATTCAGGACCACGTCCGGTCCTTCGGTTTTCTCGTGGCCCAGATGACTGACCCCCAACAAACTGCGCATCACGAAAGCATAATTCGATGCAATGATCCAAGCAGGCATGCACAACCATCGGAAAGCTCTGCACCTGGTACCAAATAAACCAGATGGCTGGCGTCCCTGTGTTGACTGTAGAGGACTCAATGCCCGTACAATTGCCGACCGATACCCCGTGCGCTACATCGGGGATTTTGCTTGCCAATTGGCAGGGTGCAACGTTTTCTCGACTTTAGACTGAGTAAAAGCCTACAACCTAACACCAGTGGCAACAGATGGCGTCCACAAAACTACAATAACCACGCCCTTTGGACTGTTCGAATTCCCATTGTAAGTAGGCTGTTTAGGTTTTCTTATTGGTAACGCCAAGTAGCGTTCTGTATGAAAATCACTGGCTGTGCTGTGTGCAGTCTGTGGCTAGTTTGCATTGTTGTCTGCCATTGTAGTGTTGGGCAGTTGGTTGTTAACAGCACGTAGCGTTGCGCAGTTGAAGGTGAGCCGCCAGCAGTGGTGGATGTGGGGAGAGAGATGACGGAATTTTGACAGGGGACAATCTGGACGTGTGTCCATCAGAAAGAGTAAATTTGTAATATTGGATATCACGGACTGATGCATATATTTATTATCATTTTTGAACACTATTAAGGTAAATACATTGTTTGTACTCTATCAAAATTTTTCATTTGCTAACTATGCCTATCAGTAGTTAGTGCCTTCCGTAGTTAGAATATTTTATTTAGCTAGCTGTATTGCAGTAGTTTGAGTAACGAAGCTTTTTGTGAGGTAAGTGATTTCTGAAACGTATAGGTTAATTTAGTCGGGGCCATTCTCTTGTAGGGATTATTGAAAGTCAGATTGGGTTGCGCTAAAAAATATTGTCTGTCAGTTTAGTGTTGATCAAAATAGGTAAAGATCAAAATATCTGAGTACATTCAGTTTTGCTCAGCTGTTTGAAAATCAAATAATGTAAGAGATTTCCCAGCACTGTCATTCATAAATTTTCATAGGGGACGTTCCACCATACATGTCATATGGCATCCGAAACGCAGCACAGATCTGTCAACGTTTTATCGACGAAGTTTTGCTTGTATTGGGCTTCTGCTTCGGCATACATCGACGACATATTGGTGCCATCATCATTCATAGAAGAACATGAAAGGCATAGTTTTTCAAAGATTTGATGACTAGAGAACCCCCATAAATCCTGCCAAATGTGTCACTGGGGCTAAGGAAGTGACATTCCTCGGACTTCGGGTTTCTGCAAATGGTACGCACCCACCAGATGAGTGCATTGCCGCTCTTACATCTTACCCGGCTCCCAAAACAGTGCGTGAATTGCGTCATTTCCTGGGGATGATCAACTTTTACTGTCGTTTTTTACCCCAAGCTGCTGAACAGCAGTCACCACTCCATGCCACCCTCACTGGTCCCAAACTGCGTTGTTCCACACCTCTTACATGGGCTGATGAATTGCAGACAGCATTTGAAGCCTGCCAGACTAGGCTCAAGCAGGCCACTCTCCCTGCACACCCAATCGCCGATGCCCCATCAGCCATTTTCTCAGACACCTCATCCTCTGCTGTCGAAGCTGTCCTACAACAGAAGGTAAATGTGTACTGACAACCATTGGGTTTCTTCTCCAAGAAGATCACGGAGAAACAGCGCTCTTGGCCACCATTTTACACTGAATTGTTAGCAGCCTATGAGGCAGTCAGGTACTTCAGATTCATGGTGGAAGGGCATGCTTTCACTATATACACAGATCACCGGCTATTGAATTTCACGTTTTCGCAGTCAAGAAATAACTATCCCCCAGTGCAAATCAACCAACTAAATTTTATTTCGCAATTCACAACAGACATTCGGCATGTAAGTGGTTCAAAAAACGTCACTGCTGACGTCTTATATAGAATGGAAAGCATTTCCGCACCTGTTAATTCACCGAAATAGCTGCAGCACAAAATGGTGACGAAGAGTTGAAGGACTTGCTGAAAGGCAAGACGGCTTTGCACTTGCGTCGTGTACCACTGCCAGGCACTGAGGAGCTGCTATATTGTGACGAGTCAGCAGGCTGACAGCAGCCATATGTACCTGCCCTTTACGACGCAGGGTTTTTGATTCTCTACATGGACTCAGCCACCCAGGAATCTGCGCCACGAGGGCACTAGTAACGCAGTGTTTTGTGTGACCTGGTATACAGACGGACTGCCATACATGGACTCACATCGGCGTTCCCTGCCAAAATTGCAAAGTATCACGGTATGTACGAGCTCCTCTAGGAAGATTTGACATCCCAGAGGCTCGGTTCTCGCACGTCTATCTGCACTTGGTAGGACCACTCCCAGTCGCCTGTAACCACTGGTACTGCCTCATGGCAATCGACAGTTACAGCAGGTGGCCAGATACATTCCCGCTAGAAATGCAAACAGATGAGAACGTGGCGCGTGCCTTCACCAGTGGTTGTATTTCATGTTTTGGCTGTCCCCAACAAGTAACTTCCGACCAGGGTCGACAGTGGGAAGCAGATATTTCCCGTGCAATGGCCTGGTTGTTTGGGATACACAACAACATTACTTCACCATACCATGCGGCCCCAAAGGGCGTTGTGGAGCGCCTGCACCATTCCTTGAAGGCCGCCTTAATGTGCCACATGACAGATTTGAGGATTGACACCCTCCCAGTAGTGCTATTGGGACTGTGCAGTGCACTAAAAGAAGACCTTGGCGAACCCCTACATCTACTAGGAGAGTTTTTCTCACAACAAACTAGCCCTCTGCACTCTACTCAAGACCTCCTCACGGAACTATGTAAGTAAATTGAGGCCATGCGACTGAGTTAAACTTCATGGCATGGAAACCTGGCTATCTTTGCGGTCAAACATTTGGCAACAATGAAGCACGTTTTCCTCCAACACAGCCACTGCGCAGGGCACTGCAGCCGCCCTACCAAGGACTGTACACAGTTACAGAACAGAATGATACAACACTCACTCTCCACATTAAAGAGGTAGATACAGTAGTGTCCATCAACCGATGCAAGCCAGCCTACCTAAATGTAGAAGACGCCGCCGAAATGCAGGCCACGACTGGTCACAGGGCACCTGTCACATCACAGCCGACAGCACAACAACGTCACACAGAGCAGCGCTGCCCACCTGGCAACCAACCAGCCATTGGTCACCCAGATGCAGCAGTTACTCCGCAACAACAGCCGACCCACCAGTATCCATCCACAAAAGAAACCCGATACGGACGAAAAGTGTGTTCCGTTCCTTCCTGGTGCATATTCACAGTTCAAGTTCTGTTTTCTCCTTGTTTTTTTTTTCCTCCCTTGTGGGGCTGTAGTGTAACGACCACAGCTCACTGGTCGCTCCACACTAACTGATCGGCAACGTCGCGAACGACCAACGCCCAAGACCGCGCTCTCTAGCGGCCAGTGGGCCTCCACCTACTGCGGCGCGAGCACAGGAGTGTTTGCGGTTGTCGGAAGTGTGCTACGTCTAGTAACTGTGTTCATACAGTTGTTGATCAGTTTGTATTGTAAACAATTAAGAAAATAAAGTATCAGCACTCTAGAGTGAAGTATACAGCTGCCTGATATCTTCAAGGGTGCATCAGTACACAATCTCAAGACGTTCAACTTGAAGACTCAATCAAATGTATGGTGACAACAACAGCAGCAGTTTTATGTGAGCTTAAGAAAATGTACAAATTCTTATATGTGGCTTATCAATACACAATTTAAAAAATAGCTTTGTATATATTTATTTATTCACTTTATGTTCTCCCCATTTACAGACTTCAGGTGGCTATTTAACAGCCGTTGCCTATGCTGCTCATGAAAAATTGGTGAAATTATTTTAAAGACTTCATGTATGTGACCCTGTAATTTGCTTGCTGCTATATTCCAGTTTGGGCCTCTGAGAGAACTGTTTTCCTGTTCTCCAAAAAAATGGCTCTGAGCACTATGGGACTTAACATCTATGGTCATCAGTCCCCTAGAACTTAGAACTACCTAAACCTAACTAACCTAAGGACAACACACAACACCCAGCCATCACGAGGCAGAGAAAAATCCCTGACCCCGCCGGGAATCGAACCCGGGAACCCGGGCGTGGGAAGCGAGAACGCTACCGCACGACCTCGAGATGCCGGCCCTGTTCTCCATACTCTATGTTGGCAGACCTGTGTGTGTAAGGTGTGTTCAGCACAAACGCCGATGACCAATTACGCTCACCCCTATTTCGCACGATGCTACATTATGTGGCGAGAATACACGTCATCTTTCAATAATACAAATGCTGTGGTGTGATTTCAGTTCCCAAAATTACATGTATGTCCACAGCTCTCGACACTGCATACGCTACACTCTCAATAAGTGAAGAACGCTATGCCATGATTCGAGTTCCCAATATTGCATACTCTCAGTAGTGTGAAGAACACTGTGATGTGAATTGAGTTCCTGCAATTACGCATAGGAAAACAGTTGTCAATACTGCACACGCTGCACTCTCAATAGTGTGATAATGCTGTAGCATGATTTGAATTCGCAAAATTATGCATATGCATGCTGGCTGCTTCTAGACGATTAAATACCATCACACAGTCATATTTTTTTCTTTTTTTTGTTGGACCTTGTCGGTTAGGATATGTTGAAATGATGAAATATAGAACATAAGTGGTATGTGCAAGCTGGCAGTTACATCATAAGAATGAGCAAGTTGGGGCATGCAGTGGATATATATGTCAGTCAAATTTTCATCCTAGGATCTAAGCTGAATATTATGTGTCATTCTGGCATTGATGGTGTGGATAAGTATCCTCATTTATCGGGAAATGAGACACCATCACTACTCTTTGATGATTAATCTACGGCTTTCCTTCTATGTTATCTGAGTGCTCTCACACATATGTGTGAACAGGACAATAACATGACATAATTGAACGTTGACAATGTCACTTTGCCCTTCCTAATGTGTTATCTGTAGGATAGCAAACCAAAGTATGTGTATTTATTGTGTGTTTTTTAATGTTTTTCGCTCTTGGATGTAGAGCTTACGTGTTCCCATTTTTTTTTTTTTTTTTTTTTTTTTTTTTGTAGAGGTGCTAAGAACATCGATCTGCCACAGGCCGCACTGCTATTTCGTAGACAGAACTTGTGGAGGATGACACCGATCATTGAGGAGCAGATACATGAATATTACTACTTATTCTACCAATAATAAAAATAATAATTTATACTTCCATAGAGTCCTCATGATCTGTTGTTTTTCTTTATCTTTTAGATACACTTGATGGAAACATATTCACAGATGTGAATGTATTATTTAATGTAAAAATATCGAAATATATATGAAAGGTCCAAGGGAAAAGGGGGTAAGTCATCCTTCTTAATTTTTCAGGAAAGAAGATTTTAACTCCAAACCTTCTGTACCAAATACAATTTTTAGCCAATCCTCTTGAAATTTATGTTTAGTGTAGCCTTACTTATAGTCGTTAGATACCTCTACAAGGTTTTTGTGTAAACGTAATGTAACAACCTAAAGAAAATAATATATCGAATAACTTCCATTTTTTGTAGGGAAAAAGGGGGTAAGCCATTATAAATGGGGGAATGTCATTAAATCTCGCTAATTAGTTAATTTTGTTAAACATAATACAATTAGAACTAGCTACCAGTATTATTTAAGATGTCATTAAAAATATAATACATGAATGTTCAAAACTTTACTAATTACAAAAAAAACATGAAAGTCGTAAGACAGAAAATTACTGACTAGAATAATTCTTTATAAACAGAACAAAACTTTGTAGGCCCAAACAGTTTCTTTGTAAATTATGTTCATTCATTGTTTATTTATTTCCGCTCTGGATCTGCTTCTTAGCACTTGAACTTGATGACACAGCTCCTTGTTACACTTTTGTCCTTTTTCCAGTTTTGGTAGCTGGGAAAAGAACTGCCTAGCCTCTTCTCTGCAAAACATCTTTAACTGTTGTAGATCTGCATACTTGTCTTAAGTAATAGGTTGTGCACCTACAACAAAAACACCTTCTTGTAGGTTTTTTTAAAGGAGAATGTAGGTATAGTTGTTTACCAAATTTAAAATAAGAACTGTTTTAAGTAAATAACACGATAAAAATAATGATAAAAATAAGGATGAAACAAAAAACACTCACCCTTATATGCATAGTCATGTAGAAAGAACTCTCCTTGAGGCTGAGGTTGTTCTGTTGGAACCGCAAGTGGCTTGTTGATAACATGGCGATCCCAATGGCCATGGAATGTTCTTCGGTATTCCAAGAATAGGGGACGCTCGTTAGCAGCTTCTAATTCTCTTATTGGTCTAGAAGAAAATGGATATTTCTTGAAGTATAAGTGATGGAGGTGTGCACACCAATCTCTTACAAACTCGCTATCTACTTCGACAACATGAAAAGGTAAGGGTTTTACTCTTGCACTCTCTTATTTCCTCTATCCAGTCTTTGGGCATTTCAACCCTTTTTTTATGCTTGATACTGGCCATGTTACGAGCACATTCGAGATACGAGTGGCCACGGACTGGAAAAGTCATTTTCACGTGCTCAAGTCTCTTGACTTGATGAACGATTTAATGCAGCCAGCGGAAAATAGTCCAATTCTTGTTCAGACCTACGCAAGAGTCTGAACTACATCTAATTTTCTAACAGAGGGATCAAGAATTGTCGTCACAAAATACAAAAAAAGGGAAGAGACCCCGTTAGACCCTTTGTAGGCTACTGTTTCATCATACACGAAGAAATATGATTTATCGGTTGGCAATGAATGAATATTAAACATGCACAACGTTAACTGTCTCTTGTTGAACACGTTGTTAGTTGTGATGTTAAGGATGTGTAAGCTCTTCGGGAAATCCATAGTACTACTTTCACATTTTTTTGATGCCCTGCTGTTTGCTTTAGAACTTCTTTTATGCATATAAAACATGTCACATTTTAATAAGTGAAGGGTTTTCACAGTTGACAGTTGATTGATTTTTTTCTTCACTCGCCGTTTCTGAGCATGTTCAACGGCTCGAATTCCAGCAGCATGCCTACCACAGTAACTACAAGTGACCATTCTAGGGTACCCGAAAACGACATTAAATTCTGTATTGAAAACAAGTCTATATTTTTCATACGACATAGGTTGAGTAGGCTATGATTTTTTAAGTAACTCATACATCTTACTGATGTTTAGATCTGGTGGGAGATACGCTTTCTTAGAGGTTTTCAAGCTGTAATGACTTAGTTTACCTTTAAATGAACTAATGTGTTGATGAACTGCGTCAAGCGCCTCCGATGTTGCATGATGTTTCAGATTAAAGTGTTGGCCTCGACCATCGTTAGGACTCTCACCTTTTTTCAGATAAAGTTTTATTACTTCTAATTTTGTTATAGATATTCCATGAAAAGATGTAGAGGCTTTAGAACAAACTCCAGTGACAGAATTCTCCCTCTTCACTCTTAGACGATATGAATAACTGTTGACACGAAATTTAGCTCCATTTTCTGGTTGACGAGGTCTCCTTTGCGATATACTATTTACCTTAATTAGGCTTGCCAAGTAAGCATTCTGATCATTCAAAGTCATTTTGTTGTAATTAGATATAATACACCCACGTTCTGCGTCAGTGGTACACTGAAAACATTTCAATTTGGAACATTTACAATCTGGCCCTAATTCATGGGTGGATGATAAAAAAAAATTTCTCGCGTCGGAAATTCACACAACACAGAATGCACTAACTTAACCTCTCCAGCAGCAGATACTCAACACCTGATAATCATAGACAATGGAACGTAAACAACAGCTGCGATCAGTGCTGCCAACTGACTAGCTCCCTTTTTTTCCTAGTTTCACATTGACTTTCCTCGTTTCTTCCGTGGACGCTATGTTTTTAAACCACTGTAACTTTGAGACTATCCCCCTTCTTCCATGAAACAAAAACTTATGAAAGCAGCTTGTTGAAAGCTTTCTGAAACTGTAGTAACCTAAAATTTCGTTTTTTTTTACTTAACCCCTTTTTCCTGTGTACCCTTCATGAGTAATATTAAGAATGATGGGGATGACAAGTGGCTAAATTTGCTTATAAGTGACGGTGAATCATAACATAAAACAAACAAACACTGTCCGAACAGGCCATGAAGGCCCCACAGTACCGACCGGCCACCATATCATCCTCAGCCATTAGTTGTTACCAGATGCAAATACGGAGGTGCATGTGGTCAGCACACCTCTCTCCCAGCTATTGTCAGTTCTCCTGATCGGTGCTAATACTTCACAGTCAAGCAGCCCTTCAATTGGCTTCACAAGGCCTGAGTGCATCCCACTTGCCAACAGCACTCAGTAGACCCAGACAGTGACACATCTAAGTGCCAGCCAAGCCCGACAGCACTTAACTTCGGTGATCTGATGGTAAACGTTGTTACTACTGCAGCAAGGCTGTTGGCGAACTGTAACATAAGTATATAAAGTTTATTATTATTGACTGATGCATACATCTATTTTATGTGTGTGCGTGTGAGTGTGTTTGTGTGTGTGTGTGTGTGTGTGTGTGTGTGTGTGTGTGTGTGTGTGTGTGTGTGTGTTTTGCAGAGTGGCATGGAACCTTTAACGGCGGTGTCACACTGAGCCGTTTTTCAGATATGCAGGGAGGAGGGAATGGTAAGGTGCTCAGTCACCTACTCCAGCCTGATGAGTGCTCACATGTTTTTGATCCAGTTAATGGAGGGGCCTGCTTCATTCCCCTTCTGGAAGATCTTGCCGCCAAACAGGCATGTATTAATGTCCAGAGACTAAATGAAAATCATGAGTATTGCTACACATGGTTGTTTCTAGCTTGCAACACAAATTACCTGAAACATGGATATTTTGCAGATGCATTCGAGACATCTAACATCTGTGCTCGTTACAGTTTTGAAGGCATCTCATTCCACACTGGGTAACGGCCTTGCCGCAGCGGATACACAGGTTCCCGTCAGATCACCGAAGTTAAGCCCTTTCGGATGTGGCTTGCACTTGGATGGGTGACCATCCAGGCCGCCATGTGCTGTTGCCATTTTTGGGGGTACCCTCAGCCTCGTGATGCCAATTTAGGAGCTACTCGACTGAATAGTAGCGACTCTGGTCGAAGATAAACGACCAGGAGAGCGGTGTGTTGACCACATACCCCTCCTATCCACATCCTCTACGAAGGATGACACGGCGGTCGGATGATCCCGATGAGCCACTTGTAGCCTGAAGACGGAGTACAGTGAGAGTGCTCATTTCGCACCACAATCCCAAACCTACCAAAGTTCTAGATGAAGAACCCTAATTGTACAGTCTATGTGTATGATCCGTACGTAGTTTAGGAAAAAAAAGCAAACCAGCAGATGCGAAGTATAAAGTTGTTTGACCCCTCTACTCTTCTAAAGTAGTTGGTCAGCATCCCCAACACATAGATTTACTGCTATCCTCTGAAGGTGAGAAGCATCACTACTGTATGAAGAACATATCCTCTCTACTTTCTGCCCACTTGTCCAAACTTTGTGACACAAGGCATTTTTGCCATAGGTGCTTCAACTCTGTGGTTTCGGCATGACGGTTGCCCAGAGCATTACGCAGCCGTGCGGGATTAGCAGAGCTGTCTAGGGCGCTGCAGTCATGGACTGTGCGGCTGATCCTGGCGGAGGTTCGAGTCCTCCTTCGGGCATGGGTATGTGTGTTTGTCCTTCGGGTAATTTAAGTTAAGTAGTGTGTAAGCTTAGGGACTGATGACCTTAGCAGTTATGTCCCATAAGATTTCACACACATTTAAAAAATTTGAAAAAGCATTACGCAATTGAAGCACGGGAGGTATTAGACCGTATTTCCACTGGTCGGTGAATCGGCAGAGGTGGCCCTATTAACTGACCCGCTTGGTTGCCGAATTTGACGTTAGCAAATTTCTGTGGGGATATATGAAAGATAAGGTGTACCAGTAAATGCCAACAGCCCATGAAGACATGGTCGATCGTATCAGAAATGCATGTGCTGACATTTCTGTAGATATGCTTCCGTCCTGTGTATGGTCATTTGAAAAGCGAATTCTTAAGTGTATTGAAGTTGGCGGTACTACGTTTGAACAGTTACTGTAACTGAAAAAGTAGAGTAGTGTTCGCCTCTAGCCATGGCCACAGTGGCGCGTCGAGTAGTCCCGAAGTTAAGAAATACTGTCCTGTGTTACCCTCACAGCGTAGACGCGGGTCCCTATATGCCATTCGATATTCAAGGACCAATGAGTATCATATTGTAAATTGCGATTGTATGCCCATTTCTATTCCTCTGACCGAGCGAGGTGGCGCAGTGGTCAGTACAATGGACTCGCATTCCGGAGGGTGACGGGTCAAACCCGCGTCCGGTCATCCGGATTTAGGTTTTCCGTGATTTTCCTAAATCTCTCCAGTCAACTTCCGGCACGGTTCCTTTGAGAAGGCACGGCCGACTTCCTTCCCCATCCATCCCAAATCCGATGGGCCTGATTACCTCACTGTTTGGTCCCAAACCCCAAATCAGCCAACCAACCTATTCCTCCGATTACAGGACCATCTGTGGCAAAATCAAGCAATTGCTTCAGACAAAACGTATGTAGATGTTGCTGTAGATCAGAAATGTGCAATAAAAAATTGAGGTTCTCATTAAAGATTTCAAAGTTACTTCCCCGCCAACCACACATTGGATGAGATGGCGGGTTGAGTGTGACATCGTTAGATGTCGTCGTCTCCCCCCTCCCCCCCCCCCCCCCCCCCGAGTCAAACAAACGGTACTATAAATTTTTTATCCGATATGTAGTTTTCCAGCTATTCCAGTGTCTTCAGTTAAAATGAACACCCTCTATACTATTATTAGAGAACCCCGCTGTGCTTCACAATTGCTAAATATGTATGGGAATCCCATATATGTCCTAATCTCCTCATATCTCCTATCTCTGGCAATCACCTCCTTCACCCTCCACCTGTCCATCTCTTCCTCGCCACTCTCTCTCTCCCCACTCTCACCTCCCTCCCCTCTCCCTACATCATCCCCTTTCCCTTTCTATGTCTAATTCCTCTCCACCCCTTTCCATCCATCTCCTATTCCCCTCTCTCTGACCTTGACCCTTGTTTACTGTTATTGCAATTTAAGTAGTTTAAAATGAATGGCTAAATCGGTAGGGATCAATGGTTAAGTGGTATGAGAGGGACCTCTCCAACTACCGTATCTGTGAATATGGTGGCTTCAGTTACACTATTTCGCGTAGTTTTAATCTGCAAATATTGTTCAAATGGCTCTAAGCACTATGGGACTTAACATCTGAGATCATCAGCCCCCTAGACTTAGAACTACTTAAACCTAACTAACCTTAGAACATCACACACATCCATGCCCGAGGCAGGATTCTAACCTGCGACAGTAGGAGCCGCGTGGTTCCGGACTGAAGTGCCTAGAGCCGCTCGACCACAGCGCCTGGCTTTAATTTGCAAATATGTAGGATTATGAAGTTCATAAATACAACTTTCCTGTCTGTCACAACTGATTGAAAGGAAGAAAACGAGGCAGCACATTGCTGTGTATAAGGCTTTTGTGTAAAATTATATATAAAGAGAAGGAATAGATATGGAAAAAGAGAACTGTGAAACAAGTTGGTGTAAGTAAGTACACAGTGGTATTCTGGCGCAGATTGTGTCATCAGTGACGTAATTTAAATGCCCAGTTGTAACAGGAAACCCGTACCTGCTTAAGAATAATTAGTCTATGTCTATCCGCACGATTTTTAGGGCATCGCGTAAAAATTTAGAGTAAATCAGTCAACTTTTCGAGATTTTTGCTAACAATGTCTACATTTTTAGCAAAAATCTCGAAAATATATACCAAATATATTTTTAAAATGTAGCCTGTATTCATCTGAGAATTTATTAGAGTATCGTCTGATAATTTGTAGTAAATTGGATTATAACTTTTTGAGATTTTTGTCAACAGCTGTTCCCTGCTATATATTTATAAACCACATACATTTAAGAAACTTGTAGCTTATATCCATCTGAATGTTTATTACAGTTTCGAGTAAAAATTTGAAGTAAATCAGTCAAGGATTTTTCAAGATTTGTTTCATATATATATTTCAAATTTTTACACAATGCTCTAACAAACTAATAAGCTTTTGGTCAGAAAGTTTGTTAGAGCATTTCCTGACAGTTTGAAATAAGCTGGTCAAGAACTTTTCGAGATTTTTGGTAAAGACCTTAAATAACAGCTTGTTTTTACACATTAGTATATATTATGTACACTAACACTTTTTTGTATACCTATGTGTCTGAATACGTCTGTTTGTGGTTCTTTCTTCTTCACCTGTGGCTGCTAGTCCCGATGCAGTGTAAATATTGTATTTAAAGAAATCCATAATAGTAGTGTTAGTGTGATTTATCACAGCAATCAGCTACTGTTGTGTGAATATTGTACAGGATGAACCAAAAGTCCATTAATATTTGAAAATTTAATACTGCACGGAATAATATTGGTAGAGATGTGAAAACTGACACACATGCTTGAAGTTACATGGGATTTTACTGAAACCAAAAGAGTGCATAAAAAGACCAACAGATAATACATACAAAAGCAATAATTAGCATAACAATTGATTTTTTAGCAAAGACGACGTTCTTTATAACAAATGTTCAGCATGTCGGTTGTCATTCATCAACAATACCTGTAGATGAGGAACAATGTTGTGAACAGTACTGTACAGCTTATCAGTAGGTATGGTGAGAAATAGCCGTCCGCTGTTGTCTTTTAGCATCACTGATGAGGTCGGATGACCACGGTACACTTAACTTCAGGCTACCCCACATCTAATAATCATATGCATTCAGGTTTGGGGACCTGTGAGGCCAAGCATAACGGAAATGGTGGCTCAGCACACTATACTCACCAAACGACATGTGCAAGAGATCTTTCACATGTGTTGCAATATGGGGTGAAGTGCCATCCTGCATAAACATCATACCCTCCGGCAAGTGTTTAACAGCCAGGATGAGGTTCATGCGATTCTGCAACATATCGGCGCACCTCGCGCCTGCCATGTTGACAGTTTAAAAAGTAGTACCTCGCATTTGCTTGAAGAAAATGGGTGTGATCACGACTGATGTAGTAAATTCACACCACGTCATGACTTTCGCGTCTTGCGGCGGGGTTTCCACGACATTTCTCGGATTTTCTGAAGCCCGCGTTCTGCAGTTGTTGTTCTCATGCACTGTCACTGACTTGTTGCTGTTCAGCACCATCTGCGGCCAGTTTTTGCACTCGTTTTTGGTTTCAGTAAACCCCATGTAATTTTAGGCGTGTGGGTTAAGTGTTACCTCTCTACCTACATTATTCCGTGAATTAGTGCATTTTCAAACGTTAATGGACTTTTGTGTGACCCGGTATAAAACAATAAATTGTATTAGTGTGATACATCTCTGCACGTCAGCAGTCAGATGCTGCTATTCATGTATAAAAAATTAATTATACATAAAAATCGTCCACCTCCTCTCTCAGTATTAATACGATGGTTCTCTGCAAATAAGCAGTCAGATGGCGCTAGTCATGTACGCTGTCCAGTCACATTAATGTAAGCCTGAACAACCACACAGACCACTGTGAGACGTGCAAGAAGAAAGTCAGTAAGGGACGTGGAGCCTTGCCGACTCCACTGTCGTAGCCAGCTTCGCAAGGTTTCTCGGTTGAGGCATCAGGGGAAGTACAGCCAGATTGAGTTAGTCCCACAGATTTCCTATTTGGTTTAAATCCGGGGAGTTTGGTGGCCAGCGAAGTACAGTAAAATCATCGTCACCCTCTTCGAACCACTCATTCACACTGCGAACTTTGTGATACGTTTGCATTGTCGTGCTGGTAGGTGCCACCATGCGAAAGAAAAACAAACTGCATGTAGTGGAGGGGTAGGCCCCAAGGATAGATGCACATGCGTGTAGATCCATTGTGCCTCCTATAACGACGAGATCACCCACAGAATGCCACGAAAACATTCCCCAGACCATAACGATCTCTCCTCCGGGCTGAACCCTCCCGAGGATAGTTGCAGGGTGTTGGCTTTCAGACATTTTACGCCGTGCACTCCAACGACAATCCTTCCAATGGAGCGTAAGTAAAACATGATTCATCTGAAAAGGCCACCTCTCGTCATTCAGTGGTCGTCCAACTGCAGTATTGGCCTGCGAATTCCTGCCTTTGCCCTGATGAACAACAATCAGCATGGGTCATAAACAAGGCACTTACTGTAGGGGCCCATGCGCAGCAATGTTCGCTGCACGGTCGTTGAGAAGACACAATTGGAAGCCTCTTGGTTCATCTGGGTGGTCAGTTGCTTAAAAGTTGCAGGTCTACTTATCCGTACACATCTCCCCAACTGCCACTCACCCCTGTCATCCATGACCCATGGTGTACTACAGATGACTCGGTGCCAGATTTTGTTAGAACCATTTTGGCATGCACGATATTCTTTAACTACGGCGTCGTACAAACAGTTTAAAAACTTAGCCCACCGTTGATCGGAAACCCAATGATCGTGCCCTTTTAGACGTCAGATACAACACTCCGTCTTCACATTACGACAACGGCTGCACCGTTTTCCGCTTCCCCCCTGCCACCTGTGGTCTGTGAGTAGTTCTTGCACGTTGATTTCGGACGTAAGCGGAGAGCAGATTAATGTGACGGGACTGTGTATAAAACAATTCATTGTATATAAAAATCATTCTCCTCCTGTCTTAAAACGACGTATTTCTGCATATAAGCAGCCAGATATTGCTAGTCATGTATCATCATCACCATCATCATTTTCATTTAAGACTGATTATGCATTTCAGCCTTCAATCTGGAGCATAGTCCCCCTTATAAAATTCCTCCATAATCCCCTATTCAGTACTAACATTGGTGGCTCTTCTGATGTTAAGCCTATTACTTCAAAATCATTCTTAACCGAATCCAGGTACCTTCTCCTTGGTCTACCGCGACTCCTCCTACCCTCTACTGCTGAATCCATGAGTCTCTTGGGTAACCTTTCTTCTCCCATGCGTGTAACATGACCCCACCATCTAAGCCTGTTCGTCCTGACTGCTACATCTATAGAGTTCATTCCCAGTTGTTCTTTGATTTCCTCATTGTGGACACCCTCCTGCCGCTGTTCCCATCTACTAGTATCTGCAATCATCCTAGCTATTTTCATATCCGTAACCTCAACCTTATTGATAAGGTAACCTGAATCCACCCAGCTTTCGCTCCCATACAACAAAGTTGGTCGAAAGATTGAACGGTGCACACATAACTTAGTCTTGGTACTGACTCCCTTCTTGCAGAAGAGAGTAGATCGTAGGTGAGCGCTCAATGCATTAGCTTTGCTACACCTCGCTTCCAGTTCTTTGACTATGTTATCATCTTGTGAGAATATGCAACCTAAATACTTGAAACCGTCCACCTGTTCTAACTTTGTTCCTCCTATTTGGCACTCAATCCGTTTATATCTCTTTTCCACTGACATTACTTTCGTTTTGGAGATGCTAATCTTCATACCATAGTCCTTACATTTCTGATCTAGCCCTGAAATATTCTTTGCAAACTTTCAATCGAATCTGCCATCACAACTAACTCATCCGCATATGCGAGAATGCTTATTTTGTGTTCACGTATCTTAATCTCACCCAGAAAGTCTATTGTTTTCAACATATGATCCATAAATAATATGAACAACAGTGGAGACAGGTTGCAGCCTTGTCTTACCCCTGAAACTACTCTGAACCATGAACTCAATTCACCGTCAACTCTAACTGCTGCCTGACTGTCTATGTAAAGTCCTTTAATTGCTTGCAAAAGTTTGCCTCCTATTCCATAATCTCGTAGAACAGACAATAGCTTCCTCCTAGGAACCCGGTCATATGCGGTCATATGCCTTTTCTAGATCTTTTTTGACAGTTGAAAAAACCTATTGTTAATGACAATAAGCCATAAATTAATTTGTTATGGGAGGAGGGAATTTGGGGACTTCTGATGCTGATGTTATAAATCCCGGGAATGCCGATGCTGACGTCAGCAACTTTTGGGCCTGAACGTATACTGCTCCCATATTAATAGCTCGATGAACACACCGAGACTTTCACCCTGGACGTCTAAGATGGTGGAACAAACGTCTTCTTTCTATTCTGTTATCTTTTATTCTCTTTTTAAAATACAAGTATTATAATTTCGTTTTCCAGGTTTATGTAAATTTTATGTTCAAGAAGTATAAAAGCTGCGATAAACAGATTAAAATTAAGAGAAAGGAAGAAAATTAGAAGGGTCCACATGCTGCAAAAGCTGTTTCGACTACACTGTAGAAGTTTCACTGGGAAGCCCTTACACATCCTCCATACAGTACCGATCTCTCCCCATGCGATTTCTGTATTTTTGGAGCCCTGAAAAAAAAAGAACATTCATCCCTTATATTTACTTCCGATTAAAAGGAGTACGTCTGGGCACGATCATTGTTCCCCAGGTACCCGAAAACATTTTTTCATGAAGACATTGACCGAGTTCTCTCGCAGTGGGATTACTGTATCAATGGTTACGGCAATCACTTTTGAAATAATAAAGTTTACTTTCCTTCAGTCTGACTCTCTTTCATTGGCTGCCCCTTGTAATTACGAAAACTGATCGGAAAGCAAGTACGGAGAACGAAAATAATGAAAAGGGGATGAAAGAAAGGGGCGAAGCACTAGCGGAGATGAATAAGGACGAAGGTGGAGTTCGGATGTTGCTTTGTTAAAGAAACTATCCCAGTATTCACCAGAAGCTATTTAGGGAAACCTTAGAAAACCCGAATTCTGATGGCTGGACGTGGATTTCACCCCGTTTCTCTCGAATGTGAGTCCAGTATTCCAGCCGAAGTGCTCGCAGCAAAGCCACAGAACTCGTCTCTCTCCAAGAAAGTTGTAAGCTTTTCGTCGCACTAAGAATTCAAAGCTGGCTGAAGCCGAAAGTAGCCACAATGAGAGAGTTTCCAAGAACTAAGGAAATACTGAGAGGACAAGCTAATGCAAGGTGTGCTCACTGCAGTGGAAAACAACTAATAGCAACAGCTGATGACCGTGTGATGGAGCCTGTATACATCACTGACTGTCGAATGGCCGATAATTATATTGGTGGTTATGGCGGTGGTGGTCGTTGTTGTTGTGTGTGGTAGTGGCGGCGATGGCGAAGGAAGGCTGAGCATCGCCTTTTGTAGAAAGACTAAGAGAGATGTTGTCATGCCGACAAGTGCTCAGTCGTACTTCCTGAAATCTTTGGTGAAAGCAGAACCGCCAGGTCTTCTAGAAATACCATGGTATATCTTCGATACCAATGTGTGATTGGATGCTAGGTTCTCTTAATGACAGAGGGCGTCAGTAATCATTACTTAGGGTTACTCGAGTGTAGCCTGTGAAGAGGACAGACTGTTACTGCTGGGTGAATCAATCTATTTATTTTACCGCTATCTTTGAACGCAAATAATACACTCGTTACATACGTTCTGTTGTATATTTTAATATAAACAAGACGTCTGGTAATCGTACGTATGAACAAATATCTGTCAATGGCAGATAAAATGCTTAGAAACAAGTAATTTTCTGTGATGTACCTATTTACGAATACTCGAACGAATAATTTTTTTTCCTTAAATAGTTTGCTGTAACTTTGTTCTTAGCTTCCGACCATTAAAAAATTAACATTGATCCATAGTGACACACCAGCCTGTCTTTCAAACGTCACCGTAACTCATCCGACAAATGAAAAGTGCTTGTCATTTCATCTGGTTTCAATAAGACATACCGCCCAAAAACTCAGTGTCCTTTGTTTTTGAGGCAAAGATTTCTCGTATCGAATTCAGCAAGTGCAATTATTGTCACGTCACTTTCTCTACATGTTAAGAGGTGTGACGTGAAACGAATCCAAATTATAGTTCTATGAAAAGTACCTACGGCTCCCTAGCTAACCTGGTCGTCTTTATAAGCCCTAAGCTCCTTTTGGCAAATTGAATGTCTGTGTGCTTCCAACTTCTGTTTCCAGTCAAGCCATCATTTCAGTTAGGTTTCATATTTATTTAGTAATAGTTAGCATTCTTCTATGGTTTGGTAAGCTTTCCTCTCAACTTTATCCTTAGGGATTAAATGTAGTGTAAGCTGCAGTAACTTCGTCTATGACTGCAATGAGCCTATACAGAGTTAACGTTAAAAAACCGATAAACTGCAGGGACGGATTCCTGACTAGAAATGGAGGAAAAAATGTCCCATAAACAAGCGTCCGGAAATGCAACAGTGCAACGGTAGCTGGCGCTGACGGTTGATAGTTCCTCTGACCACGTTCTGTGTGTTCCTTGAGTGTTGCAGTCTGTGTGATTGACGTAGCGTACTGTAAGCAGCAGAATCATCCGGTATTAGTGTCGGGAACAAGTCGGGATGGTGTTTGTGTACTGCCAAGCAGATGATCGAGAGGCAGCACGGTTATATCAAAGCAAGTACCCTCACAGATACCTACCACATCACACATTTCAAGCCCTTTTTGGGCGTTTGTGTGACCATGGGTCCTTTCAGACAGACGAACATGCATGGAGGCGGTGGACTGTGCGTACAACATATCTGGAGGATCGGGATCTACAGGATATAGAGAAGAACCCTCGTACAAGCTCCAGGCAAGTGGCCCGGCATCATGATATAACCCACGATAACACAAACGCCCAAAAAGGGCTTGAAATATTGTGTGATGTGGTTGGTGCCTGTGTGAGTACTTATCTTGGTATAGCCTCGCTGCCTCTCGACTGGTTCCATCTTCTTGGCCCTACACAAACACCATCTCAGCTTGATCCCGATGTGAACAACGGGCCATTCTGCTGCTTACAGTACACTGTGTTAATCATACAGCCTGAAACACACAACGAACACACGGCACGTGGTCAGAGGAACTACCATTGATCAGCGTCATCTATCGTGGCAACCATGCACTTCCGGACACACGTTCATAGGACCTTTTTCTCCATTTCCATTCAGGAATCCGTTTTATTAATGTTCACTCTGTATTTCTCCTCGGTTTGATAGGTAGAGAAAAATATATCCTTCATACTTAAATCCAACTCTCTCAGTATCTATAGATGGTGTTCAGAACCCAGCGAGGGATGTAGCTGCTCCATTTGTTCCATAAAAACATCTGGTGCTTCGAATATACACTCCTGGAAATTGAAATAAGAACACCGTGAATTCATTGTCCCAGGAAAGGGAAACTTTATTGACACATTCCTGGGGTCAGATACATCACATGATCACACTGACAGAACCACAGGCACATAGACACAGGCAACAGAGCATGCACAATGTCGGCACTAGTACAGTGTATATCCACATTTCGCAGCAATGCAGGCTGCTATTCTCCCATGGAGACGATCGTAGAGATGCTGGATGTAGTCCTGTGGAACGGCTTGCCATGCCATTTCCACCTGGCGCCTCAGATGGACCAGCGTTCGTGCTGGACGTGCAGACCGCGTGAGACGACGCTTCATCCAGTCCCAAACATGCTCAATGGGGGACAGATCCGGAGATCTTGCTGGCCAGGGTAGTTGACTTACACCTTCTACAGCACGTTGGGTGGCACAGGATACATGCGGACGTGCATTGTCCTGTTGGAACAGCAAGTTCCCTTGCCGGTCTAGGAATGGTAGAACGATGGGTTCGATGACGGTTTGGATGTACCGTGCACTATTCAGTGTCCCCTCGACGATCACCAGAGGTGTACGGCCAGTGTAGGAGATCGCTCCCCACACCATGATGCCGGGTGTTGGCCCTGTGTGCCTCGGTCGTATGCAGTCCTGATTGTGGCGCTCACCTGCACGGCGCCAAACACGCATACGACCATCATTGGCACCAAGGTAGAAGCGACTCTCATCGCTGAAGACGACACGTCTCCATTCGTCCCTCCATTCACGCCTGTCGCGACACCACTGGAGGCGGTCTGCACGATGTTGGGGCGTGAGCGGAAGACGGCCTAACGGTGTGCGGGACCGTAGCCCAGCTTCATGGAGACGGTTGCGAATGGTCCTCGCCGATACCCCAGGAGCAACAGTGTCCCTAATTTGCTGGGAAGTGGCGGTACGGTCCCCTACGGCACTGCGTAGGATCCTACGGTCTTGGCGTGCATCCGTGCGTCGCTGCGGTCCGGTCCCAGGTCGACGGGCACGTGCACCTTCCGCCGACCACTGGCGACAACATCGATGTACTGTGGAGACCTTACGCCCCACGTGTTGAGCAATTCGGCGGTATGTCCACCCGGCCTCCCGCATGCCCACTATACGCCCTCGCTCAAAGTCCGTCAACTGCACATACGGTTCACGTCCACGCTGTAGCGGCATGCTACCAGTGTTAAAGACTGCGATGGAGCTCCGTATGCCACGGCAAACTGGCTGACACTGAAGGCGGCGGTGCACAAATGCTGCGCAGCTAGCGCCATTCGACGGCCAACACCGCAGTTCCTGGTGTGTCCGCTGTGCCGTGCGTGTGATCATTGCTTGTACAGCCCTCTCGCAGTGTCCGGAGCAAGTATGGTGGGTCTGACACACCGGTGTCAATGTGTTCTTTTTTCCATTTCCAGGAGTGTATATTACCAACGAGTTCGGAATTCCCGAAGACGCCTCAGCCAGACTACGTCTCCAGCATATTACTCGGTAATTTCAGAATCTTACTTACTTCCTACTACCACTATGTGGCTGCATAAGATTAACCGCACTGTTTATTTCTAGACATCGTTGATATTGTGTCTTACACATTAATAAGCGGTTCATAGAACGTATTTCACAACATCCACATCCAAGTCGCTCAAAAGGTTTTTATTTTTATGTGTCTCTCAGCTCCACGTTCACGCAAATATTTATGTTACAATCTGGACATTTGTATTTAAAGTTTCTTAACTGTGTCATCCACTGGGCATTTGTTTACGTGTCGCTTTATGGTTCAAACTATTTTTCATCCGGGTTTGACGCTCTTCACCGGAAAGGGCACGGTCTGAATTTTAAACGACAATTAGGTTATTGTCTAGATGATTCGGAATCGTAGTATTACTTGCAAATTAACAGGTTCTTCTGGTTGTTGGTAGTTCATTGTAAGTTTGGACATGCAGTCAGCCATTGAAAATAGTTCTACAATAACGTAAATAATTTTCTTAACTTCTTTGTATTAGCACCAGGGGTTCCGTCCAGATTTTTTTGTGGTTTTCAGTCTGTAAGGCCGTAAAACACCTTTAAATTATTCCCAGATGTGAGATATAAGCAGCACGCAATTTATCAAAATGAATAGTGCAGGCAACAAGTACTCGAAACAACGCTGTAAGAGGAAGAAATAAAAATATTATAAGGAAACAGGACTGTTTCTCATAACCACCCTCGGGTGGATGTCTCCACAGGACAGGTGAATACTGTGTATTAGCACAGTTGCTAGAAACATCACAACACGTTCACATCGTTTTAGAGTATTTTTTCTGCACAATAGCCTTTCACGTCTTGTGATTTTCTTTTAGTATATCGGGGTGAGAGCTGTATGCGTATGTACTGTCGAGCAACACCCCTATATATTTCTTTACAACCTTAACTTCGTACCTTTTCCTTCCTTGTAGAGATCCACGACAGTACTTACTGCTCTGCTTGATTTAGACTATAGGTGCTAATGAGTAGTTTGTGACAAGAAAATCGAATTCCCCAATTAGTTTGTAGTCCAGTTCCTTTAAGAGCCTTGCACAGTCAATGCCTATATACCGTACATCAGATTTGTGGGACAATATATGTGGCATACAGGTGCCATGAGGATTGAAAAGGAGGAGATGTGAAACGGCTTCTTGTTGAAGATTATAGGACCGGATTTCAG
Source organism: Schistocerca gregaria (assembly GCF_023897955.1). Classification (NCBI taxonomy): domain Eukaryota; kingdom Metazoa; phylum Arthropoda; class Insecta; order Orthoptera; family Acrididae; genus Schistocerca; species Schistocerca gregaria. The sequence goes on from NC_064931.1 coordinate 541,792,060, forward strand.
AACCCTGCGCCTGAAGTGTTTCGTGAATACTATACAGAGTAACACAGCTCTAGCACTCTATCAAATACCTTGGAAATGGTGTACTGTAAACAGCGCCAGGATTCACCAGCGTTGAAAGGCAGGTGCGAGAACATTCGTCGGTACGGTAAAGGCAGGTTATTTCATCTTTCCAGCTGCAATATCGTTTCCGTGTAATGACAGCTCTGTTGATTACTGCCGCGAGCCACTTATTCGTTTCTTGAGAGACAATTTCCGCTGCACTTTTATTCCGTTCCTGTATCAACGAGTAAACGGATGATCGTGTATCTGGCGTCCAGCTAATAATAACCTCTGAATTCCATCACTTTAAACTCTTAAGAGACAGTAATACTTAATCTGTACTCCGATTTATCAATAACAGAACTTCAAAATCCTTTGAATCATGGCAGACTTGCCAAATATTAACAATCATAATAAAATAAAGATATTTGGAGCCATACATTACCAAAGTTACTCGTCCTGCGTCTGTGGTTTCATTAATTGTGTCAATATGAAGTGATATATTACGTTGCTGCTTTTTAGTAAACTTGCAATCGAATGTTCGTTAAGTAAATAAAACAGACTACAGCTTCACAGGCATCACTCTTAGGAACACTCAGGCGGAGTTAAATACGAAACGAATTGTTACAGTTTTACCTACCACATTACCTCCATATTGCAAACAAAACGTATTGTCCGCGTCACTGCCTGTAGATCGCGGGGTCCCGGCTTCGATTCCCGACCGATCCGGAGATTTTCTTCACTCGGGTACTTGTTGTTTGTGCTATCTTAATTATTTCATCTCATCTTCGTCGACGCGCAAGTCGACGAAGTGACGTCAAATAGAAGGACTTGCACCAGGCACACTAACAACTCCAGAAGGGGTTTTCCGGCCAATAATGCCATATGATCGTTATCATAAAAGGTACTGCATAAATCTTGTACAATATGCGCATATCACCACCACAGTGTCTGGTTAACAATAACAATAATGAACTGACATATACAACTGCTTTCAGAGATGTTAAAAACTTATGAGTTTATAAAATTTATGAGTAATGCTGTTATAGGTTACACTGTTTACATTAAAATGTGTCTTTCCAGCCTAATGAGAAAGTGAAAGCCGACAACGTCTTCTACGGGTTGTTGTTCAATAACCAGATCGTCATGAACACTTTCCAAGTACTTCTGGGAGACAGTTAAACAAGTAGTAGTAAAACAAACTGTTTTAAGTTGCTAATCTTGTTTAGTGATCAATGATTTTGGTTCAGTGTCCTAACAAATGCTGTTCAGTTTACTTCACCATAAAATCATCTGTATGAGTTCATTAAGATCATGCACGGACAAAACGTGTAAAATCTTTAGGGGCAAAATGGCACACACAGTAGACGATACAAAACTAATACTTTGACACACAAAACGTCTTTATAACGCTTTAATTCTGCTGGGAACACTTTCAATGAAGTGTATGAATGTCTCTGGAAGAATGGCTGACTATCCTTCCTCTAGAGCCGAAACCAGAGAAAACAGTGATACCGGACACTAGGATCTGGAGCGAAGTCGAAGTTCCATATCAACTCAAGGATGCTCCATAGGTTTCAGATCGGGGCTTGGGGCAAGGCAGGCCAGACCATTTCAGGAATGTTATTGTCCACACAACTGCTTCACATATCCTGCTTTATGACAGGGTGCATCGTTATGCTGATACAAGCAGTCATCGTCTCCGAACTGTCCTCTACTATTCGCAATACACAGTGCTGTAAATTGTGTTCATATCCTTCCGCATTTAGCGTTTTCTTAAGGGCAATAAGAGAGGTGCACCATAATCTCGAAAAAGACCCCCGCACTAACACCATCTACATTGCTGGTACTACACATATTGACTGATAACGTTCTCTTGGCATTCACCAAACCAAAATCCCTTCCATCGGATTGCACAGGGTATAGAACGATTAAAAACTAAACTAAAATAAACTGCGCCCGAAGAGGTCTCGGAAGACCCAACGTTACCGATCGATCACAGTGTCATCCTCAGCCAATTGGCGTCTCTGGATGCGCATATGGGTGGAAACGTGGTCAGCACACCGCTCTCCAGGCTGTTGTCAGTTCTCGTGACCGGAGTCGCTACTTGTCAAACAAGAATCTCCTCAATTGGCCTCACAAGGTCTGAGTGCATCCCGCTTGCCAACAGCGCTCAGCAGACCAGGACGGTCACTCATCAAAGTGCTAGCCCAGTCCAGCAGTGCTTAACTTCGGTGATCGGACGGGAACCAATGTTACCACTGCGGCAGCGCCGTTGGTATAGAGAGATTAGTCACTCCACATTACTCGTTTTCAGTCGTCCTCCGTCCAGTACCATCATTCTTTAAACCTCCTCAAGTGTCGCTTTGCACTGACTACACAAATGGGTGGCTTAAGAGGAGTTCCACGACCATTGTATCCCATTCTAAAAAAAATGTTCAAATGTGTGTGAATTCCTAAAGGACCAAACTGCTGAGGTCATCGGTCCCTAGACTTACACACTATTGAAATTAACTTGGACTAACTTATGCTGCCGGCTGGATTGGCCTAGCGGTTCTACTCGCTACAGTCTGGAACCGTAAGACTGCTACGGTCGCAGGTTCGACTCCTGCCTCAGGCATGGATGTGTGTGATGTCCTTAGGTTAGTTAATTTTAAGTAGTTCTAAGTTCTAGGGGACTGATGACCTCCGAAGTTAAGTCACATAGTGCTCAGAGCCATTTGAACCATTTTTAACTTATGCTAAGAACAACGCACACACTTCCTCCGGCGGGAGGGGCCGCGCAATCCGTGACATGGCGCCTTTTTAACTCTATACACATGTTCTTTGTACTAGATGGACTGTTGATAGCACTTTGGAACTCACAAGTGGTTCCTTCTGCTGATTTCAAGCAATTTTTTACAATCAGATTGCGCAACACTCGACGGTCCTAGTCCGTCAAAGCATGAGGTTTGCCTGATCTTGGATTAGCTGTCATCATTCCTTCGCGTTTCGACTTTACAACCACATAACCAACAGTCAACTTGGGCAGCATTACAAAGGCTTAAATCTCCCTGATCGATTTTGCTACTTAGGTGAGATCCCGTGACTAGTCCATGGCTCAAAATTGGCTCTGGGCACTATGGGACTTAATTTCTGAGGTCATCAGTCCCCTAGAACTTAGAACTACTTAAACCTAACTAACCTAAGGACATCACACACATCCATGCCCGAGGCAGGATTCGAATCTGCGACCGTAGCGGTCGCACGGTTCCAGACTGTAGGTCCGAGAACCGCTCGGCTACCCCGCCTGGCACCAGTCCATGTTCGATATCACTTAGCTCTTCTGACCGACCCATTGTGCTATTACCGCTTGTCTACTCACAACTCATTCCTCCCCACGTCCTTTCATACTGTCGGGTCCGCCTCTGGTGGTATCTAGTGGTCAATTCCGCACTGCTTACAAGTGTCAACAAACATCCGAAATGAGCAACGTACACTCGTTTTAAACTCGCCAGGAAGTCCTGTGACGTCACCATAGTCTGTTGTTGGGTAGCAGTGGACTTGACTCACTCAGAAAGGAGACCAAGTACAAAAGTTCGCAAGTGTAACTGCGGATTCGCGGCATTCCTGCTGCATATGCACCGTTTTGAAATGTACTTCCGCCATTAAACTGTAAATTATAGTCATTGATTTCACACAATCATAATTTCTGCTTTACAGCCGTTCTCAAGTGCAAGTGAAAGTGTTACAAAATGTCTGACCTGTCTAAATGACAGAAGCGACCAGTGGGGATGACGATTATTATATACCAGTATAATGACTGATCGGTTAGCAGCGAATAGTGTTCTGTGTATATATATACACTGACGTGCCAAAGAAAGTGGTATAGGAATGCGTACTCAAATGCAGAGATATGTAAACAGGCAGAATACGTCATTGCGGTAGGCAACTCCATTATAAGACAACAAGTGTTGGCGCAGTTGTTAGGTGGGTTACTGCCGCTACAGTGGCAGGTTATCAAGATTTAAATGAGTTTGAAAGTGGTGTTATAGTCGGCGCACGAGCGATGAGACACAGCATCTCCGAGGTAGCAATGAAGCTGTGATTTTACCGTAGGATCTCCCCACGAGTGTACCGTGAATATCAGGAATCCGGTAAAACATCGAATCTCCGACTTCGTACAAGATCGTACAAGAACGGGACCAACGACAACTCAACAGAATCGCTCAACGTTACAGAAGTGCAACTCTTACCCAAACTGCTGCAGATTTCAGTGCTGGGCCTTCAACAAATGTCAGCGGGCGAACCACTCAACGAAACATGATCGATATGGGCTTTCGGAGCCGAAGGCCCACTAGTGTAGTCTTGATGACCACACGACACAAAGCTTTACACCTCTCCTGGGCCCGTAAACACCCACATTGAACTATTGATGACTGGAAACATGTTACCTGGTCTGACGAGTCTCGTTTCAAATTGTATCGAGCGGATGGAGACAACCTCATGAATCCGTGGACTCTGCATGTCAACAGGGGACTGTTCAAGCTGGTGGAGGCTCTGTAATGGTGTGGGGCATGAGCAGATGGAGTGATATGGAACCCCTGATACGTCTAGATACGACTCAGACAGGTGACACGTACGTGAGTGTTCTGTCTCATCACCTGCATCCATTAATGTCCATTTAGCATTCCGACAATTCCAGCAGTGCAATGCGACACCCCAAACGTCCAGAATTGCTACAAAATGGCTCCAGAAACAATCTTATGAGTTTAAACACTTTCGCTGGCCACCAAAATCCTCAGACATGATTATTACTGAGTGTATCTGAGATGCCTTGCAACGTGCTGATCAGAAGAGATCTCCAAACCTCGTACTCTTACGGATTTATGCAGCCCTGCAGAATCCATGATGTCACCCCCCTCCAGCACTACTTCAGACATTAGTCGAGTCCATGCCAGGTGGTGTTGCAGGACATTTGCGTGCTAACGGAGGTCCTACACGATATTAGGCAGGTGCATTTATAAGGATAAAACTTTTTCGGAGAATATTGTAAATTTATTTTAATATTTAATATCTATTCAGAGAATGTCTAACAATTACGTTGACATACACACCCTTTCTACACCTACATCTATACTCTGCAAACCATCGTGAGGTGCATGGCAGAGGGTACGTCCCATTGTAGCACTTATTAGGGTTACATCCTGTTCCACTCACGGATGGAACGCGGAAAGAATGACTGCTGGAATGCCTCTGTACTGCAGAAATTATTCTAATCTCATTTTCACAATCCCTATGTGAGCGATACGTGGGGATTGTAGCACATTCCTACAGTAACCATTTAAAGCTAGTTCTCGAATCTTTGTTAATAGGCTTTCTCAGGATACTTTTCGTCTATCATCAAGAGACTTCCAGTTCAGTTCCTTTAGTATCTCTTTGACACTCTCCCACGAATTAAACAAACCTGTGACTATTCGTTCTGCCGTTTTCTGCATACGTTCAATATCTCTGTATACGTCCCCACACGCTTGAGCAGTATTCTAGAGCCGCTCACATGAGTGATTTATAAGCAATCTCCTTCGTAGACTGATTGCCCTCCCCCAGTATTCTACCAATAAACCGATGTCACCACCTGTTTTACCCACTACTGAACCTATGTAATCATTCTAAAAATGGCTCTGAGCACTACGGGACTTAACTTCTGAGGTCATCAGTCCCCTAGAACTTAGAAGTACTTAAACCTAACTAACCTAAGGACATCACACACATCCATGCCCGAGGCAGGGTTCGAAGCTGGGACCGTAGCGGTCGCGCGGTTCCAGACTGTAGCGCCTAGAACCGCTCGGCCACTCCGACCGGCGTAATCATTCTATTTCATGTTCCTACAAAGTGTTACACCCAGGTATTTGTAAGAATTGGCTGATTCCATCAGTGACTCACTGATATTATAGCCATAGGATACTACGTTTTTTTTGTTTTGCAAAGTGCAAAATGTCACATTTGTGCACATTTAAAGTAAGTTGTCAATCTCTGCACCACCTTGAAATCTTATCAAGATCTGAATGAATATTTATGCAGCTTCTTTCAGATAGTACTTCATTATAGATAATTGCATTATGTGCAAAAAGCCTCATTAATAATATTATTTTCTGCAAGATCATTAACATACAACATGAACAGCAAGGATCCCAACACACTTCCATGGGACATACCCGAAGTTACTTCTACATCTGACGATGAATCTCCATCCAAGATAACATGTTGCGTCCTTCCTACCAATAAGTTCTCGGTCCTGTCATAAATTTCATTTGGTTCCTCATATGATCGTACTTTCGTCAATAAGCATAGTTGTGGCACTAAGTCAAATGCTTTTCGGAAATCAAGAAATACAGCATCTTCCTGAGTGCCTTGACCCAACGCTTTCAGTGTGTCGTGTGAGAAAAGTGCGAGTTGGGTTTCCCATGATCGATGTTTCAGAAATACATCCTGGCTGGCTTTGAGGTCATTCTATTCATAACCTATTAACCACGCTGACCACGCAACCACGTTTAAGACTTTAATATCCTATTATGTTTGAGTTTTGTGGATCACTTCTACTACCCTTCTTGGAGATAGGTGTGACCTGTGCCTTTTTCCAAGAATTGGACACACTTTTTTGTTTGGGGGGGGGGGGGGGGTTTCTGCCATTGATTATAGTTAGAAGAGGGGCTAACTCAGCGATACGTTACCGAGTCTGTAACGATAGCAGCGGAAAACAAGACGTGAGGATGAAGTGCAATCTCTAAATGGCGATTAATTATTAAAATAAATCACAGAAATGAATGTTAAGCTACAAAACAATCATTAGCGCATGTTGTCATGGCGAAACGAATACAGAAATAGCGCACTTTTTTCCAAGAATGTAACAGTGACGTTGCTCCGTGTCCAGTTTTCATTTGACGCATCACATATTTTTTTCTCATGGTGGAGGTGAAATAAACAAGTACACAACCATTTTATTTGCATTGGACGAAATTTGTATGTTTTCTTCTGAAGCGAGGACTATAGTGTGAATCTTATTCCAGATATCACTCCTGCTCTAGTACAATATATTTGCAGTTGTGTGAAATAGGGGTGAGAGTGTCACTGAAATGATGCAGGATTTTGGGTGGACATCATTAAAACAAACGCGTTTTTCGTTGTTATGGAATCTTCTCACGAAATTCCAATCACCAACTTTCTCTTCCGAAAGCGAAAATATATTATTGACCCCGACCCACATAGGGAGAAACTATCACCATGGTAAAATAAGGGAAATCAGAGATCGTACGGAAAGATATAGGTGTTCGTTCTTTCAGCGCGCTATACGAGATTGGAATAATAAAAAATGTCAAGGTGGTTCGATGAACCCTCTTCCAGGCACTTAAATGTGATTTGCAGAGTGTCGATGTACAGGGTGATTCAAAAAGAATACCACAACTTTAAAAATGTGTATTTAATGAAAGAAACATAATATAACCTTCTGTTATACATCACTACAAAGAGTATTTAAAAAGGTTTTTTTCCACTCAAAAACAAGTTCAGAGCTGTTCAATTTGGCCCCCTCCAGACACTAGAGCAATATCAACCTGACACTCCAACTCGTTCCACACTCTCTGTCCAGAACTTTTTCCTTTGTACAAACACCCATTCTCTGTAAACTGTTAATACCAACGTTTAATACACCACCTATCAGGAAGTTTAACACCATACTTCGTTCGAAATGCACGCTGAACAACTGTCGTCGATTCACTTCTGCCGTACTCAATAACACAAAAAGCTTTCTGTTGAGCGGTCGCCATCTTAGCATCAACTGACGCTGACGCCTAGTCAACAGCGCCTCAAGCGAACAAATGTACAACTAAATGAAACTTTATAGCTCCCTTAATTCGCCGACAGATAGTGCTCAGCTCTGCCTTTTATCGTTGCAGAGTTTTAAATTCCTAAAGTTGTGGTATTCTTTTTTAATCACCCTGTAGATGTAGATGTACATGCTTTGCATCGGTTAATTTTCGTCTTACATCCTCCACTGTCTCACAAAACGAACTTTTGGTAAAGGCCACCTGATCCTGACAGTACGTCATTTCGCCTTGTCAGTGCTACTATACAGCAGCAAGATTGTGTAGTCATCTCACGTACTAATAATAAGTCACTATGTAAGTAGGCTGTTTTGGTTTTTTTAATGGTAACACCACGTAGCACTCTGTATGAAAATCACTGGCTGTGCTGTGTGCAGTCTGTGGCTGGTTTGCATTGTTGTTGACTATTGTAGTGTTGGGCAGTTGGCTGTTAGCAGCGCGTAGCGTTGCGCAATTGGTGGTGAGCCGCCAGCAGTGATGGATGTGGGGAGAGAAATGGCGGAGTTTTGAAATTTGTAAGACTGGATGTCATGAAGTGCAACACTAGTAAGGTAAATATATTGTTTGTTCTCTATTAAAATCTTTCATTTGCTAACTATGCCTATCAGTAGTTAGTGCCTTCCGTAGTTTGAATCTTTTATTTAGCTGGCAGTAGTGGCGCTCGCTGTATTCCAGTAGTTCGAGTAACCAAGATTTTTGTGAGGTAAGTGATTTGTGAAACGTATAGGTTAATGTTAGTCAGGGCCATTCTTTTGTAGGGATTTTTGGAAGTCAGATTGCGTTGCGCTAAAAATATTCTGTGTCAGTTTAAGCACAGTCATGTATAATTTTTCTAAGGGGACGTTTCATATGTCGACCCTTAGCCGAGGATACCTCACTGGAATTTTCTGATTTTTCTTGTAGTTTGTGTAATTAGTGCAACCTTTATTTATTGCTAGCGCGTAATTGTAGAGAGAATTTCCTTTGTAGTTGTAGTTTTTCATTCTTGTACAGTAAAACAGTTGTGGCATGCATGTAGATTTGCACGAAGTATTTCGCAGCTGCGCTTGCAATTAACTAGATATTATTTTCAGTGCTATGTTAATGTGTTCTCTTATTTTTGCTCTCCAAATTGTGTTTTTATATGTTGTCGTGTGAAATATTGTGACAATTATGCCGTGTGAAAAACGTAATACTAGGCTCCAAAGTAAACTGAGAAATGACAGTGAAGACGAAAGCAGTGTGTTAGCGCCACCATGTAATTAACTAACTAAAGTTCAAAGTAGTAATTTGCTAATTGTGCAAAGGGAAATGGAGCGGGCTGCAAATAATGGTGTAGGCAGTGAAACAATTAGTGAACAGGGAAGCATTATCGATCGATCGGTCGGCAACAGCTCGCCTCAGGATTCCGAAATGACAGGACGCAATCTTGCAAATACTGTAGATTCAGGTTTTGCGTCCTCACCGTTTTCTCAAATAAATCAAGACACATTTTCTGCTTTTCAAAATGCGAATATTGCCGGTTCAAATGCACTGCCGAATAGCACTGAGGAACATGTTTCAGACACCAGTGCACTGTTATTACAGTTAATGCAACAAATGAGACAAAGGCTACAAAAGTTAGATACAACGCTTGAACAAAATCAGAAACAAATGGGACAAAATCTTCAAAAGTTAGACACAATGGAACAAAAGCTTAAAAGTTAGACACAATGGTACAAAAGCTCCAAAAGTTAGACTCAGTGGATCATACGCTTGAACAAACACGTGAAGATTTAACTACCGAGTTACATATAATCGAATCAAAATGTCAAAAAATCTGCAATGATGTAAAAACACAAATTTGTGAGCATTTCCAACCTATTTTTTCGCGGCATGAAAATACATTACAGAATCACGAATCAGCCATAAAAGAACAGCAAACTATTGTTCATGAAAATCATGAGACCTTGCAAGTTAAAATTGACTCAGTTGCATCTACCGATTCGATTACGCAACTTGCAAAAACTCAGAAAAACTTAAAGGACACAGTAGATACGATTTCAACACAAATGGACACTCTGAAATTTGGTTCAGAAAAACACACTGAGGAAATAAGTACACTATCGAAGAAAGTAGCCGAACTTTCGGATCAGTTCATTAACTTATCTGCAAATGTAGATGATGATCTGAATGACTCAGAAGAGTGCGAACAAATTAGGAAATTCAAACAAAATCAGAATCAAATTAATACGCAACACAAAAGAGAAATCCGGGAAGTACAAGATCAACTGACACAGGTAATACAAGAATTACGTATTTCAGAGGACACTCGCGCTCCAGCACGGGAAGAGGGACTTAGAAATACGGAACAACCACAAGTAATAACACAAGACACTTCGGAAATTATGAAAGAAATTGGCAAGGTGCATTGAATTTTGAGATGGAACCGCCGAAACTACGTAACAATGACTCGCCGACACGATGATTTTGACTATAAGCTGTTCATTACTACACGTAAATTCAAAATATTTAAGAATTCTGACAACGACATTCATCCACAAGCATGGCTCCATCAATTCTCTCATTGTTTTCCTCCCAACTGGTCATTTTAGAGCACAGATTAGAATTTATGTGTGGCTACTGAGAGAATGAACCAGCTGAAAGAATGCTATCGGTCATTCACGATTGTCACAATGAAGGAGAATTTTATCATGCCTTCCTCTCAGCATATTGGTCTCAAGCTACATAAGACCGAGTAAAACATAGCATCATAATGATGAAACGTTTCGAACAATCTGAATTTTCCAGTCTTATGAAATATTTTGAAGACATGTTGCATCAGAATCAGTATCTTTCAAACCCATGCAGCCCCTCAGAACTCATCCGCATTTGCTTAATCAAACTGCCTGAACATTTACGACATATTATTTTAGCAGGGCGTTGCAAATACGACATTGAAGCTTTTCAGGGGCTGTTACAAGAACTGGAAATCGACACTGACAATCGCGGAACGCGAAAACAGGAGCACAACAATTACAGGTCACATCTGTCACAATTCCGCGATGACAGAAATAATACACGACAAGGCTACTCTTACAACATAAATCGTGACCAAAACAGACACCACCCGTATGACAACCATTGGCAGAGTAGTAATAATTACAGGGAAAGATCACCTCTCCATAGTAATGAATGTGACAGAGACAACCATAGAAACAGACAATATGGGAACCAAAATAATTATTATCAAGGAGGCAGAATAACTTCAGTCGCAACGGTCCATCACGCAGTTACGATTCAGGGAGAAATTCTCCACCACATGAGCGACAAACAAGAAACTATGTAAACTACAGACAAAACGACAGACCTGAACTCCATCAGAGCTGGCGAACTTCGAACAGGTCAGGGCCTTCTCGTCAAGGTGAATTTGTAGAAGTTAGGTCTCCTAATCCCAATAACGACGCGCGACAACAAAGAAACAATGACTCGCACCGCAGGCAGTCACGTGCGCCAGCTGGCTCAGAGAAAAATAACATAGACGCTAACCTTGAGAACAATTTTAGCATTCTTTGGCGACGTATACCACACGATAATTGCTTTGAAGTTGAAAGTCTGCGCACTATAAAGGGTAAAAGATTGCATCAAATTTCACATGTAAAACCGTTTATTGAAAGATAATCTGCTTTTTAACTTTGTCTTTGCCATATAATTTTTCACTTTACATTACTAGTATGCTTTGTCAGACTTAGAATCTGTTAACATGCAACAATGTTTGAAGTTAAATATCCAGTCAAGAACCCAGATACCTTATTTAAACAGAAATTACGAATGCATTGTTATAGTGAACAGACGACACGGTGTTGTTATTTGTACATCCTTGCTTGTTAGTTGCACGATTACGTAACAACTATCAGGCTTACATACTTAGAACATATACTGGTACTGCTAATGAGATTTTAATGCAACATTTTGGTTTAAATGAAAATACATTCTGGATTTAAAGTACTTTCTGTGAGATACCAGAAGACACAGTGGTTAGTTTATGTGACAGCTACACGATTTTATCACGACGCTACTAATGAGTGACAATTTACAATGTAGCTTGTGCGGTGTTTCTGTTTCATATCTGCACAGTCTTTTTGAATTCTTCTGGAAAGGAAAACATGTTTTAGTAGTAACTTTTGTGGTATAGCTACAATGAGACAGCCTTTTCCGTAGCACAACAATATGTTACAGCACAGTATTTTCTTCATTATGGCAATAAGTGTAATAACTTAGATATCTATACGCAAAGCATTTCACTTTTGTTTATCATGAGGTAAGTACATTGACTTCTGCAGAACTTACATTTCGGAGGACAATAACTACGGCACTTCCACAGAATTATCTTACAGCAAGACGTACATTTAGCGCTAAAGGACACGTATTTGAGTGATTAATTTTGTACTTAAAACATTTATTTTAAAAGATTTTTGAATTACAATGATAGAAAGGTTTTCCCTGATACATTTCATTCCATTGCTGTAATCTGTAACACCTGAGGGTATAAGTACATTAATCCTGAGGGGGTACACGCCTACTTTGTGTACCATGTGTTTGGCAAGCACAAGGAGCCCTAGGTAATATGGTATTTGCTTATACAATTTACACATCGGTACCATGTTTCTCTAACACATAAATTACACAGCTATCTGATCATTTAACTGAGAGAGACAAACTTTTTTTTTTTTTTGCTATATCAGTGACAGATGTTTACGTAATTACACCGTTGGATAACTTCACACTTACGAAATTGTTTTTTTTTGTATGTACTTTGTGAACTGTTCATATATTTTTTTGGAACCATTGTGATACTATGAGAGCTTTGAATGATGTGTTTGGTATGGGATCATGATATTTAAAGTACGTTTGAGGTAGATGACACTATTTAAATGGGCAGAGAATTTTTTTTAGGTTTTGAAATTATTGCAGGAAGCTACGACGATTTTGAGATTTGGCTGAGGTTTTATGATGTTATTATTACGACGACGATGTGTATTATGCTGTTGAGGTATGGTTATGATCAATAAGCTGATGCTATAGGAGGAATTTGATTATGGTACATATTTCTTATGATGAAATATTGAAGAAGTGTCTACGAATATGTATATGTGTAATAAGGTAAGGAATAATGAATAGTGGTTAGGGACTCTGGTTTGTGAAAAAGGTTGTTGGAAACCAAGAATCGTACTTTAAGAGTTATGAAATGTATGTAAATGCGTGAATGTATTACAATGTCGACGAAACTTTCTTGGACACTGTTATATCAATAGGACTTTGTTTCTACAGATTTGTAACGCAAATTCTTGACCTGTGAAATTTTTTATATGAGACTGCCACTGTAGCGGAAACTGGTGTCGTCAATATTTCGGTAAGAAAGATAAGTGACCACCTGCACGTAATGCGTCGTGGGCACCCAAGTGCGCGACAATCGCCTGGAAAAAAAGCCATTAGTGTGTGCCTTTCAGAGGCACAGGTGAAAAACAAAAAACAAAAAAAACAAAAAGAGGCCATTATCCTCGCTATTGACATTCCTTTGTAGAAAGCATCGCAAATACGACACGCTCAAACTTGAAAACAAATGATTATACTGTGGAGCTCTTAATTTATGATATTTACTAAAATGCCTAATGAAACGATGAGAAACATTTCACGGCTATTGTCTTGCTAGTTGAGAGAAATGCCATATGGCTTGCTTTATGTATTTATTTAATCATTTTGTTTAATATCTAGCTTCTAGCTGTACTGCAACATTGGTTAAAATAAAATTTTATAGATGTACTAATATCACTATTTTCTGTCTGCAGATCCAGTAAAGAATAATTTTATGATGTCCTTTCGTAGAAAGGAGAGCAAAAATAGACATTTTCCTTCACAGGAACTGCAAAAATAATTTTTTAACAGTTTGGTAACTTATCTGCTAGAGTAAGTCAAGGTGATGCATCACTCTAGTGTTAAGATGTGACATAGGTATTAGACATAGCCATCTTTACTGTAATATTCTTTCTGCTTGAGCTTTGTCATGTTTAGATATAAGTTATTGCATTTGCTGCTGCTGTTTGCCAGGCATAATGTTACTGAATTTGAGTTTGTATTACTCTGTTAAGCCAGTTTTACTACGGATTTATTTTTCTTGTTTGCTGTGCATTGCCTTATATTAGTTGTAATATTGCAATTGCTCTGCTAATTTATATTATTTGCTGCTTGCTTTGCCAATTTGCATTTTTTATCATTGCTGTTTGTGTTAATTGTTTTGCGTTGCTGCATTACCTCGTCCCTTAGTTTAGCATCTGAGCTCAGTAAATTTAAGTTAGCTTAAGAGGGGGTAGACTATATAAGAGAAGGAGTTGCGATGAATTGGAAGAAATGCACTGAGAAGTTATACGAAAAAAGTACAGAAAGCAGGTATAGATAGGACTTTTTCGAAATAATGAAGAACGAAGGGAGATCTTCGAGAAGTAAAGAAAGTTTTGTTTGCAAAATACTGCAGTAAAACAAACCCTGTCCTTTTCTTGTGTTATCCCACTATGTGTTTGTATACCCTTGTGTATTTATGTTCTTCCTGTCTTTATATGTTTATCTGATAAGACTTATGTTGTAGAATTTTTCTAATACTCAGTTACATGAACTATGATGAGGAATACTGTTATCCTCAAATATAATTTGCATTAATAATATGTTATTTACTCTGTAAAAATGTTAGACATTATTAATTCTGTTTTGTTTTAATGCTCATGAGTGAAGTTGATGTTTCAAAAGTTATTCTGATCTCTTATGTATTTACTTATGTCATAATTCCTGTAACACTGATGAATATGTTTATTTCTATTCTTTTGTAAAGCCTGTTTTACTACAAATGTTAACTGTATTTTATGTTCTTTAATTATGTATTTTGTACCTTTGTTATTGTATTCTTATGTTATAAAATTGTAATTGACACCAGTTCATCAAATTAAGTAACTTGTAAGTTACATTTCACTGCACACGTTTCTGTTGGTCATAGTATATGGACAATATGTGAGAAGTAGGCACTGATAGTGTTTGCACGTGTGTTAATAATTCAGCAAGGGACTGGATAACAGCACTGCTGGTTCTAAGGACATTTCAAACAAATTTTTTGTGAGTGGACAAGTGGTGGTTTATGGACTTGCTATATTC
Source organism: Schistocerca gregaria (assembly GCF_023897955.1). Taxonomy (NCBI): domain Eukaryota; kingdom Metazoa; phylum Arthropoda; class Insecta; order Orthoptera; family Acrididae; genus Schistocerca; species Schistocerca gregaria. Next base: position 541,807,116 of record NC_064931.1, read on the forward strand.
TCCGCAAGACTCTTCGATGGTGATTGTGCACCTGCACAGTCACAGCAGATGGCTGCTGGCCATCTCTACAAGGACTGCAGTGGGTCTGCACCTTTGATTACCCACCAATACCATTATTTCTACAAGGACTACAGTGGGTCTACACCTTTGATGACTCACCAATACCATTATTTCTACAAGGACTGCAATGGGTCTGCTCTGTGATGACCTACCTACCAATATTCTTCAAAACTTCGACTGACTCTGCTGTGGGTTTGCTCTGTTGTGGCCCATTACCTGTCTGCATGTCAAGAGTCAGCACTGTCTTTCCGTTGGAAGGGCAACACTACTTCTTCAAGACTGCATGGAAATCCACTACTTCCATGTGCATTCTCTTTTACTGCCCAGACTTTGAGAAAAACACTGCAATTTTACTGTGATGAATGATCACGATTGTCTTTATGGACTGTGAGAAAATTTTAGCTTTTGACCAACATTGTATCAATAAGTGTGTGCTTTTGGTAACTTTGTTATTGTAATTATGACAAAATTTTATCAAATCATTATTGGCAACTGCTCAAAACAATTTGTAAAATTTTTTGTGGGGAGCATGGGGGCTATGTAAGTAGGCTGTTTAGGTTTTTTTAATGGTAACACCACATAGCGCTCTGTATGAAAATCACTGGCTTTGCTGTGTGCAGTCTGTGGCTGGTATGCATTGTTGTTGGCTATTGTAGTGTTGGGGAGTTGGCTGTTAGCAGCACGTAGCGTTGCACAGTTGGCTGTTAGCAGCGCGTAGCGTCGCGCAATTGGTGATGAGCAGTCAGCAGTGGTGGATGTGGGGAGAGAAATGGCGGAGTTTTGAAATTTGTAAGACTAGATGTCATGAAGTGCTATACATATTATGACTTTTGAACACTAGTAAGGTGAATACATTGTTTGTTCTCTATCAAAATCTTTCATTTGCTAACTATGCCTATCAGTAGTTAGTGTCTTCCGTAGTTTGAATCTTTTATTTAGCTGGCAGTAGTGGCGCTCACTGTATTGCAGTAGTTCGAGTAACCAAGATTTTTGTGAGGTAAGTGAGTTGTGAAACGTATAGGTTAATGTTAGTCAGGGCCATTCTTTTGTAGGGATTTTTGAAAGTCAGATTGCGTTGCGCTAAAACTATTGTGTGTAAGTTTAAGGACAGTCATGTATAATTTTTCTAAGGGGACGTTTCAACTACTAGTGTTACATTCCTGCATGTTTCGGTGAGAGAGAACGAGTCGACATTTATGAAGTGACCGCAGCGCCACAGTTCTCAGCCTCGTCATACTCGCGGAACTACATTGGAATTGGCCCGTCGGGATGGCCGAGTGGTTCTAGACGCTACAGTCTGGAACCGCGCGACCGCTGCCGTTGCAGATTCGAATCCTGCCTCGGACATGGATGTGTGTGATGTCCTGAAGTTAGTTAGGTTTACGTAGTTGTAAGTTCTAGGGGCTTGATGACCTCAGAAGTTAGGTCCCATAGTGATCAGAGCCATTTGAACTATTTTTGTACATTGGAATTGAAGGAAGCCCGTTAGTACTGATATCACAGTGACGCCTTGATTTGTGAAATAGACAACCCGCAACATTAGATTCGTATTTGCTCCGTTTCTGATCTCTAGTGTCCTACAGTTTTGATCAGATATTGTACTTCAAGATAATTACGAAAGGGCTCACCGCGCCTATATGCATACTCTGCAAAACCACTGTGAATTGCATTCCAGAGGTTGCTTAGCACGATATCAATTCTTACGGTTGCTTCCGCTTACAGTCGCGTATGGAGCACAAGAAGAACGACTAATTAAAAGCCTCTCTGCATGTTGTAATCTAACTAATTATGTCTTGGCGGATCCTGCAAGTGCGATATGTAGGGGGATAAAGAATATTTATAGATTCTTGTTGTAACACTGATTCTTGAAATTCTTTAAGTAGGCTTTTGCTGGATAATTTGTGGCTATATTGATGAGTCAGCCAATCGAGGTTTTCCAACATTTCTGTGAAGCTCTCCAATGATTCAAACAAATCTGTGAAAATTCGTTCCATCCTTCCTTGTGTATATTTAGTATCCCCCGTTAGTCCTATTTGGTTCGAGTACCACACACTTGAGCAATACTGTAAGACGGGACCCACGAGTGATTTGTAAACAGTCTCCTTTATAGACTGTGTGCACTTCCCTAGTATCCTACCAACATACAGAAGTCTGCCACTGTCCTGCTGTCCTTAGGTTAGTTAGATTTAAGTAGTTCTAAGTTCTAGGGGACTGATGACCATAGATGTTAAGTCCCATAGTGCTCAGAGCCATTTGAACCACTGTCCTGCGATTGAGTCTATATAACCGTTCTATTGCATATCTATACAAAATGTTACCCCAAGGTATTTGTATGAGCTTAGTAATGACAGGTGTGACAAACTGACATTATACAGGTCGAAGAACGTTCGGCGGTGCTCAGTGACAATGGCTCGTTTAGTGTACAGTGGAGCAGTCGGCGACCGCTCGGCGCCGCGGCGGGACGACTCGGGAGCGTGCTGCAGGCACAGCCTTTCGGGCTTTGGTCGACTGTGCTGCAGCTTCACCGCTCGTGGAGTCGGTAGATGTCCTAGACTACAGATGGGTGGTAACACTGCTGGCTCCCCAAAGGTAGTGTTATGGGCCCTTTGCTGTTCCTTATGTATACAGGGTGTTACAAAAAGGTACGGCCGAACTTTTAGGAAACATTCGTCACACACAAATAAAGAAATGATGTTATGTGGTCATGTGTCCGGAGACGCTTAATTTCCATGTTAGAGCTCATTGTAGTTTCGTCAGTATGTACTGTACTTCCTCGATTCACCGCCAGTTGGCCCAATTGAAGGAAGGTAATGTTGACTTCAGTGCTTGTGTTGCCATGCGACTCATTGCTCTACAGTACTAGCATCAAGCACATCACTACGTACCATCAACAGGTTAGTGTTCATCACGAACGTGGTTTTGCAGCCAGTGGATTGTTTACAAATGCGTAGTTGGCAGATGCCCATTTGATGTATGGATTAGCACGGGGCAATAGCCGTGGCGCGGTACGTTTGTATCGAGACAGATTTCCAGAACGAAGGTGTCCTGACAGGAAGACGTTCGAAGCAATTGATCAGCCTCTTAGGGAGCATGGAACATTCCAGCCTATGACTCGCGACTGGGGAAGACCTAGAACGATGAGGACACCTGCAATGGACGAGGCAATTCTTCGTGCAGTTGACGATAACCCTAATGTCAGCGTCAGAGAAGTTGCTGCTGTACAAGGTAACGTTGACCACGTCACTGTGCTATGGGAGAACCAAATGTTTCCGTACCATGGACAGCATGTGCAGGAACTATCAGCAGCTGATTGGCTCCACGGGTACGCTTCTGCGAATGGTTCATCCAACAATGTGTCAATCCTCATTTCAGTGCAAATGTTCTCTTTACGGATGAGGCTTCATTCCAACGTGATCAAATTGTAAATTTTCCCATCCACATGTGTGGGCTGACGAGACTCTGCACGCAATTGTGCAATCACGTCATCAACACAGATTTTCTGTGAACGTTTGGGCAGGCATTGTTGGTGATGTCTTGATTGGGCCCCATGTTCTTCCACCTACGCTCAATGGAGCACGTTATCATGATTTCATACGGGATAGTCTACCTGTGCTGCTAGAGTATGTGCCTTTACAAGTACGACACAACATATGGTTCATGCACGATGGAGCTTCTGCACATTTCAGTCAAAGTGTTCGTACGCTTCTCAACGACAGATTCGGTGACCGATGGATTGGTAGAGGCGGACCAATTCCATGGCCTCCACGCTCTCCTGACCTCAACCCTCTTGACTTTCATTTATGCTGGCATTTGAAAGCTCTTGTCTACGCAACCCCGGTACCAAATGTAGAGACTCTTCGTGCTCGTATTGTGGACGGCTGTGACACAATACGCCATTCTCCAGGGCTGCATCATCGCATCAGGGATTTCATGCGACAGAGGGTGGATGCATGTATCCTTGCTAACAGAGGACATTTCGAACATTTCCTGTAACAAAGTGTTTGAAGTCACGCTGGTACGTTCTGTTGCTGTGTGTTTCCATTCCATGATTAATGTGATTTGAAGAGAAGTAATAAAATGAGCTCTAACATGGAAAGTAAGCGTTTCCGGACACATGTCTACATAACATATTTTCTTTCTTTGTGTGTGAGGAATGTTTCCTGAAAGTTTGGCCGTACCTTTTTATAACACTCTGTATAAACGATTTGGGAGACAATCTGAGCAGCCGTCTTAGGTTGTTTGCAGATGACGCTGTCGTTTGTCGACTAATAAAGTGATCAGAAAATCAAAATAAATTGCAAAACTATTTAGAAACGATATCTGATTGGTGCGAAAATTGGCAGTTCACCCTAAATAACGAAAAGTGTGAGGTCATCTACATGGGTGCTAAAAGGAATTCGTTAAACTTCGGTTGCACGACAAGTCAGTCAAATCTAAAAGCCGTAAATTCGACTAAATATCTAGGAATTACAATTACGAATAACGTAAATTGGAAGGAACACACACAAAATGTTGTGGGGAAGGCTAACCAAAGACTGCGTTTTATTGGAAGGACACAGAAAATGTAACAGATCTGCTTCGGACACTGCCTACACTACACTTGTACGTCCTCTTTTATAATACTGTTGCGCAGTGTCGGATCCTTACCAGATAGAACTGACGGAGTACATGGAAAAAGTTCAAAGAAGGGCAGCACTTTCTGTATTATCTCGAAATACGGGAGAGAGTGTCACTGAAATGATACAGGATTTGTGCTGGACATCATTAAAAGAAAGGCGTTTTTCGTTGTTACGGAATCTTCTCATGAAATTCCAATTACCAACTTTCTCCTCCGTATGCGAAAATTTTTTGTTGACGCCGACCTACATGTGGAGAAACGATGACCACGATAAAATAAGGGAAATCAGAGCTCGCACGGAAAGATACAGGTGTTCGTTCTTTCCGCGCGCTATACGAGATTGTAATAATAAAGAATTGTGAAGGTGGTTCTATGAACCCTTTGCCAGGCACTTAAATGTGATTTGCAGAGTATCCATATAGATGCAGATGTAGATGTAGATGCGGTTTATACATGCCCTGCGCAAGATTATACGATCTGTTTCCGGGCGGCACGTCACGGGTGTAGGAAACTAATTCCATGATTACAGGTCCTCCTTGAGTGATGATGGCACCGCGATATTGTGTGGAACTCTTCGTATGTCGTGCTTATGTTTATCGGCAGTGGGCGTAGAGTCTGTAGTTCTTATTACCAGCAGTCTAGCTGTGGCGATACAGTCGCGGGCATGTTGAACGTGTTAAGGAATAGCGAATATGCAAGGGATTCCGCACCCACAAACCACGTTTCCAATCCTTGTGCCACTATGAAATATTATCAAGACCTGACTAAATTATTTGAGCAGCCTTTTTTCAGAAACGTGTGGAGAGTGTTATAGCTTGCTACACTTATTTGACTTCCGGCTCTAGCCAGTCCTGGGATATAAGCTTAATATATTTTCTTATTCGATTTTTAAATGATAACACTCAATTTTTATGTGCTCCGACCTTTTCCTCAATTTACAAAACTTACTCCGACGAATTAAAGTTTTTCAAAATGTGGAAACACGTTATAGTGTACGACATCGCCATGTATCTAGCAACCGACATTCGATTAAAATTTAAAAGCGTTCCACTCGAGAAAGTGTTGTCAGAATTTTATTTAATCGTCTATCCGTTACATTATTACTCTACTACACACCAATAATCAGTAAATTAAATCGAAATGAGAGGAAGTATTAGCAAAAGCCAATTAGCAGTTACATACTCTTTGAAACTGAATATATACACTGAGGTCAGTCATGGGATATCTTCTAACATCGGGTTGGACCTCCTTTTCCCGGCTAAGTGCAGAGACTCGACGTTGCATGGATTCATCAAGTTGTTGGAAGTCCGCTGCAGAAACACTGAACCGAGTGAGGTGGCGCAATGGTTAGCAGACTGGACTCGAATTCGGGAGAACGACAGTTCAATCCCCCGTCCGGCCATCCTGATTTAGGTTTCCCGTGATTTCCTTAAAATAGCTCCATGCCGGAATGGTTCCTTTGAAAGGGCACGGACGACTTCCTTCCCTGTCCTTCTCTAATCCGATGAGACCAATAACCTCGCTGTTTGGTCTCCTCCCCAAAACAACCCAACCCAACCCAGAAACATTGAGCCACGCTGCCTCTATAGCACTCGTACTTGCGAAAGTGTTGCCGGTGTAGAATTTTGGCGCGAACTCACCTCTCAGTTACTTCCATAATTGTTCGATAGGATTCATGTCGGGCGATCTGGATGGCCAAATCATTCGATCAGATTGTTCAGGATGTTCTTCAAACCAGTCGCGAACAAAAAAATGGTTCAAATGGCTCTAAGCACTATGGAACTTAACATCTGAGGTCATCAGTCCCCTAGACTTAGAACTACTTAAACCTAGGACACATCCATGCCCGAGGCAGGATTCGAACCTGCGACTGTAGCAGCAGTACGGTTCCGGGCTGAAGCACCTAGAACCGCTCGGCCACAGGGGCTGGCAGTCGCTAACAGTTGTGGCCCTGTGACTAAGCACATTACCGTCCATAAATTGATTGGGAAAATGAAGTACATGAATCGGTGTAAATGGTCTCCAGGTAGCGGAACGTAATCACTTCCAGTCAATGATCAGTTCAGTTGGACCAGAGGACCCAGTCCATTCGTGCAAACATAGCTCACACCATTAGAGGGCCACCACGAGCTTGTACGGAGCCTTGTTGAGAACTTGGTACTGTGGCTTTGTGGGGTCTGCACCACACTCAAAACCTACCATCAGCTCTTACCAACTAAAATCGGGAATCATCTGATTACGCCACGGGTTTCCAGTTGTCTAGGATCCAACCGATACGGTCACGAGCCCAGGAGAGGCGCTGCAGGCTATGTCGTGTTGTTAGCAAAGGCACTCGTGTCGGTCGTGTGCTCCCATAGCCCATTAATGGCAAATTTTAGCGCATTGCCTGATAGATACGTCCACCGTACGTCTCACATTGAGTTCTACGGTTATTTCATACAGTGTCTACGCAAACGCCACTGTTCTCGGTCGTTAGGCGAAGGCTGTCGCCCATTGCGTTTTTCGTGATAACAGGTAATGCCCGAAATGTGGTATTCACGCCACACTCTTGACACTGTGGATCTGGGAATATTTAATTCCATAACGATTTCCGAAATGGAAAGTCCCATGCGTCTAACTCGAACAACCATACGCGTTGAGTGTCTGCCAGTTGCTAACGTGTTGCTAACGTGCGGTCATAATCACGTCGAAAACCTTTTAACTTGAATCACCTGAGTACAAATAATAGCTCTACCAACGCATTTCCCTTTTATGGCTTTGAGCACTATGGGACTTAACTTCTGAGGTCATCAGTCCCCTAGAACTACTTAAACCTAACTAACCTAAGGACATCACACACATCCATGCCCGAAGCAGGATTCGAACCTGCGACCGTAGCGGTTGCGCGGTTCCAGACTGCAGCGCCTAGAACCGCTCGGCTACCCAGGCCGGCATTTTCCCTTTTATACCTTGTGTACGAGATACTACCGCCATCCGTATATGTATATATCGCTATTCCACTACTTCCATCACCTCAGTGTAAGAAACTGATACAAATTTACATTTTTAGTACAGATAAAATTTTAAGACATTAATTGGTTGTTTTGGGAAGGAGACCAGACAGCGTGGTCATCGGTCTCATCGGATTAGGAAAGGATGGGGAAGGAAGTCGGCCGTGCCCTTTCGATGAAACATCCCGGCTTAAAGACATTAAAGAAACTCAGTCTGCAAGTATCGCATGTTTCGTGGCAAAATTCTTTCTTCTGTTTCAAGATACAGAATGATGTACGACCGAAGAAGTATGGTTTAACTACGCACACAGTACATAAACAATTCTAAAAACTGTTACGGCGTCAAGTTAAGCGCCGGCACGCCAGTGGGGAACGATAGAGAAGAGATGGCTGTGAGAAGACGTCAGCCAATCGCTGGCTGCCGCGGTGGTCTCGCGGTTCTAGGCGCGCAGTCCGGAACCGTGCGACTGCTACGGTCGCAGGTTCGAATCCTGCCTCGGGCATGGATGTGTGTGATGTCCTTAGGTTAGTTAGGTTTAAGTAGTTCTAAGTTATAGGGGACTGATGACCACAGCAGTTGAGTCCCATAGTGCTCAGAGCCATTTTGAACCAATCGCTCGCTGACCGACCTCTCTCCAGGACTGGTGACGGCCCAGTTGAATAGAAGCTTCAAGATTAGGCACTTGTATAGAAGCGTCAACCCTAGTTACTTCACCTGTATACTGTTTGTATCACAGACTTGGAACTGTTTATACTGAAGAAGATTCATTATTTCGTATGTCACCCTTTGCTTGTGACACTTCCGTGTAATTGTCAAAGTTAAGCATTGTCAGTTAATTGTTTGTAATGAAACTCATTAATACGATTTGTTTGCATGTTCGTCTAGCAAACATAGTAAGCAGGCATCCTAGACACCTCATATTTGATGACAAGGCTGCAGACATAATAAAAATATATAGCAGTTTCCTCACCTTAAAATTCTGTACCTGAAGAACTGACAGTATGTTCTAAATAGTATTAATACAGTCATGTGCCAAATTTAAGGACAAAAGTAACTTTTGCATGATGTGTCACTCCAAAGTAACATTACGCGGTGAAACTTGGACCCTACATAGAAAGAACTGCTATAGTAAAGTACAAAATGTATAACGCATGTTAGGTAGGTGTACCAGTTTCTTTGGCTCTTCAATGTATATGGAGCATAAAAAGACTGGCTACTTCAACAATTATACTCTAGTGCGCAACACTTAAGGACGAAAGTAACTTTCTCATGATGAATCGTTCCAATGTAACATATCTCGATGCAACTGCGACTATACAGGGTGAAAAGTATTTAAACCGACAACCACTGGGAGGCTGTAGGGGACATCAAAACAAATATTTTTCCCTAATGTCATTTTTTCCTATGAGGAGTATTTAAACCGGTAGAGGAAGATTTCTATGGCGGCAAATTAATTAAACCAACAAACACTTTACCATTTTTTATGACCAAGAGACAACACATTAACACAACTCAATTAACAAAATTTCAATTATAGTAGGTTTTTAAAAATGCCTCCATTGACACGTAAACAAAGGTTACACCGTAGGATCATGTTCTGTCTCACACGAGCAAAAACCGCAGGAGTATCCTGAACTGTTCCTGCCGCTGCTACTATCCGGGCAACCAGATCCTCTTCTGATGCAACAGGAGTTGCGTAAACAAGGTTTCGCATCTCTCCCCACACAAAAAAGTCCAGAGAGGACATATCTGGGGATCGAGCAGGCCATGGTACAGCAGCACCTATGTCAATCCACGTTTGTGATAACCGTTGCTCCAGAAATCGACGCACACGACGACTGAAATGTGCCGGCGTCCCGTCATGTTGGAACGACATGCGTTGTCTTGTAGGGAGCAGGACGTCTTCCAGCAATTCTGGAAATGCTCTGGCGAGAAAATTGTAATAGTGCCTGCCATTTAATGGCCTAGGTAGCAGATATGGCACAATTAAAGAGTCCCCAACAACACCGACCGACACATAAACGAAGAACCGCACTTGATGAGCACTAGTAACTGTGGCATGTGGATTATCCTCACTCCAAACATGCGAATTGTGCATGTTGAAGTCTCCATCACGCTTGAAGGTTTCTTCATCGGTAAACAACACAGAGGATGGAAATGTAGGATGCATTTCACAATGCTCCCAGAACCACTGCGAAAACTTTGTTCGGGATGGATAATCAACTGGTTCCAGATTGTGGGCACGCTGTAAGTGAAATGGAGGTAACAACTGCTCTCGAAAGACTTTTCTTACATTCGTCTGATTCGTCCCCATGTTACGTGCAATTGCAAGAGTGCTGATTGAAGGATCCCGCTCCACATGCTGCAAGACAGCTTTCTCAAATTGCAGCGTTCTTACCGTACGACGGCGTTCCTGTCCAGGTAATCTACTAAACGACCCGGTCTACGTAGTACGCATCAACCATATCAGTGTACTCACTCCAGGTGTATCGCTCCATCAGTAAACAGAGGCAATGCACTACTACACTGGTTGACAGCAGTTGCCTACAACTGAAGAGCGTAATACGCCCTCTAACAACTGAAGATCGTAATATGGCCTCTAACGACTGAAGAGAGTAATATGGCCTCCACCGGTTTAAATAATCCTCATAGGAAAAAATGACATAAGGGGAAAATATTTGTTTTGATGCCCCTACAACCTCCCAGAGTTTGTCGGTTTAAATACTTTTCACCCTGTAGACAGAAGTAACGGCTATAGTATAGTACAATACAGTGTAGAGTACAGTACAGTAAACTAAAGGTCGTAAATGAGAGAAATACGCAATGAAACGAACGTAAATATACTTCTGTTCAAAGACAATAATCACGCTGAAGTCACCGACATATATGATAGCCTCCTGGACGTTACACGTTCCTTGATAGGACGTGAGATCACCACGGACGGCAATGTGAGCTCTCCAAAGTGCTCCATGGTGGCCACAAGGCTTCTAGGGAGTTCTGGTGGTAGAGCGTTCTGTTCCTGGACCAGGCCGGTTGTCAACTGATGGATGGTCGTTGGTGCACGTGAACGTGCTGGAATACGTTCCCACAACGCATCTCACACGTGCTCGGTGGCATTTAACTCGAGGAAGCGAGCAGGCCGGTTCCCACGCCGAATACGATCTCGTTCCAAAGCCTCCTGCATCTGCGTTGTCCGATGCGAATGCGCATTGTCATCCATAAAACTGAAGTCAGGACTGAATGCACTCCTTAAAAGACCCACATGGCGTAGGCGTATAATGTCACAATAACATTGGCCATTGAGTGTACCACGTTGACAGGTTTGGAGGTCATTAAGCTCATGCAACATAACGCCTCCATACAGCATAACACCCAGACCACCAAAACTATCCGTAGCCTCATAAGGCGAGAGGTGGGAACGTGAATGCAGCCAGGAACACTGTCGAACGTGACTGTTTTTGTGGTTCTGTTGTTATGGTGTGAGGAGTCATCATGTTGCATCAACATACTGTCCTCCACATATCTGAAAATGGTACATTCACCGGTCAACATTACTGAGAAACTGTACTCGTTGTCAACGTTCGCCTTTTCAGGGGTATGTTCAGCCCTGACTTCATGATTATGGATAACATTGGGCTACAGCATACAAAGGCGAAGGTGGAGGAGCTCTTAGACCTAGAGCATATTCGGCGAATGGACTGGCCTGCCCGTTCCAGAGACTTAAATTCCATTGAGCACCAGTGCTGCGCATCCACGAGCACTAACGACAATCCAGTAGCGTACCGCGCTGGTGGAGGAACGGATCGCCCTACCACAAAAAATCCTCACCAACCTTGTGGCCAGCATGCACTGCCGTTCGCGGTGATCACATTCTTTATTAAAAACTACGTCCTGCCTTTTAAAGTGTCCAAGGGACCATAATGAACAGTGGTGACACTGGTGTCATTATTGTCTTTGAATAAAAGTGTCATTTCCGTTCGTCTTATTGTGCATCTCTTTCAGTTACCTTTTGTACCATACTGTAGAAGTTCTTTCTATGTATGTTCCAGGTTTCATCGAGGTATGTTACTAGGCAGTGACACATCATGCGAAAGCTACTTTCATCCCTGACTTCTGCACACCAGCGTATTTTTCAGTATGGAAGATTAGATTCAACAAGGTTTCTTAGGAAAGATGGAAATTCCGCATAAAATGTTCTTATCGGCGGCTGGTCCCGGCGGAGGTTCGAGTCCTCCCTCGGGCATGGGTGTGTGTGTTTGTCCTTAGGATAATTTAGGTTAAGTAGTGTGTAAGCTTAGGGACTAATGACCTTAGCAGTTAAGTCCCATAAGATTTCACACACATTTGAACATTTTTGATTTGTTCTTATCGGATTTTATTCATATGCTTCGTCTTCATATTCTTTGTGTGAGATATATTTTTTCGGTGAGCAGGATAACAGTAACCTGTAAGTATAGCCAACAGCACTCTAAGAGACGAAGAAGAGCCATGTACAGTGCATTTCCTCTTTTTTCCTGAGGTCATGCAACCATCTTTCAGTTTTTCGGGAATTTTCCAACATTTTACGGGGTAAGGTTACATTTAATGAAAGAATTTTATAATTAGTTTTAAGATAAGTATATTATTTTGATGAGAGAGAGCTGCTATGTTATTTGGTAATGGTTTATAAGATCTAATTAATTACTGTATGAAATTAATTTGCTGGCCTCCGTACAGCTAACATTTAAAAACACCGTGATTGACATCTTCTATTGTTACTCCACCATGTTCACGATATGGATTACCTCGAACGCGTATTCAGTAAAGGTGGCGTTGCTCTGTGATCCACAACAGCACGACGACATGGATCCAGATCCCCGAAGGTGAAGGCCGAGATCATTCCCTTGATCAATGTTTGACTTATTTCCTTTTCCTCCCTTTCCTAGACGCAATGGTGAGCTGTGTATGAAGACATAGTTGTCGGCGGTATATTTAACCTTAGTCTTTCTTTGAACCTTAGTCTTTCTTTACTTGTTCTTCTTACAAAAAAGAAAGAATAATCTCTCTCTCTCTCTCTCTCTCTCTCTCTCTCTCTCTCTGTGTGTGTGTGTGTGTGTGTGTGTGTGTGTGTGTGTGTGTGTGTGCGTGTGTACTTGTCGTCTTCCTACAGAGTCAATGCGCCTAGAAGGATCATCTGTACATTTACTCGTACATGCCGTACATGCCTATTTAGTAGCTACAGGAAACGCTGTCGGTTCTGAAAGAAAGGGGTTTTACATTTAAAATCTGACTTCGGTCCCATCAGACTTGTTATTCACAAATCTGCTTTCGTCTGCTCGTCAAAACCTGCGATAAATTAAGCTACGTCCGTCTTTTATCTGCTCGTCTCCTTGTAGTACGAGAAACCCCGGAGAGAAAACAATACCCCTATCGCTAGACGCTGTTACGAAAATTTAGAGAACCGGCATTTGAAGTTAGCTGCAGAACTATTCCACTGCCACCAGAGTACATATAGCGTAAGGACCACGAAGAAAACAGAAGTGAAATTAGGGCTCGTACGGAGGCACATAAACTGTCGTTCTTCCGTCGCTGTACTTGCAACTGTAACAGGAAAGGAAATGACTAAGAGTGGTACAACATATCCTCGGCGATGCGCGCTACGATGGCTTGCGAAGTATATATGAAGATGTAGACGCAACGACTGGGCACATCGCCAGATTAAGAAACAAAACAAAAAAAATGCGCAGGAAAAAGGTCGTACGTAACATTATGATGGTTATCAATAAAATGTTCGCCACAGTCACAACAGATAACTTCACTAGACTGCCACTGGTTCGCTAAATTTCAAATCGATTCCCTACTCTCAAATATCAATTTATATTTATTAAATTGTCAGTGTAAGTAAAAACCTGGAAGGCGGAAATCTGAAGGGACAGAAGCCGCAGGCCTTCGGATGGTATCTGGACTTGGCGTGGTCTACTTGAAGCGAGGGTCCGAAGAGTGCGCCGGTATTGGCTGTATGGCGGCGTGATTGGGTGCAGGCTGCAGCTTCTGGCGGCTCCGCTCAAATGAGGTTTCGGCGCCAGCGATGAGGCAGCCAACTCCCGCGCCGCCGAGTCGCTCCACAAACAATGCTCCAAAGTCACCTACTGTCGCAGATACGAAAAGGTGACCACTTTGTTCACCAGTTGTTGCAAAATAAACGCAACAGACGTCTCTTGTATTAAATAAAACAGAATAAAAATTGAAACGTATAAGTAACAATGTTCCATCGTTCTAACGAACTTTATGAAGGTGTATTTGACGCAAAACACACGGCCTTGCCGCAGTGGTAACTGCGGTTCCCGTAGATCACCGAAGTTAAGCGCTGTCGGACTTATTTATCACTTGGATGGATGACCCTCCGGGTCTTTTGTGCGCTATTGGCAAGCGGATGCACTCAGCCCTTATAAGGACAGTTGAGAAGCTACAGAACTTGGCTGAGAAGTAGCGTCTTTGGTCACGAAAACTGACAACGGCCGGGGGAGCGGTGTGCTGACCACATGCCCTTCAATATCCGCATTCAGCGACGCCTATCGGCTGGGGATAACACGGCGGTCGGTCGGTACCGCTAAGCCTTCCGAGGCGTGTTCGGACGGATACATTTGAGGTAGAAACGCTGTTTGGCCTATACCAAGGTCGCCATTTCCTTTCCCCATGTAATTTCAATCCCCTTTCTCTCACACACATGAAATCACCCCTAGAACAATCACATATACTCAGTCGTAGGTAAAAGTGGCAGAATTCGGTTCATTCGTAGAATACTAGGAAACTGCAGTTAGTCTACCAAGGAGATTGCTTACAAAACACTCGTGCGACCCAGCCTCGAATGCTGCTGAAATGTGTGGAATCCATACGAAATAGGGCTTACACTGGATACTGAATGTGCACAAAGAAAGGCAGCACGAATGATCACAAGTTTGGTTGACCAAGAAAGAGCCTCACGGACTAGCTGTAAAAATTGAATTGGGCAGGCACTTGAAGATAGACTCAAAATATCCACTGAAATCCTATAGCCTACTTACAAAGTGTCGAGAACATGCTTTAAGTGAGGAATCTAGGAATATACAGCAAGCTTTTGCGTATCACTGGCCAAAATTAGAGTAGAATGAGATTTTCCCTCTACGGCGGAGTGTGCGCAGATATGAAACTTCCTATCAGATTCAGACTGTGTGCCGGACCGAGACTTGAACTGGGTTCAAATGGTTCGAATGGCTCTGAGCACTGTGGGACTTAACTTCTAAGGTCATCAGTCCCCTAGGACTTAGAACTATTGAAACCTAACTAACCTAAGGACATCACAAACATCCATGCCTGAGGCAGGATTCGAACCTGCGACCGTAGCGGTCGCGCGGTTCCAGACTGTAGCGCCTAGAACCCCCCACGCCACCTTGAACTCGGGACCTTTGCTTTTGCGGACAAGTTTTCTACCCACTTTTTTTCTTACAACTCGAAAGTAGGAGAGGAACCAAAACATATTTTGAAAAGGAAACAACTCAAATTAAACAAAAACTATCTCTTTTTATGAGTTTATAATGATTCCAGCCACCAGCCGCTCTGCACTAAGGAAATGATACGTGTTTTCGAATATTTAAGGAAAAGAGAGACAAAAGTAGCAACGTGGGTGAGTAGAATGCTCCTCTCCGGCGCTTCTGTCTCCAGGCACGTCATCTCGTAGAACTGGAGGAGATAACCGTTTCGTCAACATCACTTGGTGACTCTTCATCGCGTTCAATATTATTTTCTCATACCCTGAACGCTCCAGCTGCACAGAGGATCTCGTAACGCACTGCCCAGGAAATTAGAAAAATATTGGTGGTTTGTCGGGTTGCTCACAGTCGCCGTATGTCGTTCATGCAAGTGGTTCCAGAAAATCAGCACATTTCTCGGGCCGTCACGAAGCAGATAACTCACCATTTGGGCTCGTAGCCATGTGAACGCGTTCGTCTTGGCCCGTAATTAGTACGTTCTGCCAGGAAAAGGAACAATCGTAGGATCAATGGCTTGTTATCCTACTCAGAGAGGGAAGGCGATCATCCTTGTCACTAGATGCCACACTTCCGCAGAACGGCCGCACATAAAATGGTAGGCGTCAGCGTCTCTAACTTGTCACGCCTGCCATAATGGGGAGTTCAGCATATTGATACCGTGGAGGCGGGATCCCGTGACTCTACCATTAACCACCAGGTGCCACGTTGTTCGCGTTTCTGTGTTAAGGGTGGTATGGTGAATTGTCCTCCATATCACTGGCCAGTGGACTGCGGGGGCCGTGTTTCCACAGGGTTGGCGCAGCGCCTGCTCGTGAGTATTCTGTAGACGTCGCGAGCTGTCGCCGGTCTGTTGGCCGTTATAACGTAGATATACCCAAGGAAAAGATCTCAGATATGATGAAGTGGTTGGGAAATGTTCTTCATGATCACCTGCGCAATTCGAGAATCTGGTGCCATTTCTTATCTCAAGAGTCCCGACACACTCGGCTGTTGTCTACCTCTCGTTTCTTCATCGCGATGAGATAAAGCGCCACCATGTGATCGTGAAGGTGTACGAACCCGAGGCCCGGTTTGCCAGTGGGTAGGGTCAGAGCATCTATCAGGTCTTGAAGAGTAACCCCACGCTGACGAAGTATACAAATGCTGCCAGTATGACTCGAGCTATCGTCTTCGGTATCGGAATAATTTGTGCGTAGTGGGGGATACGTAATGCCAAGTACATATTCATGTAGGCGATCCATTACGTCATGTCTAAGGCGCGCAACCCGTTCGCTCTGACACAATTCCAGACCGTTAGGATCAACCTCTTGAAGCTGATCGCCGCCGTGCGCCGTACATCATTCGTGAACACAGTTGGCAGACATTTTTTTACTGTCCCGTACCTGGAATGCTGCAATGCAGCTAACTGGTAGTTCACTGCCAGTATTCAGGGCGACCGATTAGTCCATGTTCACACTGCTACCCGTAGGGACCCCTTACGTATTGATCAAAACTAATGCCGAATTTGTGTCGTTGTCAGCCCCCACACGCCTTGCACTGAAGTGTGTCCCTGTATCCTAAGTCCTGTCAGGCGTTGACGAAGGATGCAGAGAAGTGCTTCTAGGGCCAATGAACATATGAAAGCAGATATGGACATCATTGTCGGATTGGTCTCGTAATAGTAAGGGACCTTACCAAATGGCCCTTAGAGGTGGTCCGTGTAGTTACTGCATCACCCTGGCGGTAACATCATTTGTGTCAACACTTCCGTAACGTGGGTGTGGCTGACACTGTCAAAGGATCGATCGAAGTCTATGGATACCAGAGCTCCGTACAGTCGACGCGCTTTCATTATTTGGTACCAAATCTATGACCTTTTCATGACAAAAAAGTTCTTTCACAAACATATTTGCATCAGAGATAAATTATGGAAATAAATTGGTAGAAAACTAGGACGTTTTAACTGTAAATTACATTTATTACATAATGCATTTATATATTGTCCAGTTAAATGATCATGATGTAAAAAGCTTTTTATTTTATTTGTGAGTATTGTCTATTACACAGTGTAAAAATTTCAGGTTCTTATGTCTTGATTGTTCTTCGCGAGTCAACGGTTTCGTTTCTGCAGTTTCAAAATTCAATTATTTTCATATCTTCAGTCTCTTTTATAACACATTCAATAAATTTCTTATGACAATTTGATCCTCTATAAACAACAGGTTCCATATAGTGCCAATGTATACATTTAATATAATAACAGAATCCTCCTGCTTTATGTTTTTTATATTTCATTGTATGTGAATTTACTGGATTCAGTTGACAGTCATCAATCTTCAACAGTAAACTTTCAAAATCAACATAAATAACAAATGGAACTTTTTGAAAATGTTGATAATTTTTAAAATAAACATATGAATCTTCATTTGGAATTTCTAGTTTTAATGGAATTTTTCTTTGCTAATGAAATGGAGTAAAGATAAATCACAAAAAATATTCCTTCCTCATGATTACTAATTTTTCTCAAAAAGTCTAGATAAATTTATTACACAATAGTATATTTAATTAATTCCTTTCTTGAAATAAAGGATATGTAAACGTTTCTCTCCCTTACATTTAGATATTTTCCATTAAATGAATGAAAAATAATAGATACATTAATTCTATTCTCGATTTTTCGTATAGGATTAACTACAATAGGAAATTCAAATTTTACAGGTTTCTGATCCACACCAAGACCAACATTTTAGTATTTTGTGTACCTCTCTGAATTCTTATCTACAGCATATAATGCACATTTTATAGCTATCAGACATTTGTCATCTTTTTTAGAGTAATAAATATTTTTTTTAAATTTTATCTGCTAATTCACTGTAAGATCATGCCCTCAGTGCAATAATTCCTAGCTGTAATCCAGTAATTCTGTTTGATCTCCACCCCAATCCATGTAATTGAAAATCACCTATCCTTGATAAAATATTTTGTTTGCCAATCTCAAATTCTTTAATTAACTCTGTTTCATCAGTTATCCTATAGTTTTCTGTCTGTAAATAAAATTCCACAATATTTCTATTTGTCTGCAATTGGTACTCAAAAAATTTAAAAGTGGCTTTCAATCCGCAATGTATTCTTAGATTGTCTATTGACATTGTCATTATTTTTGGTTTTAGATCAGTCAAGAAATGATTAGGTACAATTCAGTTTATATTATTTTCAAAATTTATCATTTGCAATCTGATTCCAAATACATTACCAATTGGATAATCATGAATTGTTCTTCCATCTCTTGGTTTCTCAAATAAATCATTATAAAAAGAAAATAATCATTAATTGTAGTTTTTGTTTTTCAAAGACATCAGTAAAAAATATAAATATTTCTTTCAATGAATTTGTTCCATTATTTTGAAAAATCTCATCACTGCACACAATTTTATAAAAAGATAATTGTATCCCAAAACTTCCACCACCTGAAAGTTGATGATTACTAGTAAATCTAAATAGATCAACATTATTTAATTCACTGTAGACTCATAAGTTATTTTTCTTACAATTAGCATGAAGTTCAACAAACGTGAATTTCTCGATTTAGCTTTCCCATTTATAGGAAATAAAATTAATTAGATTTGCAAAAAACAACTTTCAGAATTTCGGCCAGAAAGAATCCTTATTTAATAGACATTCAGATGCTAAGAATGAGATAATTCCTTTTCATTTTTCACATATTTCTAAAGTACATTTTTCCATTAATTATTATATTTACCATTATGTGACAGATTCACATGGAAGCAGTCTAATTTTTTAATATATTGACAACCTTCACATTTCTTGGTAGATGTATCAATTTCTTGTTTCTCATCATTGTTCATTGATAATTATATTTCTGGATGTTCTTCACACAGAATTCGTTGTAAACGATTCTTATAATAATATCTGGAAATATTTTTTCCACATACACAAGGAATTGACTTACTTTTGTAATTGTTTGCGTGATATTCACTCACACGTTGTCTACACGTCATTCTACATCCACCTTCTGGATATTTCTGTGAAGTAAAGTTGTCAGTTGACTTCTCAGTGTTACAATATTTGCAAAATTTGAATTTCACACTAGACTGCTCTGGTTGCTGTTGAACCTGCTCCTTTTATATAGAAAAAATTAATTAGGAAAGCAAATATTGCAATAAATTTTTTTCTCTTAAATGGAGTAGATTACACGCTTCATCAACAACAAATCTACAAGTGTTTATGTTTATCAATGAAAAGTATAATCCATGATTTAAACCAAAAGATGTTGCTAAACTTTTGCGATTTGCAAACATAAATGTTATAAAAAGATATATTAAACTGCAAAAATTGAAAGAGGAACTGGGTGTTCCTCTTGATTTTGAAACAGTATTTATTAATGGGCCTGGATTATATTCACTACTCATGAAATCAAAAATGAGATTAACAGAAAATTTTCCTTATTGGGTTCATAAAATTAAAGCAGAAGTAATATGTTTTTATAAAGATCAGAGAAAACATAAACATTTTTCTATAGAACAGCTAGAAGAAATAAATATATATAACGAAGAAATCATTAAATTGGAGCAGGAAATAATAGAAAATTTGAGAGAAACCATATACTTTGCTTCAGAAATGATGTATGAAGGAATTGAAGAAATAAATACATTATTACCTGTTGTTGTTCTTCAAACATTTAATGAAAATTTAAGACCTACTTTCATTCCTTTAAAATTATTTAAAAATGATTGTGAATATACTTATTAGAAGACAACGAAAAAATTGCAAAAGCAATTATAGAGAATTGAAGATAATTATTCTAATTGTGAGGAAACATTGACACTTAATTACAATCCTAATTCAGTAAATTTTTATCAACAAGTGAAAGAAACTTTAAGAATTATCTTAATAATTATTGTAATATTTAAAATGAATAACAAAAAAACAGTTGATTAGTGATATAATAACTCTAGTCATGAGAATATAATTTATATTTTCTTAATCATATTTATACACAATGGACAAATAACTTTCTCCTTTAACCTTTTCCAAAAACATACTTTATACATAATATGATTACATTTTGCTTTTACAAATTGGTGATTTTCATTACTTAAACATATAGAAGTTCATTATTTTCACATTGCTCTATTAGTTGGTACACTTTAGGTATTTTTCATTCAAACGATTCAGATCATTCTTGATATCATAAAATATACTCCCAAGTTAATCTATGTTGGAAGTCTATTAGAAAATCTTCAGATAATATTTGTTCCCTTGCTATTTCATCCTAGTTTTCTTTATCTTTAAATTCTCTAATAAAATCTTCAGACAATTTTTGTTTATACAACATAACATACAAGTTAGCTTTATCTTGAAATTGTGTTACACAATTTTCAGACAAATTAAAATGCAATATTTCATCCCATTCTACATTATGCAAATTCTCTAATAAATTTTTCAGTAATATTTAGAAAACTATAGGATCCCAGATGATACAGAGTTAATTAAAGAATTTGAGATTGGCAAAGAAAAATGTTTATCAACGATGGGTGATTTTCAATCACATGGATCAGGGTGGACATCAAACAGAATTACTGGATTACAGCTAGGAATTATTAGATATGTTCCACTGAGGGCATGACCTTACATTGAATCACCAGATAAAATAAAAAATCATATATTAATGTAAAAAAAGATGACAAATGTCTGATGGCTATAAAAGGTGCATTATATCCTGTAGATAAGAATTCAGAGAGGTACACAAAATACAAAAATGTTGGTCTTGGTCTGGATCAGAAACCTGTAAAATTTGAATTTCCTGTTGTAGCTGATCCTATACGAAAAATCGAGATTAGAATTAATATATCTATTATTTTTCATTCATTTGATGGAAAATATCGAAATGTAAGAGAGAGGATAACCCAATGTGAAGTAAAAAACATTCATTTTTATTCATTTATATTTAATTTATATTAAACTAGGCGTTCTTTAAATTATTTATTTCTCCATTTATTTTATTTATTGTTCCATGGGACCAAATTTAGGTGAAGTCTCCATGGTCATGGAACGATTCAATACATGAAATTATAACACAATAGAAGAAATAGATAAAATGAAATACAAGAAACGTATTCAGGCAACAATTCGTAAGTTTAAGTAAAGAAAATCAGCAATGTGACACTGGAATTTGCTTAATTTTTCAGCTCTTCCAGGAGCTCCTCGACAGAATAGAAGGCGTGAGCCATGAGGAATCTCATCAGTTAAGATTTAAAAGTGTTTGAGCTACTGCTAAGATTTTTGAGTACTTGTGATAGCTTATCGAAAATGGATGCAGCAGAATAGTGCACTCCTTTCTGCACAAGAGTCAAGGAAGTGCATTCCACATGAAGATTTGATTTCTGCCTAGATTTAACTGAGTGAAAGCTGCTAACTCTTGGGAATAAGCTAATATTGCTAATAACAAACGACATTAAAGAAAATATGTACTGCGAAGGCAATGTCAGAATTCCCAGACTATTGAATAGGGGTCGACAAGAGGTTGTCGAACTTACACCACATATAGGTCGAACAGCCCGTTTTTGAGCAAAAATACCCTTTTTGAATCAGAAGAATTACCCCAAAAAATAATACCATATGACATAAGTGTATGGAAATATGCGAAGTAGACTACCTTTCGTGTTGAACTGTCACTCATTTCAGATACTGTTCTAATGGTAAATAAAGCAGCATTTAGTTTCTCAACAAGATCCTCAACATGGGCTTTCCACAACAGCTTAGTATCTATCCGAACGCCTAGGAACTTGAACTGTTCTGTCACGCTTATAATATGCCCATTCTGTCTGATCAAAATATCAGTTCTTGTTGAATTGTGAGTTAGAAACTGTAAAAACTGAGTCTTACTGTGATTTAGCATCAAATTATTTTCCACAAGCCAGGAACTTATTTCATGAACTACATTATTTGATAATGTTTCAATATTACACACAAGATCCTTCACTACCAAGTTGGTGTCATCAGCAAACAGAAATATTTTTGAATCACATGCAATACTAGAAGGCATATCATTTATATAAATAAGAAACAGCAGTGGCCCCAGTACCAACCCTTGGGGAACACCCCACTTAACAATGCCCCATTGGGACTGAACATCACTATGACTCTCACTATAGTGGAGAATTACCTTCTGTTTTCTATTCTTAAAGTAAAAGGCGAACCAATTGTAAGCTACTCCCCTTACTCCATAATGGTCCAACTTCTGCAATAATATTTATTGGTCAACACAGTCAAAAGCCTTCATTAAATTAAAGAAAACACCTAGTGTTCGTAACCTTTTATTGAATCCGTCCAAAACCTCACAGGGAAAAGAGAATATAGCATTTTCAAGTGTTAAACTACACTCCTGGAAATGGAAAAAAGAACACATTGACACCGGTGTGTCAGACCCACCATACTTGCTCCGGACACTGCGAGAGGGCTGTACAAGCAACGATCACACGCACGGCACAGCGGACACACCAGGAACCGCGGTGTTGGCCGTCGAATGGCGCTAGCTACGCAGCATTTGTGCACCACCGCCGTCAGTGTCAGCCAGTTTGCCGTGGCAAACGGAGCTCCATCGCAGTCTTTAACACTGGTAGCATGCCACGACAGCGTGGACATGAACCGTATGTGCAGTTGACGGACTTTGAGCGAGGGCGTATAGTGGGCATGCGGGAGGCCGGGTGGACGTACCGCCGAATTGCTCAACACGTGGGGCGTGAGGTCTCCACAGTACATCGATGTTGTCGCCAGTGGTCGGCGGAAGGTGCACGTGCCCGTCCACCTGGGACCGGACCGCAGCGACGTACGGATGCGCGCCAAGACCGTAGGATCCTACTCAGTGTTGTAGGGGACCGCACCGCCACTTCCCAGCAAATTAGGGACACTGTTGCTCCTGGGGTATCGGCGAGGACCATTCGCAACCGTCTCCATGAAGCTGGGCTACGGTCCCACACACCGTTAGGCCGTCTTCCGCTCACGCCCCAACATCGTGCAGCCCGCCTCCAGTGGTGTCGCGACAGGCGTGAATGGAGGGACGAATGGAGACGTGACGTCTTCAGCGATGAGAGTCGCTTCTGCCTTGGTGCCAATGATGGTCGTATGCGTGTTTGGCGCCGTGCAGGTGAGCGCCACAATCAGGACTGCATACGACCGAGGCACACAGGGCCAACACCCGGCATCTTGGTGTGGGGAGCGATCTCCTACACTGGCCGTACACCTCTGGTGATCGTCGGGGGACACTGAATAGTGCACGGTACATCCAAACCGTCATCGAACCCATCGTTCTACCATTCCTAGACCGGCAAGGGAACTTGCTGTTCCAACAGGACAATGCACGTCCGCATGTATCCTGTGCCACCCAACGTGCTCTAGAAGGTGTTACTCAACTACCCTGGCCAGCAAGATCTCCGGATCTGTCCCCCATTGAGCATGTTTGGGACTGGATGAAGCGTCGTCTCACGCGGTCTGCACGTCCAGCACGAACGCTGGTCCAACTGAGGCGCCAGGTGGAAATGGCATGGCAAGCCGTTCCACAGGACTACATCCAGCATCTCTACGATCGTCTCCATGGGAGAATAGCAGCCTGCATTGCTGCGAAAGGTGGATATACACTGTACTAGTGCCGACATTGTGCATGCTCTGTTGCCTGTGTCTATGTGCCTGTGGTTCTGTCAGTGTGATCATGTGATTTATCTGACCCCAGGAATGTGTCAATAAAGTTTCCCCTTCCTTGGACAATGAATTCACGGTGTTCGTATTTCAATTTCCAGGAGTGTATTTCTAAAACCAAACTGTAAATTAAATTAAAAGAGTTAGACCTAAAAAATTGGACTATAGTAGCACCATTGTGTAGGTTCTAGATAACTTGAGTCGATCCTAAAATGAGCCAGGACTGAGCCACGTGATCTAGAACTTACTTAATGGTTCTATGATGCTTTTCTGTAGTTCTCAGTAAGATTCACTGGGGTATTTTCTTTATGAAGTTTCGGTTGGCTCCAGGGTTTGGGGCATTAACTCCATATGTGTCCTATGAGCTTTTTGTCTGTCACCTAGTGTATCTTCATAGTACTTTTTTCATTTTTAATGTGGAACGTGTTTCTTGGGTCTCACTTTAGTTATGTGAAATGAATTCTTGTGTCCTGTTGTATTCTTGTTTATCCATAAGGACAACTGCATTCTCTTTGTCTGCCTTCTTTATGATTATGTTGTCTCTTTGTTGTTTTTCTCTAAGAGTTTTCAGACTTTTAGCTTCTGTGGTTATCTCCCTCGTTTTATTACGTTCCTGTCTTGTATCTGTGATGATTTAATTTCTTTGCGTGTTAATTATCTCTTTAGGTCCATGTTTCATGATGCTTGTGTCTCTCTTCTGTTCTTGAGACAGTATGTTCTCGCATTCTCTGGTCAGATATTCTATGAACTGTGCATTTACCTTGTGTTTACATTGTGGTTTAAAACTTTCTGTAGTAACTGTGTTTCTTCAGGTCTCTCTCTCTGTCTTCCTAGTCATAAAATGTAAACTCTAAAGCCTTTATTACACAATAAACCTAAGGATTGCAAGTCAAGTGTAGCTGGCCTGCCACCTAGAACAGGTGGAGCTACGATTTTAGCAGGCAGTTCATCTGCCGGGCAGAAATAGGAGTGGTTCTATTCTGCTTTGTAACCGCGCATACGCGGTATAGGGGGTGTTTTGGCTTGCACAGACCACAGCATTTCCAGCGGGCTTTCTGCTTGATATCTGGTTTCGTCAGCAGAAGAAACACTTTGGCAATTGAGGACTGTTTCGACGATTCCACACAATATAGTGGGTATTTTCAGTGAGTAATATTTTACAAATACATTAACGAAACAAAGGAAAGTTCACGCTCTTGTACTGCTGTTGGAAGAAAACTCTGTATCTAAAGATAGCCTCTTATTGTAGGAATGGAGTGGAATTGAATGGAATGGAAAAAAACTGGAAGTTTTGAATATAGCAAGGAAAGGTGTCTGAATGACCCTACAGATATATCATACAATAATAAAGTAGTCTACAAATGTTTTATTCTGAGTTTATATGTTTTAGGTTAATGTGCACATAGTTTTAGTTTCTAAAAGTGTACATATCACATTAATTGGTTAAAGTAGCACATGTGTTTCATTCCATAGCCTCTTCTGTATTATTTCAGCATGCCAGTTAGGAAAGCATTGTTAGAATTGGTACAAAAGTGAGAGCAGCTGTGCCGACTGCAACAAATAAGGACTACAAGATTCAGTTAGGGTCTCTAGATTCTCATTATTCTGCAGAGCTCAAAAAGATGTGGGGAACATGCGGAGTTGCTCAGGTGTGACCATCCACAAACCGAGTGTGTGATGATTGGAGCATCATGCCAAGAAAACGGCTAACAAGTACTGCACTCTCTGTCGTATTAATTTTTTGTCTCTCTGTCATTGCACGTCTTCTGCATTATGTAAGATAGCTTATCCTGTATAGAAATGAACATTGATATTCACGATTAATTTGTGTTACTGACTTCTGACATGTACACTTAGTGCACAAGTTGTTGATATGTGTTACTCATTTGCTAGTGCTATCAAATTCTACCCTTCCACTTTTATGTGTTCTTCATGTTATTTGTGTATCTGAAAACATTCACATTTCAAATGCACAGTAGTGGAAACTTCGATGTGGACACACTGGTAGTAAGAAGTGAAATTCACTTAAAACAGCTCAAATGCATGTAAGGCAGAACAGTGTACCAAAGAGCAATTAACTATGGTCTATTGTAAAGAAGGGGCTACTAGCCTTTTTGAAAAATTAGATACATCACTTAATGCACTAGTTTGTTGAGATGCTCCTGTTTGTTACAGAACAAATAATATGAATGAACTTTACGAGGTGCATTCAAGTTCTAAGGCCTCCGATTTTTTTTCTAATTAACTACTCACCCGAAATCATTGAAACTGGTGTTACTTCCCGACGTAATCGCCTTGCAGACGTACACATTTTTTACAACGCTGACGCCATGATTCCATGGCAGCGGCGAAGGCGTCTTTAGGAGTCTGTTTTGACCACTGGAAAATCGCTGAGGCAATATCAGCACGGCTGGTGGATGTGCGGCCACGGAGAGTGGCTTTCATTGTTGGAAAAAGCCAAAAGTCACTAGGAGCCATGTCAGGTGAGTAGGGAGCATGAGGAATCACTTCAAAGTTGTTATCACGAAGAAACTGTTGCGTAACGTTAGCTCGATGTGCGGGTGCGTTGTCTTGGTGAAACAGCACACACGCAGACCTTCCCAGACGTTTTTGTTGCAGTGCAGGAAGGAATTTGTTCTTCAAAACATTTTCGTAGGATGCACCTGTTACCGTAGTGCCCTTTGAAACGCAATGGGTAAGGATTACGCCCTCACTGTCCCAGTACATGGACACCATCATTTTTTCAGCACTGCCGGTTACCCGAAACAGTCATTCGGCGATCCCCCAAAACAATTCTCTCCAGTTTCTCGATCATGTCGTCAGACCGGCTTGTGCAAGCCCGAGGTTGTTTCGGTTTGTTGTCACACGATATTTTGCCTTCATTAAACTGTTGCACCCACGAACGCACTTTCGACACATCCATAACTCCATCACCACATGTCTCCTTCAACTGTCGATGAATTTCAATTGGTTTCACACCACGCAAATTCAGAAAACGAATGATTGCACGCTGTTCAAGTAAGGAAAACGTCGCCATTTTAAGTATTTAAAACAGTACTTATTCTCGCCGCTGGCGGTAAAATTCCATCTGCCGTACGGTGCTGCCATCTCTGGGACGTATTGACAATGAACGCGGCCTCATTTTAAAACAATACGCATGTTTCTATCTCTTTCCAGTCCGGAGAAAAAAAAATCGAAGGCCTTAGAACTTGAATGTACCTCGTAATAGGAACGTCTCAGCACCTGATTTGTACATAATGTGCATCTCTTCCATTGATATCTTATATCCCAGACTGCATCCCAGACTGCACTGCAACTGATATAATGTAGTTATTAGTAAAAGGTCACATCTTCATTTTGCCATTTGTGTAGGCATTTTATTACACAACTATCAGTTACTTAATCACATACAGTTTTTCAGATTCCACCATCAGCATTATCATCAAAGAACATCACTGAGAATGCCAAGGAGGAAATTATTGTGGAACTGAGTGCTGAAGAGGAAAGCACTGATGTATCTACATAAACAGTGTTCTACATATAGAAATTCCTGTCATTTCATTAAACATGAATCTGTATATTTTATTTATTCATGTCCATAGATCATTTTGTACAATGGTATTGGATAATTTTATATGAAGTTTGAAACATTAGAATACATAAGTACATGCATATATCAGTCAAATTGCTGGTTCTTCAAATTAGCCTCTAAAATATAAGCATCTAAAAAAAGGTTGATATTTATACATAATTACCAACTATTTATATCATTTTACCCTTTCCAGAAGTTTTTTACATATTTGCACAATTGCATATGAAACATTAGATTATTTTTTGCTTCAATGTTTTCTTTAACACTGTATGGGCAAGTTTTAATCAGGTGGCATTTTAGTTTATCTTTTCTATTGTCTTTATATCATTTGGCAAATTGTTGCATAGAAGGTATCCTGCTTTTAGAGGCTCTTTTTCAGTTAATTTGAGGTGACTTCCGTAAGTATGATAATCATTTTTTATTTCTTTGGTTATAGTTGTGGATATCTCTCTTAAAACTGCAGCATGGTTACTTTTTACATAATCAAAAGCTTTTGAAAAGTCAAGAAACAAACCACAAACTTTCTTTCGTCCATCTAGTGCCTTAGTTATATATGCTATAAATTCAGCTATTGCTGAAGTGGCAGATGAACCCTTCCTAAATCGAAGCAGGGGATCATTCAAAGTATTTCATTTTTCTATAAAATTCACATTTCTGTCTTTCATTACATACTCTGTTATTTTAGTAGACACAGGTCTAATAGCCATTGGTTGGTAATTTCCTGGATCTTCCTAGTTGCCTCTTTTGAAAATGGGGATCACTTTACTCTTTCTTAGACATGTTGGGAATATTCCTTCTATGACCAGCTTTACGAAAAAATTCAGAAGCCTTACAACCCACTGCAAGCAGCATTTCAATAGTCCAGTAGATATACCATCTCATCCCTCAGTGTCTTACTTTTACTACTTCAGGATCATTTATTAAGAAAAGTAGAAACTTTTTGTCTCATCAGAAGTACTTTGTGTGGTTGTGTAGGTGAGCTTTGCATTATTAATTTGCCCACAAGTTCAACATAATGTTGATTTGAAATATCGCTGACTACTTTAGGATTCCTCATTCCTTTCCCATTTTTCTTTATAGAAAATAACAAAGTTATAAAACAATGACCACAGACATTTCCATATTATTTGTATAAATTGATTGCAGCAACATAGTGATTCCAACATTCAAATTTCATACATGTTATTTAGACAATCAGTATTTTGCATGCATAATTTTATATGATCTACTGTAGTTGGTACAATCATTTCAATTTTAATGTTATAACATGTTCACAGTGCAATGTTTCATAAATTTATCTTTTTCTAGTACTCACACCATATTTATAGTGAGGCATGTAGATGACAACAGTTCCCTATCTACTCTTCAGTGCTCACCAGAATTGTCTAAAATGAGGCACTATGCCAATTTAATGAAACACCTAGACAAATATAACATTGTCAGTGCAGCAAGACATCCACATAGCAATGAATGGCAGCAGTGAGGATGACAAGTTGGGCCATTATGTGGCAGCTGAGTTGAAGGAAACTAAAAATAGAAAATAAAAGTAGGAATCAAGTGCATTATCATAACTGTCATCATGACTGTCATTCAAAAAGACATTGAGTATTAATTTGGAAATAAAAGACCAAAAATAAAAAAAATATATGTCTTCATAGTTTCCCATTGCCAAAGAATGTATCCTATAGGGTTGAAATATTTACAGGACTTCTCACACACTTCTCCAGCATATAATGATGTTCTGTTTCTGCCCTATTGCGATGAGCTTTGGAGAGATTTGTCTGCTCACCAAGAACCATTCCCTATGGTTCACAACATCAGTACTTGCCAGATAAGTGCTATCTGCTTGATAAGTTAAATAATGGTGAAGTATGCACAAAGTGTGGATGATCAATCCCACATTTTCCACAGGAAAGGATATGTTACTCAGGAGAATACTGAAACAATGGGTCAAAATACCAAACATATTTTCACCTACACACCTTCCTCTTGAAAGCCTTTAGTTAATTTTTTTCTCCGGTCTGGCTCTCACAGTGTCTGAATGGCTTCATGACGTATGGTTTCAAAAGAAATGCATCATCTGAAAGTATTATGTGTAGCACTTTCATATTACTGCCTGCAAATGTTTTTTCCTGGGCCATCTTCAGCCAGTTTTCACTAAATGCAGTACTAATCTGGCTGTCAGCACAGACACCCCCATCGCTTACCCTGCCATTGCACCCAATATCAACTAAAGTGAATCTGTATTTAGCATATACAACAGCCAGCAGCAATACAAGGCTGTGAAACATTTTGTAGTTGTAATATGTCACGCCAGCAAATCGTGGAGGAACAAACCCAACATGTTTCGCATCCATTGCACCTGAAAAGAGAATCTGTACATACATTTCAGAATGGATACATTTGTATTGGCAGCTGCTGTAAATTGCAGAAAAGTCCCACTAGTGTAGAATATGTCACAGATACTGTTACATTTTTTGTACATTTATGTTCATTTAGTATCAGATTTTCAATAGTACATAGAACAACTTTGTGGCTTACAAACACAGGATGGAAATTGGCACAACTTTTCAAATTCTTTCGAAATTCGATTTCATTCTGCTTATGTTGTTGAGGTCTGTCAACAACACTTGATCCAAAATTAGTGTCTCGGTGATACCTAAAGGTATTTACCTTTGATTTTGTTGAATATTTTGGCACACACTTGCATAAAAATGTTTTAAATGCTCAGCTGTGAAATTATATGACTGAAAGCTAAACTCTTAAATGATTCCCTAGATGTCACGAACCGAAATGTGACAACCACCCTGAAACATAATAGGAAATAACGTAGGGTGTCAATTATACAGGATAGTCCAGTCGTGAAACACAAATTAAATGCTCTGATTCTTGAGACTCTGTATGGGGGCTGATGGCTGCGCAGTTGAGCGTCCCACAAACCAAACGTCATCACTAAAGGGATCAGATTATTCATATTTCATACAGACAAAGGTCAGAGAGCTAATGGTTACAAAACTGTAGGAAAGACACATGGAAGCCAACAACACATTCCAAGTTGTGTGAGGTAAGTAAATTACCGGTTAAAAAATTACTGCTGAAATATCGCATGTTTTCTATATAATTCACATGTTTACGATTTTTTTAAAGCTGCACTTTGAAGATTCACAGTTCGAGTTAAGGAGAGTTGATGGAAAAAGACTGACAAAATGGAATGCCAATCCAACGAAATTTGACATCTAAATCCACTCAAACTAGTTCCTTCTAAACGGAAACATCCAAAAGCAAGATAGTAACCAAATCAGATGTCAATGAAGGTGAGATAATCATCAACGTTTTTCAGTTTTCATATATAACCATGTTTCTGACAGAATTCAGTTGTTTATTTTAGATTTATGGACGTAACCCTCCAGTTACCATCACTTGTGTAACCTGAAATGAGGCTAGTCTATGAGGGGACTAAATTAGTGGTGAGCAAATTGTGTCCAGAATTAAATTGTAGGAACACATAAAATTATACGAAGCGTTTCTGTTTGAAACTCTATTTTGGGCCTACTGTAGTTTCTGTTGATTCTCTAGGCTGTTCTGGCATGCATTCTGTCAAAAACATGGGTTTGTACAGTTTGTTACTGTGTAGTGTGGTCAGTGAAATCTATCATATTAAGAATAAATCGTAAATCGGAAGATAGAAATTGTCGCACCTGACACAGTAATTGAGTTATGCCAGTGTTATAGCTGCCAATGAAATGCTGGGATTAGGGAATTTGGTTTCATAGCTGAGTACATGCCACTGTTTGTTTAAAGGCGCATCGCTGGTAAGATGGTTACTGAAAAGGCTGTTTCAACTGTTGCCTTCATTTCAACATTTTTAGCTGTGAAATAATGGAGTTTCGTAATTATATTTCCAGCCACTGAAGCGTTTGTGGAAGAAACACATGAACGGAAACAGGAAGCATGTGATACAGATGACTACGCTGTTGCAAACTTGTAGTTTCAAAACAAGAGACTGAAAGCAGATGTGAGTTTTTATAGTGATGTTAGTTTATCATTAATAAAATCTATTAGTGAGAAATTTGTTATAGTAATTATCATTTACATGTGTTTTGATGGTAGGCCCATATAAAATATTCTTCTCTCTTCACAGATGAAGAAAATGAAAGAGAAGATGGCTGCAACGGAGAGCAAGCTTAGCATGCTTTTACACCCAGACCAGATAGAGAACTTTGAAACAGTTTCTGAGTCAAACCCTTACAAATGGTCACACAAAACTTTAAGATTTTCTCTAAAAGTGAAATTTGCTGATGGTGCATACGGTTATGAATCTCTGGGGAGCACCAGCTATCCACTGCCATCACCAAGGACCCTGAGGAGAAGGACTAAAGCCTGAAAATTTCCACCTGGCATTCAGCATGATATTACTCAGTGGTTAGGTGTGAAGCTACAGTCTGCAGATGTGCAAGGAAAACTGTGTGTACTTTCACTGGATGAAATGTCCATAAGGCAGTTTGTTGAATATGACAAACGTTTAAAAAGATATTTAGGATTTGTTAGTGAAGAATTAAGCAGTTCATCAGAGCTGCAGCGTGCCAGCCATGCCTTAGTGTTTGTCGTGCAAGGTTAATGTTGGCATGTGGGAAATTCAAGGAATTCATTCAATTCGTAGCCATGTGAACCGTAAAATTATGCGCCCATACTTGCCTGATGAGAGCTTATATTTTGCTGCAGATGTGCCCCACATTTAAAAGAACAGTAGAAATGGTTTGTTGTCACACAACATAATATTGTCTATGGCCACAGTGAAAGAAAATACTCTGAGTCACAACACACTTTCATTGAAGCATGTAGAATCTTTAGTCAAACTTCAAGGGAAGGGTGGGCCTGAACTTGTTCCAAGTTTGTCAGCTACAGGGATCAATCTGAGAACATTTGAAAAGATGAGAGTTTAGTGGCTAGAAACTTCTTGGATGATAATGTGGCTTCAGCTTTACAGTTCGCTGCATTAGCAGAGCTTCTTTCAAAAGAGATTCTAACAACAAGCTGATTTATTAATAATGTTAGTTAGTGGTATGAAATAATGGTAGACAGATGCTGAAGTGGTTTACAAAACTGAGTTTCAGCAGCAAGAAGCGGTGGAAGCCAATACAAGCTGAACTTCCGCTGTCTACTACAAGTGCTCTGGAATTGTTTGAGGACCTTTCTTCCAAGGAGTTAATTGACTGTCTACTAACTAGTAGGCTCTAAATAGACTCTGTAGAAAAAATTTCCGAAGTCTGTGAAACTGGTGATATTTAGCCTATACCAGTAAAACTAATACATGTAATCAGGATGATAAGCATTGCACAGTACTCACATGTACCACAGTCGTCATCATAGAAGTAGATGATGATGAGTACTACCTCGACTTTTTTTTCGAAATCAAAACAGACAGAGGCTGATACTGGGTTAGAGCCTGTAAGTATTAACACTGTTCAGCTAGCAGGAATGTATCACTTGTCTGGGTGGGTGGTGCATAAACTTATCAGAACTTCAAAGTCAGTTACATGTTACACATGTATTAAATCAATATATTCTCCACAATCTTTAGCTAATCTTCCCTATGAATGGACATCAACTGTGAATCAAGGGGCACTGATTGCATCCAACAAAGTTAACATTTAATGTTATATGCCATGGTGAAGAGGTCTTCCAAAGATGCAGTTACAAACTGTTGAAGTATGAGAGTGAGCCTCACTATTTGCTTACAATATGCCTAAGTCATATTGAATGTGTCAGTGGTTCTTTTTGTCCTGAGCATCATGTAGTGGAATTACTTTTGAAGACTTTTTTCTCTGTGAGGCTACACATTTTTTCCGAAGACTTAAACATGCATTTCACTAGTAAATCAAAAGTCTATGGCAGGAAAAGTTCGTTTATGCGAAAAATTGCTATTCAGAATTAATGTTTTGCTACTGTAAGTAGAACGCTATGTTTTAAGTGATCATTTCTTTTTTTGTGCTAACCAAACCATCAACGGATCTCATATTTTCATTTTTATTTTACAATTGCACATACTTTGTTTGTAGCAGTTGCCTTCAGAAAATTGATTTGTTTTATCTGTTTCTTCTTCTTGTGGTTGACACTTTTGGCCATAAATGTAATTTTTCTGTAATTGATTTGGCAATAATGTCACAGTACAGTATAGTATAGTACATTGAGGCTCAGCTGTTTCCAGATTTGAAACATAGCTAGTTCATACATAAAGTTAACGGAGACTGCTATCAAGTGAACATATTTCTATATATATTTTATAGTGACATAAAAATTATTTTCAAGAGATAACTTTATTTCTCATGTATTGTATGAACTTAGTAAACTATCCACTGTTGAAAATACTCTTAAGTCATGGGTTATTATGAACTGTGAATGATGTGCACTGCTAGACAACATATTAGTTTGCCATAACTAATGCACTTTTATCTGATCAACTGTTAAAACTAAAAGTGTCACACAGCAGCAGTTACATTACTGATTTCCAGGAAATGTTAATCTGATACAACAGTGTTATTTGGGACTGTCTGTAAATAAATCTTCTGTGTAAATCTGAGTTTACCAAAAAAAAAAAAACCTTCCACTTTTAGCAAGTACATCACACTCATTACCCTCATTTATCAAAATTGGAATTTTCATCATTGTTAACGTTTTCTTAATCATGATCGCCTGGTCAGTTGCAATATTGGTTTAGTTTGAAGCAGTGAAACCAAATCTTTTATGAGG
This sequence comes from Schistocerca gregaria, assembly GCF_023897955.1. Taxonomy (NCBI): domain Eukaryota; kingdom Metazoa; phylum Arthropoda; class Insecta; order Orthoptera; family Acrididae; genus Schistocerca; species Schistocerca gregaria. The sequence goes on from NC_064931.1 coordinate 541,841,329, forward strand.
CACGGTGGTTATGTAGAATGTGACAACATTCATTCTTACTGCACTACTGGTATGTGTCTCTTTTGGCTAAATATACCATTAGTAAATTGTACTACATTGGAAGGAAAAAGGCCTTTCCATTAACATAATTCTTCTTTCCCCAAAAATATCTTGGAAACATAAAGCTGTGTGTTATGCTTTAAATAGTCTGTTCACCTTCCCTGCTGTTGAATCACTGAAGCACAATATTATTAATGAAAAAATGTCTGAGGGGTGTTATCGGTGGAATGGAATGCCTAGTGAGCTTTTCTGGCCAGATTTATTACGCCTGCTAGCATTGTTTTTAATCAGTTTCTTGTTTTTAGGCACATGAAACTGGTCAACTTTGCAGGTAATGAGTTATTAGTGATTTTCCCGTGATACAGTACACAGTTTCTCTGACTCGTTTGTTCACTTAGAATACAGTACAGATATAAATGTCATAAACGCTAAATTAAACTCTATATTTTTAATATCCTCAAAACTAATCGTTTGAAATGATGCTGTTTTCATATTCACACCCCTGCACACCATATGTAATTATTCGTCCAGCGACTTCTGTAGCAGACGTGACAGTCACAGCTTGATTGTGACAAAGCTGCATCAGATTTCCTTGTCAAGCGTTTACATTGAGCATGTACAAACATTTATGGAGGCCTACCGTTTTACTCAAACGAAATGAGCAATATTGGTCTTACACATAGTCAGAATTTTATTTTTAAACTTAAATACACTCCTGGAAATTGAAATAAGAACACCGTGAATTCATTGTCCCAGGAAGGGGAAACTTTATTGACACATTCCTGGGGTCAGATACATCACATGATCACACTGACAGAACCACAGGCACATAGACACAGGCAACAGAGCATGCACAATGTCGGCACTAGTACAGTCTATATCCACCTTTCGCAGCAATGCAGGCTGCTATTCTCCCATGGAGACGATCGTAGAGATGCTGGATGTAGTCCTGTGGAACGGCTTGCCATGCCATTTCCACCTGGCGCCTCAGTTGGATCAGCGTTCGTGCTGGACGTGCAGACCGCGTGAGACGACGCTTCATCCAGTCCCAAACATGCTCAATGGGGGACAGATCCGGAGATCTTGCTGGCCAGGGTAGTTGACTTACACCTTCTAGAGCACGTTGGGTGGCACGGGATACATGCGGACGTGCATTGTCCTGTTGGAACAGCAAGTTCCCTTGCCGGTCTAGGAATGGTAGAACGATGGGTTCGATGACGGTTTGGATGTACCGTGCACTATTCAGTGTCCCCTCGACGATCACCAGAGGTGTGCGGCCAGTGTAGGAGATCGCTCCCCACACCATGATGCCGGGTGTTGGCCCTGTGTGCCTCGGTCGTATGCAGTCCTGATTGTGGCGCTCACCTGCACGGCGCCAAACACGCATACGACCATCATTGGCACCAAGGCAGAAGCGACTCTCATCGCTGAAGACGACACGTCTCCATTCGTCCCTCCGTTCACGCCTGTTGCGAAACCACTGGAGGCGGGCTGCACGGTGTTGGGGCTTGAGCGGAAGACGGCCTAACGGTGTGCGGGACCGTAGCCCAGCTTCATGGAGACGGTTGCGAATGGTCCTCGCCGATACCCCAGGAGCAATAGTGTCCCTAATTTGCTAGGAAGTGGCGGTGCGGTCCCCTACGGCACTGCGTAGGAGCCTACGGTCTTGGCGTGCATCCGTACGTCGCTGCGGTCCGGTCCCAGGTCGACGGACACGTGCACCTTCCGCCGACCACTGGCGACAACATCGATGTACTGTGGAGACCTCACGCCCCACGTGTTGAGCAATTCGGCGGTACGTCCACCCGGCCTCCCGCATGCCCACTATACGCCCTCGCTCAAAGTCCGTCAACTGCACATACGGTTCACGTCCACGCTGTCGCGGCATGCTACCAGTGTTAAAGACTGCGATGGAGCTCCGTATGCCACGGCAAACTGGCTGACACTGACGGCGGCGGTGCACAAATGCTGCGCAGCTAGCGCCATTCGACGGCCAACACCGCGGTTCCTGGTGTGTCCGCTGTGCCGTGCATGTGATCATTGCTTGTACAGCCCTCTCGCAGTGTCCGGAGCAAGTATGGTGGGTCTGACACACCGGTGTCAATGTGTTCTTTTTTCCATTTCCAGGAGTGTATATAATTTTCCGCGCAAAAGGTAGATAAACTGTTTTCGGAACGATAATAATTTCTGAAAGCAACAGCTCTCTTCCTTAGCGTCATAACACTGTGTCGTCTGCTGTAGCCCCAATATGGCGGCTCCATAAGTAACATTGGTGTCCAAACTTTCCCTATACAGACCTTGACACAGTATACACACAGTAAGTTTATTGTGTAATAGATCAGTGTGTACCCGTCGGTACATCCATACCTTACACTTGAGGCGCTGGTACTGACCTGTATACCTTAGGTGTGCCATGTAATAGGGGCTTGAAGGTTTTACCTATCTATATTTATGTTCCGCTGAAGCACCACAGAACTTTGCCCGTCTGACTTCTAATATGGCTGAATGATATTTAGAAGAATAGCTTTTGTAGTTTATCTAAATCATGTTTCCATGTATGGCTGTTTTGTCTGTAACTTTTATGCCCTAAATTCTCTGGTTGGCGTTGAGATTCGTCTGAGGCATCAGGATAATGGGTTCCTAACTCGTGAATTAAGTTGGTGGATCGAATGTGCCTTTTCATAGAGTATTCTGATTTTCTTTTAGTGTAAGTGTAGATGGATTGTTCTTCTAAGAGGTCTTTAATGTGTGTGTTTGGTGTGTAGTGGTCTGCATTAGCGATGACGCGGAGGAGTCTGTTTTGGAGTCTCTGAATTTTTTGTAGATGTCGGTCTGCTGCCATAGACAAAACTTATGGCCTATATAAAATACTTGGGAGGATAACTGACCTGTATAATCTTAGTTTTGTTTCTATGCTAAGACCTCCACATTTTAAGAGTGGGTATAGTTGGATAAAAGCAGTGCAACCTCTACTTCTGGATCTGTCTATCTGCTTTACGAAGGTTAAGCGTTTGTCTAGTGTTGTGTTGGCAGAAGAGCCAACACCGTGTTAGTAATGGAGGCCGAAATGCACGCTTTTTAGCTCACGCAGGCTGGCGCGAGGAGGGAAGAACTATACTGACGTGAGGTCTGGAACATGACAAGAAATTATAATTCAGAAAACGGACGTAATTAGTTTGATATTTAACTTTAATCCATTAATGATGAACGTCGCTCTTGACGGTACATGAGTCACATTATTGTCTGTTCAGAATTCATTCTAATTACTTAACATGACGCCTTGCTAGGTCGTAGCAAATGACGTAGCTGAAGGCTATGCTAAACTATCATCTCTGCAAGTGAGAGCGTATGTAGGCAGTGAACCATCGCTAGCAAAGTCGGCTGTACAACTGGGCGAGTGCTAGGGAGTATCTCTAGACTAGACTTGCCGTGTGGCGGCGCTCGGTCTGCAATCACTGATAGTGGCGACATGCGAGTCCGACGTATACTAGCTGACCACTGCCGATTTAAAGGCTCCCACCTAGCAAGTGTCTGGCGGTGAAACCACATTCCTCCCCCACAAATCGGCGTATGGTTGTGGTATAAGGCCTCCGCCCGCCTTGGGGAGGACCCCATGTTGACGTAAGCGCGGGGAGCTAGGGAACGCTTGAAAACCTACTCCAGGGTGCACGCCAACATGTGGTGTATGCTCCCGTAGAGAGACAGGAGGGGCCGAAGGGTCGACCTCCATCGGGCCGGGGCATCCGACGGGCGAGGACGACACATGGTCCGGAGCGGGCAAGAGTTCCATGTCGGAGGACAACTGGTCACGGGGAGCGATCGGCGGCGCGTGACCCAGGGAGGCGCCCGGCAGCTGCAGAGGCGCGTCCACTGCGGGCGTCGCCGGCGGGAGAACAGGCGGCGGCGGCGGCGCGCCGCCATGGGGCAAAATGGGGGCCAGCGTCGGTAACACCTGGGGCTGAGGCGAGCCAGTAGATTGGTCCCTGGGGCGCTGACCGGACGGCAGCGTTGCTGAAAGCAGACGGCGAGCGGCAGATCCCGTGCGACGACAGAGGCGCAGCTGATTGAGATGCCGGCGCACCTCACCAGAGGGCCCCAAAACCAGATACATAGCGCGTCCGAAGAAGCGAAGAATGCGCCCTTCGAGCCAACGCCGTGAACCTCAATATTGGCGGTAGTAGAAAAGGTCACCTGGGGCAAAAGCAGGTGTCTGCCGTTGCACAGGAACTTGATGTGGCGGATGTAACAAAGACATCAAGGTACGATGATGGCGACCGTGGAGTAACTCAGCCGGCGAGCGACCACCTCGGGGCTGAGAGCGATACGAGGACAAAAAGAGCAATAATGCGTCCTCCCGAGAATGCGACTCTTTCAACTTCAACATCTGGGACTTGAAAGTCCTAACCAATCGTTCATCGACGGCGTTTGGCTGTGGCGAAAACGGCGTGGACATCAGATTTCGAAAACCATTGGCCTTGCAGAAGGACTGAAATTCTGAGGACATGAATTGTGGGCCATTGTCGGAAACAATTGTCTGTGGAAGACCTGCAATGCAAAAGATAGCAGATAACGCTTGGATGGTGGCAGACAATGTCGTGGAAGACATCCGGACAACAAAAGGAAAATTACTGAAGGAATCTATCACAACCAACCATCGAGCATTCCAGAATGGACCAGCAAAATTGATGTGTAAGCGTTGCCGAGGCAAAGTAGCTTTTGGCTATGCAAAGAATTTCCGCGGTGGTACTGATTGTTGTTCGTCACACACCATGCAAGAAGAGCACATATTCGTAATCGCGGCATCGATTCCGAACCAAGTACAGTGTTGACGAGCGAGTTGTTTCGTTCGCACTATACCCCCATGTCCTTGGTGCAGAAGCTTTAAGACAGAAGACTGTAACGAATGTGGGACCACGACCTTGGACTGATCATTATCAGAACGCAAAAGCAAAATACCACGTCGAACAGTCTCTTGTAAAGGAACTGACAATATTGTGATTTAATGACAGAGGTGCTGAAAAATTGTTCCAGTGACACACCAGAGAAATATCCAGTAAAATTTTTATCTTTGAGAGACATAGGAACAATTTCGCCCTTCGTTTTTTTTTTTTTTTCTTGTATGAACGACTACTTTTTATTCTGATGGGATGGTGGGATGTCGTACTGTCTAATTACTAGTGTGTGTGTGTGTGTGTGTGTGTGTGTGTGTGTGTGTGGTAAATGAAAGAGTTAAAAGACGCAAGATGTGTTTTATATTATTTTCATCGCACAACAAGCCTTATTCCCATGCCTATGGAGTATTTATGTTAAGCAGAGAAGGCGAGTTTTAGATGGAACCGAAGATCTTCAAAACGGCGCTGCTCAACAATAGAGGTACGTGATTGTGCTCTCTACTTTCCTTTCGTGGCCGCTAAAATTACTTCCGATTCGTTTTGCCGAGACATTCAGAACCTGCAATCTTCTTTTTCTTATAAAAATACTAGTCCGATGCAAAAGAAATACTCTTAGATTTAAATAATTGCCATTCTTTTACCCAGGCCACGGGGAATGATAGAACGTACGTGCCTCTACTCTGAATGTACGTTCGCAATCTCCGATTGTGTTACGACGAAGTAATTTCACAATGAAAAGTTCTCATCAGACCGCAACCACTCGCACGCGAATGTACGTACCCTCTGAATGTATCTAGTCAGTCACGCGCGTTGTTCAAAAGCTTTACTTTTAATATTCAGTGGATTACATTTCCGAAATTAATTTTTGTTTATGCTGCAAATCGTACTTCACGCGAAGTATTTATTACGTAAGTTTCAGGCTCAATTTAAAAAAAAAAAGATTCCGAATAATAGAAATAAAGAATAACAATCAAACAAATCAAACCTAAATAAACAGAAAGAGGGAACATTACACTCTCCTTGTGACCAAAAAATCGGCGAACCAACGGGTCCCCGATCCGTGACTTTGACAAGGGCCATTGCGCATGAACATGCAAGCTAGTTCGGAAGAATCGAATGCCCTATCCTCAGCAACAGGCAAACGGGACAACGCATCGGCGTTTCCGTGCTTAGCAGTCTACCGATACAAGATATCGTAGCGGTACTGCGAGAGGAAAATAGACCAGCGAATGAATTTCTGCGCTGTAGGTGGAGGTACAGGCTTGGTCGGATGAAAAAGCGATGTCAAAGGTTTGTGGTCTGTGATGATGGTAAAGTGACGACCATACAAGAAATCATGAAACTTTGTAACACCGAGAGCCAATGCTTCTTTCTCGATCTGTGAATAATTTCTTTGTGCAGACGAGAGCAATTTCGACGCAAAGGCAATAGGACGATCGTGCGAGCCATCTTTGTGCGCAAGCACAGCAACGATCCCGAAATCCGATGCATCCACCATCAACAAAACGGGCTTCCGGGGATCGAATGCCATAAGGCAAGTATTTGAAAGCAACGCCGATTTGAACCGGCGAAAGGTGCCTTTACGGCGTAAGCGATGAAGCGCAGCTAAAATGGAAGAGGCATGCGGCACATATCTGTGATAATAGTTTACTTTTCCCAGCACACTCTGTAGCTGCTTCAAATTCTGCGGCGAAGGCAAGTCTTGTACGGCACGGAGGTGCGTGGGACTGGGATGTATGCCTTAGGCATTGAGTACATGTCCCAGGTATTGCAAGTCACGAGCAAAAAACACCTTCCGTAAGCAAAGACCATTTTGTCGCAAGACCTGAAATAATGTTCTGAGATTGGCTACATGTTCTTCTTCCGTCTTTGCGGAGATCACAATATCGTCCAGATAGTTTTCTGCGGGAGGGACCGACGCACAAACAGTTTGTAGATATTGCTGAAACAAAGCAGGGGCGGATGCACACCCGAATGGCAGTCGTATGAATTGATACAAACCAAGTTGCGTGTTAACCACCAAAATGCGCTAGGATTCTCCGTCCACCGGTATTTGCAAGTACGCATCGGCTAGGTCCAACTTCGAAAAATATTTGCCCGGGCACAGTTTGTCAAAAAAATCTTCCGGGCGGGGTAAAGGAAAAGTTACAATCACTAGTTGTGGATTCACTGTTGCCTTGAAGTCCACACAAAGTCTCAATTTTCCCAAAGGTTTTGGCAAAATTAATAAGGGTGATGCACAGAGAGAAGCCTGCACACGTTCAATTACACCTTGTGATTCCAAATCGTGTTATGTTTTTACGACCTCATCACGCAATGCGTGGGGAACATCGCGCGTTCTGAAGAATTTTGGTTGCGCGTTTACTTTCAGTTCCAAATGTGCTTTATAGTTCTTAGCGCAACCAAGGCCCGGTGCAAAAATGTCGGCAAATTCTTCACATAGACAAGAAACACTGTCTGAAGGCACAGTCTGGTTCACTGATAGGACCTGATTTACTATAGACAAGTTAAACAACTGAAATAAATCGAAACCAAACAAGTTCACTGCAGAAGAAGAACGAAGAACGTAAAATGACACAAGTTTTGTTTGTCCTTTGTATGTTGCAAGAAGGCTGCATTGTCCTAACACAGGTATCTCTTGACCTGAATAGCTAGTTAACTTAACATTTGCGGCACGCAACAGAGGTGTGCCCAGCTGTTTGTAAGTGTCTTGATTGATCAGTGAAACTGCAGCTCTGGTATCGAGCTAGAATGGTATCACTTTGCCGTTAATGTCCAAGTCTACAAAAAGTTTATTGTCCTGCTGACGACAAGAGCGACTGTCTCGCGCAACGTGAACTGACACTGGTACAAAATCACTTGCGATTTGGGAGTTCCGGCGATGTCGACGCACACTATTTGTGGGACGAACACAGTCACTGTTAGAGAGAGTGGCACTGGGCGGAGTGGAATGAACTACATGAATTTCCATGGGCGCGAAGCAAAGGGCCTGGAATGGTTTTGAGTTTCCGATCTGAGGCTTTTCTGGCAAACACTCTGAACATGTCCTTTTTTGTTACAGTAAAAGCAAATAGCTTGGCGTGACGGGCAATTCTTACGCGAATGTTTATTAGCGCAACGCGGTCATGATTTGAGCACTGCATTTGCTTGCCAGCGCGGCACACGTGGCTGAGAGCCTGGCGGCAGCGGCGCGGTCGGGCGCGCGGGTTGTTTACTGCGCCGTCCAGCTCCCCCCCCCCCCCCCCCCCCCCCCCCAGGGCCGGTTAACCTGACACATGGCTGGCGAAGTTTCAAGTGATTCCTGAGCTAAATCAGATGTGTCCTGCCGATCCAATATGTTCATCACTTGTTGAAGGGAGGGATTGACTAGTTTCAAAATCTGTGCCCTTATACAAACATTAGAAACTTTCTGTGCAATTGCATCACGTACCATAAAATCTGAATATGGGAATCCACATTGACACTCAAAAGCACAATCCCTAGTAAGGCCTTGCAAGGTTGCAACCCACTCCCGATTAGCCCTGACCTGCTGTATGCTTTGTACGAAAGAAGGTATCCCGTTTTGCAACTACATTGACTGATTGTTTGAAATACGCATCTAATGCAGACAAAATTTCGTCGTAGGACAGAGTTGCTACGTCGCGTCAGGGAAATAATTTGACTATAACATGGTAGGTTTGCACACCGACGGACGACAAAAGAAAAGGCTGCCGCTCGTTACCTTGAATTCTGTAGGCGCGAGATGGAATCCAAATTGGCGTGACCACTTCGTCCAGCTTTCCAGTGCAGCATCATAAGGTCTGAAGGGCGGTGCAACTGCATGTTGTAGCTGCGTTAGCGGTGAAGCAGCGGCTGCCGCATCGTTTTGCATTGCACTTTGACCCTGGACGAGCTGTCCAAGGGCATCCAGTAATGCCTGCATCCGCTGATTCTGTAAGCGATAAAATTCGGACAGTACATCTGGAGACTGTGGCCAAGCCATTATACAATTAAATCAGGGCAATATAGATAGAAACACCGTTTTTACACTCGTCGCCAATGTTGTGTTGGCAGAAGTGCCAACACCGTGTTACTAATGGAGGCCGAAATGCACGCACTTTAGATCACGCAGGCTGGCGTGAGGTCTGGAACATGACAAGGAATTATAATTCAGAAAGCGGACGAATTAGTTTGATACTTAACTTTAATCCATTAATAATGAACGTCGCTCTTGACGGTACATGATTCACACTATTGTCTGTTCAGAATTCATTCTAATTACTGAATATGACGCCTTGCTAGGTTCGTAGCAAATGACGTACCTGAAGGTTATGCTAAACTATCGTCTCTGCAAGTGAGAGCGTATGTAGGCAGTGAACCATCGCTAGCAAAGTCGGTTGTACAATTAGGCGAGTGCAAGGGAGTCTCTCTAGATTAGACCTGCCGTGTAGCGGCGCTCAGTCTGCAATCAATGATAGTGGCGATACGCGGGTCCGACGTATACTAGCGGACCGCGGCCGATTTAAAGGCTCCCACCTAGCAAGTGTGGTGTCTGGTGGTGACACCACATCTAGTACAAAGGCCAAGATATGTAGCTGAGTTACTACAATCTATTTCTTTGCCAGCTACAGAAATCTGTCTACTTGGGGGGGGGGGGGGGGGGGGGGGGGGGGGGATCTGTCTCGCGTGTGT